>NC_139514.1:70592257-71269757 GCF_947247035.1 Vipera ursinii
CGCCTGGGACCAGCGGCGCCGCCCCAAAGCCAGCCAGCCCGCCGGCGGGCGGACGGGCGGAGAGAAGCCCGGCCCGGAGGGGAGGGGAGGGAGCGGAGTCGCCGGGGGTGCAGCCTGGGGCCCACGTGGAAACAACGCTTGACTGCCCCCCACACACACACGAGGAGGGAAACAACGCTTGACTGCCCCCCACACACACAAAAGCGGCAAAAGCGGGGGGGGAGAGAGAAACGCCTTGTTCTCTCATCTCAGCGGAGACTTGTTTCGGGGGATCCAGCCTCTGTCACCCCCTTCTCTCAGCTGGGCAGCTGACAGAAAGGGGCGGCAGAAGCTGCATCCCCCGAAAGGAGTCTTCGCCGAGAAAATGGGCGCTGAGATTTTCTCGGCGAAGAGTCACCTTCTCCCGTTCACCTTCAGCAGCTCCGCCAGGCCCGTCCAGTGCCCTGCTAGCAGAGCTTGACAAATGCAAAAGCTGCTTTGGTTAAACACTGGAAGGTTTAGTGATTAACCCACCCCACCCCACCCGGTCTTCTTGCTGTTTCTCCCCATCCTCACTCCTACCCACAGGGGCTCTCTGCCTCTTCTACTACTTCTTTTTCTTTCTTTCTTTTTTGCTGAGGTGTGCGTCTCTCTCTCTCTCTCTCTCTCTCTCTCTCCCTCCCTCCCTCCCTCCACACACACACATTCTTCGGTAAAGAGATTCACTCGATCCATGGTTTCAAGGTTGGGGTAGAGAAATCCCGGTTTGTTTCAAGAAACCGGGGTGGTTTATGAGCCTATAGATTTTAGACTTTGCATCTTGTTTTGCTTCCTCGGTTCCCACGAAGCCCGAAACTCTTTTTTTTCCCCTCTGGTTTCTGCCCAACTGTCAACTCGTGGTAAAACAAACAAACAAACAGAAAGCCCTTGTCTCTGGTTCCTGAGGAAAGAAAAAGTTGAGGCGAGAAGTGGAGAACATTCCCTTCTTCATTGAAAGCTGAAAGCAAACGCGCTGCAAAATTCGTTCATCCTCATCCTCATCCCCCCCCCTCTCTCTCTCTCTCTCTGTGGTGTGTTATCTCGAACCAGATGGGATGGCAAAGTCAAATGCAAATGGGGATCTTGCAGATCTTGCCCTGCCTTTCCCCCCACGGTTACCTTCTGTTCTTGATGAGCTCACGAGTGCTCAAGGACAAAATAGGGCAGGGCAGAACCGGCAGTTAAAAATAGGATGCAGATAAAAGGAAAGGTAAGGAGGGGTTCAGGTTGAGAGGAGAGGCTGCGTAGCCTTAGTGTAACTCCTGTGTGGGCTGACTGGGTTGCCTCCGATGGGCTC
Source organism: Vipera ursinii (assembly GCF_947247035.1). Taxonomy (NCBI): domain Eukaryota; kingdom Metazoa; phylum Chordata; class Lepidosauria; order Squamata; family Viperidae; genus Vipera; species Vipera ursinii. Next base: position 70,593,573 of record NC_139514.1, read on the forward strand.
TGACAGTGGAACAGAATGGAATAGAAAATATGGAATGGATTGGAACAGAACGTAGAACAGAACAGAACAGAATAGAATAGAATAGAAATATAGAAAGTGAATAGAATAGAATAGAATAGAATAGAATAGAAATATAGAAAGTGAATGGAATAGAATAGAATAGAATAGAATAGAAATATAGAAAGTGAATAGAATAGAATAGAATAGAATAGAATAGAGAATGGTAATAAGAATAGAATAGAATAGAAATATAGAATAGAATAGAATAGAATAGAATAGAATAGAAATATAGAAAGAGAATGGAATAGAATAGAATAGAATAGAATAGAAATATAGAAAGTGAATAGAATAGAATAGAATAGAAATATAGAAAGTGAATAGAATAGAATAGAATAGAATAGAATAGAAATATAGAAAGTGAATGGAATAGAATAGAATAGAAATATAGAAAGTGAATAGAATAGAATAGAATAGAGCTGGAAGGGACCTTGGAGGTCTTCTAGTCCAGCCCCTTGCTCAAGCAGGAGGACCTATACCAGTGGTGGTGAACCTATGGCACACCTGCCACATGAGAAACTGGGACTGATTTGGAGGGCTGAACCAATTGGGCTGTGAAGGTACATATTCATGCACACAACCATACATAAATTGAAAAAAAATAGCAGTCACCATCAAAATAAAAGCAATCCATTCAAGGCTGACCAGAGCAGCCAAAGGACTGGATGTGGCCTAGGGGCATAAAATGCCCAAGTCTGTATTGAAGGGTTTGCACTAGTTATTGGCTGGCTTCTAGATCAGACTCAAGATTCTGGTTATTACGTATGTGGCCATTTATAGCTTGCCTCCTCATTACCTCCATGCCTTTCTGGTCAAAGCACACTTGCTTCTGTATTTATGCAGGGTGAGAGGGCATGCTACAGGTTCCATTCCCCAGGAGATAAGAAGGATGGCAATGTGGGGCTAGCTTTTTTACTTGTAGCTCCTTAGTTCTGGGATATCTTGTTCTCCTTTAATGTGAGGGTGACTCCTTTTTTATTCTCATGGAGGAAAGCAATGAAGCCCCTTGCTTTCTTTGGAGTGCCTTTGAAAAAGACTGTATGAGGTGAAAGCATGTTATTAGGAGGGGGATGGTAGTGATTAGCCAATACAATATATTATTGCCTATTTCAGTGGATTGATGCATTTTATTGTTTTATGGATATAAATTACTGAAACTGTGTAATGTATGTATGTGTGTTTATGTGTTACATATTTCTGAAATTGAAAGTGCATTTGTTTAATTCAAACCATACATTTTTGTAACTTCATAATTTGTGCTTTCAGTATTTATTTATTTGAATGTTTTGTATGAAGAAACATTTGGTTAGGTAATATATAAAGGTAAAATACTGTATTCCCCAAGTTGGAGCCCTAGGCCCCTTAGTTGTGGAGTGCCTCAGGGATCGGTGCTCTCACCCCTCCTGTTCAACATCTATATGAAGCCGCTGGGAAAGATCATCCGTGGCTTCGGGGTGAAATATCATCAATATGCTGATGATACCCAGCTTTTCATTTCCACCCCGAACCAACCCAGTGATGCCCTCGATGTGATGTCCCGCTGCCTGGAAGCGGTACAGATTTGGATGGGAAAGAACAGGCTTCAACTCAACCCGGCCAAAACTGAGTGGCTGTACATACCGTCATCTCTCTTAGTCCAAGAGGTTCCATCTTTGATTATAGGAGGAGAGATGTTACCTCCCATTGATAGAGCACGCAATCTGGGCGTCCTCCTAGATTCACGACTCAGTTTTGAAGATCATATTGGAGTCGTAGCTAGGGGGGCATTTGCCCAGATTCGCCTAATATACCAATTGCGCCCCTTTCTGGACCGAGATGCCCTACGTACAGTCACCCACGCACTCATTACCTCCTGTATAGACTACTGTAATGCTCTCTACATGGGGCTGCCCTTGAAGACCACCCGGAGGCTTCAACTGGTGCAGAGTGCAGCTGCACGGGTAGTGATGGGAGCACCCCGATACTCCCATATTACACCCCTCCTGCGTGAGCTGCATTGGCTACCGGTTGCCCTCCGGGTGAGATTTAAGGTGCTGGTACTTACCTTTAAAGCCCTACATGGCTTAGGCCCGGGATACTTGCAGGACCATCTGCTGCCGGGAACAAATTCCCATCGCCCAGTATGCTCACACAGAGAAGGCCCCCTCAGGGTACCGTCGGCTAGGCAATGTCGGCTGGCGACCCCCAGGGGGTGGGCCTTCTCTGTGGGAGCGCCAGTCCTATGGAATCAGCTCCCCCCTGAGCTTCGGATGGCCCAAAATCTCCAGTCCTTTCGCCGCGGCCTCAAAACACTCCTTTTCCACCTGGCTGACCTGGACTGACAGGCATTTTAATTATATTTACAATTTTTAATTTATTTTTATTTTTTTAATTTTAATTTATTGCACAGATGATTTTAATTTTATTTTTTATCTTAATTTCTGTACTTATTATATGTTTTGTTGTTAGCCGCCCTGAGTCCTTCGGGAGATAGGGCGGGATATAAATCCCATAAATAAATAAATAAATAAATAAATAAATAAATAAATAAATAAATGATAACATAGACATGTCCAAATAGGAACAGAATGGAAATGTAGTATTGTTACTGTTTTCTTATTCCAGAATGTTTGGCTTGTTTGTTTTTTGTCTTTCAAGTCTAACTTATAGCATTAGGATTTCCTGTATGTCTCCCATATAAATACTAACTAGGTTCAACCCTGCTTTGTCTTTCCAGATATGCCATTGTTGTCTAAATAGTGACACATAGAATACTTCAGATTAATTTATATTCTTGCTTAATACTTACTGTATTTTGCAGTTTTGCTATACAGCAATTAAATATTCATATTTTTGAAATGATAATCCACTTACATGTTTGACTGGAGTAATTTTAATTATATAGACTTGCTTTGTAAGTTTCGTAAATAAGCATTATAGCTTTATATCCATGTGTGTGGATAGGCAATTAATGTTGTGTTCAGGCACATTAATTGTGTAATGGCACCTTAATCCAAATTGGTGAAAAGAAAATACTGCCTACATTGTGTGTAGATGGGTGTGTAGATGGGAAAGCAGCCCTGAATAGAAATTAAAGTCACAATAAATTTAATACGCAAAGTCTGTGAACATAATTTTCATCTGTCTGTAGATTTCCGAATTATAAAAAGAATTTAAGCCAGATAGTAGTCTAATCCTTTTCTTAGTACTGTGTTCTGAATCATGAAACAGATTTTCTTCATAGAATTGAAGTTTCCCTTTGCAAAAAAAGCTGTTTTGTCTGTTTTCTCTGATTGTCAGATGCAAATAAACAAATCCAGACGTGAAGAGTTTACTTAATTATTTTATTGCTTATGCCTAGTATATTTCACAGGAATCTTCTCAGATTGGTGGTCCGCACATGGGCTATATTAGATAAAATTCAAAGGCATTCAAGGATGGTCAGATCTTGCCCTATTTTGTCTATGTGGAATGAGTCCAGACTAATTCCTTACTTGATTCCTCCCCCTACATCAACCAGTCTTCCTGTAACACTGATAGTTGAAATATCTTCAGCGGTATAATTAAAAAAAATGGGGAAAAGGATAGATCTTTTTTAGATAGCCATAACTGTGGCTCTTTACCCAAGATACAACTTTCCAGCAAGTGATTTTTTAAAAAAAAACTTAATACAGTTTATCGCCTTTAGCCATAATAAAATATAGGTATATATGTAATGAACAGCATTAAAGTAGAACATCCTATTCATGACTGTTCCATGCTACATTAATTTTGAACATGCATACATGCTTATGGTAAAGGTAAAGTTCCCCCCACACATGCGTACTAGTCATTTCCAACTCTAGGGGCCGGTGCTCATCTCCGTTTCAAAGCTGAAGAGCCAGCGCTTGTCCGAGGACGTCTCCATGAGACGCCAAAGGCGCATGGAACGCTGTTACCTTCCCACCGTAGTGGTCACTATTTTTCTACTTGCATTTTTACATGCTTTCGAACGGCTAGGTGGGCAGAAGCTGGGATGAGTAACAGGTGCTCAACTCTGTTATGCGGTGGCTTAGTGGGTTAGGACGCTGAGCTTGTCGATCAGAAGGTCGGCAGTTTGGTGGGTCGAATCCCGAGTGCCGCGTAACAGAGTGAGCGCCTGTTACTCGTCCCAGCTTCTGCCAACCTAGCAGTTTGAAAGCACGTAAAAATGCAAGTAGAAAAGTAGGGACCACTATGGTGGGAAGGTAACAGAGTTCCGTGCGCCTTTGGCATCTACTCATGCTGGCCACATGACCACGGAGACGTCCTCAGACAAGTGCTGGCTCTTTGGCTTTGAAACGGAGATGAGCACCGGCCCCTAGAGTTGGAAACGACTAGCACGCATGTGTGGGGGAACCTTTACCTTTACCTTTTTACATGCTTATGAGTAAAGAACATAGGGAATATTTTGTGTAAGACAACCATGTGATCTTTATTAATTTTATGACTTACCTACTTGTTTCATATTATGTCACCTAACCTAGCATTATATCACACTAATTTTTCTTGATGTTAAACATGTGAAATATATAATAGTATAAGCAAAGCATGTGATTTTCAGTTCTTTATCTCTCTGTATGCAGCAAGAATGTATAGTCACAAATGGCAATTCGAACTAGGATATATTCATTAAGATGCATCAGAAGTAAAAGAAATAGTCTAAATATCTGAACATATTCAAGGTAAGCATGACCCATACTTGATTTCTACAAATGAAAACTGATACTAAGTCTTGTTCTTTTGATTAGTATTATTTTAGTTTGGATTTAACTAGATGAATTCCAATATTTTAATTGCATTTTAGCCTTTTCTTTTTCATCTAGTAATTCATCTTGTATTTTGTAGAAATATATGAAATATGACTATATATACACTTTAAACATAACTGGACTCTAAGGTGACAAGTAATTGCTGCAGAAACTAGCATTACAGTTCAGGCACTTGAAGGAATTTTTTTTAGACAGAAGCTATGCAACCTTAAAAGGACTTGTTTAAATTTTTATGGTGTCTATGTGTGTGTAGGATATGTGAAGTCTGTAAAAACCCAGCAAAGTTTACTGCTCTTAAAGTTAAGAAACCACTCTTGTGTTGCACACTAATTATAAACCCTAAATCTGAATTTTGTATTGAAAATGCTTTCTTTTTGTTTAATATTCTTGTTATTTAAAAAGGCAGGCATGTCAGAAGAAAAAGAATCTGTACAACCTTGACATTACCATCACAGAAACCCAGATGTAAACAATACCTTTTAAGGTTATATCAGAAGTACAAATAGTTGTTGAGGCTATATGTGCTCTGTAAATCATCAAATGAAATAATGTATGAAAGACTAACTAAAAATTGGAACATAATACACAGCACTGTTCCAGAAGAAGTCAATATCTTTTAACTCTGTTCTAAAAATAGGTACTTGTGGTTAATAGAAAATTATGTTCTTAAGAATTGGTAGAAGGAGGAGAGTAGCCAGTTAAAAGGAATCAATTTAAAATATTAAACTTCAATTATGTGGCTGATTTTTTTTATTAAACATAGCATATGGGAGAATATGGGACTTTGAATGTAAGATGAGTTAGTTTAACCTGAGTTACCTTCAGATTGGTTTAAATAATATTGGAGTTTTAATTCAGCAATGTGTGTCAAATTAACTCATTTTTTTTTTGAGAAAAGAAAAATTGGAATTTTCTTTTAGTACTTTCTGTGTTAAATCCTCATGGACATGTAGTCCTCGACTTATGATCACAAATAAGCTCAAAATTTCTTTTGCTAAGTGAGACAGTTGTTAAGTGAATTTTGCCCCATTTTACTACCTTTCTTGCTCCAGTTGTTAAGTGAATCACTGTAGTTGTTAGTAACATGGTTGTTAAGTTAATCTGGCTTCCCTATTGACTGCTTGTGGTGATTGTGTGACCCCAGGACATTGCAACTGTCATAAATATGAGTCAGTTATGCCCTCCTTTCAAGATGGCTGCTGCTTAGTAAGGTTTTCTTTTTTCTTACCAATGATACGCTGATTTCACTGCAAAAGATGGTTCTTTGGCAGTGCTGCTTCCTGAAGAACCAGCGAAGAGGATTTTATTTATTGTTCAGAAATTTAAGTCTCTGTATCTCTCCAACATTAGGGCCTTAGCTGGAAGAGAGGGAGACAAATTCTTTTCCTCTATAAAGGAATGCCTTTCCTCTTTAAAGACAGAGGGAGACTGGATGGATTTATTACAGTTAACTAGTAACTTCTGCTTGCATTCTAACTCAAAAATAAACATATTCCGGAGACCGAATTTACTACATTTAATTAAACAACAATTGGCAATAGAAGATATTAAGAAACAAGCATGGATGTTTGACCCAGGATATCTATTTATAACTTTTGGGGTGATCCGGAATAGTTAAGATGCCATGGTAAATTTTCTACAAGTGGATTACAATTTCAGCTTGTTAACTGAGAGATTTCTAACTTTAATTTTGTTCTGCTTTACTATTATTGTTTTTACTGCTAACTGCTTTGTCACTAATATAACATATAGAAGACAGGTCAACAAGTTACTAAGAGATTTAGTAGTTTAAATTTTTTGGAAGGGCCTGTTTCTCAAAGGGGGAAACTACCGGTAATTGTAATAATATATTAATCAAAATTCCACTAATGTGTTGTTTTTTACATGTACCCTTTTTAAAATGTTTTGTCTTGTGTCTTATGTTTTTCTTTCTTTCATGTCTTCTTGGATTTCGTATTTTAACTTCATTCTGAATAGTGTGTATGTTTATGTGTGAGTTGCCAAGTATCTGAATTTTAATAAACATGGGGGTACTGCAATGATCATAGGTGTGAAAACTGGTCATAAGCCACTTCTTTCAGTGCTACTGTAACTTCGAACAGTCACTAAACGAACTGTTGTATGTCGAGGGATACCTGTACAGCTCTAAGATTATATTTGTCTCCATTCTTTTTTTAGTTTGGATGTGTGAATGGAGCAAACATTGAAAAAATCATTAGCCCATGATCAAAACTTGTAGCATTCATATTTGTTGAAACCATCAGTGTCAGTGGCTTATGGATCCACTTAATAAATCCAGCTTATACATAATTGCATTGCTAATAGGATGCTGATTTTCTCAGATGTTTCCTAAAGTGAAGAAATATGTTTCCAACATAAAACATCTTAAAAAGTTGTCACTTAAAAATGAGAATAGGCTAATTGCCAAAATTGACTGGTTACAAGATTCTTAAAATTCTGTCACATTGTGATTTTGGAATCTTCCTTAATGCAGTTTTAAATTGCCTATTTTGCAGTGTATGTATCGTCCCATTGTGGCACATATACACATTTTTTCAGTTATCTGGTGCTTCTGTATTAGCCAAAATTTTCAAAAATAGATAATAGATTCAGTAAAACAACATCAAGCTCCTTGAATGCTGATTTAATTTAGCTGTTCTTGGAATTTGAATGGTCAGTTAACACCAGGGGTCTTCAAATTTGGCCATTTTATGACTTGTGGACTTCAACTCCCAGAATTCCTTAGCCATGCACGCTGGCTGAGGAATTCTAGGAGTTCAAGTCCACAAGTCATAAAAGGGTCAAGTTTGAAGAGCCCTGGTTAACACTTCTTATGTTTCTATGAAGTCATGTTGCAAATCTGGTCCTTCAGCTAGCTTATTACAATTGTCTTGTGGAATGTGTATTTTCTACTTTAAGAACCAAATTAAGTTAATTTTTAACTTTGTCAGCTATGTTGCCTATATACACAGGATCTCTGTCTTTCCCTCCCAAGAAATATAGCACAGAGTAGACCACTTTTACCTCTGAAGATGTCAGCCACAGTCGCTGGGAAAATGTCAGTGTACCAGATAATTGGTCCCCCAAAGAATAAAAAAATCGGTTACCAGGAATCTGAGGTGTCCGGAGGTAAATCAGAATTTCATCTAGCAGTGAATATCACTTCTTCTGTGCTGTGGCCCAGAGCATCATATGTCAATCTTCTAATTGGGTAAATCACCCATCTTGATCTCTGTACTTTGGGCTCGGCAATAATGAGAGGGTCCTCCTCCCATAACTTTCTACCCCCAAAGATCACCAGGGCTGGAGGTCCGTTCTCTAATTCTGGCAGTTGTGGAGCAGGAATAACTGGGCCTTTCTCTACAGACTTCTCTAGCCTTGGGGCCTCTGAAGCTAACGGCATTTCCTCCTGTCCCGGCAGCTCCCCAGACTGCTCATCCACCTCAGGTTCTCTGAGAGCTTCTCTCCATTCCCAAGCTTTAAGTACAGAGTCAGGGACATCTGGTCTAAGCTGTTCAAGCCCCACCTCAGTATCTAATACACGGGGAGTGGCTCCAATGTCTTCCAATGACCACAACCAACCCATATAACCTTCTTCTTCAGAGTCCTCTTCTCCATCCACAGGTGGATCGTGTTGTGCTTGAGTCTGATCTTCGCTCTGTTGAGCAAGGTTCAGTTGCTTTTGCAACAGCTGGCTGAGAGACTCGTATTGCCTCATTTAAAGGCAATAAATGATTTTGATGCCATGCTTTCAATGGCCCTGAGCTCCCTTCTGGTTGCATCCGATATACTGGCAATCTCTGTAACTTCTCACTGACAATGTATAGCTGCCATCCGTCAGCCAGTTTATGCTTCCCAGGGAGGCCCAGATTTCTCAGTAATACCCGATTGCCAAGTTGCAGATCCTTCAGGTCATAGTTCCTCTTATTTCTCTGTTCTCGAACCCCTGCAGCAACCGAAGCCTTTTCATATGCCATCTTCAAATTCCTCCTCAACCTGTCTACATCTTTACCATGTGACCTAATTGAGGTCTCATCCATTGAAATGCCAAATGCTATATTTACTGGCAGTCGAGCCTCCCTGCCAAACATGTTGATATGGAGAATACCTAGTAGCATCATTTTTTGTGCTATTATATGCATGTACAATGGTAGAAATATGTTGTGTCCAATGTTGCTTCTGTTCTGCAGTCAGCATCCCCAGCATATCAAGAAGGGTACGATTGAACGTCTCAGACTGTGGGTCTCCTTGTGGGTGATAGGGGGTAGTGGGTGACTTTTGAATGCCCAATATGTCCAATAGTTTTTTGATAAGCCTGCTTTTGAAATTACCTTTGTCAGAATGTATGTGCTGAGGTAGCCCATAGTGTACAAAGAACTTCTCTACAAGTACTTTGGCTACTGTAATGGCACGCTGATCCTTTGTTGGGAAGGCTTGTGCATAACAAGTGAAATGATCAGTCACAACCAATACATTTCCTCATCCACTTAATCCGGCTCCAGGCGGAAAAAGTCGATGCAAACTAGATCCAGGGGCCTATAGCTTTGCAGATGGCCAATCAGTGCAGCCCTGGAAGGTAGGGTCTTTCTTTGGATACAACACAGGCAAGATTGGCAATAATCCCCAACCTCTGTCTTCATACAAGGCCAATAAACCGGTCCCTCACTAGCTTAAAGGTCTTCTCTGGCCCCAGATGTCCATGTTCGTCATGTAATGTAGTCAACACTGCCTTCCTATGTTTTTCTGGGAGCAAGAGCTGCCACTTCTCCTTGGGCCTGTCAGAAGGGCCTTTCTGATAAACCACACCATTCCGGAGCTGTAAGCGGTCCCACTCCTTATACAAGACTCGGGCTCCCCTTGATGGGTCAGTGAGTAAAACCTCTCACTGACCACTTCTCAAATCTCTTTCAGACAGGCCACAAAGGGGATCTTTGCCTGATCTCTTTTCAATTCTTTCTTAGTCAGAACAAACATATCTTCCCCTCTAAGTTGAATGGGGTTACAATACAATTTAGGAACACCTGCAATAGTGACCCCTACTGCCTCCGCCCAAGTTGCTCCTCGAACCCAGTGCTCAACCCCATGATACAATGCTTGAATACCATTGGAGGTCAATTGGACCCATTCTCCAACATGTACCCTAGAATCATGAGGTCTCCTTGACAGGGCATCTGCATCCCTGTTCCTCACACCCGGCCAGAACCTCAGGCTAAACCTGAATCTGGAAAGGGCAGTTAGCCACCGATGCCCCATGCAGTTGTGAGCAGGTATGTGACTGGGTTGTTGTCTGTCTTAACCTCGAACTCTGCCCCACAGTGCCAAAAGTTCCAGCTTATGGTAGGATAATTCTTTTCGGCTACAGTTAGGCCCCTGCTGATGTATGCAGTGGGCTTCAGATATTTGTCATGCTCCTGATACAATTATCCTACCATAAGCTGGACCATCCCAACTAGCATCAACATGTTGTTCATACGGCCGGTTAGGATCTGCATAAGCCAAGACGGGGGCATTTGTAAGCCTCCATTTCAGCTGGTCAAAGCCTTGCTCACACTGCCCAGTCCACTCTGCCTGAATTGATTCCCGAGACTTCCTGGGTCCCTTATTTTGATGGGCCTGGTTCCAAGGACCAGGCGCATCCTCTACCTCTTCATTCTTTAACAAATCATTAAGAGGATGAGCTATCTTTGCAAACCCTTCAACAAACCTCCAATAGTATGAACAGAACCTCCAAAATGATCGCAATTCGGCCACATTTTGGGATCTAGGTCAGGAAACAACGGCCTCAAGCTTGGTGGGATCAGTTGATACCCCTTCTGCAGAAACAACATGACCCAAATATGTGACAGATGATTGGTAAAATTTACATTTCTCCAATGACAGCTTCAACCCTTCCTCATGGAGCCTTGTCAATACCTTCTCCAAATGCTCTTCATGCTGTTCAAGAGTCTCACCAAAGACAATAATATCATCTAGATAGACTAACTCTATGAAGTTCATGTCCCCACCATACGAAAGGTCGCCAGGGCCCCTGATAACCCTTGGGGATTCTATTGAATTCATTAAACCCCAAGGAACAGATGAAAGCAGTTTTCTCTCAATCTTCTGGATGCATGGGAATCTAATGGTAGCCACTCCTTAAATCCAGCACACTAAACCACTTTGCCCCTGATAAACACTGCAAAGCACCCTCTATTCGAGGGGTTGTGTACTGATCTGGAATGGTCCTCCAATTAAGAGTGCGATAGTCTATTTAATTAATTGCCCAAGATGGCGGACGTGTTTGGCTGAGCTCCGTAGGAAGTTCCAGCTATTTTGGCGTCCCTGGAGTTTTCGGGAGGTGTTTTTCCCTCTGCGTTGGGGCTATGTGAAGCTGGAAAGCAAAAAGCTGGGAAGAAGGGCTGTCGATTCCGTGCAAGCCTTCCCTTTTTGCAGTCGATCTTCTGTGAGTTCCGGTGTTTTTCAGAGGGCCCCAGTGGAGCTGGGAGGAACCGTGGCTTGCAGGGCTCCAAACAGCTGTTCTTCGGAGCCGACAGAGCCGCGGCCTAGAGCGCCCCCCCGGAACGCCAGAGGATCGTAGAATAGTGAGAATGGCACCGACGCTGATATGGAGTGGCAGGTGGCGAGGTGAGATGAGCTGGAGCGCTGCATTTGATCCGTGGCTGTTTCGTGGCCGTTTTGACGCAAGGACCCACGGCTTGGAGCTCGAGGACTGGCGGGTGCTGCTGGTTGTTGGGCAGCACAGGTCGTCTTTATGCCGCCTATGTTTTGTGGGGCCTGCTGGACTCGTGCTACTGAATTCTGCCACATGGCATTGGTCTCGTCTGCTTCCCAACTTTTTTGCTTCAGAAAAGGACTTTTGCAGTCGGCACATCTGTTTCTTGTCATCTTGCAGGCTTTTTATGCCTGGTAACTGCTGCTTGAACTCCTTTTTCCACCCATGACCCCCACAGGACTCAGAAGGTCCCGGAGCTGAGCCACTGTGAGAGAGTGGCTCAGTTATACCATCTGCTACCCCCCTAGAGGTGAAAGATCTAGGGAGGTATGCCCCAACCGGGGTTCATATCTTGTACCTCGCCCGGATAGGTTTGGACCCGCTGTGAGAGAGCAGTGACCGACCTGTTTCGGGGGTCACCTAAGAGGTTCCCAGCTCTAGTGGCAGTGGAGCTGGTAGTCTGGATATTGCTGACCTTCCGTTTTACATCCTCCTGATTGACTATGGGACTGCCTTGATGGACTCATTTGGACAAATGGCTCGCCTATTTTACTCTAACATCGATTTATTCACTCTCAGGGGTGCCCCCTCTTCCTGGGTATGACCCGCCACTGTGTCTACTTCTCCTCTTGATGACAGGCCCCATTACTGGGACCCTGAGAGATGGTTGGGCAGGGATAGGAGCCTCCGCTGTAAATTTAATAAGAGGCCCCTGGTTTGTTTTTTGTCTAAATATTTTAGAGGGTTAGGGAGGGGGAGGGACAGCTGGTTGGGTTGGAAATTGGGGGGTATCCACCTACCGCTATTCAGATCAGGCCTGGGATTGATCACGGTGGGATGGGGCTTGGGCTGGCTTCCCCCGGGGCCCCGGAGCGGGGTGTGGGATTATCTATTCCCACGACGTTAGGGAATGGCAGCAGGCATGTGAACAGAGGGCCGTATCAACACCCGGGAGCGTGTCCCCGCTGTCTTCAAGCGGTGATGCGCTCCGACCCTCTGGTTTCGTCCTGAGGTTCCGGGAACGAGGTTGTGCAGCCACCTGATCTCAGGCTAGTGTATTTCAACGCCAGGTCTGTAGTCAACAAGGCTCCTCTTATCCGAGATTTGGTCGAGGAAGAGCGTGCAGACCTGGCATGCATCACGGAGACCTGGCTTGGCTCAGAGGGTGGTGTCCCTCTGGTTGATCTGTGCCCACCAGGCTTCTGGGTGCTTCACCAGCCTCGGGCTCAAGGTAGGGGCGGGGGTGTGGCGGTAGTTGTGAGGGAGACCTTATGTCCACGGGAGGCCACCATTGTCCAAATATCCGGGTGTGAGTCTCTCCTCCTGAGCTGTGGCCCTGGGGCTCAGTTGGGCTTGCTGCTGGTGTACCTTTCTCCTGGTCGCATAGCAGCAGCCCTGCCTGAGCTTCTCGATATCCTCTTGGGGTTGGTGATTGAGTTCCCCAAATTTATAATTTTGGGTGACTTCAATCTGCCTTCCCTGGGGGGTCTCAAACCTCGTCCGGAGAGCAGGAGATTCAAGCAACCGAGACGAAAGCTGAGTTTTCCAAAACGGTTTAATGAGCAAAAGCAAACGATCTCCAAACGGAACAAAGCCAGCGTTGGCTGCTACCTGCATCCAACGCTGTTAAATACACATTGCAGGTACACACCCACGCCCCACCCGGTTGCACCCACCTCCGCCCATCCCCTACTTAAGCCCCGCTTCTCCCAAGCAACTCCCTTTGCGACACGCCTGCCACCCATCACCCTCCACCTCCCAGCTGAATCCCCTCGCGCACGCTCGTCCCGACGCCGCTCGACGCCACCCCCACACCCGTCCCTGGACCCGGCAACCAAATACACCTTCACCCTGCCGCTTGCTGTCCCTATGCAAAGCTGGCGAACCCCCAGTCCTCTTGTATGGGAAACGGCCTCCGCTGCCGTGGGCCCCGTCCGCCAACGCCGCGAAGGCCAAATCAACAGCTGGTGTAGGCCCAGGAGCCTGCAAGGCCACCGTAGCCGGCAGGCAAGGGAGGCTGGGCCTAGGACCCTGCGAGGCCACCGTAGCCGGCAGGCAAGGGAGGCGGGGCCTAGGACCCTGCGAGGCCACCGTAGAAGCTCCAGCCGGCTCGGCATGCACAAGTGGGGAAGGGCGGATGTCAGCCGGCCGTCGTTGCTGCCGCAGCCGTTGGGGCGCTCTCTCGGTCCGGTGCCAGGTACCAGGTGAATGTTGCGTCCGTGGCGCCGCTGGGCGTTACGCCCGCGGGGCGCGACATGCCGCCCCTCCTACCAGGGCCCCTCCTGCAGGGGAAGACATAAGAGGTAAGCAATCATCCACCCAGTCCGCGGTGTTCCCCCGTCCTCCCCTTGGCTTATCAGGGTGCAGTCGGTGGAATGCCCGCAGCAACCGGGGAGCATGTACATCTGCATCCCTTACCCATGTCGCTTCCTCCACAGGATATCCCTTCCACCTGATTAGGTATTGGACACCCCCCCTACGAACCCTGGAGTCAAGGATCTCTTGGACCTCATAATGGTCGTTATGAGTGGGTCCAGGCCCACCCTCCCCCACTGCCGTTGAGGCTGTGGTGGCAGGCTTCAGTAGGCTGCTATGGAACACTGGGTGAAGTTTGCCTAAGATCTTCGGTAGCCGTAGCCGTACTGTTACGGGGTTAATTACCTGTACCACCCGGAATGGTCCGATGTATTTAGGCTCCAGCTTTTTACAGGAAACCTGGCTACGCAGGTACTTAGTAGACAGGTAGACCAGGTCCCCCACCTTCGGGACTGCGAACACTCTTCGCTTCTTATCAGCCTGCTCCTTATTCGTTATCGCAGCCCGCTCCAATGCTTGTCTCACCGCACCCCAGGCCCCCTCAATCTGCCTCACCCATTCCTGTGGCTGACAGGGATCCTCGTGCCCTGGGCTGCATTCGGGGATGGGGACAAAATCGTTACCCATAACCACTTTGAAAGGGGAAAACCCCGTACTGCTATGTACAGCGTTGTTATATGCTACTTCCGCAAACGCTAAAAGGTCCACCCAGTTGGTTTGCTGGTACGACACGTAGCAACGTAGATATCGCTCAACGGCAGCATTGGCTCATTCTGCTGCGCCATTGGTGCTAGGGTGGTACGCCGTACTGAGTCCTTGGGTTGACCCGATGAATTTAACGAATTCCTTCCAGAACCGTGCGGTAAATTGAACTCCTCTGTCCGAAATGATACGGCGCGGCACTCCATGTAAATGGTAGACGTGGGTTACAAAGAGCCAGGCCAATCGACGTGCTGAGGGCAACCCCTTACAGGGGATAAAGTGGGCCTGCTTAGAAAATAAGTCCACCACTGTCCAAATAACGTTATGGCCCTTGCTGTCGGGTAACTCAACAATGAAGTCCATGGCTATGTCCTGCTATGGACAAGTAGGGTCAGCTACCCTCTGTAGGAGGCCCAAAGGTTTTCCCACCATAGGTTTTGTGGTGGCACAAATGTGGCATCGCCGTACATAGTCCTCCACCGTTTTTGCCATTTGCGGCCACCAGAATTGCCGACGTGCCAAATGCAGGGTTTTCAGAAACCCATAGTGCCCAGCTTGCTTGGTGTCGTGGCACCGATACAGCACTCGCTCCCTCAAAGGGGCTGGTACATAAAGTCGGGTCCCATGCCAGGCCAAACCATCACGCATGGCAACGAATTCTGGGTGGGCCTGTAGCCAAGTATCCCCCTGAAGGGTCTTCCGAAGCTCTTCACAGAACTCGTCCTGTGCTGCTAAAACGGTGTCCCCCTCCTGATCTGAACCTCTGGTAGGCACAAGCGCTTGTACAACGTCCTCCCTCTTCCCTTCAAACTGTGGCATACGTGACAACGCGTCCGCCAGGAAGTTCTTCCCCCCCGGAACATATTTTAATGTGAAG
This sequence comes from Vipera ursinii, assembly GCF_947247035.1. NCBI lineage: Eukaryota > Metazoa > Chordata > Lepidosauria > Squamata > Viperidae > Vipera > Vipera ursinii. Next base: position 70,609,006 of record NC_139514.1, read on the forward strand.
CGGAATCGACGGAAGTACAGTGCCCACCGTACATGTTTGGGGGATAGCCGTCGGGGTGTCTGCAACGCCATCAGATTCTTATGATCCGTCCACACTTCAAACGGGTGGACAGCCCCCTCCAAATGATGTCGCCACAGTTCCAATGCCCAGCGTACCGCAAAGGCCTCCTTCTCCCATATTGCCCAGGCACGCTCTGCAGGAGACAACTTTTTAGACGCATAAGCGCACGGTTGAAGCACCCCGTCGTTGTTTCGTTGGAGAAGGACGGCTCCGAGGGCAACATCGCTTGCATCGGCTTGGACCACGAAAGGCAGGGCATGGTTTGGGTGTCGTAGAATTGGTTCTTTAGCAAAAAGAGCTTTTAATGTATCAAAAGCTCGTTGGCATTCTGCAGTCCACCCCACCCGTAATCCAGGACGTGGTCGTACGGTTAGTTGTGTGCGAAGAAGGTCCGTAAGTGGCAGGGCTATGGCCGCAAAACAGGGTATGAATTGGCGATAAAAGTTCGCGAAACCCAAAAACGCTTGTAACTGCCGCCGTGTCCGCGGGGCCTGCCACTGCTGGATGGCCTCCACTTTCTTTGGGTCCATTTCTACCCCCCCTGCAGAGATTCTGTACCCCAAATAGTCAAGTCGCTGCCGGTGGAACTCACACTTGGATAGTTTCACAAAGAGCCGTGCGTCCCGCAATTTCATTAATACTCGCCTAACCAAGGCGACGTGCTCCTCCATCGTCTCGGTGTAAACCAGGATATCGTCCAGGTAAACCAGGACCCCACGATATAAGAATTCATGCAAGACCTGGTTTATTAATTGCATGAAAACGGCGGGAGCACCCTGTAGCCCAAACGGCATCACCCTAAACTGGAAACTACCCAAAGGGCAGTTGAACGCCGTCTTCCATTCGTCCCCTGCTTTAATTCGAACACGATAATAGGCCTCCCTGAGGTCCAGTTTGGTAAAGACCCGACCCTTAGCCAGGTGGGCCAACAAATCTTTCATTAGTGGGAGCGGGTAAAGGTGCTCAACGCACACCGCGTTCACACCGCGATAGTCCACGCACAGTCTAAGCCCACCATCCTTTTTCTCACGAAACAGCACAGGCGCCGCCATTCTAGACCGTGCTGGCTGGATGAATCCCCGCTCCAGGTTCTTGTCGATGTACCGCCGGAGTTCCTGCATCTCTTTCGGGGACATGGCGTACATCCGGGGTTTTGGTAACCTAGCACCTTTTTCCAGCTCAATGGCGCAGTCCGTAGAGCGATGGGGTGGGAGCGAGTCGCACTCCCGTTCATTGAAGACGTCCAACAGGTCGGAGTATTCACGGGGAACCTGAGCCTCCTGCGCTAGCCCACCCGCACAGACCCTCTCCCGTTCCCCCGTGTGTAGTGGTCCCAAGAATGCGTGCTCTCGCGGAGGTTGTGGGCCCAACCCCAACCGGAGATGGCGGCTACCCCCCTCCCACCAGATCGTAGGACCCCACCGATCCAACCATGTGAGTCCCAAAATGACCGCCTCAGTCATAGAAGGCACCACTATAAACCGTAAAGTCTCCCAGTGATCACCCATTTCTAATCGGATTGGTTCAGTGACGTGAGTAACAGGTGCCCCCCCAAAAGAGACCCGTCCACCTGCTGAAAGCGTAGTGGGCTGGTTAGTTGCTTTACCGTGACCCCCAGTCTTGCCACCACCACTTGGCTCATTAGGCACCGTGTGCTCCCTGAGTCTATGAGGGCTTTATAAGCCGTCCTCTGACCGGTGCGGGGACTGACCAGCACCACAGGGAATACAAAGGGACAAACCGGAGCACTTACCATCGGATCTTCGTCTAGATCTTGTTCCTCTGGACTCTCGTACGGAGGAGGCTGTGTTTCTACCGGCGTCTCCACCCGAACAGGAGCAGCTGGTCTGGAAACATCTCCGCCTAGTTGGTGAGTGGCCCGTGTCCGCTCCATGGATCTCCGAGTTCCGGTCCCCCGTGCTGGGGAAACAGGAGCTGGCCGGGCAGGAGGCAAAGGGCAATTGACTGCCCGGTGTCCTGGCTGGTCACATCTGAAACACCTCAGAGCAGCCCGTGCCGGCTGGGAGGAAGGCCGTGTAGACGCTGCTACAGATGGTTCTGCCACTTTCGTCTTTTCGGCCGGCCGTCGGCTTCCAGAAGGAGATTCAAACTGGCCTCGCACGTCCTGCAAACCCACGTCCAGCTCCACGGCCACACGGTACCACTCCTGCAGTCGTGCTGGAACGCCGCGGACCACACAAGCTCGACGGAGAGCCCCGTCCATGCCAGCCCTAAAATGGTGGACAAGAAGACGCTCCGGCCACGAATGCAACTTCCCGGCCACCTTACGGAACTCCCTCACATACTCCAGCGCAGATCGGCCTCGCTGCCGTAGAGAAAGGATGTCGGCTTCGGCCCGCTGCACCCGGGAAATGTCCTCGAAACGAGCCCGCAACGACTCTAACAACAGGCCAACATCCCCAAGCTCCCGAGCATGGTCGGTGTATAAATCGGCTGCCCAAGCCGCTGCCTCACCTTGCAGGCAGGCTGTTACTGCCACCACCATAGCTCGCTGGGACACGTAGGCCTGGGCATACTGATCCATATGTCCTATCACCTGGCCCAAGAACATCGCCAGGCGGTCAGGGTGGCCATCATAAGTAACTGACAAAGGTGGAGGTCCCCATGCCACTCCGGGTCCCCACGAAGCCACTTTCGGGCCCAGCACAGGAGAGGCTCCAACTAGCCGTGTTGTCGACTGCCCGGGCCTGTCGTCCGTCCCTGACCACAACCCTGCAGCACCTCGCCCGAGGCCTACAGGAGCAGAACCCTCACGAGGCAGGCCCAGACCAGGTTGGTTCAGGTGGGATGGCGCATCCAAAGGCGGGGTCCCGGCAGGGGACCATTGGCCCGGTTCCTGGCCACCAGCTTCCCCGAACCTGGTTCGCAGAATGTCCATAGTCTGATTACCAGGGGTGGTGGAATAACTCCACTCCTCCCCCTCGTCCTCCACGAGGCATCGCTCCCTCCATACCGACGAAGGACCCCTCAGCCGAGGTTCGTGAGCCTCCTCATATCCTCTTTGGCCCAGGGCAAGACCCGGCCTCCTCCCTCTGCCGCGGCTCTAGGCCCCTGCCTCCCTTGGCTCCACCAAGCGATCCTCGAGCAACGATGGCCGCTGCCTAGGCCGTACCGCCGGGAGCATGACCTCTCCCACATCCATTGTTCTGGGGGAGGCTACACCAGTACCGGCCCCCATCTCAGGCCCAACCTCCTTTTCCAAAGCAGCCGCCGAGGCGGGCCCCTGCGATCCCTCCACCATACAACTCACCCACTTGTCGCTCGGAAGGGAAAAGTGAAAGGGTGAGCAACGCTGGCTTTCTCTCAAACCTCGTCCGGAGAGCAGGAGATTCAAGCAACCGAGACGAAAGCTGAGTTTTCCAAAACGGTTTAATGAGCAAAAGCAAACGATCTCCAAACGGAACAAAGCCAGCGTTGGCTGCTACCTGCATCCAACGCTGTTAAATACACATTGCAGGTACACACCCACACCCCACCCGGTTGCACCCACCTCCGCCCATCCCCTACTTAAGCCCCGCTTCTCCCAAGCAACTCCCTTTGCGACACGCCCGCCACCCATCACCCTCCACCTCCCAGCTGAATCCCCTCGCGCACGCTCGTCCCGACGCCGCTCGACGCCACCCCCACACCCGTCCCTGGACCCGGCAACCAAATACACCTTCACCCTGCCGCTTGCTGTCCCTATGCAAAGCTGGCGAACCCCCAGTCCTCTTGTATGGGAAACGGCCTCCGCTGCCGTGGGCCCCGTCCGCCAACGCCGCGAAGGCCAAATCAACAGCTGGTGTAGGCCCAGGAGCCTGCAAGGCCACCGTAGCCGGCAGGCAAGGGAGGCTGGGCCTAGGACCCTGCGAGGCCACCGTAGCCGGCAGGCAAGGGAGGCGGGGCCTAGGACCCTGCGAGGCCACCGTAGAAGCTCCAGCCGGCTCGGCATGCACAAGTGGGGAAGGGCGGATGTCAGCCGGCCGTCGTTGCTGCCGCAGCCGTTGGGGTGCTCTCTCGGTCCGGTGCCAGGTACCAGGTGAATGTCGCGTCCGTGGCGCCGCTGGGCGTTGCGCCCGCGGGGCGCGACAGGGGGATCATCTGAGTTAGCTCGGGAGTTCATGGCTTCCATGACGGCCATGGACCTGATGCAAGTAATTCAGGGCCCGACTCATGGGGGGTCACACGCTCGATTTGTTTTTTTTATCTGGACGGTGGTTAGATGATCTGGGTGGGGGTTCCCCATTTGTTATGCCCCTGTCATGGACCGATCATCATCTTCTGCGGCTGGTCTTCCTTTTTGCCACTCCCCGCCGTGGGGTAGTTGAATCAACAAGATGGTTCCGGGAGCTTCCGGTGGCTCCGCGGCGACGGAGGGAGCCTTCCCGGGCTGCCCGCGGCTCAGCTGGTGTTTTTTCGCCCGAAACAGCGCCGATCAGCTGTTCGGGCGAATCTGAAGCCCCCTCCTCGGGAGAAGAGGAGGGGGTGAGCCCCCAGGTGGGGGTTGAGTTCTCCGGGGCCGCCTGAGCTTGGAGCTTGGGCGGCTGAAGGATTGAACTCCCCCGTAGCCTGGGCTGCTCCCAGCTGGCTAGCGTCTCTGCTCCGGACTTCATGGAGCAGAGCCAGGCGTCTGCGACCATCCCTGCTTGAAGGAGAGACTATGAAAGGGAAAGAGCAGGCAGAGCAGTACAAGAGGGAAAGATGAAGAGATGAAGAAGATTTTATTTTACTCTCAAGCTTGATGGACTTTGCTTAAAACTTAAAGTGAAAGTGCGTCACAATTGTAAGTAAAAGATGGCGGCTAAACCTCCCCCTAGAACTTTTCGGAGTGCTGGAAATTCTCCGGTGCAACAACAATCATTGCTGCAGGCGTTGCATTCTCCTGATGTATTGACATCGAAGGATCTTGAAAAACATACCCAGTTAATTTTGGAGTCAATGGGTGTTAAATTTCTACAGATGGAGGAGAAATTGGAGAAATTGGAGCAGAGAATGGAAGAAAGGATGGAACAGAAACTTAGAGAAATGAAGGTAGACATTTTGTCCTCAGTGCAAAAAGTTGCTAAATGTGTGGAGGTGCTGGATGATCAAGTGCAAGATTTGATTCAAAAGAATGCTTTATTAGAAGCAAAAGTATTGGAAATTGAAGATTTAAAAGACAAAATCGACAGTGAACAGAGCTTGGCCCAATTTTACCAGATGCAGTTTGCTGTGAGAATTAGAGGCCTAAAAGAGAATATTAAGGAAGATTTAAAGCAGCTGGTTTCTGAGGCTTTTGAGGGAGTATTGAACCATCCAGCATCTGAATTAAAACAAGGTATGGACAAAGTGTTTCGTGTGAATTCATGGATTGCTAAACAGAGAAAGTTGCCTAGAGATGTGGTGGTTTATTTTGTAAAAAGGGAAATTAGAGATGAAGTTATACAAGCTGCCTACGATACCAAAGTTGTGATTGCTGGTCAACAAGTTTTGGTTCTAAAAGAAATTCCTCCAAAGATTTTAAAGAGAAGGAAGGATTTTATATTTCTTGTGCAAGAGCTCAAGCAAAGAGATATAAGGTTCAGATGGGAGATCCCAGCTGGGTTGAGCTTCATGTATGATGGCAAAAGGTACTGTTTGAGTAATGTGAAGCAAGCGCATGATTTTTATAATAATGTCTTGAAAGTAACCCCATCAACACTTCTGGAAGCTGCAGAGGGATCTGGAGAAGGAGAACATCAAGAGGATGAAGATGCACAGATAGACGAGAAGGGTACAGGAGGAGTTCAAGCTGCAACTCTTTTGGATGATCTTAGAGAACAGAGGGTGACGCGTGCTGCCTTAAAACGCTCAAAAAAGGAAAAAAAATAAGACCAGTAGAAATCTATGGAACTTCCACAAAATATTTATAGTTAAGTGGTAGTTGTGTTTTTAAAAAAAAAAAAAAAAAAAAGTTTTGGGATGCTATGTATGGTAATAGATTTTTTTTTTTTAATTTGGAATTAATGGACAACTTACTACAGAGGAAGAGGAAGAAAGTTTTGTGGGTTAATGTGGGTTAATTTGTGTAAGAACTATTTATTAATGTGCAAATGAGAATATGTTAAGGTAATAGTGAATTGTGGAAGAACATAGATGGGAATGATGCTAGTTTTCTTTTATTTTAGTTTTTTATATATATTTAGTATTATTAAGGATTGGTTTACTATATACAAGCTAGAGAGTGATGGATTTTAGAGTTTATAATTGTTAGTATATGATTGTTTATGATTGCCTTTTAGATATATACCTTGTATTTTGCTCTGGGAAGTCGGGGGGGGGGAGGGGGGAGGAGGGGAAGTAGAGGGGGGGGAGGTAGGGGAGGGAGGAGGGGGAGGGGGAGGGGGGGAGATAGGGGGGAGGTAGGGAGGGGAGGAGGGAGGGGGAAGGGGGGTTTTTTTAAAGGAAAATTGTATTTTATAAAACTTTTCAATAAAAAAAAAAAAAAAAACAAATAAAAAAAATATAAAAAAAAAAAAAAAAGAAAAAAAAAAAAAAAAAAAACAAAAAAAAAAAAAAAAAAAAAAAAATAATATAAACAAGATGGTTCCGTCCTAGGTGCTTAATGGACCATGAACGGTTCCAGGTGGCACTTGGGCCCCCACCTGCCTCCTTCTCTCACAGCTCGGCCGATGCCCTAGTGGAAGCCTGGGAAAAGGCGGCCATGGAGGCACTCGACCGAGTTGTACCCTTGCGGCCCTTGACCCGGTGCAGATCCCAGTGGGCTCCATGGTTTTCTGCGGAGCTCAGGGAGATGAAGCGTCGGAGACGGGGCCTAGAGAGTTGTTGGAGATCCAGCCGGTCTGAATCCGACTGATTGCGACTAAGGTCCTCTACGAGGTCTTATCTCGTGGCGATGAGGGTGGCAAGGTCTAATTACTTTGCTACCCTCATCGCGTCCGCAGATAACCGCCCGGCTGCCCTGTTTAGGGTGACCCGCTCCCTCCTTAATCAGGAGGTGAGGGAGGAGCCCTTGCAGGGTCGTGCCGAGGAGTTTAGCCAACATCTGTCGGACAAAATTGCTCGGATCCAGACCGGCTTGGACTCCGACTGGGCAGAGTCTGACGATGAGGACATGGGCAGTCTTGGTGATGTCATCTGGGAGGAGTTCGATCCTGTGACTCTGGAAGATGTGGACAGGATCATGGGGAAGCTGAGCTCCACCACGTGTTTATTGGACCCATGCCCCTCCTGGCTGGTTTATGCGGCTCGGGATGGGACACGAGGCTGGATCCAGGCAGTGATAACTGCTTCCTTGAGTGAGGGTAGTTTTCCTGCCGCCCTGAAGGAGGCGGTGGTGAGACCCCTCCTTAAGAAGCCTGCCCTGGACTCAGCTGTATTAAACAACTTTCGTCCGGTCTCCAACCTTCGCTTTCTTGCGAAGGTTGTTGAGAGTGTGGTGGCGCATCAGCTCCCTTTGTTCCTGGAGGAAGCTGATTATCTGGACCCGTACCAATCGGGTTTCAGGCCCAGGCACAGCACGGAGATGGCATTGGTCACTCTGGTGAATGATCTCTGGCGGGCTCGGGACAGGGGTTGTTCTTCTGTCCTAGTCCTATTAGATCTCTCAGCGGCTTTTGAGACCATCGACCATGGTATCTTGCTGCGGCGTCTCAGGGGGTTGGGAGTGGGAGGCACTGTATTTCAGTGGTTCTCCTCCTACCTTCTGGGACGTTCACAGTCGGTGTTGGCAGGGGGGCAGAGGTCGACCTCGAGGCCTCTCATTTGTGGAGTCCCTCAGGGGTCGGTCCTCTCGCTTCTCCTGTTCAACATCTATATGAAGCCTCTGGCTGAGATCATTCGTGGTTTTGGAGTTGGGTATCATCAGTATGCTGATGATACCCACCTTTTTATTTTGACCCCAAACCCCCACAGTGATGCCCTCGACATGATGTCCCGTTGCCTGCAGGCGGTCCGGGTATGGATGGGGAGGAACAGGCTTCGGCTCAACCCTGACAAGACTGAGTGGCTGTGTGTACCGGCATCTCGGGAAATTTGGATTGTTCCACCCCTTGCTATGGGGGGTGAGTTATTGCCCCCCGTAGATAGAGCTCGCAACTTGGGTGTCCTCCTAGATTCACAGCTCTCCTTAGAAGATCATATAGGAGCTGTGACTAGGGGGGCCTTCGCCCAGGTTCGCCTGGTGCACCAGTTGCGGCCCTATCTGGACCGTGATGCCTTGCGTACGGTCACTCATGTGCTCGTGACCTCTCATTTAGACTACTGCCATGCTCTCTACATGGGGCTGCCCTTAAGGACCACTCGGAGGCTTCAGCTGGTGCATAATGGAGCCGCACGAGTTGTGTTGGTGGTCTCCCGATACTCCCATGTTACACCTCTGCTCCGTGAGCTGCATTGGCTTCCAGTTGCCCTCCGGGTGAGATTCGAGGTGCTGGTGATGACCTATAAAGCCCTACATGGCATGGGTCCAGATTACCTACGGGAGCACCTGCTGCCGGTGTCAACTTCCCTTCGTCCAGTGTGCTCCCACAGAGAGGGCCTCCTCAGGGTGCCACCAGTCAGAGAATGTTGACTGGTGACCCCCAGGGGGAGGGCATTCTCTGTGGGCGCGCCAGACCTTTGGAACCGCTTACCGGTTGAGCTCCGGATGGCTCCCAACCTTCGCTCCTTCCGCCGTGATCTGAAAACTTATTTATTTGAACAAGCCGGCCTGGTCTGATGGGTTTGGGGTTTTAATATTGATTTTAATTATCTATTGCATTGGGCATAATTATTTAATTTTCTTTTAACTTTTGTACCTTGTATTTTCGATATTTATTTCCCTGTACACCGCCCTGAGTCCTTCGGGAGAAGGGCGGTATATAAATCAAATAAATATAGATATATAAATATAAATATAACGTGTTCCCAAACAGCTCCCCACCCTGCAGTTCTTCCGGGCGATTCAAACCGGCAGATTTCTAGGTGTTAACTCCAGGAAAAATAACATCAGTCCGGCTCCATTGGCACGATCATTAAATCCTCTCTTTACCCAGATCCCAGTTGTTGCATCTCCCCCACCTTTCCCTCGCTGCCGGTAAAGAGAAGTTCAGACGCATAGGATGAAAGGCAGATGGCCACATTGTTATGGTTAGCAGACCCGAAATGAATCAACAAAAGGTTACTTTGCAGTGAATAGAGGAAGTGAAAGTAGTAAAAACCCCATGCATACCCCCTTCCCCTTTAGTAGTATGACGGAATCCAGGAGATAGCAAGAATTGGTTTTTATAACAGAAATAACAGATTCTGCTGGTGAACCATCAACACTTTTCCTTCCCTCTGCTTCCTATATTCTGATCCCTGGTATTCCAACACTGAAACTTGGGATGCCACTACTTTTTTAAATTATATTTTTATTAGGTTTTTTTATATAGATTTTCTTTATATGCAGTTGCCGTTGTTATTTTATAGTTTCTTTCCCAGAGATTTTGCCAATTTTCTAACTCTATATTGTGCCCAAAATTTTTAGCCCATGTTATCATTGTTTCTTTTACTTGTTCATCTTCCATCTTTAAGCTTAACAAAAAATTATACAATTTCTTAATCAGTTTTTCATCTGATGTTAATAGCTGATCAAATGTTGTCTGTTCTTTATAAAAACCATATATTTTGTTAACTCTCAGATCTCGTTTGATTTGCAAATGAGGCCACCTGTCAGAATCCAGTTATATTTCATTTCTATTTATCTTCTCTGATATAAAGTTCGATGGGCTCAGTACTTCAATCGGTTTCCACATTGACAAGCAAAGTCAATGTGGAAACCAGGTTCACTTAATAACCATGTTACTAATTTAAGAACTGCAGTGATACATTTAACAAATATGGCAAGAAAAGTTGTAAAATGGGGCAAAACTCAATTTCTCTTAGCAACTTAAATTTTGGGCTCAATTGTGGTTGTAAGTTGATAACTACCTGTATTCTGTAATAGAAATTTATTCAGTCTTTCATGCATTCAAGTGTGAGCAAGCAATAAGATAAGAATGTGAATGGACAAGAAGCCTGGAAAGAGGAAAAAAAAAGAATTCCTATAGGGATATAGCAATTCTCTCTCTCTCTGTGTGTGTGTGTGTGTATGTGTGCGTGTGTGTGTGTGTGTGTGTGTAACTCACGCTGTTCTCCCAGAAGCTGACAAGCTTATTGGGCGGGGCTTCTGCCTTTGCTGCATCTCCACAGGAAGCAGGAAGCAGCAGAAAGGGCAGGAGAGCCAGCCCAATAAGAATGTGTGTCAGCTTGTCCGAGAACAGCGTGAAGCCAGTTTGCCAGGTGAGCAGAAGATTGGAGAGAGGGAGAGAGAGGGGGAGAGAGAGAGAGAAAAAGAGGGAGAGACAAGAGAGAGGGAGAACTCATGTACAGCAGCCTCTATTTCTTTTTAATTAAACTCTTCAATCAAGTTCCCCCCTTGCGTGCACACGTGTGCACACGTGTTTTGCAGCTCCCAGTGTTTTTTTCCCCTCTGGCAAACAGGTCCAAGTGGGTCTTTGAGTGTTTAAGGTTGCCGACCTAGTAATCTGTTGGTTCATAGTTAAGTATCATCAATATGCTGATGTTACTCAATTGTATGTAGAATAGAATAGAATAATAGAATAGAATAGAATAGAATAGAATAGAATAGAATAGAATAGAATAGAATAGAATAGAATAGAACAGAACAGAACTGGAAGAGACCCTGGAGGTCTTCTAGTCCAGCCCCCTGCTTAAGCAAAAGGACCTATACCATCTCAGACAAGTGACTGGCCAACCTCTTCTTAAAAATCTCCAGTGATGGAGCGCCCACAATTTCTGAAGGCAAACTGTTCCACTGGTTAATTGTCCTCACTGTTAGGAAGTTTCTTCTTAATTCCAGGTTGCTTCTCTCTTTGATCAGTTTCCAACCATTGTTTCTCATCCTGGCCTCAGGTGCTTTGCTGAATAACGTGACCCCCTCTTCTTGGTGGCAGCCTCTCAAATACTGGAATACTGCTATAATGTCTCCACTATTTCTTCTTTTCTTCACTAGCCAAACCCAAGTCCTGCACTCGTTCTTCGTATGTTTTAGTCTCTAGGCCTTTAATCATCTTAGTTACTCTTCTCTGAATTCTCAAAATCTTTTTGTGATATGGTGACCAGAATTGGCTGCAGTATTCCAGGTGTGGTCTTACTATAGGGTTTTGTGAAATGGTACAAATACTTTGTGTGATCTTGATTCTATGCCTCTGTTTATGCAACCCAGGATTGTATTAGCTTTTTTTGGTGGCTGCTGCACATTGCTGGCTCAAAGTCAAGTGATCATCCCCTAGGACTCCAAGGTCCCTCTTACAGTTACTGTTATTGAGCCAGGTCTCACCTAATCTGTACTTATATCTTTTATTTTTCCTGCCTAAATGTAAAAGTTTGTTTTTCTCCACATTGAAACTCATTTTGTTGGATAGGGCCCATTGTTCAAGTTTCTCAAGGTCTTTTTGGATCCTGAGTTTGTCTTCTGGGATGTTGGCTATTCCTGTCAGTTTGGCGTCATCTGCAAATTTGATGAGTTCCCTTTCAATTCCCTCATCTAAGTCATTTATGAAGATATTGAAGAGTACTGGGCCTAAGATGGAACCTTTTAATACCCCATTGCTTACTTCTCTCCATGTGGATGTAGTGCCATTGAGGGCTACTTGTTGAGTATGGTTTGCCAGCCAGCTACAGATCCTTCTGATAGTGATGTTGTTTATTCCACCTTTTTCTAGCTTACCAAGGAGTAGGTTGTGGTCTACTTTATCAAATGCCTTACTGAAATCTAACTATATGTTAGATTTCGGTGGTCTAGTAGTTTAGTCACTTTATCAAAGAATGAAATAAAATTGGTTTAGCATGATCTGTTTTTAACAAACCCCTGCTGGCTACCAGTTATAACTTTGTTTCCTTCTAATTGTTTGCAGATCTTCCCAGGTATTAACGTTAGACTGATTGGTCTGTAGTTTCCTGGGTCTGTTTTTTCCTCCCTTTCTTGAAGATGGGAACCACATCAGCCCTTTCCCAATCCTCAGGTACTTCTCCGGTGCTCCAGGATTTATGAAAGATGTGATGCAATGATTCTGAGATAACATCTGCTAGCTCCTTCAGAACTCTGGGATGTAATCTCTCGGGTCCCGGTGATTTATATTCATCAAGGTTGGATAGGTGTTCTCTTACCATTTTCTTGGTTATTTTAATTTTTATTTCTAGTTTATCTGTTGCAGTGGTTTTTTTTGGTATGTTGGGCTATAGTTTCTTTTTTTGTGAAGACTGATGCAAAGAATCAGTTAAGCAACTCTGCTTTCTCCCTCTTTCCTGTTATTTTCTTGCCATTTTCTCTCTTTAGTGGACCTACAGTTTCCTTGACTTTTTTCTTTTTGTTAATATGTTGGAAGAAACTTTTTTTATTCTCCTTGATTTCTTTTGCGAGTCTTTGTTCGTTCTGAGCCTTTGCTTTCCTGACTTCATCTTTGCATGTTCTGGCTGTCTGCTGATAATTGGTCTTAGTTAAGTGACCCTCTTTCAATTTTTTGTATTTGTCCTTTTTGTCTTTCAGTTTGTCAGAGTTCTTTGTGCAGCCATGCTGGTTTCTTCTTGAATTTCTTGTTTTTCTTTTTTTAGTGGTATTGTGCTGGACTGGGCTTTTATGATTGCATTTTTCAGTTTCCCACACTTCTTGGGTTGTTTTCCCCTTTCGGATTTTCATCCATGGGATCTTTCCTAGGTTCTCTCTGAGTTTGTCAAAGTCAGCTCTTTTGAAGTTTAAGACATTGCTTGGATTGTTTTCTTTTTCTTTTTTCCCCTTTTTATTAGTTTTCCAATATTACAATAGTATCTTTAAAAAGCAACGTGGTGTCTGGGTTACAATAGTTCCAGTTTGCCAAGCCAGCCATCATGGACGTCTGGAGGACGGCTCTCGTCTTCCACGTCCAGTTTTGCATCGCTGGGGGGTCCTAAAAGGGCCGAAGAGCCACCCTGGAGGGGCAACCAGATAGAAGGGGCTTTTGCAGAAATGTGGGGGAGCTGCAACCACCCTGTTAGTGCCTGCATTCCCTTTGTACCGGCGGATGAAAGACTGGCCATAGTAATATGGCCAGTTACTATGCTGCAGACAGCCGAAGTCAAACTTACCATCAGGCAACATTAAAGCAGTGTGGAAGAGACGGGGGTAAGATTCCTCTCTTATACCTTAATCATCTTCTTTTCACCTAAATAAGCTGGTACCTTCCCCCCTGTGGAGAGGGAGGGGGGAATTCAGCCCTCCCTTCAAATAAGCAGCGAGCAAGCTCAGGGGTGTTTTTTTAAAAAAACATTGGAAAAAAAAGAAACGGACTAAAAGAAAAGAACTTTCAAAGTACTTGGGGGACACCCAGTGGCTAAACCTGAAATTGCAATCTTTCTCCTAAAAAAAAATCAAGAAAATATTTAAGAAAAACAAGATAAGATTAACCTTGAACACCAGATGTGAAACTCCGCCATGGAAGAGTTTCAAAAACAAATTATTTATGTGGGAAATATCTTACCAAACTTATCAGTTCCTCTCTACCGCTGGTGATGAAATAAGAGCTTTTGGAAAAGAATTAGAAAGCATCTCGAAGAAACAAACTCAAACTGTGACAACTAATATTTTATTGGGACAGAACTTAACAGAAGAAATTGAACAATCAGATACATTGGCAGAAGAATTAAATATTCAACAAATACAGTCTTTTGAAGATCATAATGGGAAACATGTGGGGAAAAAATTATTCAGACCAGGACAATTATATCAAGAGGTGAAAATAATGAGAAGATTTGGTGCTGTTAACAGTCTCCTCAATCCTTCAGAAATGGAGACTGGAGGGCCACTTCAATATGATATAACGACACAAGAATGCTTTGATGACCCTGAGGCAAAGAAGCGAAAAATGACATGGCAAAGGAAGAAAGCAAGAATAAGATTGAAGAAATATGGACATTCTTAAGAGGCCTGAAATAGATAATACCAAAATAGACAGGATTGCACTTGGATTACGAGGGATTGTTTTGATAAGTAGATAAAAATACTGACTAACTAAAAAAAACAAAAACAAAACATAGATGTATGAATACTAACATTGAAATATTGAGCTCTTTAAATGATGGATTAAAATGTATATATGTTAAGAATGATAGAGTGTAACTAATATACTTGGATGTAGTGACATGAAAGGATTTATTAAATGTTGAAACGGAAGAAATTTTGGTTAATTTTTAATATGTGGAAACTATAAATGAGAAATAAGAATATTATATTGTCCTTCTCCTCTTTCTCCTCCTTGCAATTGGTATCCTAATGACTACCATTCTAATATTGTACTACTGACATTGATATGGAAATGAGATAAATAAGTAGTGTATTTACGTACAACCAAGTCCCTGCGGCATTGATATTTTTGGATGCTGAAAAAGCTTTTGATCAGTTGAATTGGCAATTTTTATTGAAAGTTGTTGATAAAATGAATTTTGGGGAAAAAAATTTATATTCTCTTAGGGCTATATATCAACAACAATCGGCACAAATCATAATTAATGGGGGTTTAACAGAGACATTTAAAATTGAAAAAGGTACAAGACAGGGATGTCCACTATTGCCATTGTTGTTTGTTTTAACATTGGAGATTTTACTGATCAAAATTGGTGAATCAACTATAATAAAGGGAATAAAAATAAAACAGAATGATTATAGGTTGAGAGCTTTTGCGGATGACTTGGTTGTGACATTATCTCAAGCGATTCAATCAGTTATAGACTTGATGGAATTTATAACTCAGTATGGGAAAGTTTGGTTTTAAGGTAAATAATAATAAGACTAAAATATTATCTAAAAACATGACTATGAAGGAAAAGGAAATGTTAGTTAAATTGACAGGTTTTGAAATAGTGAAAAAGGTTAAATATCTGGGAGTATATATTACAGCTTCTAATGTAAAATTGTATAAGAATAATTATGAGACATTATGGTTAAAAGTACAAAAGGACTTAAATAATTGGAAAAAATTACAATTATCTTTGTTGGGGAAAATTGCAGCTGTTAAAATGAATGTTCTACCAAAGTTTCTCTTCTTGTTTCAAATGATACCTATTTTGAAAAAAGATGCCAATTTGGATGAATGGCAGAAGGGTATTAATAAATTTATTTTGGCGGGGAAAAACCCAAGAATTAAACTTAAGATCTTACAAGACGCACGGGAAAGAGGAGGACTTAAGGCGCCTAATTTGAAATTATACTATGATGTGGTTTTAACACTGGTTAGTGATTGGCTTAATTTAACAAATAAAAGTATACTTCATCTTGAGGGATGGGACTTATTATATGGGTGGCATGCATACTTAATTTATGATAAAAACGTTGACAAGGCTTTTAAATCTCATATTTTAAGAAGTGCTTTATTGCGTGTTTGGAAAAAGTATTATTATAAGTTAAATTATAAAATACCAATTTGGGGGATTTCTGGATACGTGATAGAGGGTG
The DNA here is from genome assembly GCF_947247035.1 of Vipera ursinii. NCBI lineage: Eukaryota > Metazoa > Chordata > Lepidosauria > Squamata > Viperidae > Vipera > Vipera ursinii. Next base: position 70,624,553 of record NC_139514.1, read on the forward strand.
TATCTATGGATGTGAATTTGGATAGGATTTATTATAAGGAATTACTTGGATTGGTAGGGAATGATTGGCAATTAAAATCGTTAGCTGAGTTAAAGCAAGAAAATATTGTACAGTCTTGGTTTCAGTATACTCAGTTGTTAGCTAGGTGGAAGTTAGATCAAAAGGTTGGTATTACATTAATGGATGAGAATTTGGTAAAACAGATTAAAGATCAAAATCGAGCGCATATAAAGAGAATTTATAATGCTTTAATAGAATTGGATTCGGAAATGGAATTAGTTAAAGATTGTATGGTAAAGTGGGCCCAAAATATTCAAGAACCGATTCCATTGGATATATGGGAGGTAATTTGGGTTAGAAATGTAAAATTTACCTAGGCCCAAAATTTAAGAGAAAATTTTTATAAAATGTTTTATAGATGGCATTTGGATCCTAAAAAGTTGTCTTGTATGTATCCTAATTTGCAGCCCAAATGTTGGAGATCTGGCAATTTGGATGCTACTTATTTTCATATCTGGTGGACTTGTAGAAATATAAAAGCTTTTTGGATTAAGATTTGGTGGAACATTCAAAAGATTTTCAAGAGAAAGATAAAGTTTTGTTGTTGTTGTTGTTAGCTGCGAAGTCGTGTCCGACCCATCGCGACCCTATGGACAACATTCCTCCAGGCCTTCCTGTCCTCTACCATCTTCTGGAGTCCATTTAAGCTCACGCCTACTGCTTCAGTGACTCCATCCAGCCACCTCATTCTCTGTCGTCCCCTTCTTCTATTGCCCTCGATCTTTCCCAGCATTAGGCTCTTCTCCAGTGAGTCCTTCCTTCTCATTAGGTGGCCAAAGTATTTGAGTTTTAGCTTCAGGATCTGGCCTTCTAAAGAGCAGTCAGGATTGATCTCCTCTAGGACTGACTGGTTTGATCGCCTTGCAGTCCAAGGGACTCGCAGGAGTCTTCTCCAGCACCATAGTTCAAAGGCCTCAATTCTTTGGCGCTCAGCCTTTCTTATGGTCCAACTTTCACTGCCATACATTGCAACTGGGAAGACCATAGCCTTGACTATACGCACTTTTGTTGACAGGGTGATGTCTCTGCTTTTTAGTGTGCTGTCTAGATTTGCCATGGCTTTCTTCCCCAGGAGCAAGCGTCTTTTAATTTCTTGGCTACAGTCCCCATCTGCAGTGATCTTGGAGCCCAGGAAAATAAAATCTGTCACTACCTCCATTTCTTCCCCATCTATTTGCCAGGAATTGAGAGGGCCAGATGCCATGATCTTGGTTTTCTTAATGTTAAGTTTCAACCCAAGTTTTGCACTCTCCTTCTTCACCCGCAACAAGAGGCTCTTTAGTTCTTCTTCACTTTCTGCCATTAGAGTGGTATCATCTGCGTATCTTAGGTTGTTGATATTTCTTCCGGCAATCTTAATTCCAACTTTTGATTCATCTAGCCCTGCCTTTCTCATGATGTGCTCTGCATATAAGTTAAATAGGCAGGGCGACAGTATACAGCCTTGCCGGACTCCTTTCCCAATTTTGAACCAATCAGTGGTTCCGTGTCCAGTTCTCACTGTTGCTTCTTGACCCGCATATAGGTTTCTCAAGAGACAAATAAGATGGTCTGGTACTCCCATCTCTTTAAGAACTTGCCACAGTTTGTTATGATCCACACAGATAAAGTTTACTCCACAATTATTTTTATTGGGTGTTATTACATATTGTGATACTAAAGAAATTAACTTGATGTTGAATTTGATAACAGCTGCAAGGTTATTGGTAGGGCAATATTGGAAGAAGGATTGCTTTCCTACTATAGAAGAATGGACGCTTAAAGTGTCAAATTTAGCAGAAATGGCTAAGATTTCTGCTTATTTGAAGGATCATTCACAAGAAAGATACATTTCGGTCTGGAGAAGATGGTTAGATTATATTCAGAATAAATATGGGACTAAAAAGTTCCATTTAGCTTATGAGTAAATTTTAGAGTATTATTATTATTAATAGTTTATTATAGTGGAATTTTTATTAGTTTTAATTATATGATATTATTATTATTATTAGTGTTAGTATTGTTTAACAACTTGGATATTGTATTGTTTAATAATTAGGATATTAATTTGTTTATGTTTTTATTATTATTATGTTTACTTTTAATCTTTTTATATTTATGTTAAAGGGGAGTTAAAGCGCATTATGGACTTGGTTATTTATATAGTTGGTTAATGTTAGTTAGATTATGATTATTAAATTTGTAACCCTGTACTCAGCTCTGAGAAGTGGGTGAGGGAGAGGGGGGGGTTTAGGGTGGGTTGGTTTTGGGGTTTATATTGTAACTTTTATAAAACTTTTCAAGAAAAAAAGAAGTGTATTTACGTTACTAGGTATTGGAGAAAATTGGGTAAAGGGAAAGGAGGTTATTTAGCAATATGAAAATGAGAAATTTTAAACGTTTAATTTTAATATCAATGTAAATTTAAAGCTAGAAAAATATATAAGGTGTTTGATGTTTTAAAGATGGAATGTTAAAATATAAAATATACTAAAGTAGTGACAAATATAAGAAAACTATTAAATGATTGATGGATAGCAATGAGAAGTATGTTAATTTAGATAAGAGATAGTATGTATTAAAGGAAATAAGAGAGGAAGTATTGGTTACAACAATTTGGAGATTTGTAATAATTTGTATTTGTCTGAAATGGTTGGATTGTTTTCTATTGCTAGTGTATGCATTATATTAAATTCCAGTATGATGTGGTCACTTTCACCCAAGTTTCCCGGAACTTCAACTCCCTCTATCACATAATAATAATAATAATAATAATAATAATAATAATAATAATAATAATAATAATAATAATAATAATAATAAAAAGTTGGAAGGGACCTTGGAGGTCATCTAGTCCAACCCCCTGCTCAGGCAGGAAACCCTATACCATTTCAGGCAAATGGCTGTCCAGTCTCTTCTTAAAAACCTCCAGTGTTGGAGCATTCACCACCTCTGGAGACAGTTTGTTCCACTGGTTAATTGTTCTAACTGTCAGGAAGTTTCTCCTTAGTTCTAGGTTGCTTCTCTCCTTGACTGGTTTCCATCCATTGCTTCTTGTCCTGCTTTCAGATGCTTTGGAGAATAGCTTGACTCCCTCTTCTTTGTGGTAGCCCCTGAGATATTGAAACACTGCTATCATGTCACCCCTCACCCTTCTCTTCATTAAACTACACATACCCAATTCCAGCAACCGTTCCCTATATGTTTTAGCCTCCAGCCCCCTAATCATCTTGGTTTCTCTTCTCTGTACCCTTTCTAGAGTCTCGACATCTTCTTCTCTATTAGTAAGAATTAAGTCCAGTATAGCTTTATGTCTAGTTCCTCCACCTTTTGAGTGATAAAGTTGTTGGCTAGGTTGGTTAGGAATCTGTTTGATCTCCCGCTCGCTACACAAGTTTGTCTCCCAGTTGATATTTGGATAGTTGAAGTCTCCCATTACTACTGTGGTTGCTTCCCACATATGTTTGTTAACTGGATGGCAAAGAGTTCAGCTATTTCTTCTTTTCTTGTATATATGTATATATAAATATTTTATTAATTTTCTAGTTTTACAATCAAATGCTTAATAGACAACATGTTGTCTGGGTCCATTAGTAATTCAGTTGCATATATTAACTTCTTCAATCTAAATCCAATATTATATCATCAAATGTTTCCTCTCTTCTTCCGGTAGTACCTGTTTTCCCACACTAGGCAAATAAAATTCTTATTGTTATTAATAAATATACAATTGAATACCAACATTTTTGTTACATTTTTCTCATAATATCACTAATGTCACTTTTAGATAACTTTTCTTACCAAAACATACCTTAATTGCATTTGCAGCTAACATCCATATGTTCAATCAGTATCCTGTTTCCGCTTTTTTTATTTTAATTTCCCATCAGTGTTCAAAATGTCTCTATTATTTATAATTTCAAAGTAAGTTATATTTGGGTAACCAAAAGTTTCCCTTATTCAAACTTCTTAGCGTTTTCCTGTTTCCCTTCTTATACCAAAAATCTAATATTCTAGTTACAAATCTTATCTTTCTAGTTATGATAGTACTTCTATTTCTAGCAATTATCTATTCTCCACCATCTAACATCTAGTTAATAATATAATATCCCATCCAATGGATCAAAATCTCTTATTTTCTTCAGTCTTACTCTAGCTTTCTTCCTTTGCCAACTAACTTTCCAAGTCAATGCATTTGAATCATCAAGTAATTTTTCCTGTTTTTGTGTATATTATTTTAAATAAGAAAGACCATTTGGTTAAAGCACGGGTTGGCAACCCGTGGCTCTGGGGCCGCATATGACTCTTTCAGCCTTCTACTGTGGCTCCCATTCCTCCTCCGCCATTTGCAGACAGAGAGACAAAGACAGAGAGGCACTTGCACTTCCCTGCCCCCCCCTCTCTCTCTCTCTCTGGGGAAGGGGGGGGCTTTAAGGCTGCAGACCCTCTGGACCTCTGTCTTTTTGCAGGTTCCAACCAACTGCTTTGTATCTCACCGAGGTCCCCGGACTATAGCCAAAATAGCTGTGATTGGAATACACAGATAAAGTAGCGTTACACTGACATTGAAGGCAAGCGGAGGCAGCGGATGGAGTAGGCAGGGTTCACTCCCAATGTCTAGCCTGGGACCCGGGGCAGCTCCTTTGGACTAACAGACTGCCTGCTAGCTAAGCACTTGGAGCTGGCAGCCTGGTGAGCGAGTCTGACTGCATGTCGTGGCCGAGCTGCTGTCAAAAAGGCCACCCCCATTTCTCCTCTGCCGCTTGCAGCAGAGCTGCCTTCTGCTAGCAGCGTGATGCCCGCAGCACCTGCTCCCTCCCCAGCCACTTGCCTTTCCCTCGCTCCCCCTCACCTGGGTCCCACTTCTTTGGCAGCGCCTCCGCCCAGCAGGGCTGCTACATCTCCCGCAGTTGGGATGCCACTGCCTCATCCGCAGGAGGCAAGCTAGAAAGTGTGCTAGGCCATCCCGGGAAGGGCAAGCGGTAGAGGAGGAATGGGGGTGGCCTTTTTGGGAGCAGCTTGGCCGCAGCATGCAGTCAGACTCACTCACCAGGCTGCCAACTCCAAGTGCTTAGCTAGCAGGCAGTCTGTTACTCCGAAGGAGCTGTCCCAGGTCCCAGGCTAGATGTTGGGAGTGAGCCCTGCACTTGTGCTTCTCTCTCTCTCTCTCTCTCTCTCTCTCTCTCTCTCTCTCTCACACACACACACACACACACACACACACACACACACACAAACACACTAACTGGGGGAAGAGGACTGGCAAATCAAGGGCAGGAGAAGAGCGCTGGTGGAGACCCAGCCGTATAAGAATGTCCGTGTTGTGTCAAGCCGTGGTGGGGTGCCTGAGCTGCAGCGGGCATCTTAAGGCAGCCGTGTTCATTTGTCCCATTCCATTCAGGCTGGTTCCTCCTCCCCTCGATCCCCACGAGAGCAAGATAGAAAAATGTGTGTGTGGGCATGTGCGGGCGCTTGGAGAGGATTAATGAATGGACAGAAAGAGGGATAGGGAGGAAGAGGGAGAGGGAGAGAAAGGGAAGGATGGAGGGGGAGGGGGAGAGAGAGGGAGGGAGAGAGAGAGTATGAATATATGTGGTTGTCCTTACTGGGCCTTTAGTAAAGAACGTTTAAGGAAACATTTTGATTTTTTTAAATTAAGAGATGAGGTATGGGGATAATTATGCTGTATTTAAAGATGGTAGATAAGCTACTAAAATTGTTTTTACCTATTGGGATGAAGGAGAAAGGGTTTTTTCTTTTTTCTGTCCTTTTCTTTTTTATCCCCCGTAATTTTTTTCTATTTGTAATTTTTATAGTTTGCACCAGCTTTTTATTTCATAAATATGAGGATTCATATAGACATTGAGTATTTTATTTGAAAGTAACCTTCAACCCAGCATCTTTTTTTTGGATTTCAAAATGTTTTTATTGCATGCAGAAATAAAAATTTGTTTTCTTTGCAGCAATTCATTGATTTCATAAATGCAACACTATAGTTTTTTTATACATAGTGTAAAGGTAAAAAACAATATATGCAGTGTTATTTTCATTTTACATGTCAAAAGGGTTTTGTGGCTCCCAGTGTTTTCTGTGGGAAACGGGTCCAAATGGCTCTGCGTGTTTAAGGTTGCTGACCCCTGGGTTAAAGTATTTTTGGAAGAACAAACCCATTGATATTCATTAAACAACCTCTCTCCTTCTCCAATTCCTCACAGTTCTCCTAACAGCTCTATCTTCCATTCAATCAGTTTTTCTTCCTTTTCCTCAAATGTTTCTCAAATTCTTGATTGGTAAGATATCTTTTCCACTTCTGATATTATTGTTCCATCTTGTAGATTTTCAGTTGTCTGAATCTGTTGGTTGGTTCCTGCCTTTAGGTCCTCAATCTTTGGATCTGCTTCCTCTAGTTTTCCTTCTCTTTTCTGGATTGCTAGTTTCTTCTTTGTAGTCATGTTCTGGGTTTGTAAATTTAGATTAGAAAATTGTTTTTTAATCTCCTTTGTGTTGTTTCTAGTCTCAGCAGGAGCTAAAGCAATAGTCTCTTCTATTGATTTTAACGTGCAGAGAATTTCTTTCTGATCTCCATCCATATTTTCTTGGTAGTATGTCAAACTGAAGACTTTGGGGACAGGTGTTAGAGAGGGTTTTTTACCATTTAAAGCTGAATATGGGACATCCATTTCATTTTTTTGTAGGTGGTCTTTATAATAAAAATTGTTCATCAAGGATTTGTAATCAAAATATTCCATCATCTCAAGAAATAAAGTGTACTTCTCCTGCAGGGAAATATTTCCACAACACAGCTCTGAAAGTCAGGTAATATTTATATTCGTAGTTCAGGCAAGCCAGTTTCAAAATAGTCCATCGTCTCTGCCACATTGATAAGCTTCCAAGGTCAGCAAAAGTCTTATCTAAATCCGGGCTTCAAGCCAAGTTTCTTTTAGGCATAACAAATTGTAGTGCCGTAATTCGCCATTAGATGTCATTAGCACCATTTTCCAGTTTTTTAAATCCCAATTTATAATATAAGCTTTTCAAATCTTTTTTTAAAAAAGTCTCAAAAGCACTTTTAGTTCCCAAATTTCAAAGCCATATATGTATATTAATTCCAAAATAAACTTGTAATTTTCCCCAAGTAATTGGTTCACTGCTTTTCTTTTCTTGAGGGAATAGGGTGGAAATTCCCCTTCCCTCTCATTGGAGAGGGGTTTGGGGCAGTTTTTTCCAGGAAGAGGTCTTAGAGTCATAAAGAGAGGATAGAGTCTCACCCAGTTTCATCCACGTTGGTGAAAGGTTGCTTGTTAGTGCTTATTGTCTTCCATTGTCAGCAGCTTCTGACTGGCTACATGAATGTAGCTGGTCTTTCCCCCACCAGTGGAGGGCTTCCTCAGATCAAACGAAAGGGCCGCCACTCTCCTGCAATCAATGAGGGTCCCCTCCTTGCTTGTTGCCTCTACAGGATGACTTTCAACCCTTTCCAGGGTCTGCATCAGGGCAAAATTGAACACAAAAGATGGAACCCCATCTTCCTGTGTCTGTTTCGCCGTGACATCAAAACCAGAATATCTATTTCTTCTGATTGGTTGGGGGGGCCCTGTGTTCTGCATGGACTATCCCTGAAGTTAACTGGAAAGCTTCAAGTGGTCCTAAATACAACACTGTGTGATAGAAATGCCTCAATGAGCCCATGTGACATCCGTACTGCACAAACTACACTGATTCCCAGTATGCTGCTGGATGCAATTCAAGGTGCTGATTATCACATATAATACCATATATTGTTTTTTACCAATTCACCCCAGTTCCACCAAAGGTCATCAAAAAATATGGCTAATGCTGTCCCTGTACTGAAATGGGGTTACATAATCCATATACTTCAGGTTCTGACCACTAGTTACAGTAAAGGATCAGCAAAACCCTGATCCTTTATTGGAACCTTGATGTGTTAATATCATTTGATGGTATATTTTGTTGATGATTATCGTTGGTCAGCATTAGAATAATTTGATAACAAATGTTACAAGATATATTGTTTGTGGAACTTCATTGCATACTAGAGTGATTATTATTTGTACCTGAAGTTGTCCAGAGTATTCCATGCACAGTATTTCATGAAATTTTAGCTTTAAATTCATGTAATTGAAAACAAAATATGGTTTCTGAGGTTTAAAACTGCACGTTATCTGTAGTAAACTTCTCTTTATATAACAATATATACAGATTTGTTATTTTACTTTCTTTTAACCTTTTAAGCTTCTGAACTTTCCATTTCTGATGTTTTATTTATTATTTAATTGATCAAAAGCTTTTTCAGCATCTAAAAAGATTAGCGCCGCAGGGATCTGGTTGTTCCTTTCCAAAAACTCCACCACATCAACTATATGCCTCACATTATTTTTCATTTGTCTACCACTAATAAACCCGGTTTGATCCCCATGAATCACCTGTTGCAGAACCCTCATCAATCTGTTAGCTAACACCTTGGCAAATATCTTGTAATCTGTATTTAAAAGTGATATCGGTCTATAGTTTTTTACTTGAGTAGCATCTTGATCTTCCTTCGGAATCAAATAAAAGCAGTTCTCCAAGACAGAGGCACCTTTTCCCCTCTCTGAATTGTCTGAAACAATTCCTTTAACGGCTTTATCAGCTCCAATTGTAAATTTTTGTAGTAAGCCGCAGTCAGACCATCCGTGCCTGGCACTTTATCCACCTTCAGTTCCTTAATTGCTATAAGAATTTCTTCTTCTGTTATCAATTGATTAATCTCCTCCTTTTGTGCTTGCGTAAGAACCGGGATGCTAGCATTCTTCAAATATACATCAATGTCTTTTTCATTAATCTTCTCCTTAGCATATAATTTAGAGTAAAAATCCACAAAGGCTTCCTTAATAAGATCCTGTTGAAACACAACCTTTCCCTTATATTCAATTTTATCTATATTAGAAGCCCTTTGCTTTTTCCTTAACCTGTAAGCTAACCATCTACCTGGCTTATTAGCATTACAAAAAGTATTATGCCTAGCAAACCGTAAATTAGTTGCCACTTGATCAGCCATCAACTTATCAAATTGTCCTCTTAATAGGTTAATAACCTCCTTAATCTTCACGTCCAATGGGTTCAAAATTAGGGCCTTTTCTTTTTCCCTAATTTCATTCTCCAGTTCTTTCCTTCTAACTTCCAAGGTACGTCTGTATTTATTATTCATAGATATCAACACCCCTCTCATGTAGGCCTTGCTAGCATCCCAAACCATGTCCATAGAGGTATCCTTATTCATATTAATTTCAAAGAAATCCTTCATCTGCTGTTTACATTCTTCCACATTTCTCTGATTTCTAAACAAATTCTCATTTACGCGCCAAGAGCGCCTATCCCTATTGTCCTTATTGATCTCTAACAAACTGGGATATGGTCAGAAATAGTTCTTGCACAGATCTTTACCTTCTTAATCCTAGAAAAAAAATCATTAGTCAGCAAAATAAAATCAATCCTGGAAAAAGATTGATGTCTATCAGAAAAAAAAGTATAATCCTTTTCATGTAAATGTGTATCACGCCAAATATCTCGCAGTTCCAGATCGTCCTTCATTTCAAAAAAAGATTTAGGCAATCTAGCATGGCTCGGGACACGCTTAAAAGAACCAGCTTTGTCCATCTGTACGTCTAAAACACCATTCCAGTCTCCCATAAAAATAAAAGATTTATAATCCAATTGGGTAACCTTTGTGTGTAGTAAGTTAAAAAAGTCAGCTTGTTGTTGATTAGGAGCATACAGTCCAACTAGAAGCGTTTTTTTACCTTCTAACAGCAAATCTATCATAACATATCTTCCTTGCTTATCTACTTCAATTAGTTCCGCTGTTAGTGTACTTTTAACGTAGACAACCACTCCATTTTTCTTATTCATCGCAGAAGCAACAAATTGCGTACCCAACCTTGAGTTCAATAAGTACTTTTGGTCCATAACCCTAATATGCGTTTCTTGCAAACAAATAACATCAGTCTTAAATTGTTTTTTTTTTTTATTGAAAAGTTTTATAAAATACAATTTTCCTTTAAAAAAAAACCCCCCTTCCCCCTCCCTCCTCCCCTCCCTACCTGCAGCTTGAAGCTTGAACTCCTCCTGTACCCTTCTCGTCTATCTGTGCATCTTCATCCTCTTGATGTTCTCCTTCTCCAGATCCCTCTGCAGCTTCCAGAAGTGTTGATGGGGTTACTTCCAAGACATTATTATAAAAATCATGCGCTTGCTTCACATTACTCAAACAGTATCTTTTGCCATCATACATGAAGCTCAACCCAACTGGGATCTCCCATCTGAACCTTATATCTCTTTGCTTGAGCTCTTGCACAAGAAATATAAAATCCTTCCTTCTCTTTAAAATCTTTGGAGGAATTTCTTTTAAAACCAAAACTTGTTGACCAGCAATCACAACTTTGGTATCGTAGGCAGCTTGTATAACTTCATCTCTAATTTCCCTTTTTACAAAATAAACCACCACATCTCTAGGCAACTTTCTCTGTTTAGCAATCCACGAATTCACACGGAACACTTTGTCCATACCTTGTTTTAATTCAGATGCTGGATGGTTCAATACTCCCTCAAAAGCCTCAGAAACCAGCTGCTTTAAATCTTCCTTAATATTCTCTTTTAGGCCTCTAATTCTCACAGCAAACTGCATCTGGTAAAATTGGGCCAAGCTCTGTTCACTGTCAATTTTGTCTTTTAAATCTTCAATTTCCAATACTTTTGCTTCTAATAAAGCATTCTTTTGAATCAAGTCTTGCACTTGATCATCCAGCACCTCCACACATTTAGCAACTTTTTGCACTGAGGACAAAATGTCTACCTTCATTTCTCTAAGTTTCTGTTCCATCCTTTCTTCCATTCTCTGCTCCAATTTCTCCAATTTCTCCTCCATCTGTAGAAATTTAACACCCATTGACTCCAAAATTAACTGGGTATGTTTTTCAAGATCCTTCGATGTCAATACATCAGGAGAATGCAACGCCTGCAGCAATGATTGTTGTTGCACCAGAGAATTTCCAGCACTCCGAAAAGTTCTAGGGGGAGGTTTCGCCGCCATCTTTTACTTACAATTGTGACGCACTTTCACTTTAAGTTTTAAGCAAAGTCCATCAAGCTTGAGAGTAAAATAAAATCTTCTTCATCTCTTCATCTTTCCCTCTTGTACTGCTCTGCCTGCTCTTTCCCTTTCATAGTCTCTCCTTCAAGCAGGGATGGTCGCAGACGCCTGGCTCTGCTCCATAAAGTCCGGAGCAGAGACGCTGGTCAGCTGGGAGCAGCCCAGGCTACGGGGGAGTTCAATCCTTCGGCCGCCCAAGCTCCAAGCTCAGGCGGCCCCGGCGAACTCAACCCCCACCTGGGGGCTCACCCCCTCCTCTTCTCCCGAGGAGGGGGCTTCAGATTCGCCCGAACAGCTGATCGGCGCTGTTTCGGGCGAAAAAACACCAGCTGAGCCGCGGGCAGCCCGGGAAGGCTCCCTCCGTCGCCGCGGAGCCACCGGAAGTCAGCATCAGTCTTAAATTGTTTTAAATATTGAAAAACTTTCCTTCTCTTCTGTGGTGAGTTTAATCCATTAACATTCCAAGTTAGAAATTTAGTCGCCATGCTTGGCGTCCCGAAGCTTTTGGAGCACGTCTGCAATGACCCCTGTGGCTTCCTTGGGCCGCGCCCCTCCCACAGCTTCACTGTAAGTACGCTTTGGAAGTTCCATTACTTTCTGCTGGTCTTGGTCTTGCTCTTGTCTCGCTCGTCTTAAGGCGGCACGCGTCATCCTCTGCTCTCCAGCAGCAGTTGATGAGACTGTAACTTGATCCCCTCCAGCACCATTCTCCTCTGTCTGTCTAGCTTCAGCGTCTTGAGGCTTTCCCTCTCCAAATCCCTTTACAGCTTCCAGAATTGATAGAGGGGTTGCTTTTAACACATTGCTGTAAAAATCACGTGCCTGAGTCACAGTAACCAGACGATGTCTTTTACCTTCATGCATCACCACCATTCTGACTGGAATCTCCCATCTAAACTTGATATCACATTTCTTAAGTTCCTGTGCAAGGAATGCGAAATCTTTCCTTCTCCTTAAAATCTTTGGCGGAATCTCTTTTAAAACCAGGACTTCTTGCTCAGCAACCACAAATTTAGTATCGTAAGCAGCTTGAATAACTTCATCTCTAGTTGCTCTCTTTGTAAAATAGACCACCACATCTCTAGGTAACTTCCTCTGCCTTGCAATCCATGAATTTACACGAAAGATTTTATCCATACTTCCCTCTATTTCAGATGCTGGCTGGCCCAGTACTGCTTCCAAAGCCTCAGAGATCAGCTGCTTTAAGTCTTCTTTAGGATTCTCTTTTAAGCCCCTGATTCTAATAGCATACTGCATCTGATGGTACTGGACAAGGCTCAATTCTCCGTCCATTTTGTCCCTTATATTTTCATTCTCTAGTACCTTTACTTTTAATATAGAGTTCTTTTGACTAAGATCCTCCACTTTTTCATCCAAACGTTGCACACATTCAGCCACACTTTCAATTGTAGACAAAATGTCCACCCTCATTGCACTAAACTTCTCTTCCATCTTCTCCAATTTCTCCAATTTCTCCTCCAGCTTTTCCATCTTATCATCCATCATATCTGACATTACTTGCGATTGCTTTGCAAAGGCATCTTGTAAGTCCTTAAGCGTCAATGCCAGAGGAGGTGCAGGAGGAAGCAAAGCTTGCAACGAAGTCTGTTGCACCGGGGAAGTTCCCGTACTCCGAAGAGTTTTAGAAGTTTTAGCCATCTTTCCCCACTTTCACTTGTTGCGTACTTTCACTTTAAAGCTATAAAATCCATTGAGCTGGAGAGTAAAAATAAAAGTCCACTTCACCTTGACCTCCTGTACCGCTCTGCCTGCACCTTGATATTCGAGAGTCTTTCCTTCTGGCAGGGGTGGTTGCTAACGCCTGGCTCTGCTCCAAAAATCACGGAGCAGAGACGCTGCGCAGCTCGGAGCTAACCCAGGCTTCGGGGGGGCTCAATCCTTCAGCCTCCCAAACTTTCAGCTCAGGCGGCCCCGGAGAGCTCAACCCCTACGTGGGGCCTCACCCCCTCCTCTTCACCCGAGGAGGGGGCTTCAAATCCACCTAAACAGCTGATCGGCACTGTTTTAGATGGAATAAACACAGCTGCGGAGCGGACAGCCCGGAGGCGGCTGTCTTCGGCGCCGCGTCGCCACCGGAAGTAGCCAGCAAGCTCAGCTTTTGAAAGCCAATAGCATAGCTGACTCAGGAATTCTGGGAGTTGAAGTACATGAGTCATAAAAGAGCAAAGCCTGCAATAGGCTTAAGCCAATAGCAGCACAGCTTGTGCAAAAGCTTTTTTTTTTTTTTGCAAAATGCTGTTCTGAGCATTCTATGAGAAAAAAGCCCTGGGTTTATCTCAAGTCAGTATAGTATACTTTTTTAGGATTCATGTATATTTTTATGATTAATTTGGCAGATGGTTAAATAATCATGTAAATGAATCATATGAATTTTACATGTTTTGTTTTTCCATTCATCTTACAGCATTCTTCTGTACAAAATATACTAATTTTGTTTATTCTTTATGCATATGCAGTATATGTCTATGTATCTGTGCTTCACTATTCCTTCTCTGATTATAAATTACTTAAAAACTGTGTGTGAGTTTTATCATAATTATTTGCCTAATCTTAGCTACTATACATAACAGCTGGAAGTTGTCTTAACAAAACTAGCATAAAAGTGCTTTGGGCCAGTTATTTATGTGTGGGAAACATGATGTGCTTCTGATCGGATAGTGGGAACGTTTTCTGTGCCCTTGAGTCATTTATGAAGAATGTTAAGATTTAAGTACCAGATGATTTCTGTCACTGCTACAATAATGAAAATAATTTACTTTTGAATTTGACACATACTTAAATAAAAAAGGCAGATATTGACTTTATAATGTGAATAGAAAGGCTGGATTAAATAAAAAATGAATAAAATTAGTTCCAGCAGTTCTACATTCTAATTATTAAATTGATCTCTGGCTGTACTGCTTAATTTAGCTAACATGGAATTTAGCATTTAATAATTTAGCATTATGTAGATAATTTTAATACTTTCACATTGTCATGACCAGTTATTAAAATTCCTCAATTACACAACTCTAATTATGCTTACAAAAGGAAGGGCACTCAGTGGTTTAGAGGTTAATACAGCAGCCCAGCATGCAGGCGGGTGAAGTTCGAATCCCTTTAATTCCTCGTTTTAGAGGCAAACAAAGTCATTACTAAAAGCCAACATGGGTTTGTCAAAAACAGATCATGCCAGGCAAACCTTATTGCATTCTTTGACCAAGTGACAAAATTAGTGGATCAGAGGAATGTTGTGGATATAATTTACTTGGACTTCAGTAAGGCATTTGATAAAGTAGATCACAACCTACTACTTGATAAGATAGAAAAATGTGGGTTAGATAGCATCACCACCAGATGGATTCGTAGCTGGCTGACCGGCTCTACTCAGTGTTTGGTCCTCAATGGAATGCATCTACATGGAGGGAAGTGTGTAGTGGGGTGTCCCAGGGCTCTGTTCTGGGCCCAGTGCTCTTCAACATCTTCATCAATGAGGGTATAGATGGGGAACTCATCAAATTTGCAGACAACACTAAGTTGGCAGGAATAGCCAACATTCCAGAAGACAGGCTTAAGATACAGTAGGATCTGGACAGACTTGAACACTGGGTGCTATCTAACAAAATGAAATTCAATGTTGAAAAAAGTAAGGTTCTACATTTAGGCAAGAAAAACCCAAATGTATAGGTATAATATAGGTGGTACCTTGCTCAACAGTAGTAACTGTGAGAGGGATCTCGGAGTCCTAGTAGATAATCACTTCAGTATGAGCCAGCAGTGTGCTGCAGCTGCCAAAAAGCGAACACAGTGCTAGGCTGCATTAACAGAGGGATAGAATCAAGATCACGTGAAGTATTAATACCACTTTACAATGCCTTGGTAAAGCCACACTTGGAATACTGCATCCAGTTTTGGTCACCACGATGTAAAAAAGATATTGTGACTGTAGAAAGAGTACAGAGAAGAGCAACAAAGATGATTAGAGGTCTGGAGGCTAAAACATATAAGGAACAGCTGCTGGAATTGGGTATGTCTAGTTTAATGAAGAGAAGGACGAGGGGGGGACATGATAGCAGTGTTCCAATATCTCAGGGGCTGCCACAAAGAAGAGGGAGTCAAGCTATTTTCCAAAACGCCTGAAGGCAGGACAAGAAGCAATGGATGGAAACTAATCAAGGAGAGAAGCAACCTAGAACTAAGGAGAAAAATTAACCAATGGAACAACCTGCGTCCAGAAGCGCTGAATGCTCCAACACTGGAAGTTTCTTTTTTTATGTAAATTTTATTGGTTTTTATAAGGGTGGGGAGGAAAATATGGGGATGGGGTGCGGGGTTGAGATAGAGGGAAAGTTAAGGGAGGGGTTGGGTTTTCCCCCAATTACATTCAATATTTAGCAAATATATTGTCTGGGTTGATATACATCAATAAGAGTTGTAAGAATAATGATTGATAACAATAATAGACATAGCAAATTATAGTAAACAATGTTAAATTTTCAGTCTATGATATTTTTCTTAGTAAAATAAGTTCAAAAAAATAAGTATCACTTTCCTTTCTCTCTAATTCGTTTGTCTGGCGATTGATAAAATTTATTCCAAGTTCTATCATAAACTAAATGTTCTTTTTCTTTAATCTCGTTAATCTATCCATTTCTGCACAATCTAGTATTTTCTCGATAAGCATTTCTTCAGTTGGTAAACTCTCATTTTTCCAGTATTGGGCATACATAATTCTCGCTGCTGTTAATACATGTAGTATTAAATACCCAGTCTCTTTATCATAATTGGGATCTATCAATCCTAACAAAAACAATTCAGGTTTAAATTCTATTTGTTTTTTAACCATCTTCTCCAACCATAAATGTATCTTAAACCAAAACCTTTTAGCTTTAGAACATGTCCACCAGAGATGATAATAGGTACCTGGTCTTTGGCTGCATTTCCAACAAACATTTGAAGTATTTTTAAACATTTTTGCTAGTGTCACTGGTGTCATGTGCCATCTATAAAACATTTTATACAAATTTTCTTTATATGGTACAGTTTTAGTTAATCTAATATTTCTATCCCATAACATTTCCCATTCTTCAAGTTCTATAGTGTGACCAAGATTATTTGCCCAAATTATCATTGTTTATTTAACTTGTTCTTCCTCCACCTTTAGATTAAGCTGAAACCTGGAGAGTTTTTTAATCAGCTTCTCATCTGTTTTTAACAATATACAATCGAGTTCTGTCTGTTCATTTTAAAGCCCCATTGTTTTCAAGTCTTTTTGATATCTTGTTTGAATTTGTAAATATGGCCACCATGCTAAATCAATACCTTGTTGATATAGGTCTTGTCTAGACTTCAATCTTCCTTCATTATCCAATAAGTCCTTATATGTTACAAGTTTATCATAATTAATTAAGTTTGGGTAAGCAAAAGCTTCCATTGTTGAAAGCCATTCAGCTTAAACCGCCGCTTGTAAATTGGAAGGGGGGGATAACAGAGAATTCCACCACCCCCTTGAGTAAGGGCTTCACTCCAAAGGCTGAAAAAGTGCTAATCGCTAAGGGTCTTGACTTGTAAAGAGAGTAAAAGGAAATTCCTCACCCAGCTGGCTATTTGCATGTAGATTAGAAGTCTTTCGCCTCTGCTGAGCAGCTGGCAATGGCAGATCGTATGAAGTACGATCCGCCTTTCTTCCTGCTGGTTCCAGGGGCTCTGTTGGGACCAGCAGTCCGGCTACTGCCTAACTGCAGTCCTCAGACATTTACCCTTTGGGTGCTGCCTCTACAGGGCAGCATTCAGTCCATTTGGACCCACCAGCTGGTAGAATTCGGACCCAGGGAGGAGAGAGGCCTTTCCCCGAGGCTGATTTTCAGCTGATATTATCAGAAGTCCCACCGGAAGTTTTTAAGAAGAGACTGGACAGCCATTTGTCCAAAATGGTATAGGGTTTCCTGCCTAAGCAGGGGGTTGAACTAAATGACCTCCAAAGTCCCTTCCAACTTTTCCATCAGATGACTGAATACTGAATTTGCCAGTATTCTTGTAAAAAATTTGAATGTTGTTGGTATACAAGTACAGTAATTGGGCGGTAGTTGCTTGGTTCTGTGCTCTTTTCAGGGTCTTTCATTATCAAGTAAGTTTGACTAGTTGTTAACCATTCTTTACTTGTGGCATTTTGAAGCATTTCATCAACTGAGTGGCCATGTGGTGATGGAGGCTGTGGTGAGGTGTTTCAACCAATATCCATGCAGCTCGTCCAGGCCAGGTGCACTCCAGTTCTTGACCTTCTTTACTTGTTTTGCAACCGTATCGGTGGTTATTACAGTATTCTCCATTTTGTTTTGTGTTGCTTGTTTTTGGATATCTTTGATCCAGGAGGCAGTTTTATTATGTTCCACTGGGTTTTATATTATTATTGTTATTGTTATTATTCTGTACTATGATCATCAATATCTTAACTTGGAAGTAAATTGCATTAAGTTAGGGTCACTGTCAAATATGTAGCAATCTTAACTATATCATACAGTTTTAATCTATAAGTGTAAATCAGGTCTCACTGGCATCAGTGGTGTTCTAAATATATCTAAACATTAAAAAGTGCCACAGCCAATAAAGAAATATTGTCTCTGATTTATAAGGAGTTGTGGCACTTCGGAGTTGTAATTAATTCAGATGACCACATTCATTACAATAAGTGCACTGAAATAAGCTCATCAGCAGCCTACGAAAAATAGCTTTCTTTATACGGTACATTTATTTATCTCATCTTTGTTATTTTTATAGACCATGAACATACCTAACAAGTGTTTCATTTTATGTGTATAATATTTTTATAAGAAATTATATATTTATTTATTTGTTATATTGAAAATATTTGTGTTTACTTAAATACCAGTCCTTGAAGTCCCTGCAGTCTTGTGATTGTGATTCAGGTATTTAGTCAGGGCTTTTTTTCTCATAGAACGCTCAGAATGGAGTTATGGCACCTTTTTTGGATGGAACCTTATAGGGTAGGCAAGGCGGGTTGTATGACGTGTGAGTCCTGGCACCTTTTTTTTTTTAACAAAAAAAGCACTGTATTTAGCAATCGTGCTTAAAATGGTTGCAGTATTATGCAGTATTATGATCTTTCCACAAGCAAGATCAATGGAAGCTAGTAGGAAAGTCTCAAGTTGCTCTGGAATTCCACATCACTCTTCCTGCATACCATGGTGCACCTCTTTTCCTCAGCCTTTCTGTGGCTTACATGGACTTGTGCTCTCCGTCCCTCGGCCTTCTTGCATTACACTGAACGGTGCCCTCCTTTTCCTCAGCTTTCCTTCCCTTGTACCAACCTGTGCCTTTCTTCCCTTGGCCTTCCTGCCCCCAAACCACAGCATCCCCTCCCCAATTTTCATGTAGCCTACAGTATATAGGCCCTACCAGGCTTTCTCTCACTTCAACCCCCTTACAGCATCCACTCTCTTCTTACATGGGATTCCCACTGCTTTTTACTTATCTCACTGGATCACCATCATTAGGCAATGCATTACATCTGCATCACTTAGCAACAGCAATCCTAGTTTCCATTGCTATTCTAAACTGAGGACCTGAGTTAACATCCATATATTATTGCTACTAATTTCAAGTGAATTAAATAAAGTGCACTGATGAAGAGAAGTTTAGTAAGTTTAAAAATGAATTTTTTTTGCCTTTTTTATTTTGTATTCTCTATCACTTTATTGATATTTAAAAATTAGGACACAGAGTGTGACACCACATGATGTGATGATTCTGGACCATATTAAATTACATTTTGTGGTGTATTTTTAACATTAATCAAGTGTTAGAGGGACTCTGATGCATTTTCATGTAAGCAAAGCATGCAGGGGCTGTTTTTGTTTTCATTGTTGATTACTTGCTTCTGCAAAAGTAATTCATCTTTTGTGAGCTGGAAACTATTTGCAAATCTTTGTTTATAAAGAAATAATTTATACTGTAGAAAGAAAAGAGCAACAGATGTTCATAAACATGAAAAAAGAATTTGTTTAAGAAGATACACTATTACAAAACTTTTGCTAGATTAAATATTGTCCAATATGTAGAAAACAATATATTACAAGATTTATTAACCATATATTATCCAGAATTATATAGATGTAAAATAACACAACTGAATTAAATCAAGCTCATCAACAGTCTAAGAAAAATAGCTTATAACTCAAGACCAGGAACGTAGCTTATACAGCTAGTCCTCAACTTACAATAGTTCATTTAGTGACCATTCAAAGTTACAACAGCACTGAAAAAGTTACTTATGGGCATTTTTCAGACTTACTTGCAGCATCTCCATGGTCATGTGATCAACATTCAGATGCTTGAAAACTGGCTTATATTTATGATGGTTGCAGTATCCCAGTGTCATGTGGTCACCTTTTGCAACCTTCTGATAAGCAAAGATAACAGGGAAGCCAGATTCACTTAACAACTGTGTTACTAAATTAACAACTGCAGTGATTCACTTAACACCTGTGGTAAGAAAGGTCGTAAAATGGGGCAAAACTAAGTTAACAAATGTTTCACTTAGCAACATAAATTTTGGGCTCAATTGTACTCATAAGTCCAGGATTACCTGTACTCTTTCCTTTCATATATATAGATATAGATATATTGTTATAATAATTGAAATTAATTAAAATTATAATAATTGTATTTGTATACACAGAGTACTTTGGATTTACAGCAAAAGAATTACAGGGATCTCATGTGTTAGGCCAAAGCCAGAGAAGAGACAGTGAGATCCAATTGAGTTCAGTTTTTTATTTCCTTGCATATAATAATATATATTGAGATATATTCCAAGAGATTCTAGGATATGGTTACCTTGAACTTCCTTTCCCCTTTCACTATCCATCTGAGGACTGAGCAGTCTTTTAATCTGCCCTCTTTCTGGGAAGGCTGTGAGTTGGCAAAATACTCCCCCTCTGCTGCTGCAGTGCATATTCTATCACATCTACCACGTGTCAGCAATTTATAAATTACTAAATAAGTAAATAACATAAATCATACTAGGATACTAAATAAAATAATATAAATGATAAGATACAAGCAACAAAGTTATAGTCTCTAATAAGATGAGGAGATAGGTAATAGGGAAGATGAGAAGAAGAATCTGTATCATTAATACAGCCTTACTAGATAGTTTGACAGTGTTGTGGGAAATAGTTGTTTAGCAAAGTGATGGCATGGGGAAAAAACTGTCCTTGTGTCTAGTTGTTCTGGTGTCTAGTGTCATCTTGAGGGAAGAAGTTGAAACAGTTTATGTCCAGGATGTCAGGGATCTGTAGATATTTTCACAGCCTTCTTTGTGACTCGTGCAGTATACAGGTCCTCAATGGAAAGCAGGCTGATAGCAATGGTTTTTTGTGCATTCTAACTATCTGTTGAAGTCTGTGTCTGTCTTTTATTTGAATAATAAAAAACAACAAAACTATCAGAGAGCATTTCACTGAGGCTGCTGTCAGCAGCACCATCTTGAGGTAATGAATTGTTGTTAGTTGCGAAGTCGTGTCCGACCCATCACAACCCCATAGACAGTGTTCCTCCAGGCCTTCCTGTCCTTTACCATCTTCTGGAGTTCATTTAGGCTCACACCTACTGCTTCAGTGACTCCAGCCACCTCATTCTCTGTCATCCCTTTCTTCTCTTGCCCTCAACCTTTCCCAGCATTAGGCTCTTCTCCAGTGAGTCCTTCCTTCTCATTAGATGGCCAAAGTATTTGAGTTTCAACTTCAGGATCTGGCCTTCTAAAGAGCAGTCAGAGTTGATCTTCTCTAGGACTGACCGGTTTGAACGCCTTGCAGTCCAAGGAACTCGCAGGAGTCTTCTCCAGCACCAGAGTTCAAAGGCCTCAATTCTTTGGCACTCAGCTTTTCTTTTTGCAACAGCCATATGTTGCAACTGGGAAGACCATAGCCTTGACTATACTCAATTTTGTTGGCAGGGTGATGTCTCTGCTTTTTAGTGTGCTGTCTATATTTGCCATGGCTTTCTTTCCCAGGAGCAAGCGTCTTTTAATTTCTTGGCTGCAGTCCCCGTCTGCGGTGATCTTGGAGCCCAGGAAAATAAAATCTGTCACTACCTCCATTTCTTCCCCATCTATTTGCCAGGAATTGAGAGGGCCGGATGCCATGATCTTGGTTTTCTTAATGTTAAGTTTCAACCCAAGTTTTGCACTCTCCTTCTTCACCCGCAACAAGAGGCTCTTTAGTTCTTCTTCACTTTCTGCCATTAGAGTGGTATCATTTGCATATCTTAGGTTGTTGATATTTCTCCTGGCAATCTTAATTCCAACTTTTGATTCATCTAGCCCTGCCTTTCTCATGATGTGCTCTGCATATAAGTTAAACAGGCAGGGCGACAGTATACAGCCTTGCTGGACTCCTTTCCCAATTTTGAACCAATCAGTGGTTCTGTGTCCAGTTCTCACTGTTGCTTCTCGACCCGCATATAGGTTTCTCAAGAGACAAATAAGATGGTCTGGTACTCCCATTTCGCCACAATGTTTTGTGATCCACACAATCGAATGCTTTAGCATAGTCAATGAAGCAGATGTAGATGTTTTTCTGGAACTCCCTAGCTTTCTCCATGATCCAGCGTATGTTGGCAATTTGATCTCTAGTTCCTCTGCCTCTTTGAAATCCTGCCTGTACTTCTGGTAGTTCTTGATCCACATACTGCTGGAGTCTAGCATGTAGGATTTTAAGCATAACTTTACTAGCATGTGAAATGAGTGCAATGGTGCAATAGTTTGAACATTCTTTGGCACTGCCTTTCTTTGGAATTGGAATGTAAACTGATCTTTTCCAATCCTGTGGCCACTGTTGAGTTTTCCAAATTAGCTGGCAAATTGAGTGTAGCACTTTTATTGCATTGTCTTTTAAGATTTTGAATAGCTCAGCTGGAATACTGTCATATCCACTAGCTTTGTTGTTGCTCAGCTTTCCTAAGGCCCACTTCACTTCACATTCTTGGATGTCTGGCTCTAGGTCAGTGACCACCTCATCATGGTTATCAGGGACTTTAAGCTCATTCTTTTTCCACCTCTTCTTAATCTCTTCTGCCTCTGTTAGGTCCCTGCCATTTTGGTCCTTTATCATGCCCATTTTTGCATGAAATGTTCCCTTCATCTCTCCAGTTTTCTTGAAGAGATCTCTGGTCCTCCCTATTCTATTGTTTTCTTCTATTTCTTTGCACTGTTCATTTAAAAAGGCATTCTTGTCTCTTCTAGCTATTCTCTGGAATTCTGCATTCAATTGGGTGTATCTTTCTTTTTCTCCCTTGCCTTTTGCTTCCCTCCTTCCTTGCTGAATTAAAGTACCTTGATGAATTAAAGTACCTCAAATGGGCTAATTTAAAGAATGTGTCCAACTCCATTATTCATGTGAGATTGAAGTTTCAAAGCTCAGGATATTGTTGCTCAGACCAGTTGCATTGGCAAAGTTATGGCCACTGCAGCAACACTGAGCTGCCCTGCAGTGCCACTACAGTCACATGATCCATGATTTTTATACACTTTGCCAACTTTTCACAAAAACAACCAAGAGGTCAGCAAGAAGTTAGATACAAATTCTCTTGCTGCTTTTTTTGCTCACCCATGCTCATTTTGTTTATCTGTTTAGGTAAAGAAATATGTCTGAAACAATAACCCAATGACTCATGGATTGTCTGGTTATTGATTAAATTTGTGTGCATTGACTATTTGTGTGATATAATAGTCAGATGAAGAGTGCCTTTACCATAAACAGTATCTTGAGAGATAATTTTCAAAAAACTGTACTAGATGGGTTGTTGCCTGGGTCAGCCAGGAATCATGCTAGATGTTGGCGTTCCAGGACATTTGATGACAAATGGGCTATAGGACTCAGAACTGTTGCTGAGCAACCATGGCCAGCACTTGCAGGATTACTGGAAGAAAAGTTGCTTACTGGACAGATGTGCCAACCTTACCACAGGCAGGGGAAAAATAGTGAAAACTGAAGAAATCAAGATGCCATATAGAAATAAAATCAAGACTTTTGATGAAGAAGATGTCTACAAATATTAAAGTATCTTTCAAACTGACACGAAGCACATTGAAGTAAAGAAGAAGGTTAAAAGTGAATACATCATGAGAGTGAAGAAGATCTTAGTCAAAACTCAGTGGAGGAAATAGTGTCAAGGCAGTTAACACCTAGACAATTCTTGTCATGAGATTTACAGCTGGAATAGTGGACTTAAGCAGAACTTAAAGCCCTGGATAGGAAGGCCAGAAAAATAAAGACAATGAATCATGCTCTTTGTCCACACAACAGATGTGGAATGTTGCAAACATACTAACCAGTTGAAGGAAAGGAGACATTGGAAGAAAATCTGAAAGACAATGAAGAAGATGCACTGAAGCTAATATACCATGAAAGTTTGCTGAATACTGGGGAGACCAAACTGGCCTACCAGAAAGACCAAATCAAGAATTTTAAATATATATGGTATGTGTAAGGACTTGCCTCAATCAGTCGTCCCAAGAAAGCAGAACTCTTGAAATGGACATCTTTCAAAAGGAACTTTTATTGGAAGGTGTTGACAACAGTAATAGAAGGCAGGATCTGAGAGTTTTCTGCGTGAATCAATGTCAAGAGTCAATGAAAACCCCACCCCAACTGTCCATCCAGATGGCTTGCATGGGCCAATCAGCAGTTGTGAAAATGTGGGAATGGAGCGATAAGGCTATTAGGTCTTCGCACCTCTTTTTCCGTGCCCAGAGATAAGGCAGATGTCTGGAGGCACATTCCATTCTCACCTCAAGGAATATCAAAGAAGGTAGAGCAAGGAACAAAGCAAGGAAATGCACTGCAGCAACCTCAAGCTCCCCCCTCCCCCTAGAAGAATGGCAGAACCTGAAAAAGAACAATGCCCACAGAAAGAGAGAATTCTGACAGTATGGCAAAGTATTACATGGCTAATACATAAAAAATAGCAACCAGATAACATTGACCTGGCCATGGCTAAGAGCAGGAAAGTTTAAAAAAGTGAAAGTGGCTAATTCTGGCTGCACAAGACCAAGTTTTAAGAACAAATGCATACTGTTTAAGGCCAGAAGTGGGAAGATAACAACAGACAGCAAATACCATATCTGCTGAAGATACAGTGGACCACCAGTTTTCTGCTACAAGAAATCACACAAATTGACTACAAACAATGGCATGACAAAGTAACAACAATGATGCATTGGAACAGCTGCAAGAAATACCATTTGCCTGCATGCAAGAACTGCTGCGAGCACAAAATAAATAAAGTTATAAAAAATGAAGAAGTTAAAGTACTTTGGGAGTGTAGAATTCAAAGAGACAAGTATCTGCTGCATAACCCCCCAGACTTAACAATTGTCAATAAGGAAGACAAAAAAGTCTGGATATTAGGTGTGGCAGTACCTGGGACAGCAGAACAGAAGAGAAAAAATCAGAGAAAATCACAAAATGCAAAGTTCTGCAAATAGTAATAGTAAAATGTGGCAAAAGAAAGCAAAGATAGCTTCAATAGTAATAGGCACTTTGGGTGGAATACCAAAACATGTGGAACACGACTTCAAGATAATCTGCATTGACAAAAAAATCCCTATCAATCAATCTTAAAAGTCAGCTTTACTTGAAGTAAGTAGTGTACAACCTTTAACACCACCAAACAACACCTGCCTATCCTTGGTCTTTGTGAAGGATTTCATAGGTGGATAAAAATGCCAAATCCAGTATAAACATCTGGCTAACTGCAATAATAAATACGACATCTTTCTATATGTAAAGTTGCTCATGTATGAAACAAATTGGAAGTGAAATTATGGCATTTTATTTTCTCGAATATTCTCTTTCAAAGACATTTAATAGCCCTTATAATTAAAATGGAATTGATGTTACCTAACGTCATGTTTTAGCCACAACAGAATCAGGCATTATATAAACATTAGCTACTTGTGCAGAATTTTGTATTGAATAAAACTTCCATAGGCATAGTTATAGTACTTACTTATTCAGTTTTGTTTCCTGCAGATAGAAATACAAAAATCCTCTGATGGAGCATTTGACAAAATATACGTTTGGAGGCCCCAAAGAGTGTGTGTATATCTACAGTACATATAAAGTATTGTGTAGTTTCTGTGACTATATTTGCAAAGTTCATCATTACTGTAGTTAGGTCTCAACTTTCATGGCATATTATAAAACATCCTGTGGTCACTCATCATCATATCTAGAGTAACTTGATAGGGAAATGGGCAACATAAAATTAATGAAAATAAAACCTCCAGTATAACCTATTTTTTAAAAAAAATACTGAAAAAATGTTCTTGAATATAAACAGATTAATAGAAAAAATAGGCAGATATAGAAAGATTGACTAGCAGCCCACATATTTTGAGCAACTTTCTTTACCAAGTTTACTGCTGGAGTAAACAGGCCTTCTCCATTGTCTGATTAATAAATGCATTTTAATTCTTATTTGCTTCATATTTGAAATGCCATTTTAATATTCTAAGTTTGACCATCACTTGTAACGTTAATAGATTGAAAATATATGGAGAGATGTACTTCTTGCTGACTCAGAAATTTCCCATGTTTCCTATTTGTCAAGAGGCAACTCGATTTTCTTTGTTTTTCCTTGAAGATGTTTCACTTCTCATTCAAGAAGCTGCTGAAGAAGCTTCTTGGATGAGAAGTGAAATGTCTTCAACAAAAACAAGGAAAGTCCAGTTGCCTCTTGAAAAAGCACTTTTGGGACAACCATTACCTGGATGACAGAAATTCCATAGTGTTTTTTCCTATTTGCAAACCACTTTCAGCTGAATGGTGCCTTCTATGGCAACATACCAGTGTTGAAATGGAAAGAATAGGGCATTATCTTGGAGGAGCCTTCTGTATAAGTGGTACAATTTGCAGATCAATCTTCTAACTGTTGCAATTGCAGATGAGGGCTGTGAAATATATCAAAGCAATACATGTGGCATTTTTATTTCTCTTGTAGAAATGAGGGTGCCAAGTTGGCTTAAGAAGTAACTGTGAAGATTTACTTTTTCAAATCATCTTCAAGGATTCATCAAACTTTAAACTGAAACATCCATTATTTCAAATCATGCATTTTTTATATTCAGTGATATTTACTTTAACTGGTCTACTAAAACCCTTTTAATACCGTTTCATTTTTAAAAGATGAGACATGAAGTGATGCAAAGTTAAACGGAAACAACTAAATCCAGAGAAATATCTATTGACAAAACCATAACAAAGGAGCAGTTTGTATTTGCAACACCCCCAGCCTCCCACACCTGCAGATAATATTTAAGACATTTCCTGAAGAAAGAGGAAAATAGGTTCCCAGTGCACAAAAGAACTTTGTATATCCTGCTGCTTTCATTAAAATGTTGGAGAGTTTCACCTCTGTGGCCTAAAGCTCTTCAAAGATCAGCATTTGATAGTAATCCTAAAATCTTGGAGTGTACTTACAAGTACTCTGGACAGTCTCTTTTGCTTCTTTGAATGCATAGCAGAAGTAGAATAATATAAATTACAGACTGTGCTTTAATTCTAGCAGAGCAGTTTTTCCATCAAGGGCTGAAACTGTCCCCAGTGGAAACAAATGGTCTTAGTATTTCCATCAGAGGAAATTACCACTAGAGTTTCTTGTCTTGTAGGGAAAGATTCTCTCTTTCATTATATTTTTTCAACAGCATCTAACAGTCATGAGGAATTGGCCATGGATTATGTTTTATCATCCTTTATCTTTCTCCTTATCTTATAATCACTGTTTTCTTTTCTGTTGTGCTTTGATTACATTTCCTCACTATTGGCTGCTACTTCTCAAGTCTCTGTGAGGACCTATAAGTTCAAAGAGTGTCTTTTCAAATCTGTTTTAGTTTTTGAAAAATGATACCAGCCAAATTGACTTTAGGTCAGTCACCTGTCTTTAAACTGCATCCGCCTCACAGGCTTGTGTGTAAATATTTGTTAATTTTTCACTTGGGAAAACTTAGATCAATATTCACTTTAGCTGAGTATCAACATGGATGAAGTCTTCAAAATTTTACATTGTGGCCCCAAGGTTTTGCTGGTCTGTGGATATGGCATACCACAGCAAAATCCAAAGCAGACAAATAGTTAATGTCCCCCTAGAAGCAAGTAAACTAGGTTTCCCCCCCCCCATAATCTCCTTTCATATTGTTGAAAGAAAAATCTTCATTAGGGTCCAGTCCAAGCTGGAAATAATCAAAATGGAGACTGCTTTAGAAAGAAAAGGAGAGCCACAGAAAGATGGCTCTGGGAAAACTGACCACATGTAGCAGGGAGTGGTGGGTTTTTATACCTTCTGGACCTTTTGAGGTTGTTTCCTGTTCCTGTTTGAAGCTTTGTATTTCCTGTGTCATGTACTTTGAGTCTGAGTGTGTTCTTTTGGTATTGATGAGTTAATCCTCTTATGTTTCCTGTCCTTAGAATTTGGGGGGGAGGTATGTAGATTTTAAGGGCTTTGTCTTCCTAGTTTCTTCAGTTTCTATGTGGAAGGTTCCAGCCTTTCTGAAAGGATTATTGAATTTGCATTTCTAAAAGCTGGCCTGTGCCTAGGGCACAGGTCTGCAACCTGCGGCTCCGGAGCCGCATGTGGCTCTTTCAGCCGTCTCCTGCGGCTCCCAGTCCTCTGCCATGTGCAGTCCAAAAAACAAAGTGGGACTAAAAAAGTTCAACCAATCAATTCAAATATGCAGGGTAGGTGCATATCTCGCCTTGGCTTCACTCTTCAGTCAAACCCTGTTCTGTGCATGCGCGCATGTATGCGCATGTGCACACATTTTTTGCAGCTCCCAGTTTTTCCTTTTGTGAGGGAACCGGTTCCGAGTGGCTCTTTCACTGTTTCAGGTTGCTGACCCCTGGCCTAGGGGATGGGGCTGATTTGTGGGGGCTGGTTTCTGTCTTTTTTTTAAAAAGATCTTCTCCATTATTCCTTTGGGGAAATATATTCTGCCTTTTTAATATTTCCCCAAATATTTCTTTCTCTGAATTCTTCCCACAATATCTTAAACCAGAGGTCTCCAACTTTTCCGGGCTCGAAGACCAGAGGGAAGGAGAGTACGGGACTACACACACTATTGCAGCACTAGCAGCACCGTTCACGCATGTGGCATGCACTGGTACCATGCATATGTGTGAATGGCCACACACTCCCCACAGTGGCTAGCGGCCCATTCACGCATGCGCAAATGGGCCACACAAGCCACCCAGGCTGCCCCACGCTAGCATTCCCGTTTGTGCCCGCGCGCCTGCACAAACTGCTGTGGGCACTAGCGCGAGGGGGGGAAATGCGTGCGTGCACCAGGCAGCCATTTTCGCAGCCCGCTGGCCAAGAGCCCACGGCCCGATCCTGGGCCGCAGACCATAGGTTGGGGTCTTAAACAATATATTAGGTAAAATACTAAACCATGTTGTTTGAGGTCTTTCCTTTCTCACTTGATACTTTCTAGGAACAGATTCCAGATAAGATTAAAAAAAAAAGTTGACATGCTGACAGAAATACCCGACATTCTTAGCTTCTGAGATCATGTGTTTTTGGGGTAGGATGGCTGAAGTTTCATCTTAAACATTCTTTAAGTATTTCTTCATTTGAATTATGAAAAATATCTGTGATTTTAATCAGACTGATATGGCTATTTTTCATTAGCATTTCTTCCCATTAATGTTTGGTAGTGTTGATTAGGTTAACTTTTAGGAACGCTGTTTATTTTAAACTTCCTAGAAGGAGATCTGCTTTTTTCCATCACCAAAAGGAAGATTTCTGACTTGCAATCAATTGTTGCTTCATAATTAATCATGACTCCCTCTTTATCTATGGTTCTCAGATAAAATATGGCTCTTACCAAATGTTTTAAAAATCTGTTCATTTTTAAATTCATTAATTTAGGGTGTATTAATGAAACTAGTATTGCACGTGCAATAATTCTATTAGAATAATACTTAACGTGCGATTAACGGCTAACGTTTCTCATAATTGCAGGTTTTTAAAGTGGTTAGTAAAACTAATGCAATTTAACAGATAGGAAACTAAGATTGTGAAGGTGTGCTTTTTTTTAGAAAAGGAAAAAATAGATAAACTTTTAGCTGGAGGTTCTTGATTGCCTGCAATTAAGGAGAGAATAAGAATAAGGTACATCATTGCAAGCAACCTTTTAGGGGGAGAAAAATGAAATGTTGGCAAAATATATAAGAAGAGATGCAAAAAGGAAATGAGGATAGTTAGCAGCATGGCCCAAAGATTTATTTTGAATTTGGTACATAACAAGGATTTTTAAAAGTACAGCTAGTCCTTGACTTACAACAGTTTGCTCGTGATCATTCAAAGTTAGAATGGCACTGAAAAAAGTGACCTATGACTCTTACTCAGTTACAACTGAGAAACAATAATCAGGTGATCAATATTCAGATGCTTGCAACTGACTCGTATTTATGACCATGTATATAAATTTTTTTAATTTTTTTATAAATCATATAAACAGCACTATTTCCCCCTTTGACAAAAGAGACGATCTTGTGCTATGATGCTGTATTACTTTATTGGTTATACTTCAAAAATCATACCTCCACAATTACTCATTTGAACAGTTTTTGTTTTCTTGTTTTATCTGCTTCTAGCTATAATCTCTATCAATCTGGATTAATGGAAACTTTTATTATTGACTGCAGAAAAACTTTGTACTCTTGAGAACATGTAACAGTATCTAAATTATTGCTTTGCTTGCACTGTTCTGATGTCTTCACTTCTTTAATCCTGGTATCTTCACTTCTTTAATCCTGAAAAAAGTAAGACCAAGATGACAAAATTAAAACCTGATTCTTATTTATGAGAAACCTCACTGTGATAATTGGTATTGCTAGTTCTCTTTTTTTAAGTAAAAATCATAAGCCACTGTTCAAAGTGGCATGCGTTACAAGGTGTCTGTTCATATTGTTTATAAAGCAACAAAACCTTGGAAACAGATAACAGTTTTATACAACTTCAAAGATAGAATTGTGTCATGGAAGGGGAGTTATTTTCCTCTGAAGCATGAAGTGAAGCCTCTTTTTATTCATAAAAAGTATTTGAACTAAATGACAGTACTATTTTATAGCATTTCTTTTCATTGAATTTGGTATCATTCAAACAATAATAATAAACAATGTCTGAAAATCAATTGAGTTGATAAAAAGAAATGTTGAATGTTACATAAGTAATAGGTGTGGGTTTTTTTGCTGAACCAATAATAATAATAATAATAATAATAATAATAATAATAATAATAATAATAATAATAATAATAATAATAATAATAATAATTTTATTTATATACCGTCCTTCTCCCAAAGGACTCAGGGCGGTGAACAGGCAAGATATATAAAAAATACAAAAATACAAAAGTTAAAAGAAAATTAAACATATGCCCAACTAAAAACAGTAAATACATATATTAAAAATGACAATAAAAACCCAACCCATCCCCCATCAGGCCAGGCCGGCTTGTTCAAATAAGAGTGTCTTCAGATCGCGACGGAAGGAGCGAAGGTCGGGCGCCATCCGGAGCTCAACCGGCAACCGATTCCATAGCTCCGGGGCGCCCACAGAGAAGGACCTCCCCCTGGGGGCCACCAATCAACATTCTCTGATCGGTGGCACCCTGAGGAGGCCCTCTCTGTGGGAGCTCACAGGGCAGAAGGAAGCTCA
This sequence comes from Vipera ursinii, assembly GCF_947247035.1. NCBI lineage: Eukaryota > Metazoa > Chordata > Lepidosauria > Squamata > Viperidae > Vipera > Vipera ursinii. Next base: position 70,655,481 of record NC_139514.1, read on the forward strand.
TGCCGGCAGCAGGTGCTCCCTAAGGTACTCCGGACCCATGCCATGTAGGGCCTTAAACACCATTACCAGTACCTTGAATCTCACCCAGAAGACAACTGGTAACCAATGCAGCTCACGGAGCAGAGGTGTAACATGGGAGTATCGGGAGACTCCCAACACAACTCTCGCGGCTGCATTCTGTACCAGTTGGAGCCTCTGAGTGGTCCTCAAGGGCAGCCCCATGTAGAGAGCGTTGCAGTAGTCCAGACGAGAGGTCACGAGCGCGTGAGTGACCGTACATAAGGCATCCCGGTCTAGATAGGGCCGCAACTGGCACACCAGGCGAACCTGGGCGAAGGCACCCCTAGTCACAGTTACTATATGGTCTTCCAGAGTGAGCCGTGAATCTAGGAGGACTCCCAAGTTGCGAGCCCTATCTACGGGGGGTAATAGTTCACCCCCCATGGAAAGAGATGGAATGTTCTGAATATCCCGGGATGCCGGTATGCACAGCCACTCAGTCTTTTCGGGGTTGTGTTGAAGTCTGTTCCTCCCCATCCAGACCCGAACTGCCTCCAGGCAACGGGACATCACGTTGAGGGCATCACTGGGGTGGTTTGGGGTCGAAATGAAAAGCTGGGTATCATCAGCATACTGATGATACCCAACTCCAAAACAATGAATGATCTCACCCAGCGGTTTCATGTAGATGTTGAACAGGAGAGGCGAGAGGACCGACCCCTGAGGGACTCCACAAGTGAGAGGCCTTGAGGTCGACCTCTGCCCCCCTGCCAACACCGACTGCGAGCGTCCCAGGAGATAGGAGGAGAACCACTGAAGGACCGTGCCTCCCACTCCCAATCCCCTGAGACGCCGCAGCAAGATACCATGGTTGATGGTATAGAAAGCCGCCGAGAGGTCTAATAGGACTAGGACAGAGGAATATCCCCTGTCCCGGGCCCTCCAGAGATCATTCACCAGAGCGACCAATGCCGTCTCCGTGCTGTACCCGGGTCTGAAACCCGATTGGTACGGGTCTAGATAATCCGCTTCATCCAGAACCCGAGGGAGCTGATGCGCCACCACTCTCTCAACAACCTGATGATACCACTCTAATGGCAGAAAGTGAAGAGGAACTAAAGAGCCTCTTGTTGTGAGTGAAGAAGGAGAGTGCAGATATGGAGTCCAGAAAAAGAGTGCTAACCACAGGTAGTCTTAACTTAATAGCTGGTCTCTGAGGGACCATTCAAAATTATAACAGATCTCCCAAGAGTGTCAAGGTTGAATTGCTAAGATGCCTGCTAACATCTATTGCTACTCAACTTGCCATAGAAACGGGGAAGGGGGTAAGAAGCATGGGAAGGAAGCAGGAGTCTAAGAAGCCATCCACAGAGCGTGAGAGCCTACAAGAATGCCAAGTCACTAACACAGGTGTCTGACAGAGAAGTGGACCATTCTTATGACAAGCCAAAGATATATGATTGAGCAATGTGAACACTTGGTAGGTGGGGGTTCTGAAAAGCTATTCTTAACTAGATGGATTTTCACGCAGGAAAATCAGAGCTGGGTTTATTTCTTCAGTTCTGAGATGTGTACTCAATAAAGTTTTATCTTTTATGGTATTCAAAAACCTTGAAGATTTCTTGATTTTGAGTTTGGTAGTCAGACAGCTGACAATAAACAAGCTCTCTCCATTGTGAATGCAGCCTACTCAGAGGCTTCCGAGAAGACTGTAGCATAGTGATGTCAGGCACTGAGAAGAAGATCAATGCCACCACAAAGTCTGGGTAAATCCCTTCCTGGGAGGCCCTGGCAGACTCTGGGTGCAGCCAGTGGTAACATGTGAGAATGGATAAAGTCAAGAAACCACTGGTGCGAAAAGAGGGAGCCGTGGCAGGATCCTTCTACACTGGCTCTAAAATCCAATGGATGGGCAGTGTGAGGAAAGCAGCCTCATCTCCTGGGGGTTGCGGTAACCCAAGAAAGCAAGTGGAAAGCTAAGAGAGCTGCAGATTGGGAAGACTCAGCAGAGTGGAGATTAAGGTCTCCAGGCCGGGGAACAATGCTTGGAACAGGTCAAGCTACGGTGGCTTCATCCCTGTCTCTGCCCCACCCAATGATGCAAGGTCAGGTGATGCAAGGAGGGCAAGAGACTGAGGCAACAGCTGAAACCCAGCTGGCGGTACCAGACAGACCCAACCAGCCCTACTGGTGACAGAAGCTCCAGCCTGTGCCACCCTGTAAGTGGGAGGATGCTATCTGGTTATTTGTTGGTCCATGATGTCCATGAACCACCATTGTTGAAAGCCATGTTTGATGGAGAGCTGGAGAAACTTGCCTATTTCCTGAACCAGATGTGGATTTACCTGGAACGGCACGGAGCAGTGTTGCTGGAAGAAGGGGCCTGTGTTAACTCAGTTGCTGCAAATCTGGAAGGAAAGCTGCTGAGTGGATGGTGATGCTCCATGATAAGGGGGCTCTGGAGTTGGGGAAGGTTAACATCTTCCTAGAAGGACTCCAGGGTCAGATTTGGGGATCCCACTCAATCTGATATCTGCTCCATAAGGCAGGGGAACTGTCTGTGGTTGAGTAAATTCAGGAATTTCACAGCCAGACCAGAAAGCTGAGAGGGTGACAGAATGCCTACTGGTCTACCAATTTTGAGATGGACCAAACACAGAGGTGTACCAGTACTACCTACCTCGGGGGACCACTGATCACCAAGCATGGTACCAACTGGCTACCACAGTGGAGCTGGATCTGATGGAGTATTGGCGACATGCTGCACTTGAGAGCCATCCTCGCCTAAGCCAAGAAAAGCACCCACTGACACGTAGAGGGGGAGGGGCCCCTTCCCTGGACACTAGAGAGGATCCGAAATGCCTTGCAGTAGCTTGCTTCTAATGTAGGAAGGAAGGCCACTGAGCAGTCCATTGCCTGGCCCCACAACCTGCATCAGGCCCAGGACCCTGAGCCAACCTAAGCCTAAGAAGACTCAAAAGAAGGTGAAGGAGAAAACACGAGCAGTGCAGCAAATCATAGACTTCCCCCATCGAGCGAGGGGGAGAGAACTCTGACCCCTGGCAAGCCTGGACTAGTCTTCTACAAAGTGATAGTGATGTGAAAGACGACCCGATGGTAAGTGGCACTATCACCCCTTTGACTGCTCAGGTGGAGGTGGTAGTGCCCCAGGCAGGAGCGAGGTTTTTTTTTCACTCGCTGCTTAATCAGGCTGAGAACAGTGGACTTATTGGGACTAAGACTTCAGAGACTGAAGCAACCCATGAAATTTGAGCAAGTAGATGGCTCACTTATGGGGTATGTGTGTGTGCCTGCTGCCTGCCTGCCTGAGCCAGTGAGCTTAAGGCAGGGGTCGGCAACCGGAAAAAGGAAAAGAGCCACTCAGAACCGGTTCCGTCACACACACAAAAAGGTGGGAGCCGCAAAATGTGCGTGCGCGTGCATGCACGCACACGGATGCGCAAAACAAGGCAAAACGTGCACCAGCCCTGCCCTCATCCACCTCCAGTATGGATGGCTATGCCAAAAGAAAAGCAGCCGAAGCAAGCCTCCCATTGAGAGAATGGGGCAGCGGAGGCTTGCAAAACGGCGGATCCAGCCTCTGCCGGCGGCTTGCAAAACGGCGGATCGAGCCTCTGCTGGCAGCGGAGGCTTGCAGAACGGCGGATTGAGCCTCTGCCGGCGGCGGAGTCTTGCAAAACGGCGTATCCAGCCTCTGCCGGCGGCTTGCAAAACGGCGGAGCGAGCCTCTGCCAGCAGCGGAGGCTTGCAAAACCGTGGATCGAGCCTCCGCCGGCGGCGGAGGCTTGCAAAACGACAGATCGAGCCTCTGCCGGCAGCAGAGGCTTGCAAAACGGCAGATCGAGCCTCTGCCGGCGGAGTTTGGAGTTGGGTAAGGAAGCGCAAAATTCAGGAAGGAAAGCAGGGCGGCGGGTGAACGGGAGAACTGCCGACGTTTGGGGAGGTGCGTGCCGGGGAAAAGGCTGGGAGAGGAGGGGGTCTGTGCTTGGGGGGAGGGATGGGATGGGGGAGAAGGAGGCTTCCCGAGCTGGGGGGGAAAGCAGAAGCGAGGGATCAGGACTCCTCCCGCTTGGCTGCTGCCGCCGCCGCTCCTACGGCCGCCGCCGCCTGCTCTCCAGCGGCGACACCCCCGGTCGGGCCCTGGTGGCGGAGGAGGCAGTGGCGGCGGCGGAGGCGGCCGCAGCACCGGCAGCCTTCCTAGCAGCGGCAGAGACAGGCGGCGGTGGAGGAGGAGGAGGCGGCGGCGGCTGCAGAGGCAGCTTCCTGGCGGTCTTCTTCTTCTCGGCTTCCTGCCTCTCCGCCCGCGGTGCGAGCTCGGATGTTACGGTGCTGGCCGGCCCGGACTGGGTCGGGCGAGTCGATCACCTCCTCCTCCTCCTTCTCCTGCTCCCTCTCCTCTCCAGGGTGACCCTCCTGAATGTCTTTCCCGACAGCCCGCTTCACCCCGCTTGGTTTTGCAACTTGAAAAAGGACGCCTTGCTTGGGGGAGGGAAGGAGGAAAAGGCTCCGGCCGGGCGGCGCAAAAACGCTTCCTGAGCCGTGCCGGAGACCGCCGAGAAGGCTTGAAAGCTTGCCGGAATCCCATCGCCCTCTCCCGGGGAATCACCCCGAATCCGAGGCGGGGAGAGGGAAAACGCAGGAGTGGGGAAGGCGAGGCGGAGGGGAGGAAGGCAGGAAGGAGGGCAGGCGGGGGGCAGGGCAGGGGAGAGAAGCAGAAAGCAACCAGCCGAGAGAGCAGGCGGCGGCGGCCGTAGGAGCGGCGGCGGCGGCAGCAGCCAAGCGGGAGGAGTCCTGATCCCTCGCTTCTGCTTTCCCCCACCCCATCCCTTCCCCCCCAGCCTGGACCCCCTCCTCTCCCGGCCTTTTCCCCGGCGCGCACCTCCCCAAACCTCACCAAACGTTGGCAGGTCTCCCGTTCGCCCGCCGCCCCGCTTTCCTTCCTGAATTTTGCACTTCCTTACCCAACTCCAAACTTTCTCTAGCGCCCCTGTGCTTTAGGAGGGGGGACCAAAGGCAGAGCCATTTCTCTCTCTCTCCCCCCCCCCGCTTTTGCCGCTCCCCCACCCAACCAGTATCCCGCTTCTCCTTCCTCGGCAGCTTTGCAGATGGGCCACACACACACACAAAAGCACAGAGAGTTCCCCTTCCCCCTTGTACAGGAATGAAAGGCCCCCCGAAGGAAGCCCAGCCTCTTCACCGCACTGATCCGCTGAGGAGGAAAAAAGCTTATCTCTATTGCCACGTGCAAACTAAATTAAAACAACTTGGGAAGCTCGCCCGTGGGCTGCATTTAGAAGGATTTGGGGGATTTTGTGATTTGCTTCGCCTACAAGTGCCTTAACCACGACTAGCCCATGGCTCCAATTCAACAAAAAACGCTCTCTCGGTGCCTTCCAGATGCACGAAGGTCACCCTGACTACAACCAGCCTGGGATTTGGAAAGGCTTCCCAGGTTATTGGGACAGACCGGCTCGAATACTTGGGGTAACATTTTTCAGGAGGAGGATCCTTATGTCCACCCCGATAGGGCATCTTCCCCTCACAAATCTTCCCTTCCCTTCCCTTCCAAGCGGGAGCCCCGCAGCAAATGACCAGCATTTGGACAGCGTGTGAATGGGCGAGCGTCGCCGTCCCCAAACAACGCAATTCCTTGCAGCAATGCGGACAAGAGGGAAAGGAAGCCCAGCGGCCGGACCGCGCTCCCGCCCTGCCTCCCCAAGGGTTCGCGCGCGTCCTAATGACTTGCGCCCAGCCTCTCGCGAGTTGCTGCCCCTCGTGAGCCCGCTGGCTGACGCTGGCTCCGTCTCTCTCTCTTTCTTCCTCCCTCCCTCGGTCTCCCCCTCCCCCTTTTCCGGCTCAGCCCCACTTCACCAGGAGACCAAAACGGGGACATCATGGCAGAGCGGAGGAGACACAGGAAGCGGATCCAGGTACTGGGCTGGCTCATCTCCTCCCTCTTTTCGCAACCGCTCTGCGGGATGAGTTTCCCTTTTCCTTCTGGCTCATCCCCCCCTCCCCCGCCCGGTCACCCTTCCCTCCCTCCTCCCCCTCCGCCTCCTCCGAGGCCGCCACCAGTCAGCATCTCTCCTACCGTTTCTGCAGCTTTTCCGTCGCCCCCGCCGCCGCTCCCCCTTCCCCGCGGAGCCGGCCGCATCCAGCGCCTTCTTCCTCTGGAGGGGAAATCGTGGCCCCTCCAGTTCCCGCTTCTCTGGGCCGAGCGCCGCCTTGAAGGTTTGGAGAGCTGCGCGCGCACCTCCACCTGTTCGGAGAGGTGCGCACGCACCAGGCGACTGGGAGTCGCAGGAGACGGCTCAAAGAGCCGCATGCGGCTCCGGAGCCGCGGGTTGCCAACCCGTGGCTTAAGGGCAAGGAGCCATGAAGAGACTATCCGTTTTATTGTAGCACCAAAGATGGTAAAGACAATAATACTGGGGTTGTGTGGCTAAAAAAGTGGAGCCTGTGAATTGACTGGGGGATCAACAAGTGGCAACTGGGGAGCAAAGCCGAGAAAAGTCAGGGATGGAAAAATTGCTGAAAACTAGGGGAGCGCGATTGGCTGTGAAAGTGAAAGCGGAAGCAATGTACCCACTAGCAGAGAGCAGCCCAGCAGAGCCAAGCATTCCAAAAGAGTATCGAGACTTAGCAGCAGTATTTAGCGAGGGGGAATCAGATGTGCTCCCTCTTCAGCACCCCACAGACTGTGCAATTGAGCAAAACTGGCAAGCCTGTTGGGGGCAATAAGCTGACTTTGTAATAATGCCACTTGGGGCCCTCCAAAAGCCCTAATAAGCAGGCATATGCATAGAATGAAGGCTATTTATTGCTAAGCACATTGGTTTGTGCTTAAAATTGTAAGCCGCCCTGAGTCTTCAGAGAAGGGCGGGATATAAATGGGATTAAAAAAAAACACCTCCCCAAGCCAAAAATGTACCCCATGACCCTGGGGGAGATGGAGGAGCTGTGAACCTTTGTGGATAGAACTTAGCTAGGGGTTTCATCCAGCCTGCTAAATCCAAACTGGCAGCACCTAAGCTCTTTAAGGAGAAAAAGGATGGATCATTGAGATTGTGTGTGGCTTTCATGGGGATTAACAGAGTTTGCATAGAAAATATGTACCCCCTCCCCCTCATGAAAGAATGCTGGGGCACCTGTCCACGGGGAAGGTGTTCACCAATCTGGACCTGAGAGAAGCATACTGTTATGTGAAGACCAAAGAGGAGGATGAGTAGAAGACAGCTTTTAATTGCCCCTTGGGATTCTATCAATTCCGAGTGATGTCTTTTGAACTACAAGGAGTAGCTGTGTTCATGAAGCTAATTAACAAGATGCTGCATGATCGCCTGTACAAAGGAATGCTGGTTTACCTGATTTAACTGGAAAGATCCCTTTTGAGGTATGGATGGACCACAGGAATCTAGAGGCCTTGAAGACCTCAAGAAAACTATCCCTGAAGCAGATCTGATGGGCTCAATATTTCAATCAATTTAACTTCAGCCTTCAGTACCTGCCGGGGAAAAAATCTTCCTGGCAGATGCGCTATCTTGCCTGTTTCAGTACAAGAGCTGCAGGGAAGAAATAGTTAACTTGATCATCCTCTCTGGGCAGCTGGCAGCACAAGGCTCCATGAGGCCAAGCTTACCGGCTCTCCCTCAGCCAGCTGATAGTGAGATCACCCCAAAGTTGTGGGAAACCCTGGAGAAGGATGAAGAGTTTAAGGAGCACAGCTTCCGGTTTGCACACACAGCGCCAGTGGACGTGCGGGAAGGACGCTCTCCCCGCTGTTCATTTTTTCTTCCTTGGAGGACCCTGAAAAGGGTTGAAAGTCACCCTGGAAGGGCGACGACTGTGAGGAGGCCCTCTGAGCAATCACGGAAGGGCGGCAGCCCTTCGTTTGATCCCGAGCAGTTCCTCTGGCCTGAAGAAGAAAAGATCGGCCATCAACATGGCTGATCACTAAGCCATTCCCTGCTGAAAGCCAAAATCACCACCAAGGACAATGAAGCAATCTGGAGGATTTGGGTGAGACCTTACCTTTCTTACTTCCCTAATTACTTTCCTGTGGGACTTTTCTGAAAATTTTCTCCCCCTCTCTTGGAAGGGCGGCGACTGCCTACTTGGGGATCCAAAATTTTAAAGCCTCAGAAGAAATGGAAATAATTAAGCTAAATAATTAAGCAACCTTGCTTGTACTTGTGGAATTTTGGGGCTACTAAAAAGTTCTTCTGTGGGGACCTACTACCCTATTTACTTCTTAAGCTGTGAAAGAAGGGAAAAAGAAAAGAAATGGATAAATTGGATAAAAGCCTCATATGAGTCTGGAAAAGGATTTTACATGCTATTGAGGACATCTCGTGGTGAAACCTGGTACAGCAAGTAAACTTTTAAATTATTGTGAGACCCGGCTGTAACTCAGAATTGTCCTTGACATTATCTTTAAAGTTAAGAATTGGGAACACCTGGCACTGAAAAACAATCTTTAGGAATAGTGGAGGTGGACAATTTACTGATTTTTACGAAAATAGCCACCACTAAAGACCTATCTGTAAACATCAAAGAAATGGAGGAATATTATCCACCGCTTGATTATAAAATTATACTGGAAACAATCCTGTCAATGACAGAACAAATGAAAGCCAGACTGAAAAACAAATCTGACAGCTTAAACTCTCCAAATGAGACTTTGACTCCAACTGATGAATTGACAATCCAAAAATCAACAGAAGAGGAAATTAACATCAAAATAGGGGACCTTAAAGAACAAGAAGTATAACCTACTGAGAGCTTTGATGCCCAAATTTTGATTTCAACTATAAAATCTACAATTCAACAAACAACAGAAGCTGAAGAAAGCAATACTAAAATGAAGGATGCCAAAGGCCTCCAAACACAGTACAACTACTATAACACCTCTTACCTCAGCCAGATGGGATTGTAAGAAGAAGACCAGACTAATTAATGACAACTATACTATGTCAAACATGGAGATTTGATCTACTAGAGCAACAATTCAATGACTATAAAAGGGTCGCTCTATTTGAAAAATTGACAAATGGATGGTCTCCCTGGATTCAAACAACGTGCGTAGGAAGAAAGGGAGACACACTTGAGAATCTAAAGGCACTGATATGGAAGCCTGCTTGGCACAAAAACAAAGCTAGAGTTAGATTTTAAAAAATCGGTTTTTTCTTAACATTGGGATTTGTAATGACAGAGTTAAAAAAAATTAATGGGCCAAGGGAAATCTTTAGAAGACATAAACTGCCTTCATATTTAGGATTTAGATTTCTAAGGCAAATGAAAATTAGCTACTACAACATAACTTTGAATTATATTACAGAACTTGGAATGACACAACAAAAGATGATAAATAGAATATGTCCTTGAAATAAAACAAGAATGCACTTAAATGAACAATGTATGTATTTCAGACATGATAATTACTATATAATGAAATAGGGGAAATGTGGATTACCCCCAAATTAAGCTTTTTAGATACTACAGGCTAATCTGGAACACTATTGAAATTAGGTAAAATTTAAAAACAGGACATGGATAAGTATATGTGAAAATATATTGAGAATTGCTTAATTGACTGTGTCACAACAAGAAATGTATTAATTTGATTTTAATATTGTAACTAAGGGAATTGGAGAGGGAATTTTTCTTGATGTACCCTGAACTATGTACCAAAAGATTTTGCTATTGGACTTTTGACTACCCAATCCCCACATTGCTTCATAAATATTTGGATGTAAAATTTAAAAAATAATAAAACTTGTTTTAAAAAAAAGATTTTAAGGAACACAGAGAGGAGATGACAATGAGAGTGGGTCTGGCCTGGAAGGGTTCCAAGCTGTATGTGCCGCTTAACTTAAGAGTTCAGATCTTGCAAAGGTATCATGACGTAAAGGCCACGGGCCATTTTGATTTTCTGAAAACCCTCCACCTAGCAAGGAGGCAATTTTGGTGGCCTAAGATGAACAAAGACATAGAGAGCTACGTTGCTGGGTGCCCAACCTGCGCTTCCATGGAAAGATTGCCAGGGAAGCCTCCTGGACTGTTGCAGCCAGTTGCTAACCCCAGCAGTCTCTGAGAGAAGATAGCCATGGACTTCATTGTGGAAGTACCTGAGAGTTACGGGAATACTGTAATTTGGACTGTGATTGACCTGTTTTTGAACCAAGCACATTTTGTGGCATGCAAGAAACTTCCATGAACCCGAACTTTGGCCAAGTTGTTTGTGCAGCATATATATAGACTGCATGGAGTTCCGAGGCATATCATTTCTGATCAGGGGATGCAGTTTACCTTACTGCAAAGTTTTGGTGAGAGTTGATCAAACTAATAGGTTCCTCACAGGGCCTTTCTGGGTTCCATCCGAGTACTAATGGATTGGCCAAGAGAACTAACTCAATGGTAGAGCAATACTTGCATTGTTATTGTGAACTACCAACAGACCAATTGGACAGAACGTCTGCCTTTTGCTGAAATAATTCTTTACATAGTAGCACTGGGTCCACCCCATTCAAAATAGCTACAGGAGTGGATTTTATGCTGATTCCAGAACTGCTAAGGGAATCTTCTTCCTCGTTTTTCTTAGCTGATTGGATGGATGACCTGAAAACTACACGGAGAGAGGTCCAGAAGGCATTGGATAAAGCTAGGGATTGTATAAGAGGCAAGTTGACTGGAAGAGGGCTCCTCAAGAGATTTATAGGATTGGGGATCAGGTGTATCTGTCTACTAAATATCTCAAGCTGAGGCAGCTGTGTAGAAAACTGAGTCCTAAGTACATAGGATTTTTCTCAGTTGTGAAAGTCATTACTCCTGTAACTGTTGAACTATGGTTGCCAAAAAAATTGAAGCAAGGCCACCCAGTGTTCCATTGCAGTTTGTTGAAACAGTTTAGAAGATCTAGCTTAAGACCAGGTGGAGAGGAACCTCTTTTTTCCTATATTAGTGGACAGTGAGAAGCATTATGAGATTAAGAAAATACTAGATTCAAGGATTTTTAGGGGGAAGTTACAGTACTTAATCCAGTGGAGAGGTTACCCCTGAGCTGATGTTGAATGGGTAAGAGTACATAATGTTAGGGCTTACAGATTAATAACCTTTCATGATAAATACTTTCAACATCCAATTGAATGATGTTTGAATGGTTAATTCAACAGCTTCCTCTGTTCCTAGAAGATACTGATTATCTAGACCCGTACCAATCGGGTTTCAGGCCCGGACACAGCACGGAGACGGCATTGGTTGCTCTGATGAATGATCTCTGGCGGGCTCGGGACAGGGGTCATTCCTCTGTCCTGGTCCTATTAGACCACTCTGCGGCTTTTGATACCATCGACCATGGTATCTTACTTCGGCGTCTCAGGAGATTGGGAGTGGGAGGCACTGTTCTTCAGTGGTTCTCCTACCTTCTGGAACGTTCACAGTGGGTGTTGGCGGGTGACCAGAGATCGACCCCGAGGCCTCTCATTTATGGAGTTCCTCAGGGGTCGGTCCTCTCACCTCTCCTGTTTAACATCTATATGAAGCCACTAGGTGAGATCATCCGTGGTTTTGGAGTGGGTTATCATCAGTATGCTGATGACACCCAGCTTTTCATCTCGACCCCAAACCACATCAGTGATGCCCTTGACGTGATGTCCCGTTGCCTGGAAGCGGTCCGGGAATGGATGGGGAGGAACAGGCTTCAACTCAACCCGGACAAGACTGAATGGCTGTACATACCGGCATGTCAGGATATTCAGAGTATTCCATCCCTTAATATTGGGGGCGAGTTACTGCCCCCCGTAGATAGGGCTCGCAACCTGGGTGTCCTCCTAGATTCACAGCTCTCCTTAGAAGATCACATAGGAGCTGTGACTAGGGGGGCTTTCACTCAGGTTCGTCTGGTGCGCCAGCTACAACCCTATCTGGACCTGGATGCCTTACGTACAGTCACCCATGCACTTGTGACCTCTCGTCTTGACTACTGCAACGCTCTTTACATGGGGCTGCCCTTGAGAATCACTCGGAAGCTTCAGCTGGTACAGAGTGCAGCTGCATGGACGCTTTTGGGGGCTCCCTGATACTCCCATATTACACCTCTGCTTTGTGAGCTGCACTGGCTTCCAGTTGCCTTCCGGGTGAAATTCAAGGTGCTAGTGATGACATACAAAGCCCTACATGGCATGGGTCCGGATTACCTACGGGAGCACCTACTTCCAGCGTCAACACCCCTCCGTCCTGTGCGCTTCCACAGAGAGGGCCTCCTCAGGGTGCCACCGGTCAGAGAATGCCGACTGGTGACCCCCAGGGGGAGAGCATTCTCGGTGGGTGCGCCAATCCTCTGGAACCGCTTACCAGCTGAAATCCGGATGGCCCCCGACCTTCGCACCTTTCGGCGAGATTTAAAAACCTATCTATTCCAGCAAGCCGGCCTGGCCTGATAGATTTGGGGTTTTATTTGTAGATCTGGGGTTTTATTTGTTTTATTGTTGGTTTATTGTATACTTACTTTGCTCTGTACACCGCCCTGAGTCCTCCAGGAGAAGGGCGGTATATAAAACGAATAAATAAATAAATAATAAATAAATTGGGCTTACTGTTTTCCTATGTCTACACTTATTTAAGGGGGTCAGCATGTCAAGGTTGAATTACTACTACTGCCTGCTAACATCTATCACTACTCAACTTGCCATAGAAACAGGGGGAGGGGTAGGAAGTGTGGGAAGGAAGGAAGAGTCTTAAGAAGCTAGCCACAGAACATAGTAAGTAGTAAGAAGCTAATTATGACCCAGTTCCAGAGCTCTGTTGACTGCAACACCAGCACTACCTTAAGCACTCATGTGATTGTGGTTTGGACACTTGGCAAACAACTCACATTCATAGCTTTTTGCAGAGTGCTGCAGTTGTGTGACCATAATTTTCAGTTTTTTTGCTGATTTAGTGGCATTTACTTAGTTTCCAGCCAAAAACACCCATTAAAGAAATTGACAACAGTGTTTGCCTACTGACCACCATTAAATAATTGTAAAATTGAATGTGGTCACAGTCCACTTAATGACTGCCACAATTTACAACTGTAATTTACAATTATGGTTGTAAATCAAGGACTACCTGTTCTCATAAAATCACTATATATATATTTTTGCATGTTGACTAAGAAATAAAAAAGATAATATGTCTGCGTGGACACATATAATTTAACATATAATTTATTTTCAGATATATAACAAAAACATCTTGCTGCTGCTACTATGATCCTTAAAAATGTTATTTTCTAATAGGGAGAAACAGACTCACATAGCTACTCTTCTGGAAATTGCATTATTATAGTAAAGATTACTTACCACTTCTTCTTGCTTGGTCTTATCAGCTGGCCATGATTCAAGAGGTGTATCTGGGATAAGGGGAGGTAGTGGATATATGGGCTGATTGGCATTCCCTGATTGCTGAGGGTTCATTGATTGATTTGGATTTACTGGTGGCTGGGGTTTCATTGGATGCTCGCCTGTTTGTGGTTGAAGTGGATACTGTATAGACTGATAGTGTGGCATTAATGTATTATGCCCATTTAATGGAACAAATGGGTTAAGACCTGGTTGCTGCAAATGTGGGTTCTGAGGGGGCTGTAGTGGTTGCATTTGATGAAGAGCTGGGTGTATTGCATGGATCCCATGAAAGTGAGTTGGGTGCATCATTGGTCCTGCATTATGGTGCATCCATCCTCCCATGGGCTCATAGCCATAACGTGGATACTGAAATGAGAGAAAAATTTAAGGTTACTCATGCACATAGAATATCCATTACTACAAATCAGACAGCTTGATATTTTTCACAAAATAATACTATTATACAAATATTTCTATAAATTGTACTCCTACAGCATCAAGAAAGTTAATTATTTAATCTACTATTTGAAGTATAGTGGCTGTAACAGGTATTATTATTCAATATGAGTTGATTGCATGTAACTTAACTATACCTACTAATTTTTCCTGCAGCGCAGCTGCTGTATATTGCTTGCCTACAGGTAGTCCTTGACTTACAACAGTTCTTTTAGTTCAAAGTTACAACAGCACGGAAAAAAGTGTCTTATGACCATTTTTCACATTTATGACTGTTGTAGCATCCTCATGGTCATGTGATTTGCATTCAGATGCTTGACAACTGACTCACATTTATGACGGTAGGCAATATCCCAGGGTCATGTGATTCCCTTTTGTGACCATCTGACAAGCAAAGTCAATGGGGAAGCCAGATTCATATAACAACTGTTAACTTATTTAACAAATGCAAGTGATTCAATTAACAAATGTGGAAAGAAAAGTCTTAGAATGGAGCAAAACTCACTTAACAACATAAATTTTGGGCTCAATTGTGGTTGTACGTTGAGGACTACCTGTATTTTCTGTTTCTGGACTATGAGCATTAGGTTGATTGAATCAGGAATACATATATGTAGACAAGGAACATGTGAAAATTAACTCCACAGATTGAAATACTGTACCATTTTGACTGGAGCTCTGATTATGCACAATCTGAGTAGAATCATTCATTTTTTACTGTGTTGAAGACCATTTCTTATTTTTATCAGGGGAAAAGGGTGAAGTTGGCCTTAGAACAACAACATATCAATTTTGTCAGTACTTACCTAATCTGCAGGGAAACAGTTGGCACTATTTTACAGTTATATTTCTGGCATATCAAAAGAATTTTGTTTGAACATTTTAAAGAAATTGTTTTAAACCTTTATAATAGAGATTATAAGAAATCATTTTTACATGCAATGAATCAAAAATATATAAATATTTGGAATTCATGGTCTCCAGAATCACCTGAGTTTTAGGACATATTAAACAGAACAGTGTGGAATTATGCATATCTGAGATAAATTGTATATCCCATTTCTGTCTCCATTGTTGTCACTGTTATGAATTTATCAACAATTTCTCATAAGAGGCAAGATATCTGACATACCTGATGTCCAATTATGCCCTGATACCATTTCAAAGGTGTCATCACCTTAGAAGATACAAAAGCGAGCATAGTTTATGACAAGCAGTATAGATAGTTTACTTTGGGTCTGGTTTTCATACATCACACTCAACCAGTGTCATTTAGTAGCTAACGTTTTGGATAAAGATGGAGAATCTAGGTTTAAGGCATTCTTTTGCTATGGAAACTCACTGGCTGACCACTACTACTTCTCATTCTGTGTTAACTCACAGAGTTGTTACTATAGGAAAATATTAGAAAAAGGAATGCTATGTGCACCATCTGGAAGTAAGGCTAGATATAAATATAATTTATAATTTATAAATAATTTACAGTGGTATTTTATAACTTTGGCTTAATGTGGTCTGTGAACCTAGACTGTATAAAATGTGCAATTGTTTTTAGGGTAACAAGTTTTTATTAAGATGCATTCTTAATGCATTACAAGTATTCTTTACAAAATTTCATGCTACCTTTCTATGTCTTTAATAATTAATATTACATGCTGCAGAATTAGAGCATACAGCATGTTGCTAGTATTTTATATCTACTAGTAAATTATGTTTCATTATTTTTCCTTTTCAAATAGCTAGTGGACTGCTTTTAATTAAAAGCCTATATTGTACATGCCTAAGCATTGGTTAATTATTTTCCTCTTGTATGAAAAACGACTAAAAAGCCACCGTTGCATTGCTTGAACAAAGTCTTTCTTCATCGCATTGTATTTCCAGTTACAATGTCCTACGGATAAAGTGAGACATTGTGGAAATGCTGGTAATGGAAGGAATGTTAGGTATAAACAACTAAGAGATACGAGGGGAATGCATTGGTAACTTATTCATAAACAGCATTTATTCCAGGTGGCTAAAATCTTAGGGGGTTGGAAGACTATTCAAAATGTTATTAATGAAGTCACTGAAAAATGAAGATTGGAAATCTTCTTAGTTTCCAAGTTTCTTTACCCCTACTACTAACATAACAGTCACAGTATTGATATCTGTAAATCTTCCTTTAATCTTGCTCAGCTGATAGGTGTATGTAAATTAAATTCAGAATAAAACAAGACAGTTGGAATGTTTTTCAGAATGTTTGGAGTGGGATGCTGAGTGACTCAAACTCAAAATGACTTCAATTCAGTGGTGGGATTCAGCCAGTTCGCACTGGTTCAGTAGAACCGGTAGATAATTTTTTGTTAACTTTGGTGAACTGGCTGATACCCTAGCCCCTAGGTCTGCAACCTGCGGCTCTGGAGCCGCATGCGGCTCTTTCAGCTGTCTCCTGCGGCTCCCGGTCCTCTGCCATGTGCAGTCCAAAAAAAATAAGTGGGACTAAAAAAGTTCAACCAATCAATTCAAATATGCAGGGTAGGTGCATATCTCGCCTTGGCTCCACTCTTCAGTCAAACCCTGTTCTGCGCATGCGTGCATGTACGCGTATGCGCACATATTTTTTGTGGCTCCCAGTTTTTCCTTTTGTGAGGGAACCGGTTCCGAGTGGCTCTTTCACTGTTTCAGGTTGCTGACCCCTGCCCTAGCCCTTTTTCACAAGGCCCAGAACGGACCACCGGAAGTGTGTGGATGCCACTTCTGGAAGTCAGTTCTGAGCTAGCGAGGCCTCCCAGGCCTAGAACAGCCCACTGGAAGTGCATGGACGCCACTTCCAGTGGGCCGTTCCGGGCCTGGGAGGCCTCCCCGGCTCAGAACCGACTTCTGGAAGAGGCGGCCACACAGAGAACCGGTTGTTCAGGTATTTGAATCCCATCACTGCTTCACTTCCACATTCCAGTGGAACTAATTGGGAATATTTGGGGGTATTCTGCCATGGGAACAATGGGAAATTCAAACAAATCTTTTTTTTATACTAACTTTCCCCCCTCCTCCAAAAAAAGAAGGAAAATAATTACATGCTACCTGTGTTGCCTGGCCTATAAACTTGGCCTGTTCTTTATCTCTGAAAATCTACTTTCCTAATCTCTTCAGCTAAATTCAGTGAGTGGAAACAGCATCTCCAAATGTGCTACCTACAAATCCCTATGGCTTCAAACACTTTTTTAAAAAGCAGATTAATACAGTATGTCAGTCATAAGACATGCGTAAATTAACATTTTGAATTTCAGTGCTCCAATGTTTTATTTGAAATGAGACAAAACTATGAAATGTACTGTCTTTTGTTTCAAGAGCATGGAATGCTCTAAAAGACTATTTTAATTTTTAGGATACTTTAAACATAGAGTTTTTAGCACACCCTTCATGAAACTGTCCTTGCTTCAGCATAAATAGTAAAAAAATCAGTATATCGTGTACTTGATCATTTCACATGAAGGTAAGATTGTATAAATTCACTGCATTCTTCCTTGATAAAAGTTATCTAGTCAGTTGAAGAGAAACATTAGACTTAGTTTTGAGTAATCCTGTGCACTCTAATCCTTTACTGTACATGTATGAATACAAACAAAACATAAAATTTAATTTTTTTACCTCATAACTGAAATTGATATAACCAGGATGTTGTGGTAGCTGAAAAAAATGACATATTTACACTGTAAACAAGAAACTCTTTAAATTTTTAATATATCCAATAGTAAGCATATCTGGAAAGTTAGTGGGATGAGTAAATTGAGATAGCTGCATTATTATGAAATAATTAGCCAAATCCTGTACTGCTTTAAATGTATATATTGTAGGATACTTTAAACTAGACACCTAAGAAAGGTGAAGATACTATCTGACATTATAAATTGTAAAAGAAAAATAATGTTCAATTATAGTATTTCAAACTTGAATAAAATACATTTAAACTGAATTTAGGAGATGAAAACTCATAAGAAAAATGAATTCAAGGTAGGAGAATCTGTTACAACAAGAAGCTATGAGTTGTGGGATTCTAACCTGAACAGCATAAGATGGCAGAAAGAAGTGGAATAAAATGTTCCTTTAAGAATATATGAAAAGAAAAAGATATATAGTATATTAGAAGAGAAGGAGGTTACCATACATATAACTGGAACTTTAGTAGTACCATCGGAAAAACTGACACCCAAATGTTGATAAAGGATGCCAAAAACATATTTAGAAAGATTTGTTTTCTCAAATCTGTTCAAACTAATGCCTGCTTTTGAGTTAAGAAGCAAAATGCTGAAAGCTAATGGAGAAAGGCAGAGATATTCAACTCATATTTTGACTTACTTTTTTTGTAACAAGACTGTAATAGCTGGTTCCAAGATTCAAGATACTGTTTTGTAAATAGCTGGGTTAAATCTTCTTTATAAAGAAAAAATCCTGTCTCCTAGCCAGATAACAGGGAAAGCTATTAGAAGATCAGAAAGGTTCCACTCTTATGTACACAGGGATGTATTGGTCCCAAATGGGAAAATTTCAACTCACTAAATCCTGATAAAGATAGCTCTTTGAGAAACTTGTTTGTAAAAGAATCAGTTTTGGTTTTAGGCACTTACAAGGATGGAGGGTATATTTTCCACCAGGCAACTGTGAAGAACAAAATGAAGCAGCAAAATTAAAGCCTGAAATTGATAGAAACATGGTCAAAGAATGTCTGTTTACTTTGGACAAGTTTACATCTCTAGGTCAGAGGTGTCAAATTGCCGGCCCACAAGCTGGATGCGTCATGGCAAAACCGCGCCCACCCCATTGCCAGCAATGGAAAAAAAGTTGTGATATGTTGCAACACGTCACATGACGTTGTGAGTTTGATGCCCCTGCTCTAATACAAGATGAATTACCTTCCAGGGTAATGAAAAAACTTGCTGTTGATATAGCTGAGCCTTTAGGCATTTATCTTTACAAATCCTACAGAATAGATGCAGTGTGAGGTGATTGCAGGGGATGAATATTCATAGAATTAAAAAGTGGAAAAAGGAGTTTCCATTTTGGTTCAGTATAGATATCAAAAAGAATGGTTGAGAACAAGTTTCTAGAATGCAAGGATTTATTGAGAGAAGATTTTTCAGACCAACCTTACCTTGCTTTTTGATTATTTTTAGTAGATTGAGGGAATACTAACCAAGTATTTTAGTAAATTGAGGAAATACTGTTCATCTGTATTTCATAAAGTATTTGAAAAAGTATCATGTACACATAGGTAATTCTCAACTTAGAACAGTTTGTTTTGTGACTGTTTGAAATTACAATAGCATTGGAAAAAGTGTCTTATGACAAGTGTTTCAAACATGACCATTGCAACATTCCCATGGTCACATGTTCAAAATTCAGACACTTGTCAACTGATTCATATTTCTGACAGTTGCAATGTTCCAGGGTCATGTGACTTTCTGACAAGCAAAGTCAATAGGGAAGCCAGATTCACTTAGCAACTATGTTACTAACTTAACAACTGGAGTTATTCACTTAACAATTGTGGAAAGAAAAATCATAAAATGTTATTCACTTAACAAGTCTTCCTTAGCAACAGAAATTTTGGACTTAATTGTGGTTGTAAGTTGAGACCTACCTGTATTAGCAAGACCAGTATGGAAAGAAAAATTAAGTAGGCATATAGCTTATTTGAAAATAGTAGGGTGCCTATCAGTGGTTCCTCATTGGATGGAGAAAAATATCAACTTGTGTGCCACAATGGATAGATTTTAAGGATGATACAATGAATGATTTGTATGAAAGAATATTACATGAAAGTGGGCAAACTATCATTATCTTAGGAGACAAAACTAAATTTCAAAATGATCTTAATAAATTAAACAAATAGAAAACGAATAAATTTAACATAGACTAATTCAGGAAAAAGAAATTAAAATATACAGAATAGGATGGGATCACTTGTCTTGGTAACTGTATTCATGAAAATTATGTTGCAATAATAGTTGATTACAAATTAAATAGTGTGATGAGCAAGAAAAATAGCAATGTGATTTTTACCCACATTTAGTTTCGGTCAGATCTTACCTCCCATATTGGGTCTAGTTCTAGGTGTTGCACATTAAAAAGATTCAGACCAAAAACAAGGCTTAAAGAAAAGCAGCAAGGGGATTAAAAACCAAACTAGAATTTCATGAAAAGAGAAAACTGGTAGGGCTTATAAAGCTTTTCAAATATTTGAAAGGATGGCATGCTGAAAAACAATTAAGACCTGTTCTTTGCCATTCCAATATGCAAGACATAGAATAATAGGGCTAAGTTACCGGAAGACAAATTGTAATTGAATGTAAGAAAAAAATCCTAGTAGTAGAAGAGTTTTACAATGGAATCAATTCCTCAGAGGTCATGGGCTCACATTCACTGGTGATGTTCAGGTGGAGACTGAAAAGCTGCTGCTAAGGTGTGTTTTCATTGGCTTCTGCACTGAAGAGCAGGTTAGCCTCTTCCAACTCAGTGATTGTAAAGAAATAATTTCCTATTTCTGAAAGTTAAAATGGAAACTTGTCTGAAACCACAGTCAGTATAAAAGCTAGGTGTGAATCCCAAAATATATGGATATAAAGCAAGAAATATACAATTTCAAAATATAAGTATATAGAAGAAGAAATATACAGATATTACTTTAGGTTGATATCAGTGCTAATATTCCTCCTCACCACAGTCTTCTCAGCACAACTTCACCATTGATTAATTTTATCCTTTACATGCAAGCATATACTCCCTTTTTCTTCCTGAGCTTTCCAAAGACCACCCTTTCTTTCTGCAGTATAGATGTAGTCTTTCTTCCACCTGCACCCCAATTCTTTTGGTTTGTCCCAGCTTCCATCTCCCCAACTTCTGTTCACCTTAGATATTCCAGACCTTCCTGGTTTACTCTTCTGCCATTTTCAACCTTATCCCCTTTATCAGTTAATAGTATTGTAACCAGTCGGTTTTTTGGGTGGGAGGGTGAGGATCAGTGAATAGTGAAGCACTGATTTCCAGATGCTATTTTTATTAGCCTAGGATGGGCTAAAATAGGGACTAACTAAGAGCTACTCTTTCAAACACTCTTGAAGCTCCTGTTTGAAGCAGTTCTGGCCAACTTAAAAAAGAACTTATAAAAAATAAGTGACTAATATTTATAAATTAGGGATGTGCGGGAAATGTGTGGGTCACCATGTTTTCTATTCCCAAATTTGGTAAAAGGTGTTAAACCTGAGTATTCTTTGCAGTTATTTCATTCATTTCACTTGTCATGAACTGTTAATTCAATACTTTGAGATTACAGTACTTAATAAGACTTACTGGGATTGCAAATGCAGAACTTAAGAGGCACATAACCAAAGTCCAGCTCTCCATCTTTCTCATAAAAAATCCTATAACATAAAAAGAAATAATTTTGTCTCATGATACCACGAAGCCTTAAATACATATTTTTTATATTTCCTCAATGTATTGTTAAAACTAATTATTAATTATTAAGAGTAAAGGAAAATATTGTATCTCTGTAGAATGTCAATGGCTGAAGTTATAACACAGGAAAAATATCCCCTTTCCACTGAAACTAATGAACCTTCAAGTGGTTAGTTTATTAGGTTCATGGAAAAAGGTAATTATAGTGGATGTTTCCTGCAGTTGTATCTTGGCATGATAACACAGTATGTTTCCTTAGTTTAAGACAAAACCAACACATTCTCAGATCATCGTATATACTGGAGACTATTTCTAATATATTTCATGTCCTGCAAATTCAATAGATTTTTCCTGAATTCAATTCTGTTGCCATTTCTGACAAAATTTGCTTAGCACATACAAACCAATCCAATATTTTTTTGCTACCATCTTTAAAGTCCTTGTGTTAAATAAACAGAATGAAGATTTCCATGACATCTAATAAGAGAATATATTAGGATGCCTTTGAACTTGCCTGTGGAATATCTTTATATAGGTTCTATAAGTTAAAGCATAACATGTAAAAACTTATCTTGTTTTAGAAGCTGAAAGGTTTTATTATTCTTTATTTTAAACTTAAAATAAACAATATTGAGAAATATATTTAAATATAAAAGTACTAGTTGATTCATTTTTTACATTTGAGAAGAAAAACATATATGTATATATATCTTGATTTGACTACTGTTTTATTCTGTAAATAATGAAAATGAACAATAAATTGAGAAAATGAATAAGCATACCTTTGATAAGTCTGTTGGATGGTTGCTTCAGAAGCCTTGGTAGTTCAAGCATTTTTTTCTTTATTTGGCTCATATTTAAACAGTTTTTTGATAGGGAACAACCAATCAGCCTTCACATTTAAATATCTGTTGTAGCATATATTTTGAGACATCAAAACACACATGGAAGTGAGTATTATGGTTAAAATATGCAGTCTTTCATTATGCATGCACAGATTACGACATATTATTTTGTTTCTTCAAATTGCCTGAGCTGGCCAAGATGATGATAGATTTAATCCTTGCTTTCATTAATAGTTTTTCCAAATTGTCTTATTTTTAATATAAAATTTTAAATTAAGTATATTATTACTTTATTTTTACTACTTTTAAAATAATTTTTCCTTCAAGTAGAACTTGATTTCTTGGAGACTGCATGGACATATCCGTGTCATTTTCATGGCAATATCACAGAAGTATTTCTTTGCTTTTTCCAAAATATGTGATCTCTCCTGTCTGGAACCAACCTGACCGTAGCTAGCTTCTGAGTCAAGGGTAATTCTGTCTCTATCAAAAATTATTTTGTAACTCTGCAAAATTATCTAAAAGAAATTAAACAATATTCCTTGAAATTAACTCTTGTTCTACATTAATGTTTTTACATAGCACAATTATTATTATAGACATTTATTGTTTATACACAAATACATATATACACATATATACATGTTTCAGATCAGCACAATGGAATCATTATGACCTTTATTTTTATAAATTAACTCGAGAAGTCCATCTTACATATAACAAAATGAGTCCTTCGGGAGAAGGGCGGTATACAAATATAATAAAATAAATAAAATAAAAAATATGGAATATTAATTTAATATTCTTGGGTCCGGGTTATCTGAGGGAACACCTGCTGCCGGCATCAAGCTCCCTTCGTCCCGTGCGCTCCCACAGGGAGGGCCTTCTCAGGATATCGCCAATTAGGGAATGCCGGCGGGTTATTCCCAGGAGAAGAGCGTTCTCTGTGGGCGCGCCGGCCCTATGGAACCAGCTCCCCATGGAACTTAGGACTGCCCCCGACCTTCGCTCATTCCGCAGGGACCTGAAAACCTGGCTCTTTGAGCTGTCTGGCCCAGGCTGAGGGGTTTTAATTTTTATTAGGTTTTAGTTTTAAATTTCAGGGACTTTATTTAATTAATTGTTTTAATCTGATTTTAATTTTTATATGTTTGTTTTAATCTTCCCTGTACACCGCCCTGAGTCCTCCGGGAATAGAGTGGTATATAAATTTAATAAAATAAATAAATAAAATAAATAAGTAATAAAATGGAAAAAATCTGCCTCAGGAAAGTAAAACACTTGAATCGATTGAGTTGAATCAAAAGAACTTTTACTGAGAAAAATGATGCAGTAAAGTCACAAGGAATCTGAAGGTCCTGTGCAAAGCAAAAAGCAATTCTTTCAGTTTCTCAATCCCAAACCCTCTGACCAGTCCACCGATAGCCAAAGCGATGCCAAGAAGATGTTTTGAGAACGCTGAGATGCTAGGCAGATAATAGTTCACAATCAGGGTGCAATGGCCTTGAAACTTGGTGAAAACTGGCTGGGAAGGAGCCCATCCTGTATCCGAAGACAATCCCCCTCGCTAATTCCCAGGAGAACAGCAGAAGTGAAAAATCCCAAACATGCTATCTCCCCACCTCCCTCAGCACGATGGCAGGACACTAGAGTACGAATGGTGGACCTGACACTATCATTTACTTTCTCCATTTTAAAAAATGTCTAACACCTATTAGCCCCATGTCTCTGATCTATTTGTTGTTGTTAGCTGTGAAGTCGTGTCCGACCCATCGCAACCCTATGGACAACGTTCCTCCAGGCCTTCCTGTCAATCTACAATTGACTGACAAACAATACATGAATATTTTGGATATTGTAGCTGGGCCTGAAGAAAGCCTGAAGAAAGAATTCATGCTGGAACACTTTTAACTGTAGTTAATTGTTGTGCAGGAATAGGCACCATAATATTATCACCAATTATAGAAATATTTGGGGCATCAATCCACTAAATAGGGTGTAACCAATTGACACCATCTAAATCTAAAGAGGGCAGTTGTGTTTTTTTTACCATGCCACATGCTTATGAAATAAACAAGCACAAAGTATTGGGTTTTTTCCTTCACTCTGACTTCCTATATCAATCATTGACCCACAGGAAACTCTTTGGAGATACATATAAATATGGCCTCAGAAAATCTGAAAGGGTGTTCATCACAGAATGGGTGTCTTATTTGAGGTTGATAATATGCACACTACTAAGTGTGCATACATTATACACACACACACGTAGAGTACATATAGTTGCCTTAAAGGTTTCTCTATAAAGTAGACCACAACCTACTCTTTGATAAGCTAGAAAAAAGTGGAATAGACAACATCACCACCAGATGGATCTGTAGCTGGCTGACAAACCGTACTCAACAAGTAGTCCTCAATGGAACTACATCCACATGGAGAGAAGTAAGCAGTTAGGTACCACAAAGTTCCATCTTAGGCCCAGTACTCTTCAATATCTTCATAAATGACTTAGATGAGGGAATTGAAGAGGAACTCATCAAATTTGTAGATGACACCAAACTGACAGGAGTAGCCAACACCCCAGAAGACAAACTCAGATCCAAAAAGATCTTGACAAACTTGAACAATGGGCCCTATCCAACAAAATGAATTTTACTGTGGAGAAAAGCAAAGTTTTACATTTAGGCAGGAAAAATCAAGTGTACAAGTACAGATTGGGCGAGACCTGGCTTAAAAACAGTAACTGTGAGAGGGACCTTGGAGTCCTTGTGGATGATCATTTGACTATGAGCCAGCAGTGTGCAGCAGCAACCAAAAAAGCTAATACAATCCTGGATTGTATAAACAGAGGCATAGAATTAAGATCACATGAAGTATTAGTACACCTTTATAAAACCCTAGTAAGACCACACCTGAAATACTGCAGCCAATTTTGGTCACCATATCACAAAAAACATGTTGAGAGTTTGGAAAAAATTCAGAGAAGAACAACTAAGATGATCAAAGGCCTGGAGATTAAAACATACAAAGAACGGCTGTGGGACTTGGGTTTGGCTAATCTAAAGAAAAGAAGAAATAGGGGAGACATCATAGCAGTTTTCCAGTATCCGAGGGAGTCACGTTGTTCACCAGAGCACCAGAGGGAAGGACGAGAAACAATGGTTGGAAACTGATCAAAGAGAGCAGCAACCTGGAATTAAGGAGAAACTTTCTGACAGTGAGGACAATCAACCACTGGGAACAGCTTGCCTCCAGAAATTGTGGGCGCTCCATCACTGGAGATTTTTAAGAAGAGACTAGACAATCACCTGTCTGAGATGGTATAGGTTCTCCTGCTTGAGCAAGGGGCTGGACTAGAAGACCTCCAAGGTCCTTCCAGCTCTATTCTATTCTAAATTCTAAATCATATAGATGTGTTTGCCTAATTACAATAAAATAAATAATGCACATTTGATTCTTTGGTGCAAGCATAATTATGAAGTTATGTGTCAGTGCTTAGTTCTATGTTTGCTTTATTTTCAATTTTTAAACAACCTTAGTCATGTTATCTGTTTAACTTATAATTTTAGGCAGATGAAAGAATTTTGTAATTCGCTGACAGGAAAGCTTCCTTGCCTAAGCAAGTATGATGTAAATGAATAGCATTTAGGGTGAGTGATGACTATTTACAGTAAAACAAAAAATATAAAAACACTTGTCTAAATTAAATGACTGCATATAATGAGATTTTAAAAAGTAATCCTAAATGCTAAGTAAACCTGTACTAGGTAAATATTTTGGGGCATATACTCTGGTTCTTCAAGATAATAAAATAATTAGTGACATTGGATAGAGAGATCAGATGATTTTCCTGGGATCTGTTGGAGGCACTTTCCCAACTTAGGAGTCACAGACTCAGGTGCTCCTACCACCACCGGGACAATTTTGGCCCTTCTACATCAGACATGTCAAAATTGCGACATCATGTGACGTTGCGCAACATATTGGAGCTTTTTCGCCATTCTTGGCAATGGAGTGGGCATGGCTTCAGTATGATGAAACTGGCCTGCATACTGGCAATTTGACATCCCTGTTCTACATCCTAGTTTCTCCTTCAGACCCTGGTACTTCTCCCCTTCTCATGCTCCTTCCTGATGTTGCTATTGCTTGGCACCACTACATCTGTCAGGACCCACCCCAATCCACATCTTAGGAAAGAAAGAACTCTTGAACCAGGAATTGTCCAAAAGGAGCTTTTACTAAAACATGATTGGTAATGGGAATACTAGACAGGATCTGAAACTGTGTTACAGATTGATACTTTTAAAAAGTCCCTGAGTCAAAACCCTTCCCCTCAAACCATCTGGTCAGTCCCGGATCAATTAAAATTCAGCTGTCAAACTCTTCCATGGGAAAAAGGGATCTTCCCATGCCTTTATGACAATTACCTCCTTCCTTTCAGATTCTAATCTGAGATGCAAACCAGATCTCTCCCCCCCTTCCTTTGTTGTTCTCAGTTCAAAGGTTCTTCCCCTGGTCTTTGAAGACAGCCTCCCAGCAGGCTGAATAAACAATCCTTGCACCTATTAACATCTTCTCTTCTCCTCCTTGGAAAAATGGCAGAATCCAGGGAGAGGTATAAGATTTTAGAACATATATATAGGATATAAATGGATTCTGACAATGTGCTCCCCTTAGAAAAAAGATAGGTCCATCTGTAGAGGAAATAAAATATAAATGTTAGCCCAGTTTGTTCGGATATTCTGTATGAAACTTCTTAAGCAACTTTGGTGCTTTAACATGGTGTTTATTGTCCCACTCATTTTCTGAGGAGGGGAGGTGATTCCAAGCTACTAGGTATTGAATTGCTCCGTGGTGTTTCCTGGAGTCTAAGATTTCCTTCACCTCAAAGTGTTGTTCTCCTTCCACCATGATGGGAGGAGGGGGGTTTGTTCGCAGGGGTGACTGTTGTTCTCTCTTTAGTAAACTACAGTGAAAAATTGGGTGTATTTGTCCAAGATTTTCAGGTAGTCCTAATTCAACTGTTACTGGGTTTATGATTCTTTTAATTGGAAAAGGTCCAATATGTTTTGGTCTGAGTTTTTTACAGGGTTGTAGTGATTTAAGGTATTTTGTGGATAAATATACCATCTCTCCCACCCTGAATGGTATGGGATCTACTCTTTTTTTGTCCGCCTGTGTCTTGTATGCTTGTCTAGCTTCATCTAAAGCTTTCCTAATGATTGGCCAGATGTTTTGTAATTGAGCAATCCACTCCTTCAGTTCGGGAATTACCAGTTCGGTTGGGGTTAGTTCTGGCATGGGGTTGAAACTTTGACCAGTAGCTACTTGGAAAGGAGTGTACCCTGTGCTGGAGTGGACTGCATTATTATATGCCACTTCTGCGAAAGGTAGTAGGTCCGTCCAGTTTGTTTGCTGGAAATTAATAAAGCATCTTAAATATTGCTCAAGCACTGAGTTAGCCTTTTCACATTGACCATTCGATTGAGGGTGATGATTAGATGTCAGTCCTTGGGTGGTTCCTAAAAGGGATAAAATTTCTTTCCAAAATGCCGATGTAAATTGCACCCCTCTATCACATATGATGCATTGTGGTGCCCCATACAATCTGTAAATATGCTGTATGAAGAGTTTTGCTAAAACTTTTGCGGTAGGGATCTTTTGGCAAGGTATGAAATGCACTTGTTTAGGGAACAGATCTGTGACAGTCCAGACTACCGTGTTACCATTGCTTTCTGGTAGCTCCACTATAAAATCCATGGCTATTTCTTTCCATGGGGCTGAGGGGTTCACCACCGGTTGTAACAGTCCTGGCGATTTCCCTTGCAGCCTCTTGGCCATCGCACAAATTTGACAGCTGCCCACATAGCTTTCTATGTCTTTTTTCATAGATGGCCACCAAAATTGCCTTTTATTTAAGTGTAAGGTTTTTACAAACCCAGAATGCCCTGCTGATTTTGTATCATGGCACAGTTGCATGAAATTGATCCTCTGGGTGGCAGGTATGTATAACTTCTTACCCACCCAGGGTAGTCCATCTTTAATTGAGCACACATGTCTATTTTTCTGGAACCATTCATCACTTTCCAAAGACTTTCGGAATTCTATTCCAGTTTGGCTATCCACCTTCGGCTTAATTTTTATTTGAGCCCTGGTGGTGACTGGAGCTGCCAGTTGTTGTTCAGGCACAAGTGGTTTAGAGTCAGTGGTCCGTGTGCTGTTATATTGGGGCATGCAAGATAATGCATCCGCCAGGAAATTCTTCCCCGCTGGTGTTTGAGAGTGAAATTGAATCAGTGAAAATGTTGGGACCAGCGGGCTTGCTTAGGAGTGAGTTTCCTGCGTGGTCTGTCCAGACCTGGAAGGGGATTTTATTTCCTTCTAAGAACTGGCGCTATGTAAGTAACACCCATCTCACTGAATATGCCTCTTTTTCCCATGTGGGCCAATGTTGTTCTGTCTCCATGAGTTTCCTGGATGTATATGCACATGATTGTAACACCCCCTCATCATTTTCCTGTAATAATATGACTCCCACTGGTACATCGCTAGCATCTACCTGTATTACAAAAGGTTTATCGGGATCTGGGTGTCTCAGGACCGGTTCAGCAGAAAAAAGTCTCTTTAGCCTCTCAAATGCTCCTTGACATTCCATTGTCCACTTCAGAGGCTGGCTGGGCTTCACTGGGGACCCCTCCTTCGTTTTCAACGTTAGTGAGAGGCATGGCTATTTAGGCAAATGAAGGGATGAATTGGTGGTAGAAATTTGCAAATCACAGGAAACTTTGTAATTGCTTCCGTGTGCGGGGGTGGTGGTGGTGCCCATTCTAATACTGCCCTGTGGGGATATGCGATATCCCAGATAGTCTATTCTTTCCTGGTGGAATTCACACTTCGATAATTTAGCATATAAGTGGGCAGCCCGCAATTTTTTCAGGACTTCTCTGACTAGGTTGATATTGGTTTGGTTTCAGTGAAGATAAGGATATCATCTAGGTAAACCGGGACCCCCTTATTTATTTATTTATTTATTTATTTATTTATTTATTTATTTATTTATTTATTTATTTATTTATTTATTTATTTATTTATTTATTTATTTGATTTGTATACCGGCCTTCTCCCTAAGGACTCAGGGCGGTTAACAGTGACATAAATAACAGAATGCACAAATACAGATATTGAAAACAAATTAAACCCTAATTTTGCCTAAATGCAGAAAATAGTTACCTTAAAACAATAATTACAACAGAACCCGTCAGACCAGACCGGATTGCTCACAGAGATATGTTTTTAGGTTGCGTCGGAAGGAGCGAAGGTCGGGAGCCATCCGGAGCTCAACCGGTTCCATAGGTCAGGCGCGCCCACAGAGAACGCCCTCCCTCTGGGAGCCATCAGACGGCATTCTCCAAATGGCGGAACCCTTAGGAGGCCCTCTCTGTGGGAGCACACTGGACGGAGGGACGTTGATGCTGGCAGCAGGTGATTCCTAAGGTACTCCAGACCATGTCATGTAGGACTTTCAAAACCATTACCAGCACCTTGAATCTTACCCGGAGGACAACTGGAAGCCAATGCAGCTCACGGAGTAGAGGTGCAACATGGGAGTATCGGGAGACTCCCAACACAACTCTCGCGGCTGCATTCTGTACCAGTTGGAGCCTCCGAGTGGTCCTCAAGGGCAGCCCCATGTAAAGAGCATTGCAGTAGTCTAAACGAGAGGTCACGAGTGCATGAGTGACCGTACATAGGGCATCTCGGTCTAGATAGGGCCGTAATTGGCGCACCAGGCGAACCTGGGCAAAGGTTCCCCTAGTCACAGCTGTTATGTGCTCTTCCAAGGAAAGCTGTGACTCTAGGAGGACTCCCAAGTTGCAAGCCCTATCTGTGGGGGGTAATAACTCACTCCCTATCGAAAGAGATGGAATGTTCTGAATAACCCGAGATGCCGGTATGTACAGCCACTCGGTCTTGTCAGGGTTGAGTTGAAGCCTGTTCTTCTCCATCCAGACCCGAACTGCTTCCAGGCAACGGGACATCACATCAAGGGCATCACTGAGGTGGTTTGGGGTCAAAATAAAAAGCTGGGTATCATCAGCATACCCGACTCCAAAACCACGAATGATCTCACCTAGCGGTTTCATGTAGATGTTGAATAGGAGAGGCGAGAGTGACTCTACAAGTGAGACGCCTCGAGCTCGATTTCTGCCCTCCTGTTAATACCGACTGCGAACGTCTCATGAGATAGGAGGAGAACCACTGGAGAACCGTGCCTCCCACTCCCAATCCCCTGAGACGCTGCAGCAAGATACCATGGTCGATGGTATCAAAAGCCGCTGAGAGATCTAGAAGAACTAGGACAGAGGAACAGCCTCTGTCCCGAGCTCTCCAGAGATCATTTATTAGTGCGACCAATGCCGTCTCTGTGCTGTATCCGGGCCTGAAACCCGATTGGTACGGGTCCAGATAGTTTCCTCCAGAACCGAAGGGAGCTGATGTGCCACCACACTCTCAACAACCTTAGCACGAAAGCGTAGGTTGGAGACCGGATGAAAGTTGTTTAATATAGTTGGGTCCAAGGTTGGTTTCTTGAGGAGGGGTCTCACCACCGCTTCTTTCAAGACGGAGGGGAAACAACCCTCACTCAGGGAGGCGGATATCACCGCCTGGAGCCAGATTCATGTATATAGGTGCTCTCTTTGTATGTCATTAATTAATTGCATAAAGACTGCAGGGACCCCTTGCAGCGCAAATGGCAGTACTTTGAACTGGTAGCAACCCATTGGGCAGTTGAATGCAGTCTTCCATTCATCTCCTTCCTTGATCCTAATGCGGTAATATGCTTCCCTCAGGTGTAGTTTAGTAAAAATCCTTCCGATAAGTGGGATAGCATATCCTTCATTAGGGGTAGGGGGTACAGATTACATTCACTAATTGTGTTCAAATTTCTATAATCTACGCATAAGCGATAAGAACCGTCCTTATTCTCCCTGAACAAGACGGGGGTGGCCACTTTGGGTTTGGCAGGCTCAATAAATTCTCTTTATAAGTTTTTCTTTATGAATCTTTCCATCTCTGCCATTTCCTTTGGGCTCATGGCGTACATCCTCGGCTTTGGGAGTTTTGTCCTGGGTTTGAATTCTATAGCACAGTCTGTGGGGTGGTGGGGGGGAAGCTCATCTGCCCGTTCCTCACTGAAAACTTCAGCAAGGTCCCTGTATTCCTCCAGTATTTCTGGTAATCCCTTCTCTTCCCCCACCGATGCTGACTCCTCTCTTTGGGTTGAGGGGGTGCTTTTGGGTTTTAAACTCCTAAGCTCCCCCTCTGGGAAGTTGAGTTCTGCTGTCCTCCAATTTATCCCGGGTTTCCATTTCTTCAGCCATTCCAGTCCTAAAATCATTGGGCATTCCATGCCTGGGGCCACTACAAACGTTATGTCTTCCTCATGAGACCCCAGGGATAGGTAAATTGGTAAAGTGGCTAGGGTAGCTGATCCGTCCTGCTATTGACCCATCTAATTGGCTAAAGGAGATTGGTTGTTTTAGTCTCCTCACTGGGATGCTGAGTCTCCCCACCAGCGTCGGGCTAATAAGGCAGCGGGTGCAACCAGAGTCTATTAGGACTTTTATTTTGACGGCTTCAGGCATAGAGGAAGCTAATATAGTCACTGTCTTAAGGATGGGTGGGATGGATCCACTTACCAAAGGCTCTCCCTCTGAGCTGTCTTCCGAGGTATACACCACCCCTGCGGGGTAGGCCGGAATCTAGTACCAGTTCTTGGCAGGGGTTGTGGACTTTACGGCCTCTGTCCCCTTCACGGAAGATTCGTTTGGGTTGCCTTGGGGCTTCCCTAATTTCTTGGAGGGTGATGCCTCTGATGTACATTGGGGGGCTTTTGAGTGGCATTCTGCGGCGCGATGACCCTCTCTCCCGCATTTGAAACAGTCTGTTGATTTTTCAGCTGTGGACAGTGGTTATTCCCCCTCGCGTGTTTGCTCGGTTGGTGGGCAGGCCCATGGTTTCCCCTGACGGTGCCTCTTCAGTAGGTCTATCTCTGCCTCCTCTGCCAGGACATACCAGTCGTCGAGATGGTGTGGGTCTCCTCAAGGCAGGCAAGCATCATACAGGTCATAGTTTAGCGCATCTTTGAAATGGCTAAGGAGAATATCTTCTGGCCAGTTCAGCTTGCTGGCAATGGCTCGGAATTCTTGGGTATATTCAGCCACCGGCCGTCTGCCCTGCCTGACTGTTTTGATTCTCTCCCGGGCCTTATGATCAGCCAAAGGATCCTCGAACCGCCCCCTCAAGGATGACATGAATCGGTTGAAGCCGTTGAGTTCTGGGGCATTGGAGTCATGCAGGTTCACCACCCAGTCTGCAGCCGGTCCACCAAGGGGGGATTGTACGATACGGATGCGGGCTTTGTCACTGGGGATGTCCCGTCCGTATTCTTCCATATAGCTGAGGACTTGGGTTAGGAAAAACCCCAAGCGTCGTGGCTCCCCACTGAATTTTGATTCCAGGGGTGGAAGTCTTTGAATGGATCGTTGTCTGTGCTGCGGGCGGTATTGCCCCTCATCCTGATCTCCATCTGTGGTTCTGGGGTGGGTATTTCTGAGGCAGCAACTCCTGTTCCAGCGATGGCCCCGGTGTTGCAGGTACCGCATTCCCCCCCCCACTGTCTCTCCAGTTGTGGGCCCAGGCACTGCTGCGGCTGCGGTACTCAGGTTTCTCCTGTCTTAGTGAGCTAAGGGTTTTCTTCATCAGGTCAATAGCTCTCTCGAGGACCCACTCCTGTTCACTGACGTGCAGGGAGCTCTCCATCTCTTGCCTCAATTCAGGTTGGTGGCCGCCCCGCCTCACGGTCACTTTCCTAGATGCCTTTTCCCACTCACTTTTCGTTTCAATGCCCATCGACCACCATGTGCATCGGATGTGCATCTCCGCCACCTCTTCCCTGGAGAAATCTGATGCTTCAGCTTCCAACCGTTGGTGGGGTTTCGGTTGAGGGGAAAACTCCCTTTCCATGGCCGCCTGCCTTGCTTCGTCATTAGACATTGTATTTTTTGGAAAGTCTCCCGGTAAGGGTTTTCCTTCCAGGTTGACTCTTACTGCAGATCCTGTTTAATGTCAGGACCCACCCCAATCCACATCTTAGGAAAGAAAGAACTCTTGAACCAGGAATTGTCCAAAAGGAGCTTTTACTAAAACATGAATGGTAATGGGAATACTAGACAGGATCTGAAACTGTTACAGATTGGTACTTTTAAAAAGTCCCTGAGTCAAAACCCTTCCCCTCAAACCATCTGGTCAGTCCCAGATCAATTAAAATTCAAGTGTCAAAACTCTTCCATGGGAAAAAGGGATCTTCCCATGCCTTTACGACAATTACCTCCTTCCTTTCAGATTCTAATCAGAGATACAAACCAGATCTCTCCCCCCCTTCCTTTGTTGTTCTCAGTTCAAAGGTTTTTCCCCTGGTCTTTGAAGACAGCCTCCCAGCAAGCTGAATAAGCAATCCTTGCACCTATTAACATCTTCTCTTCTCCTTGGAAAAATGGCAGAATCCAGGGAGAGGTATAAGATTTTAGAACATATATATAGGATATAAATGGATTCTGACAACGTCTATTGCCACCACTCTCTCTAATTGAACCCAAAATTTCTGTTGCTAAGCAAGACAGTTGTTAAGTGAATTTTGACATAATAAAGAAGAAACATAATAAAAATGGTACAAAAATTACCATCGCCCCAGTGACATTTCTAAAAATTAAATTCTGTCTTGCAAGACTTTTATTGATTAGCCCTTGGGCCATATCAAAGTACAAAGTTCCAGCAACAAACCGTCACCAAAACTAGATTAAAGCAATCCGAAGTGGAATTTGATAAAATACAATTTAAAATGGAATTAAAATACAATTTAAGTTAAAATAGTAATAAAATGCAAATTTAAGATATAGATAAAATATGGAAACATTATATTTCGGAGTCACCCTTACAATCTACCCCAATCAGTCCCACATATGCAGATCTTAACTGGATCATTTTGTTCAAATACTGTGCTACGTTGGATGTTATTTTCAAGTTCTGGCCGGACATAAGGTAAGTTATTTTGATATGGGGATCCCAATGGGTCATTCGTTTGGTATATAGACCAAGATACCTGTCTCTCACCCTCTTATACAAACAACAGTCAAATAGGATGTGAGCCAGGTCCTCTACCTCTGCCGCTCCGCAAATGCAGAGACGCTCATTGTACGGTATAGCATGAAATCTCCCATATCTGACCATTGTGTCAAGCTGTTCAAATCTTGCTCTCGTAAATATCTCCCTAAGATGTTTTGGGAGTTGTGACTTCAAATAACTGTCCACTTGAAAAGTACATTTGTATTTACTCAGCCATTTCAAGTTACCCACCTTACTAAGGATAGCTATATCAGTTTGTGCTTCTATATCCTTAATTCTTTGGGCAACTCTTTTTTTGGATTGTTCTCCTGTTACGCAAGAGACAGGAAGGCCACAGCTTCTTACAAAATTTGTTAGTTTGGTGATCCAGGAGATTTGTGATTGTAGTTTTATTTGCTCTAGTAGGCATAATTTGGGGAGTCTATCAGTCTCCATTTCATTAACTTTGCACCAGTAGTTATAAGCTCTAATTTTAGATAATGCCTGAATTGTATGGATTCCCAATTCAGCTCTAACTGCTGCAGCAGATGTTCTTGGATCTACACCCAAAATGCATCTCAGATGCTGGGACTGTGTTCGTTCTAAAGCTGTGGTTGAATAAAGACCCCAAATTTCTGCTCCATACAAGAGCATTGTCGTAACCTTAGCCTTATAAACTTTGAGTAGTGGAGCTAGGGACCCTGGGTAACTATGATTCTTTAGTTTGAGCAATAAATTCAAACGGGCTTTTGCTCTAAATGTACTTCGTTGATGATGGCAGGCCCAAGATCCAGTCTTGGAAAAAGTTACTCCCAAATATACAAAGGTATTAACCTGTTCAATTGGTTCACCGTCTAATTGCCACTTATGTCTCTGATGGTTTCTTCCAAACACCATTATTTTCTATTTGGATTTGCTAATAATTAGGGAGTTATCCTGGCAATAAGAGCTGAATCTTCTTAATAGCCTATGTAATCCTACTTGTGAGTATGATAATAAAATCATATCATCAGCATAAAGCAAGCTGTTACAGTAAGTATTTAGGATCATCGGCATATGTACCATGGTATCCTTCATTAACCCTGGCAAATCATTGATGTATAAATTAAATAATAATGGGGCCAGGATACACCCTTGCCTTATCCCTTTATTTGTGTGAATCCTATTAGTCAGGGCCCCATTAACCCCATACCGCACCTTCAAACAGGTACTTGTGTAAAGGGCTTTAATCAAAGCCAGAAGTCTGGGTTCTATTTTAAGAGATGTCAATTTACTCCATAGTACGTCTCTATTTACCATATCAAATGCTGCTGTAAGGTCTATAAAAGCAGCAAGCAGGGGTCTCCTCTTATAGGCATATTTGGCAATTAGATGGTTCAAAACAAAGCAGTTATCAATAGTAGATCTGTTCTGTCTAAAACCTGCTTGTTCTTCTGTGAGGATGTTTTCCTCTACCCAGATTTCAATTCTGTTCAAAAGGTACCTAGCATATATTTTTGCTACAATGTCAATCAGGCTGATGGGCCTATAATTACTAGGATCCTTTTTATTCCCTTTTTTATATATAGGGACAACTATTGCCATCTTCCACCCCTCTGGTATATGGCAGGTGTTATTTATGTGTGTAAAAAGACCTGCTAATACAGGGCCCCACCAGTTGGGAAATTTCTTAAATAATTCTGCTGGTAAAAAATCCTCGCCTGGGGCTTTTTTGCTCTTTAAGCTTTTAATGATGGACTGTATCTCCTTTTCTGAAACTGGTGGCCAAGGGGGGAGGGTTCTAGGATTTACCAAATCACTGTTTAAAAATACTTTCTTTACCGGTTCGGTGGGGGCAAACAAGCACTGATAATAATTCTCCCAGTCCGCAGCAGGGATTGGTATGTCAAATGCAAATCTCCGTTCCTTCAGAATACCGGCTACTGAGTGCCAAAATAATACTGAATTATGACTTCTGGCAGCCAACTCAAGTTCTGACCAGATTGAAATGGCAAAACGTTTTTTCTTTAATGTTATAGTTTTTTTTATATTCCCTTCTTGTGTGCAGCATCTTAGCTTGTATATGGGCAGTAGGATTCCTCTGGGCAAGCCTCATGGCTGCCTTCAATTTCTTTTTCTGTCGCTGGCAATCAGGATCAAACCAGCGAGGTCTACCCACTTGGGCTCTTTTTGTAGTAGGTTTAGCTGTTAGGTGTTTCTTCAGTATGTTACACAGATTGGAGAATGCATTGAAGGCTGACATCCAGTCAGTAGTAGATGACTGTATTGTTCTAGCCCACTTAGTAGCATTCTCTGTTTTAAGGCATTCTAATATTGCCTTAGTATCAACTTTGGCCCAAATTAACCTTTTATTTTGGGTCACCTCTACCTTTTTGGTGAGCCATCTGTCAGCCATGTTATATGGTCTTAAATCTTAGCGGCCTCGCAATGTCACACTTACAGGCTGATGGTCGCTATTGTCGCTAAGGTGTACTGTGACCTCTGAGAAGAGGTCAGCCTTATCTCTAGACACACAAAAGAGATCCAGTACACTACTTGAATTGGCTGAGTGGTATGTATAAGGGTATGTATAATTCTTGTCCTTACCTCCCAAAATTTGGAGATTACCCTTAAAAATTAAGGAGACTAGGAGCAGGCCAGCGGCATTACTTTTACAGTCTCTTGAGAGCCACTGAGGATGGTTATCAAAGAACTCCCCTGGGATTCCCTTCTTCTGGGCAAGCTCATACAGAGAGGGACCCAGTCTAGCGTTCAGATCTCCTAATAATACCACTATGGACTGAGGGTGCAATATAGATAAATCTTCTAAGATAACTTCCAAGCCCATCCAATATTCAAAATTATAGTGCTGGGATGTGCTTGGAGGAATGTACACATTTACCAATATTAACTCAAACTGGTCATATTCAAATTTGACAGCTAGAAAGTACGGATAATTATCTTCGTTATATAATTTCTCTCCCTGCCATTGCAACTCTTCCTTTATAAGAATGCATAGCCCACCAGAGGGTCTCCCTTTGTTCTTTGTTTTTAGGGCTGGGGAGGCCCATCCCTGAAAGCCTGGCAATTGTACTGGTTCATCCACTTCGGTTAGCCAGGTTTCTTGAAAGGCTATTATGTCAAATCTGGAAAGAAAGCTCATTAGTCCACTATCAACCATCCTTTTTCAGCCAGCTATGTTCCAGGTCATCAACTGTATGGGGTTCTCAGAAGCAACGTGGTCTGACTTGGTTGATTGGCTAGATGGTGGAAATGCCAGATGTCAACTTGACAATGGAGCTGGGTCAATATCATCTAAGCTTCCCATATAAACACAGTTGTTGTGAGGTTCGATATTTCTCCTCGTGGGTTGCAGAACTTGTTGTTGCTCCTCTATATCTCGGCTGCCAGTGTGCCTCTGCTCTTGCTCCAAGAATGATTTTTTTTCCAAAGAGCAGGTACTCTGGCTTAAGTCTATAAATGTAGATTTATGTCCATTTTTGGAGGGGCATGGCTGAGGGTTCATCTTGTGGAGAGATGTTGTGGGAACTTCTAAATCAAATGAGGATGGAAGCTGGATTATGTCCTTAGTGTTTGTCAGCTTAGGGGGCACTGTGTGATGAAGCCCTTTGTCTTTCAGTTGTTTCTCAGAGGCTGGGTCAGTCAGTGCAGTTACTCCACTCTCAGCCTGTGTGACAACACCTTTTTTTACTGTTGAGGTAAAGGCAGATTGTTGATTAAATATCTTGTCACAAGGTTGCGTGTTTAGTGGATCCAAATTAAATAGAGGCTTTGCTGTAGATTGGGTTGTTGTCAGTGCCTCTTTTAGGTCGTCCAATCTTTGAATGATGTTAACTTGCTCAGGTTCTGGCAATGCACTGAATAGGTCAATCAACATTTCCTCTGGCACATCCTCAGCAGTTCCTGCAGCTGTGGGTAACACAGTTCGTATATTGCTTCTTTGCTTACTCAGGGTCAGTTCAGTTGCAGCAGCCTCAGGCTTAGTAGTGTGAGGGCTGTTGCAGCCTAGATTTAAAGCGACAGTTCCCTCTTGGTGACGCTGTTTCAGGAGTGGGCACACTTATTCTGAGCAAAAGACCCTTATTGGAAATATAGAGAAAAAGCTCAGAAAGGGCTTCATTCTGAAGAGCATGGAGGGAATTGTGGGCTGCTTGAATGATAGGAGAATTCTCATACATTGTGTTCTTGCTGGCAGCCACTCTACATGTAGTAGATCTATCAGAGTGGATTCACAGCGGAGCAGCTGGCTCAGGGACAGCCTAATAGCTTTTCTATTGCTCCAACGCCCTCTATTTACTCTCTTGTCATAAATTTGCAAAGTAACCTGGTTAGTTTGCAGACTGTAGTTATATTGGTCATCTCTTAGACCTTTGCCTGATTGAGTGTTTTCTTGTAGGTGTTCAAATTTTTGGGAGGAGAACAAGGTCCTTCTCTACTTTCACCTTCTGAGTTAGCCATCCCATGTCTGTCCATGGTTATCCTCCCAAGTCCTTCCACAGTATTTGGGTGGCTCCTAACAAAATCTGCAAAAGATTCTTTCAGACAATCAACCTTATCCATGACAATTGACAAGAGATTATATATTGAGTTTACAGTTTGGGCTGTAAGCAAACATTGTCTAGAGAGGAAGTCTGTCACATTTTCCCCCTTCAAATTTGCTACATCTCCCTCCTGTGTAAAAGAGGCTGTTGCCAGATTCCAAGGAGGGGAGCCATTCTCCAAGAGGGAGGAGGACAACTCCACACGCTGTCTGCTCTCCAGTTCAGTTTGTAAGTCCCATTCCGATGAGTCACATAAATTAAATTTATCTGATGAGGTGCCTGTGAATGAGTTACTTACTGGAGCAGACTGTCTGTTTGCAATATAATCCTCCATTTCTGCTGCTTCAAAGGCTTGGATATACTTTCTGCTGCAGAGTGCTGTCTCTTCCTTCTTTTCCCCATTCAGGTTTGTTAAAACAGGTTTAAAAATAAGTTTAAAACTATGGTTTAAAAAGTTGAAATGGGTTAAAAATGGGTTTAAAAAGTTTAAAAGAGGTAGGTTAAAATACAATATTAAAAGAGGTTAAAAAGTTAAAATAAAAATAAAGTAAAATAAAATAAAACCTTTACTTTTGGAGGAGCTCTTTACAGCCTTTGCTGCCTCTCCACCATCTTGGCTCCGCCCCCCTGAAATAAAGAAGAAACATAATAAAAATGGTACAAAAATTACCATCGCCCCAGTGACATTTCTAAAAATTAAATTCTGGTAAAAATGTATATGAACAGCAAAATAATCCAGTGTAATTGAAGTTAATAATTACTTAGTAACAAAAACCATACATTTCTGTTGAAGCTTAGAGTATTATTAAAAATCCACTATTTAAATTACTTTTAAGAAATTAAAGATAGCTTCATTGTAATGAATTACATTTTCTCCCCCCTAGTAACAGATTATCAAATGTTACTGTATAACAAAACAAAACTGTAAAATAATAGAAATTTTAAAAAGTGCAATTGCCTAGAATACTGTCATAATATTTTAGAATGTTGTCATAATTTCTTGGTGGAAAAAATTCAAATTTAGTATTAAGACTATATAAATTTCTTCATCTGTTCATCTCTATGTCAGCTTGTAGATAAAAGCTGAGAAATTACATTCCCCATTTTCCTTTTGTTATTCCTTTCTCATCATAAGAAAAAAGAAGGAAAATGAGACTAAATACACATCCTGTATTTGAAATCTTATACAATGCCTTTGAATAGAACAAAGATAATTATGTAATGGTTAAAAATAACACAAGATGTGATCATACAGATGCAGCACAATCATATTGATACATCTTTTTATTTAGTAGATAGGTTTTTAAAATATACCATATATATAATTGAAAGGCAACAAAAATGGACCAATGGAAATAACAGGAAGCAAAAGCTGAGGATTGGGAATGAATCCACAAATTCATGAATGGAAAGGAAGGAAATAATAAAAAATTGGAAACACTTTTGGGAGCAGTAATAGTTTTGAGAAGAGACAGATAGTGGCAATTGTGATATGTCTTGAAACTAAATGCAAATAATAAATAAGTCCTTGATATACAATCATTCATTTAATGACCATTTGGAATTACAGTGGTACTGAAAAAAGTTACTTATGACCATTTTTCAATTCATAGGTCGTGTTGCAGCATTCCCACTGTCAGATGTTAAAAATTTAGATGCTTGGAAACTGTCATCTGTTTATGACAATTGCAGTGTCTCAGGGTCATGTGATCACCATTTGTAACCTAGCTGACTTCTGACAAGCAAAGTCAATGGGGAAAGCCAGATTTGTTTAAAGCCCACATAATTTACTGCAGTGACTCATTTAACAACTGTGGCAAAAAGTCGTAAAATGGGGCAACACTCAATAAGTTAGTAAGTATCACAGTTGTTAAGTAAATCTGGCTTCCTCTGGTTGGTCACAAGTTGATCATATGACCCTGGAGAACACTTCAACCATCGTAAATGCATGCCAGTTGCCAAGCATCTGAATTTTGATCATGTGACTATGGGGTTATAAGCTGAGAACTATCTGTATAAACGAAATTAAGTGTGCTGATCTACCTTTTGAAATCTGAAACATAAAAGATATAAAAATTTAATTTATTTCTACCTGTAAATAATTCTTATATCATGTGTTAATCAAAACATATATGGCCTTTCTATAAGTGTTTTGTTTAATCATCATAAATAGCTTTTGAAGTTAGCTTTCCCATGAACATATTTCTTGATTTTTCCTTTTATATTTTTGTTGGTGGGTATATCTGTCTCCTGTTTGATTTTTGAAGCTTCATAAGGTATTTTTTTATAATATTTTATTGATTTTCTCATTTTACAATTGAATATTTAAAAAGCAACGTGATGACTGGGTTAATTAATAGTTCAGTAGTGTACATAAATCTTTAGTATAAATCTCATGTTACAACATCAAATATTTCCTCTTCTTTTCCATTAATGTCTGTTATCTCATATTGGGCTAGTACAATTCTTACTGTTATCAACTAAATAAAAACATCTTTGTTACCGTTATCAATATTTTTTGGCTTATACATATCTTAATTGCATTTGCACTTAATCCTTGTATACAATCAATGTCCTATTATTGCTTTCCCCCCCAGCTTTAATTTTCTGTCAATATTCAAAGTAACACTGTTATTTATGATTTTCAAGTACTTTATTTTTAGGTGACCAAAAATTCCCTTTATCTCAACTTCTCCCTTTGTTTCTTTTCATACCAAAGCCTAATATTCTGGTTATATCTTAACTATTTGATTATAATATTGCTCTGTTTTCTAAGTTATCTATTTTTCACCATATTGAGCCATCTAATTAATAATACAGTATACAGTATCCCCTCTAATAAATCAAAGCCATTATATGTGTTGTCTGGATTAATCAATAATTCAGTAATATACATAGGTTTTTAGTTTAAGTCTAATATTAGAACATCAAATATTTCTCTTTCCAATAATATCTGTTATCTCATATTGGGCAAACATAATTCTAATTTTAACAACTAAATAGAAACATCTTTGTTACATTTATCAATAATTTTAGCCTATACATATCTTTTTGTTTATTGAAAAAAATTATTAAATGTATATTTAAAAACCCCTTCATGGATTACTGCCTTCTCATGGCGAAGGGGCTTGCGTAATTCAATGAAGCTATGAGCTATGCCGTGCAGGGCAACCCAAGATGGAAAGGTCATAGCAGAGACATCTTGCATTATCTTAAGTTTTACTCTCGGTCTTTTCCCTGCCCAAACAAATTTATTAATACCTTTCTGCCATTCTTCCAAATTTGAGTCTTTTTAAAGTATAGGTATCATTTGAAACAAGAATAAAAATTTGGTAAGACATTCATTTTCACTGCTGCAATTCTTCCCAATAAAGACAATTGTAATTTTCTCCAACTATCTAACTCTTTTTGTACTTTTAACCATAACAATTCATAATTATTTTTATATAATTTCACATTTAAAACTGAAATATATACCCCTAAATATTTAATCTTTTTAACAATTTCAAATCCTGTTAATTTTCCTAGGACTTCCTTTTGTTCTATAGTCATATTTTTAGACATTATTTTAGTTTTTTGCCTATTTATCTTAAATCCAGAAACTTTTCCATATTGAAAAATTATCTCCATCAAATCTACAACCGACAAAGTCGGTTGACTTAATGTAATAACCAAGTTATCCACAAACACCCTTAATCTATAATCTTGATCTTTTATTTTAATTCCCTTTATCTTATTTGAATCATGTATCTTGATCAATAATATTTCCAATGTTAAAACAAACAACAAAGGTGACAACGGACATCCCTGTCTTGTACCCTTTTCAATTTTACAAGCTTCTGTTAAACTACCATTAATTATTATTTGGGCTGTTTGTTTCTGATATATTGCCCTAATAGGTTGTAAAAACCTATCCCCAAACTCCATCTTCTCCAATACTTTAAATAAAAAAATTCCAGTCTCCCATCAAAATACACGATTTATAATCCCATTGAATTATTTTATTATGTAAAAATTTATAAAATTCTCCTTGCTGTTGATTAGGTGCATATAGTCCAATTAAAAGTATTTTCTGCCCTTCTATTAAAAGTTCAATTATAATATATCTTCCTTGTTTATCTGCTTCAATTAGGTTAGCTGATAAATCCTTCTTCACATAGATAACTACTCCATTCTTCTTTTCTGAAGCAGATGCAATAAACTGAGTACCCAATCTAGAATTTATCAAATATTTTTGATCAGATACACGGATATGCATCTCTTGCAAATATGTAACATCATTTTTAAATTGTTTCAGATACTGAAATATTTTCTTTCTCTTTTGCGGTGAGTTTAGACCATTAACATTCCAGGTTAGAAACTTTGTCGCCATCTTTTGCGACATGAAGCTTTTGGAGCGCGTCTTGCAGATCCACAAGCACCTGCCTCTTTGGTCGCACACCTCCCACTGCTTCACTATAAGTAAATTCTTGAGTTGTAGTTATAGATTTCTGTTCTTGTTCTTGTTGCTTTCGTCTAGCTGCCACTCGTATCACTCTTTGAGTCTTAGATTTCCAAAGTTTGCTGAGCTTCTTTTGCAATCAATGAAATGATTTCTGCATCTCCCTGTATATTTTCCATTTGTGCCTGTCTCGTTCCTTCTTCCTTCCTTCTTTTAAATTCTGGGGATGGCGGAAAACCTGCTTTCAGTACATTGCAATAAAAATCTCGTGCCTTCAAAACTGTATTAAGATGATATCTTGTACCTACATAGTTCTCCACCAATCCAGTTGGTATCTCCCATCTAAACTGGAGCTGCCTTTTCTTTAATTCATCTGCCAAAAAAGCAAACTCTTTCCTTTTCCTTAAAATTCTTGGAGGAATTTCTTTCAAAATCAAAACCTCTTGATCAGCCACTTTAAATCTGTTATTGTAAAAAGCTTGAACAATAATATTTCTATTTGATCTCTTTGTGAAATAAACTACCACATCTCTTGGTAATTTTCTTTGCCTGGCAATCCAGGAGTTGACACGAAATATTTTATCTATATCCACCATAATATTTTCAGCTTGACACCCCAAAATCGTTTCCAAAGCTTCTGCTAAAATCTCCTTCAAATTTCCTTTGAATCCTCTTTCAAACCTCTTATCCTCAGGGCAAAGTCCATGTCCCTGTATTGTATCATTACCACGTCATCGTCAATCTTATCCATTTTATTCTCAGTTTCAGACATTTTAGCCTCCAATCTCAAATTATTTTGATTTACTTCTTCCACACGTTCATCCAAACGCTCAATACAAACTGCCAGCCCCTGAAATGCCAATAAAATGTCCTCTCGTATTTCCTTATTTTTCTCATCAATAAGCTCTGCCATTTGCTTAGATATTTGCTCAGATTGACTTTTTAAAGCATCTTGTAAAGCATCTATTTAATTATAATGTTACTCTATTTTCTAAAAGTTATCTATTTTCTACCATATTCAGCCATCTAATTGGTAATATAATATCTCCACTAATAAGTCAAAGCCATTATTTTCTTCAGCCTTATTCTGGCTTTCTTCTTTTGACAGTTAACCTTCCATGTCAGTGCCTTTGAATCATCGAATAGTTCTCCCTCTATTTTTATATATATTATTTGGAGTAAGAAAGACCATTTAATTGAAGTTTTTTTGGAAGAATAAGCCCATTGGTATTCATTAAACTGCCTCCCAGTTACTCCAATTTCCCACAATTGTCCTAATAGCTTTATCTTTCGTTCAATCTGTTCTTCTTGCTTTTCGTCAAATATATTCTGATTTCAAAAGTGTTTTTCATTTTCAATGTTGTCACTCCATTTTCTGATTTTTCAGTTAACTGGATCTGTTGGTCAGTTGGGTCCCCTATCTTAGCATTTAGTTGTTCCAACTTTCCTTTTGTTTTCCGTGTTGTTAATTGTTTGCTTGTAATCAACATCTGGCTTTGTACCTTTAAGCTGGAAAATTGTTCCTTTGTATTGCTTCTTATTTTGTCACAAGCTGAAAGTTTTATGTATTGATTTCAACATGGAAAGGATTTTTTCCTGATCT
Organism: Vipera ursinii; assembly: GCF_947247035.1. Classification (NCBI taxonomy): domain Eukaryota; kingdom Metazoa; phylum Chordata; class Lepidosauria; order Squamata; family Viperidae; genus Vipera; species Vipera ursinii. The sequence continues at coordinate 70,700,369 of NC_139514.1, forward strand.
TTATCCATATTTTCTTGATAATATGGTAAGTTGAAGACTTTAGAGTCAAAATGTTAAAAATAATTTTTTGTCTTTTGTAGCTGGGGATGGGACATCTAGAAGAGACGCGGTGGCTCAGTGGGTTAGGATGCTGAGCTTGTCGATCAGAAGGTCGGCAGTTTGGCGGGTCAAATCCCAAGTACTGCGTAACAGAGTGAGCACCTTTTACTCGTTCCAGCTTCTGCCAACCTAGCAGTTCGAAAGCACGTAAAAATGCAAGTAGAATGTGCAAATTCCATGTTGGTTATCAACCTTGGAAGCCTTGACCCATCCGACCCTACTCAAGAAGGGAAGAAGACCAACTTACAAAGAACTTCTAGATAGCGGGGGAGAACTCAAAACGCGACAAGATCTGCCTCAACAAGGGTTTCAACTGGAGTGGTGGGCCTACCTGCAGATCCAGTCAACGTATAAGAAGGATAAGGAAGGAAGGGGTATTTATCTGAATCTGCAGGAATTAGATAAGATTCTGCTGGGTCCGGAGAAAGGGATGATATCTAAGTGCTATAAATTGTTGTTAACTAGGGTAGTAGGGGAGGAGGTGGTAAAAGACGCGATGATTGCCTGGGGGAAGAATTTTGGTTATGCACTTCCACTTGAAAAATGGGAAGAGATTTGGTGGATTAATATGAGGCTGGTGGTCTCCGCGTCATATAAGGAAAACATATACAAAATGCTTTATAGATGGCATCTCCCTCCGGCTAGACTTTCCAAAATGTTCCCCGGATTGTTGGCTGATTGTTGGAAGTGTGGTAAAGAGATTGGCACATATTATCATTTATGGTGGACATGTCCGGAAGTGGTTAGATATTGGACAAGGATCCAAAAATGGATAGAGGAAATCACAGGGGGTTTAGTTGATCTTAAACCAGAGACATATCTGCTTGGCTCCAGGCCTGGAAATATTAAGAAGGAAATATGGTATTTGGTTTTACATATCTTAACGGCAGCAAGGATGGGGTATGCCCAATTTTGGAAGACAAATCATACCCCGCCGGATGAAGCTATAATTAGGAGAATACTTGATTGTGCAGAAGCAGACACATTGACCAAGATGTTGAAGGGTAAATAAGAGACACCAGCATTTCTATCATGGAATAAATGGTATATTTGGATGGATAAAAGATTAAAGAAATGAGGGTGGCTTGGAGGTTGGTCAAAAATGAAGTGATATAGTTTTTGTTAATGAATACGTTTTGGAGTTGGATAGTTATAAGAGACTTAATGAGTGGAATATAATTGTTAGTTTAGAAGTAGATATAATTTGGAATTTTTGAAATGGTTTTCAATTTTTTGATTTCTTCGTTTTCTGTATATTGTAAATTTTTTTTTGGTCTTTGTTGGTGTATGGTGTGTTTTTAACACGAAATGTAAATAAAGATTAAAAAAATGCAAGTAGAAAAATAGGGACTACTACGGTGGGAAGGTAACAGCGTTCTGTGCGCCTTTGGCATCTAGTCATGCCGGCCACATGACCACGGAGACGTCCTCGGACAAGCGCTGGCTCTTCGGCTTTGAAACGGAGATGAGCACTGGCCCCTAGAGTCGGAAATGACTAGCACACATGTGCGGGGGAACCTTTACCTTTACCTTTTATGGGACATCTATTTCACTTTTTATAGGTAGTCTTTATAATAAAAATTGTTTATCAAGTAAGAGTTTATAATCCAAGGTGTTCCATCATCTCATGTAATAATATATACTTCTCATGCAGGGAAATAGGAAAGTAGTTCCACAAGCATAGCTCTGAGAGTCAGTAAAAGTTTACATTCATAGTTCAGGTAAGCCAGTTTCCAAAACTGTTCATCATCCCTGCCACACAGATAAACCGTCCAGAGATTCCTTCTTTGCAGCTGGGTTTTTCAAAGGTAGTAGCTGTCAAGGCCATACAAATCTTACCTGAAGTCTGGGCTTCAAGCCAGGTTTCTTTTAGGCAATAACAAATTATAACACCAAAATTTGCCACAGGATATCACCAACACCATTTTATAGCTTTTTAAGTTCAAAACTTATATGGTGGCTTTTCCAGTCTTCTTTTTTTTAAAAAAAGAGAAAAGTCTCCAATAAGAAAAAAGAACACTTTTAGTCCCCAAGTTTCAAAAGAATATATATCCAATTAGTTTAAAATTAATCTTATGGTTTGCTTTGTTTCCCCTAAGTAGTTAGTTGCCGAATTTCTAAGAGGTTGAGGTAAAAGTTCCTTCCCTCTCTCCTCACAGGGGGAAAAGTGCTTTGGGCAGCTTTTTTAGGAAAGAAAACCTAAGATCTTAAAAAGAGGATCAGGTCTCAACTTGTTTCATCTGTGTTGCTTGGTGGTGCTTTTGGATTCGGCTGTCAGCAGCTTTGTAACTGCCCATATTAATATGGCCTGCCATTTCCCCGCCAGTTTGGAGGTTTTCCATGGAAGTGTGGCCACCCTCCTGCGATCAAATGGGGGTCTCCTCCTTGCTCGTTGCCTCTACGTTGCGGCTTTTGACACTTGACCGTTCAAATTTGAACATGAAAGACGGAGCCCCGTCTTCCTGCGTCCACGATGCCGTGACATCAAGCTGGAAGTCCGAAGTTGCACAAGGTATTTAACCAGTGCTGTAAGCTGTGGTGGCATAGTGTTAGAATGCAGTATTGCAGGAGTTCAATCATGACTGCGTCAAGGTTGACTCAACCTTTCCTCTTTCTGGGGTCGGTAAAATGAGGACCCAGTTTCTTGGGGGCAATATGCTGACATTTGTAAACTGTTCAGAGAGAACTGAAAAGCACTGTGGAGCAGTATATAAGTTTAAGTGCTATTGAATAGAACAGAGCTGGAAGGGACGTTGGAGGTCTTCTAGTCCGGCCACTGCTCAAGCAGGAGGACCTATACCATCTCAGACAAGTGACTGTCTAGCCTCTTTTTAAATATCTCCAGTGATGGAGCAGCCACGATTTCTGGAGGCAAGCTGTTCCACTGGTTAATTGTCCTCACTGTCAGGAAGTTTCTCCTTAATTCCAGGTTACTTCTCTCTTTGATCAGTTTCCAACCATTGTTTCTTATCCTGCCCTCTGGTTCTTTGGTGAATAACATGACTACCTCTTTTTGGTGGCATGCTGGAATGCTGCTATCATGTCTCCCCTATTTCTTCTTTTCTTTAGACTAACCAAACCCATTACTACTGTGATATGCTTCCTATATACGTTTGTTAACTAATTGGCAAAGAGTTCATCTATTTCTTCTGATTGGTTGGGTGGCCTGTAATATACCTATGGCAATGTCACTTTTTTTCTCTTTTATATTGACCCATGTACATTCTGAAGATCATGTGCTTTTCTGTAGATATGTAGTGTTCTCTTACATATAGTGCAACTCCCCCTCCTCTTTTTGTACTTCTGTTTCTTTTGAACAATTTGTATCCATCCATCAGTCCATTCCATTCATGGGTTTCATGCCACCAGGTTTCTGTAACAGCTATGTCTTACCCACTCTTGTGTACTAGTTCGCTCTGTTTGTTCCCCAAGCTTCGAGCATTTGTATATAAGTATTTAAGTCTTTTATGCCTATTTGTGGGTGTGTTTCCTGCATCTCCTGATTGTTGTTTGAGTTTTTCTTTTTTTCTCATCACTGCCTACCTCATTGTTTGATTTGTTTTCTTGGGATTTATGCTTGGTTTGGGGTTCTAGAGATTCTAAAGATTGGTTACCCTTGCCCCTCAATTTCAGTTTAAAGCCCTCCTGATGATTTGGGACAGTCTTTGTCCAAGCACGTTTTTCCCTTTGCATAGGAAATGCAGTCCATGATACAGGAAACCAAAGTTTTCTTGGCAACACCAACCCTTTAGTCAATGGTTTATGTCAGAACCCATTTCCTGTTGGGGGTTTGTTTCTTTCCTTTTCTGTCTTCTTTCTGTGGGTTCTGTCTTTCTCCTGAGGGGGAGGCCCTTTGTGATGCCTTATTTCTCCTTTCGCTTAGCTACAATGTATCCTCTCTGCCTTCTCTATCTGCTTGCTCTTTGAACTGTTTTCCCTTGATGTCAACCTGGGGTGAGAAAAGAATGTGCCTCCAGCCATCTAACTTATCTCTCACTGCAGAAGAGAAAGGTGCGAAGACCCGACAACGTCTTCACAGGCATGGAAACGAACTCTGTTATCAGCCCCTTTCCCACAGTGGACTTAACACCTGGGGATTGGCTCGTTTGGACTGACCGGATGAACTATTGGGGTGGGGTTTGCTTGAGGCTCCTTTAACCTATTGATACGAGCGGGAAACCCTCAGATCCTGCTTTCCATGCCTACTATCAGCTTCTAATAAAAGTTCCTTTTGGGATGAATCTGTTCCATGAGTCCTGCTTTCTTGGGATGAGGTTTTGAAGCGAGCCCTTACAGTATATTTCTAAAATTCTTTTTCCCTTAGTGCGTGATGGCCTTTCGTTGGGAGTACTGATGAGAATACTTCTTGTGCTCCTAGCTTCATAACTTTATTTCGTAGTTGTTTATAATCTCTTACTATTGTATTCAGCCACCCTGGCCTGGCTGCACCAGCTGACGGTGATGGACACTGACCCAGGAGACAGAGAGGACATCGAACCATCAAGAGGTTCCCTCCGCTGGGGGTGAGGTATAGCAGAGAGCCACGTTGGTTGGGGTTTTTCTTAACCCAAGTCTTAAACTACATGGAAGAATATGGCCAAGAAATACCCAGTGACCGTGACCAAATAAGGATTGTACAGACGGCCCTAGATGACAACACTAGTGAATGGGTGGTGGATCTCCATGATGCCGATGCACCAGAGCTGCAAAATTTCAACCAATTCATGGCAGCTCTTCGGAGATGGTTCAAAGACCCTTTGGCTGACTGGAAAGCCCGGGAGTGCATAAAGAATGTCAGATAAGGGCAACGGCCCATAGCTGAATACATGCAGGAATTCTGAGCCCTAGCCAGCAAGCTGAACTGCCCCAAGGATATCCTAGTAGATCATTTCAAAGATGGCCTAAATGATGACCTGTATTATGCTTGCATACCTCGGGGAGATCGTGAATGGCTCCAAGATTGGTACAGCTTAGCTGATGAAGCAGAAATTGATCGTGCCAGCAGACAGCGATGTGGGGGGAGATTCTGGGGAAAGTCACCAGCGGAGTGACATCGAGAACTGATGAAACAGACCCCTACCACCCCAAGGGCAATGGGCTGTTTAAAATGCGGGAAGGACAACCCCCATCCAGAAACCTGACTGAGCCACTGGGGGGGAAGCCTGGGAAAACTCGATCAAAACCGATGGAGACAGCAATGAAAAGTGTGGAGGTTGTCAAGTTTCCAGCCCTGTCGGGCCAGACGGGAGAAAGTTCAATCCAGCCAGGAGGATCCGATTCCTCAGAGGACAACTTGGAAGACAAACCCCTGGTAAGTGGACCCATAGCGCCCCTCACTAGGACCATAGAACTGTTTAGTCCAGGGATGCCGGAGAAAGTTGCAAAACCAATTTCATTTGGTCAATTAGATGGGTCCGTTGCAGGGGGGACACTGGCCACTCTTGCCACCAGGCTCAAGGTTGACTCAGCCTTCCATCCTTCCGAGGTAGGTAAAATGAGGACCCAGATTGTTGGGGGCAATAAGCTGACTTTGTAATAATGCCACTTGGGGTGTGTGTGAAAGCCCTAATAAGCAGGCATATACATAGAATGAAGGCTACTGCTAAACTTGTAATCCGCCCTGAGTCTTCGGAGAAGGGCGGGATATAAATGGAAATAAAAAAAAATAAAAAAATAAAAATACTTACCCAACTCATTATAGGGGATGACGTAGAGACTCTAACATTTCTGGTGACCCCTACCTAGGATGAAATGCCCACTCATATTGGATATGGCATGGCTAACCAAATGGAACCCAAGGGTTTGCCTGGAGGACAGGAGAATTGAGATTCCCAAAGGGGACAGTAGAGGCAGAAGCCCGAAATCAGAACAAAAAGAAAGGAGGGCCTCCCAACAGTGCAGCAGCAGTCGGGGAGAATGTGTTGCAAGGCATACCAGAGGAATATCGGGATCTAGCTGAAGTATTCAGTGAAGAGAGATCTGACAAATTGTCCCCCACCCCCACTGGTCCATAGACTGAGCTATTGAAATACTCCTTGGGACAAAATTACCTAAGCCAAACATGTACTCCATGACCCCATGTGTCAGAATCCAGTTAGATTTCATTTCTACCTATCTTAGGTAGCCCAATCGGGTGCTACCTATTCAAAGTTTTGCCTTTTGTATTACAAGCCTCCCCCGCAGTATTTATGCAATTAATCAACGAGGTACTAAGGGAACACCTATTTAAGGGGGTCCTGGTTTATTTAGACAACATTTTTATTTTCACCAAAACAAAAGAGGAACATGTGAACCTAGTCAGAGCGGTTTTAAAGAAACTGCGAGCTGCTCACCTATATGCCAAATTATCAAAATGCGAATTCCACCAGGAAAGGATAGACTACCTGGGTTACCGCATATCCCCACAGGGCATTGAAATGGACCCAGAGAAGGTGAGAGCAGTATTAGAATGGGCACCACCTTGCACAAGAAAGCAACTGCAAAGTTTTCTGAGCTTCGCAAATTTTTATCGCCAATTCATTCCCTCATTTGCCCAGATCGCCCTGCCCCTCACAAACTTACTAAAAACGAAGGGGGTATCCTCAGTAAAACCTAGCCAGCCACTAAAATGGACAATGGAATGCCAAGCGGCATTTGAGAGATTAAAGAGACTCTTTTCTGCAGAACCTATTCTGAAACACCCAGACATGGATAAGGCCTTTATAATACAGGCAGATGCAAGCAATGTGGCAGTGGGGGCTGTACTGTTACAAGAAAACGATGAAGGGATATTGCAACCCTGCACATATACATCCAAGAAACTCATCAAGACGGAACAGTGCTGGCCCGTGTGGGAGAAAGAGGCATAAGGGATACGGTGGTCATTGCTACATGGCGTCAGTTTCTTGAAGGGAATAAAATTCCTTTTCAGGTGTGGACAGACCACAAAAATCTGGAAGCCTTGAAAACACCCAGGAAACTCAACCCCAAGCAAGCCCGCTGGTCCCAACATTTTCAACAATTCTGTTTTACGCTCAAGCATTTGCCGGGGGAAAAAAAAAGAATTTCCTGGCAGATGCACTATCTCGCATGCCCCAATATGATCCACCAATTCTAAACCACTTATGGCTGAATCACAACTGGCAGCGCCAGTAACTACCAGAGCTCAAGCTAAATTAAAACCATAGCTGGGTAGCCAAACTGGAATTGAATTCCAAAAAACTTTGGAAATGGATGAATGGTTCCAGAAAAATAGACACGTGTGCACAATGAATGATAGACTACCTTGGGTGGGGGAAAAGTTATACATATCAACCACCCAGAGGGTCACATTCATGCAGCTTTGCCATGACACCAAATCAGCGGGGCATTTTTGATTTGTAAAACATTACACTTAATTAAAAGGCAATTTTAGTGGCCATCCATGAAAAAGGACATAGAAAGTTACGTGGCCAGCTGCCTGACTTGCGCGACTGCAAAGAGATTGCAAGGGAAATCACCTGGACTGTTACAAACAGTGGCAAATCCTTCAGCCCCCTGGAGGGAAATAGCTATAGATTTTATAGTGGAATTACCAGAAAGCAGTGGGAATACTGTAATCTGGATGGTCACGGACTTGTTTTCCAAACAGGTGCACTTCACCCCTTGCCAAAAGATTTCCACCGCAAAAGCCTTAGCGAAACTGTTTGTGCAGCATATTTACAGATTGCATGGGGCACCACAACACATTATATCAGATAGAGGAGTGCAATTTACGTCGGCATTTTGGGAAGAATTTTTATCCCTTTTAGGGACAAATCAGGGACTAACAACTAGTCATCTTCCTCAAGCGAATGGTCAATCTAACTCAGTACTTGAGCAATATTTAAGATGCTTTATTAATTTCCAGCAAACAAATTGGACATACCTACTACCTTTTGCAGAAGTTGCCTATAATAATGCAGTCCACTCCAGCACAGGTTACACTCCTTTTCAAATAGCTACTGGTCAAAGTTTCAACCCCATGCCAGAACTAACCCCAAATGAACCAATAATCTCATCACTGAAAGAATGTATAGAACAATTACAAAACACTTGGCCAATAGTTAGAAAAACCCTAGATGAAGCTAGACAAGCATACAAAGCACATGCAGATAAAAAAAGAATTAAACCCACACCATTCATTATAGGTGAAATGGCATACTTGTCTACAAAATACCTAAAATCCTTACAACCCTGTAAAAAACTTGGACCAAAATACATTGGACCTTTTCCAATTAAAAGAATCATAAACCCAGTAATAGTACAATTAGAATTACCCAAAAATCTTAGACAAATACACCCAATCTTTCACTGCAGTTTGCTGAAAATAGAACAACTGTCACCATTATGGCCAAAATCCCCCCTCTCCAATCATGGTGGAAGGAGAACAACACTTCGAAATAAAGGAAATCCTAGACTCTAGAAGATATCATGGGACAATTCAATACCTAGTAGCATGGAAACACCTCCTCTCCTCACAAAATGAGTGGGTTCACAAACGTCATGTAAAAGCCCCGAAGCTTTTAAAGAAGTTTCATTCAGAGTATCCTAACAAGCCAGACTAACTTTTATACCTGTTTTGTTTTCTTTACAGGTGGATCTCTCTTATTTTTAAGGGGAGCCGGATGTCAGAATCCAGTTAGATTTCATTTCTACCTATCCTGATTAAAAATCCAGCCCTTGCATTCTCCTGGATTCTGTGATATGAAAAAAGGGGCGGGGAAATGCATGGGGACTTTTGTTGCTTTCGCTTCCTGTCTTCACTACAAAGTAACCTTTTGTTGATTCACTCCGGGTATACTAAATATAACAATATAGCCATCTGCCTTTCATCCTATGACTCTCTGAAGATCTTCCCTGTGCCGACAGCGAGGAAAAAGGGGAGGGGAAAAGATACAACACTTGGAGTCTGGGCAATAAAAGGATTGAATGATTATGCCAACTGAGCCGGACTGAAATTATCTTCCCTGAAATAAACACCTAGAATCTGCCGGCTTGGATCGCCCAAAAGAACTGCAGGCTGGGGGTGCTGCTTGGGAACACTTTAAAACATTGAATTATGGGGAGGGCTCCCAAGATCCAGTCTAGCATGCCTTCAGTTAATTTCTCTTAATAAAGATTCCTGTTGGAAGAAAATATTTCCAAGAGCTCTATCTTCTTAAGATGTAAATTTAAGTGGGTCCTTACACCATGGGAGCTAGAAGAATTACAAAAATTCATAGACAAAAATCTGGAGAGGGGATTTATCCAATCGGCGAAGCCTAAAACTGCAGCCCCTGTATTATTTCATGAAAAGAAAGATTGGTCTCTGCATAGATTACAAATCTCTCAGTGCAGTGAGTGAGAGTAACCTCTACCCCCTTCCTTTGATGAAAGACATGCTAGCACACTTATCCAAAGGAAAAATCTTTTTGATTTTAAGGGAGGTATATTATAGAATCAGGATTAAAGAAGGGGATGAATGGAAAACTGTGTTCAACTGCCCCTTAGGGTGTTACCAATTCAAGGTTTTACCTTTTGGCCTTCAAGGAGCCCCTGCAGTGTTCATGCAGTTAATAAACGACATGCTCTGGGAGCATCTATATAAAGGGTTGTTTGTTTACCTGGGCGATATCCTGATATTCACTGAAACGAAAGAGGAGCATGTAAAGTTAGTAAGAGCAGAACTGAAAAAACTGTAGGCAGCCTACTTCTATGACAAATTATCCAAGTGTGAATTTCATAAAGCAAAAATAGACTACCTGGGGTATCACATATCACCAAGTGGCATAGAGATGGATCCCGAGAAGGTTCGGGATGTTCTAGAGTGGGCTCCACCCCGCACAAGGAAAGAATTGCAAAGTTTTCTTGGATTTGCTAATTTTTACTACCAGTTCATTCCCTTCTTTGCACAAATTGCATTGCCCTTTACTAACTTACTAAAGACAAAAGGGAAGGGAAAACCAAAGCCCAGTCAACCTTTAAAATGGACGGTAGAGTGTCAAACTGCATTTGAAAGACTGAAAAGACTGTTTTGCATGGAACCAGTCTTAAGACACCCCGATACTAATAAACCATCCATGATCCAAGCTGATGCCGGTAATGTGGCTGTGGGGGCAGTGCTAATGCAGGAGAACGATGATGGGAAACTGCAGCCCTGTGCGTATATGTCGAGAAAACTCACAGAGACAGAGCAAAGGTGGGCAGCTTGGGAGAAAGAGGCTTATGTTGTCTGATGGGCTCTCCTAACCTGGTGGCATTTTCTGGAAGGGAACAAAATCCCCTTCCAGGTATGGACCGACCACAAAAACCTCGAATCCCTAAAAATAACCTGAAAACTGACACCTAAACAAACAAGGTGGTCTCAGCATTTCCACCAGTTTAACTTCACCCTAAAGCATTTGCTGGGAGGAAAGAACTTCCTTGCAGATGCATTGTGTAGACTGCCACAATATAACAGCAATAAGGCAGAAATAATAAACCCGCTCATGCCAGCAAAACAGCACAAGTCACCACCCAAGCATAAGCCAAGCTCAAGAAGCCTCTAGCTAGCCAAGGAGGGATTGAATTCAAAAAAGCGCTAGAGACCAACGAATGGTTCCTAAGCCACAAGAACCTGTGCACAATAACTGATGGACTACCATGGGTGGAGGGAAATTATACATCCCCAAAAGCCAGAGACTGACTTTCATGCAGCTCTGCCATGACTCAAAATCAGCTGGGCATTTCAGGTTTGTGAAAACTCTACAGCTAGTGAAACAGCAGTTTTGGTGGCCATTGATAAAAGGACATTGAAAGCTATGTGGCCAGTTGCCCAATATGTGTGGCAGCTAAGAGTGGACAGGGGAGGACCCCAGGCTTGTTGCAAATAGTAGCTACCCCTTCAGCGCCTTGAAAAGAAATTTCTATGGACTTTATTGCGGAGTTATCAGAAAGTGGGGAAAACACAGTCATTCAGGTCGTGACAGATCTATTTTCTAAGCAAGTGCACTTTATCCCATGCCCAAAAATCCCCAGTGCAAAGACACTGGCTAGGGCCAAAATTTGTGGGACCATTCTCCATTAAAAGAATAATAAATCCCGTCACAGTAGAATTGGAGCTCCCTAAGACAGGTTCACACAATTTTTCACTGCAATCTTCTAAAATGTGAGCTGCAATCACCCTTAAGGCCAGCTGCAGCTCCTCCCCTTCCTCCAATCATGGTAGAAGGCAAACAACATTTTGAAATCAAGGAAATTCTAGATTCTAGGAAACATCATGGTTCCACCCAATACCTGGTAGCGTGGAAACACTTGCCTCCTTCCAAGAATGAATGGGTTCAGCAATGTCACGTTAGAGGCCCTAGATTGCTAGTAAGTTTCATGCTACATATCCAGATAAACCAGACTAATATTTGGTCTATCTCTTATTTTATCTTTCTATAGGTGGTTCTTTCTTTTTTTTAAGGGGGGGACAGCATGTCAGAACCCATTTCTTGGCGGGGTTGGTTCTGTCCTTTTCTGGCTTCTTTCTGTGGGTTCTGTCATTCTCCTGAGGGGGAGGCCCTTTGGGATGCCTTATTTCTCCTTTCGCTTAGCTACAATGTATCCTCTCTGCCTTCTCTATCTGCTTGCTCTTTGAACTGTTTTCCCTTGATGTCAACCTGGGGTGAGAAAAGAATGTGCCTCCAGCCATCTAACTTATCTCTCACTGCAGAAGAGAAAGGTGCGAAGACCCGACAACGACTTCACAGGCATGGAAACGAACTCTGTTATCAGCCCCTTTCCCACAGTGGACTTAACACCTGGGGATTGGCTCGTTTGGACTGACCGGATGAACTATTGGGGTGGGGTTTGCTTGAGGCTCCTTTAACCTATTGATACGAGCGGGAAACCCTCAGATCCTGCTTTCCATGCCTACTATCAGCTTCTCCTAATAAAAGTTCCTTTTGGGATGAATCTGTTCCAAGAGTCCTGCTTTCTTGGGATGAGGTTTTGAAGCGAGCTCTTTAGTATATTTCTAAAATTCTTTTTTCCCTTAGTGCGTGATGGCCTTTCGTTGGGAGTACTGATGAGAATACTTCTTGTGCTCCTAGCTTCATAACTTTATTTCGTAGTTGTTTATAATCTCTTACTATTGTATTCAGGTTCTTTGTTATGTCATTCATCCCAATGTGGAGGAGGAGGAAAGGTAGTAATCTGTAGGCCTAATTATTTTGGTTAGGTTCTCAGCAGCATCTTTGATTTTTGCTCCAGGGAGACAACATACCTCTCTGGATTGTATGTCCAGTCTGCAGATGGATGATTCTGTTCCTTTGAGGATAGAATCTTCTATTACCAACATTCGCCTTCCTTTTTGGGGGGCTGCAGTGTGGGGTGTTTTTCTGTTTATCTTAGGTATCTTTGTTAATGTGACTTTTTTAAAGGGATATTTGAAGTTTCTTTGCTAGGTGTCTGCATATTTTCTTTGAGGGGGAGGTTGTGGGTCTGCATGTTTCCATCTAAGGGGAGATATCACTTGCTCAGTTTTAATGGGGCTGCTTCTGGTTGGGTTGGATTTGGGCAGAAGGGGTTTGTTATTGGTATGCTGCTTCTTTCTTTGAGTATTGTGTTTCCTTCTATGTGTGACATACTTCCATTTGTCTTCCTCCAAGGCTTTATCGGTAGGGTCAAATCCTCTAGGAGTTATTTGTTCATTATTTGGTTCAGTTTGGGTAGAGCTTTCTTTTGTACATTGGGGTTTGGCTAGGGTTGCCTCTTAAGTTCCTTACTTTTTCCTGTAGTAGTTTGCATAGTTTACATCTAATGCATGTATAGTTTGGGTGTTCTTTGGACATAAGCACATACATGGAACATGTATTGCATACCACAATAGTATCAGTTGCCTGTTCCATGGGTTTTCTGTTTGAAAATCCCTTTTTGGTTGGTGGATGTGCTTTGCAGTTAGCCTTGTTTCTAGTTTCTCTGTTCTAGGTAATTGTCCCCGTTATGTTTTTCCTGTCCTTTTATCTGCCTGTTTGTGTTCACTTTTCCACCTTGTTATTTATTTAATCTTATTATTATTATATTAGTTTTAGTTACCCTTTTCTTTCCGCTATTTTTTTAAGTTTTTGAGCTCCAATTCCTTTTATTCTTTACTGGGAGTCTTCCCTCCCTTGCTATTGGGACCTCAAACTTAATTGTTGCCTTCACTTCTGTTGCTTGCTGCTCTGGCCTCTCATTGTTTTCTCTGCCGGCTCGCTTCTGTCCCTGCTTGTCTCTGCTCTGGTCAGGCCTGCTGTTCAGCTTTCTGGTTGGCTCAACTGCTCTGTCTGGTCTCCTTCTCTCAGCCGGCCTCTAAGTTTCAGAGATCAGAGAGCTTTCTGGCTAGAAGTCTCTCTGTTGTTGTTGCTGCTGCTGCGTTCCCTCCCCTTCCCCCCTCAGTTTTGTTGCCTCCAATTTATCATAGCTGAAGGATTGCTGTAGGCCAGGGGTCGGCAACCTAAAAAAGGAAAAGAGCCACTGGGAACTGGTTCCATCACAAATTAAAAAAAGTGGGAGCCGCGTGCGTGTGTCCATGCACACGCATGCGCAAAAAAAGTTTTGTGCATGCACAAAATGGTTTTTTGCGCATGCGCGGACTCACGCGGTTGCCATTTTTTAAAAAAGTGAGATGGAACCGGTTCCCGGTTGCCCGACGGCGACGGCCCGTCTGCAAAGCTGCCGCTTCCAGCAGCTTTGCAGATGGGCCGCGGCAGCTTCATCAAAGAGCAGCGCCCCTGCCCATTCTGAGTGGTGCGCGCGCACCTCTCCGAACGACCGGAGGTGCGCGTGCACCTCCCCAAACCTTTGGAGAGGTCCGCGCGTACCTCCGCACGAACGGGCAGAGGTGCCGCTCTTTGAGGAAGCTGTAGCGGCCCGTCTCCGAAGCTGGGTTGGCCTGGCTGACCAGTCTTCTGGATTTGTATATATTTTTATTCTTGAGAATACTATTATAATATCCCCCCACCCCCAAAAGCACCTAAGTCATAGGTATATACAATACTATGGCAAATGTTCCACAGCATTATTTTACTTTACTAATTTATGTTTGGAGACTGAATAGAAATAGAAATACAAGTGCTGTGCTGTGCATAGTACAAACACCTCACTTTTCTTAGATTGCTATAGGTATTTTGTTACATGGTGATCAGACCCAGTACCTTGACCACAGTGGTAACCAAGCAGATCTTCACTACATCCCTTGAGATTTTGGGTGAGGTATCTGCTGGTAAGAAGTAAATAATATCTGTAGCAGTCCAACCATGCAGTATGAAAAAGTGAGGATATAAATGATACATACCAAATATAGTAAATGTGTCAGTGGAATAAAACTTCTGGGGACCAAACATTTGTTTGAGAACAAAATACTTAACTAGGTGCCAGAAAGCAGCAGAATGACTGTCTGAGGCTACCCACAACAATATTTCCTGGTTTCCTCTGCCATTTCATTTTTTTTTCTTTGAGAAGCCTTCCACATTCAGGCCATGAAAGAAATTTTAGAAGAGGTGGTCATGTTTATGTTTAGCCATTCTGAATGCATCTATTAAGTTAGCCTTAGCTGAGTGATATTCTTTACCAAAACAAGTTTTTAAAAGTTTCTTGGTTAGAATCCCATGTACCAAGTTAAAAAAATTTAGAATAATCTTGCACACTGTTTAGTATATAGGGCTTCATGGTATTCTTCTCAAGTTCAAAGGACTACTTGAACAGTAGCCACTGGAGCATCTGAAGTATAGACTGAACTTAAAATGATGAGGCAATCATAATGCACAATATTTTCTCCAAAATCTAATGTTGATTGGTAAATCTCTTATTTACCTCATTTATAAAATAGAAATATATATTAAAACTTATTTTTGTTTTGATCATCTGATTTCTATTATTTCGTGAAGCCATTTTTCCCAATCCACTTTATTGTTTATGTAGAAGACCTAACTGTCAAGAAAGAAATTAAATTCCTGATAGATAAACTATAACAGTTTGATATAGTGTAAAAAAATAACCATATATAAATCAGCCTTTCCCTATTCATTCCCTAGTAGGCTCTTGGTAGACTGTACAGAAATATAAGGAGAAAAGCATAGATTGCAACAAGTATGAGTGGTTGCATCCAATTTGACTTTGATTTGGACAACATTTTACCTTAGCTTTCTCCACACTAATAACTAGCATGAAGTCTCCATAGATTTCTACCAAAAAATTTCTTACCTTAGTTTAATAAAACTAATTACTGAACCTAATATATTGAGACTTTTAATATTATGATATAGAAGCAGGAAATGATAGCCGGTAGTTTTGTTCTTAAATGTACTGTAGTATACTGTGCAGTAATATCTTGTTTGATAGGGTCAGAAAAATTGTAGAAAACCTAAAAAATAAAGAACTGGCTGTCTTAGACAAGACCAGGAACATCAGATGTCTTTAGCATTCTTGAAGAGATTTTACCAGATGTGTGCAGCATTCTTTGGATTGTTCCTAATAAGGAAAACTTGTACAGTTACAGAGCAGTTCTGCATTCGTTTAAACATGTGGAAAATGATTTTATTTGAAAGGAGGGGAGAGATAACCACTCCTTGTATTACTTCAAAACAATCTTTTTGGAATAAGGAACATTTACAGACTAACTCCTTTTTTCGTATTTGGAAATATTAAACTAGAAATCCAGTTAAAAAACCCATTTCCGTCTCTTTTTAACTTTTCCAATTGACGGAGCAACTAAGGCAATTATAGGAGTTACAATTATATCATTTCTAGGTTACCTGATGTACAAGGCTGCAGGAATATTTTTGTGAGTCATAGCGGATTATTCTTCAATGTTAACTTTGTCAAATTATTTAAGAACTTCGGTGGAAAATTCAGATTTTGGTTAATGGGTAAGAAAATATTTTTTCCAAAGCTTTGATTGTGTTGTTTTTTTATTATACTTGAGATTGATTTTTATTTTGCTTTTAATTTTATAGAAGTACTATATCCAGATAATACTGTTCTATCTGCAATATTTTTCTTGCTTGGTAAGAGAAACAGTTCTACCTACCACTTAGGCAAAGAAATCAACAAACAGCACATTTTCAAAGATCTTTATTTTTGTCTGTTTTATGATCTTACACTGCTAACACTCCAGTGAGAGGAAAAATATCCTTCAGTCAGCAAGAGTATTGTGTAATTAAAGTCAATTATTTGACTAGACTAAACTGGTTTAGTTTAAAGTACTGAAATGTCTGATAATTTTTTATCATCTTTATAACTGAACATGTAGATTCCATTATTCTAGTTACTGGAATCTGCCAGATGGGGCATGCTAGATGTTTAATTATGTTTAACTGCAGGCAGTGTGTAGCTCAGTGTATGTAGAGTCTTCCTCCACATTTTATAAAGTATTCTACCAACCAAACAAAAAAATCAGCACTACGTATCAACTCTGACCTCTGCATTTCTAGTAACCTTATAAACTTTTCATGAAAGCATACTCACCAGTTTCCTCTTTGTTTATGTAAGAGAAAAGGGAATGGTTTCATGTTGCCAGAAAATAGAACACTTCCATAGTGTAACATAAAATATCTTCAGCATTTATATGTAAAGGTCCAAAGTGTACTTGAGAATGTGTGCTCCCTAAAGCTGTACAGCTTTTGGTGCTAGATAGGATATCTTCCAACTTTGCCCAGATATATATGACTAGCCTGAACTAAATCTCCATATTTATAACTTTTTTCAAAGTAGAGGCTTAGAGTAATGCTTATTTTCTGACTAAAATCTTGGGAGTATTTTGTAATGGTAGGAATTGTTTCATTTTTGTAACACTTAGAAATTTTACGGGCTTTTTTCCTTCTCTTTGTTCAAGATAAATGTACTGTTTAGAACAGCTGAAATTATAGGAAAACACTTAAATTATTTGATCTTTGGAAATATGCTCTATGGTATTTGATTTCTAGAGGATTTCAGTTCTGTCTTGGGAAAGAAACAAAAGATGATACCCGAGATTAATATGTTCAATTTACTTTATCATTTAATAAACTGCACTGAATTATTACCTTGATTACATTTAGCCAAGATTAAAGTAGCCAAATCTTACACATCCTAAATTCAATTCAGCAGAAATATATTACATATAGTATTTTCTCTAACTCTTGACAGATGATAAAGCTTTTGTTCACTTTTTGTCATTTATATTAAACTGTATATATTAACCTGGAATGTAAAAGATAATGACATAATACAGATCCAGCATTTTTTATGATATAACGTTTCTTAGCTGACTATGCTAAATGAAATAGTTGTATGATACTTCAGTTAATTAGCATTACATTGTAATTTCCACCTATTATGTTATTAAATTTCATTAACAATTGTCTGCTTATTACTGTAGAATTTGTAAATATGGACATCAAAATAAAATCTTTGCAAAAATAGAAGTAGTTTTAAAATAAATGCCTAAAGAATATCTACCCAGTATAAATTAAATGAATGTTTGATTTTGTCATTGATTTCATCCATGATATTATACATACATTTTTCTGCAGATTGATCTCTGTTTTGATTTTTGAGGATTTGGTGATTGAATTTAGATTGTATAGTACTCAGAAAGGTCTGGATACTAAGGAAAGAAAAAAACGTCATAATTAGACAAAACCTTGGGATCCAGGTTTGATCATCTGTTTGTTTTCATAGCTTCATGTATCTTTCTGTTTCATTCAGTTTTCTCAATCTGCAATTACATAAGCAATGTTCATATAAAACTATACTGAACTTAATAAACCAGTTTGATTGCAACTTACTGTGTTTGATAGAAATTATGATTACAAAATACAAATATTAAAAAATTAAGGGAAAACTTCTACATCTCAGAAATAATTACATAATCAGCAGAATATTTTCTAAATGTGGAAAAATGGAGAAATCATAGAATATGTAAACTTAGAAAGGTAGTATGTGGTTTGTTGTGAAGAGTGAGAGTTTGTAAGAAATTAAAATCATTGTAAGAGTGTGCTTCTGCCACTTTGTTATGTGGGAGAGTGTCAGTAGGTACAAATGAGTATTTATATAGAGTGGTGATTTCAGTCAAATCTCAAAATGGAATGAAAGATTTACTAATTTGTTTCCAATTATTAAGCCCCGGAGAAAAATATCACTCTAGCACACTTCTCCCTTTATCCCAAAGTGCATTTTTTCATCTTTCCAAGTATTCTTTGCACAATTCTGCTAGTGAATTTATCACAATCAACCCCCCCCCCATTTCTAATACAGAATGAAATGAGGCTGGAAATGCAGAAAGGTAGAGCAAAGGTGGGAAATAAAAAGGAAGTTGAAATTATTCTCCTGTCCAGCCTGTCAATCAATTTACACACCCAGCCTTCCTGTTTTTCTGCGAAATCAGCAACTGAAATAAAATGGAAGCATCTTGTTGACTCTGAGGAATTTGAAAAGAATTCATTCTCAGGATAAGGGTGGGAGTGGTGTCTGTGAAGGAGAGCACTAGGGGGGAAAAGTAAAACACAGAAGTGGACTACTGGACTGCTTGGAAAAAGTCCAGCAACATTAGACAAAGATTGAAAATTATTTTGCCAGCTCTCCTTTAGTCCCAACATCTGCAATATTCATGGGACGGTTTGAGAAGAGAAAATACTCATAAAAATCTACTTTGTGTTTGTTTGCTTTATTAACTGCTTGCCAAAGTGAATCAAATATGTATATTATTGGCCTAAATGCATGGTTAAAGATTGCCACATTCTGTTCCTTAAGCCATGTACATGAGGAAACAATAATGTCTAGCCCATCCTGAATTTCATTGTTTTAACAGTAACGTTTTAAAATTACATCCTATTTCATTATATGTTCAAAACATGAAAATATCAGTAAAATGAATGAATCAGCATGAAGAATAAATAGGGACAAATTGACTACCAGAATATAGACTTGTTTTCCCAGAATGTTATTCAATGTATTGAACTTTGTTTTCCAGTATCACTACTTTAAGTATACTATAACTATTTGGAATTTCATTTGAGCTTTATATCATTTTTTTTGTTTTAGGACCTGTCTAGGTCCTAGTATTCAGCAGTTGCAGGAAGTGGCATCTGGAAGCTATTGTACACTGGTGTATATAGTCTACCTTATCAGAACAGAGAGAGATAGTGTACCTTATCAGAACAGAGAGAGATACAGATATTCTGATATGTTACATCCCATGTTTTACATGGCTTTCACCTTTATTTTTACACAATGTATATTCTGAGTGATATTTTCAAATACATCGACCACCACAAGGTACCACATGTATATAGTGCACTGACTGTAGTCATATAAAGTTTGAAGGTCCATGAATTCAGTTTCTGGTAAAGGGCTTGAACCCTATAAATAATATCTAATTACCTAAGTTTAAAGATTCTCCATAAGGATGAAGCTGATCAATGGCAACTGTAATTATATATGGGAATAACCTTGAGAGCTGGTGGGGGGAAATGCTGCCTCAGATAAGAGAAAGTGTGATCCACAGCTGTGTAACAGGCAAAGAAAGAAATTCAGAAATGAACCTCCGTAACAGGCAGTAAAAGAATGGCTGGAAATTTGTAATTTCAGACTTACAAACTTTCTGTTAACATACTATTACAATGAAGTATAATTAGTTCATCTGGTTGTGTTTTTTGTCTGGAGTACCTAGAAAAGCTGACAGTAAATGAAAATACTGCACAGGACAAAATACCACACTGTATTAAAATTGCAAGGGCTGGAAGCCTGTTCAGCAACTGTTCAAAATTACAATGGCACTGAATGAAAATACTTACAACCAGTGATTGAAGTTGAGGCTGTTACAGCAGTCATGTGATTGCAATTAACACTTGGCAACTAGTTCACAATTTTGTAGTTTTCAGTGCCTTGAGTCACATGATCCCCATTTGCGACCTTCCCTATTGGCTTCCAACAAGCAGAGTAGATGGGGAAGCCAGCAGGAGATTGCAGGTTGATCCTGCTCCCACAGCGTGTTTTTTTTCCTGAAGAGCTCCTGGGCAACATAGCAATCTCATACCCTGTTATGCCCATCCACAATCCATAGTACTGGTGACTGACCACCTGCGTATACTCTGTAGTATTGACACCTGCCCTTCCATAACTCTCACCCACTGGCATGATTGCCTGGGGTATGATTTCAACACCTCTTGCATAGTGACAGCAATGGGGAGAGCTGGGATTAATTGCATTCCCTAAGCAATATGGTCACATAATATTGTGCTTTAAACTGCATTGCTTAGTGATGGAAATTCCAGCCCCAATTGTCATTGTACCCTGTAACTATAAATACTCTAAATTTATGCATTTGTTTAAATTGATTTATAAAATAGATTAATTAGTATTTACATGTGCTTTTCAGTACAAAATATTCTGATGTATTATGTCAGTATCCATTGATTAAAGTTCCATGTATGGCTTTCATAATTCTAAAACATTTTCATAAAAATAATAAAAGTATAAGAACCTTATTTATTATTGCAATTTTGCCCAAATGCATGAAAAAAGCATAATTTGTCACTGGTTGGAGAAGAAAATAGTTCAGTGTATATATTATATATGGATATCCTGTTTGGCTTGAATTGAAATAGCTTTTGCGAAACTAGTGCTCATATACCTAAGAAAATAAAATCCCAGCCTCATGGAACTGTTGTCCCCAATTCAGGTCTGCACCTGTGTCAAAACCAATGAAGAACACCAGACATGAGGTGCATGTTTTGTTTCCTTTTATTGAAGGGTTCCAATAAAAGAAGTCTAGACAATGACTAGACAATGCCAAGGAACCTCGAACAATAGAACTAAGAAAGCTTTATACATTTTCACTAAAGCAGAAGGCTGGATAAGGCAGGATATATAAAACAAATCATTTAATAAACATTTTAGTAATGATCTAACAATTGTTCTGTTGGTCTCTAGCCATCCCTTTTCCTAAGCCTTGACTAATGAATGTTCCAGGAGTTATCTAATACACAATTCTATTTGCTCCAGGCCATTCCTGTTTGCAACTTCTAGCTGAGGTCTGCAGGATGAGTATTAGTTCTCTAACAACCCAGATACAAGTGTTACACATGCATGTTCTCTGTGAATGAACATTCTTTGTTTTGCCAGACAGACTCCACAATTACAGGCATCCCAGTTTGTTTCAAGTGCATGCTTTAGCCTTGTTTCATTTTAGCAGACAGCCCATCATTCTCCCCCTTTGAATCTGAAAATGATTTAATTTTCCAAGATTCATCCAACACTAATATCCATGTACAGAGAGACTCCGTACTTCGCTTACAGGCAGAAAGGCAAAGCGGAGGGCATTGTAATCTTTAACAGTGATTAAGAGAACAATGCCTATACCCACCAGGGTCATCATTGGGGTTCTTAACCAGCCGAAATCAGGTAACCATCCTGTCAGCCAATGCTACCAGCCTTCCCATTTTTTCATATGGGGGTTGCAGCTATCTTTGCTATGTGTTCAGCTTGGTTTTGGAATTCCTCTGATTTGTCCAGAATATACACACAACATTGTTGTCCAATTAATGCATAAACACCTTTGGATGCTAATACCACATCTAGAGCCATTCTATTCTGAACTGTCATTTGTCATATGTCTTCTTGTTCTTTTGCTGCAGCAATAAAAAGCTCCCCAATCTCATTAGCTAGAATTTCCACCACTGTCTGTATATGACACATGCCATTATTGAGGGACTGGAGCCCACCAAACTAGGCAAGGGGTCGGTAGTCTTTCAGGTACTTTTTGGATTGTCCAAGATCCCTATGCTTTCTAATCTTCCCTTCAGGTAAAGTGCATGTAATATAGGTGGGTGGGAGGAGCACAGCTCCGTAATAAGTCCCTTTCCAGTTTCTCAGAAGTCACTTATGGGCACACTCTCCACAGACAAAATACTGCCCTACTAGAGCGCACCTTATCAATGGCGTAGCGTGGGGGGTGCAGGGGGGGCCGGGCGCAACATCTGGGGGGGCGTGCTCCGATCCGAGCTGCCAGGTCGCCGCCCACTGTGGAGGGGGGGGTGCAAATTACTTGCCTTGCCCTGGGTGCTGACAACCCACGCTACGCCACTGCACCTTATTGTGTTTTTATTATGGTATCTATTTTTGTACCCATATGGTCTAGTGAATAAGGTTGTGTAATACCCAGCTTTCCACATTGGAGCTAACTGTCTCTGTCATAGCTCATAAGTAATCGGCATAGGCTGATATTGGAATATAGTTGTCAACTTGGGTCAAACACACCTAGTGCAGGTTATGATTAAATCCAGACCCCTGGCCAACCTTCAAGTTTCATCAAATGGGGTGTAGTATGAACCCCAAAAGATGTTCTCAACTTCCTGCCTATGTTGTTTGTGGAGTTCCATACAATCTGCCTTTGGTAATCAGCAACATTGGTGAAAACACCAATGTCCTTTAGTTACCACTACATGTATGAACTCATTGTTATTGCCCTTTAAATTTGTTGAATTTTCCCTTGTGTCAAATGTTCAATCCCTAAGCCACCTGGGATCTGCTAACCTTTCTCCCCTTTCTGCCATCTGACTAGAATTTAATGGCAGAGGAATCAGAGGGAGTCCATGTTCTGAGCTTAACGGGGATCAAAGTGCAGACCTAATATTTGGGCTGTACCACAGCTGTGGCAACCATTTCTGACATTGCTATAAATGAATTAAGGTGTCATCCACTGAGGTTATGTACAGAATTAGTTCACACATTTGTCCCATCTCCCCTTGCCACAGTAAGAACAACCCAAAGACCAGCCAGGTCACCTCAGCTTGCCCTTTCTGTCCTCATAATTTTTATCAACTGGGGAGGGTGGGGCAAAGAAATTTTTGCTCTGATAAATAGATTGAGAGCAAGTGAAAAGTACAGTTGCAAGAAAAAGTATGAACATAAGATGGAAACATTCACAGTGCAGGGTGGAAAAAGTATGTGAACCCCTAGCCTAATGACTTATCCAAGAGCTAATTGGAGCCAGGAGTGAGCCAACCTTGACTCCAATCAGTGTGATGATATTGGATGTGTTGCTGACAGCTGTCCTGCCCTTTAAAAACACACACCTGTTTTGGGTTTACTGGTCTCAAGAAGCACAGTCTGATGTGAACCATGCCTCGCAGAAAAGAGCTTTCAGAAGACCTACGATCAAGAATTGTTGACTTGCGTGAAGCTGGAAAGGGTTACAAAAGTGTCTCCAAAAGCCTTGATGTTCATGTGTCCATGGTAAGACAGACTGTCTACAAATGGAGAAAGTTTAGCACTGTTGCTACTCTCCCTAGGCGTGGTCATCCTGTAAAAATGACTGCAAGAACACAGCGCATAATGCTTAATGAGGTAAAGAAGAATCCTAGAGTATCAGCTAAAGACCTACAGAAATCTCTGGCACATGCTAACATTTTTGTTGACACATCTACAATAAGGAAAACATTAAACAAGAATGGAGTACATGGGAGGACACCACGGAGGAAGCCATTGCTGTCCAAAAAATATATTGCAGCACGTTTGAAGTTTGCAAAAGAGCACCTGGATGTTCCACAGCACTACTGGCAAAATATACTGTGGACAGATGAAACCAAAATTGAGTTGTTTGGGAAAAACACACAACACTATGTGTAGAGAAAAAAAAGGCACAGCACACCAACATCAAAACCTCATCCCTACTGTAAAACATGGCGGAGGGAGCATCATGGTTTGGGGCTGCTTTGCTGCCTCAGGGCCTGGACGGATTGTTGTCATTGATGGGAAAATGAATTCCAGAGTTTATCAGGACATTTTGCAGGAAAACGTACGACCATCTGTCTGCCAACTGAAGCTCTGCAGAGGATGGGTGATGCAACAGGACAATGACCCAAAGCATACAAGTAATTCAACAAAACAGTGGCTTCAACAGAACATAATACGCCTTCTGGAGTGGCCCAGTCGGAGTCCTGACCTCAACCCGATTGAAATGCTGTGGCATGACCTTAAGAGAGCGATTCACACCAGACATCCCAAGAATATTGCTACACTGAAACAATTTTGTGAAGAGGAGTGGTCCAAAATTACTTCAGATCGTTGTGCAGGTCTGATCTGCAACTACAGGAAACGTTTGGTTGAGGTTATTGCTGCCAAAGGAGGGTCAACCAGTTATTAAGTCCGAAGGTTCACATACTTTTTCCACCCTGCACTTTGAATGTTTCCATCTTATGTTCAATTAAGACATGACAACAGCTAATGTTTGTGTAGTATTATTTTAAGCAGACTGTGTTTTTCTATTGTTGTGACTTACATGACGTTTAGAGCACATTTTATGGCCAATTCATGCAAAACTCCACGTAATCCCAAAGGGTTCACATACTTTTTCTTGCAACTGTATGCTATGTCCCTTTATAGTCAACTTAGATTGCTACATCTACTTTCTCAGTCCAATACACTTATGCCAAACTAGGCCTTCACAGCATGGGTCTTTGTTGAGATTGCTTTATTTTGGTATTTCTAATATTCCCTTGATCTGCAATAAGGGGGTCCTAGACCCCCCCCCATAATTTACCTTTAGTGTAGCCTTTCAAAAGTAAATGATGGGTTGTAATACTCGTGAGAGTGAGCTTTTTCCCAACTATGGTCTTATTCTGATAGTTGCTGAGTCTATTTCTCTTAATGTCTTAGCCTTCACCTCTCAATCTGGTAATGGCAATAATTGGGTGACTCCCCTAACTCTAGTGTGGGTAACTATTCTAATATCTTTTGGGTAAAATTTCTAATTGAGAGAATAACTATGGTAGGAATTTCTCCTCCCATGCAACTATGGTTCTGGAGGCTTTTGTTTCCAGAATAATAACTTAAGTCCCAGATCATCTTCAGGCTGCATAATCCAAGAATCAGGAGTAGCAGATTGTAGGTATTTCTTCACTCTGGAATGATGCATCCAAGGTACTGGGCCTTCCACTTTTATATATGGGTAATCAGAAGCACTTGAAATGGTTACTTCCATTTTTCATCCTAGGAGGTTGTTGGTCACCACATCTTTACAATCACCCAGTCTCCAGGTTGAAACGGATGCACTGGATGATCTAGTCCAGGGCTTTTGAACCGGTGGTACACGTACCACTTGTAGTACTTTGCCACATGGCAGGTGGTATGTGATTGCTAGGCAAGTGTAGCAGGTGAGGGGAATGAGCCTAAGTGAGCCAAGCCTGAGGGAGAGGAAGAGGAAGAGGGAGAGGCAGCTGCAGCTGCAAGACTATCTGGGCTCGGCAGAAGCTCCAGGAGCCGGCAGGGCTCCAGCTGATTGGCGCTTCCAGAAGCAGTTCGGAGCTGGAGGTGAACTGAAGAAAAAAGGGGGGGAAGAGAGGAGAGGCTATAAAAGAACGTAGTATGGGTGGGGGAAGGGGGAAAAAGACAATAGGAAAGGTTTAATCCCTTTAAACAAATGTAATTAGTTTTACCCCCTTTCATTGAGTCTGTCTGTGGCTTTTAGAAAGTTTTCTTTGAAGGTAAACTGGCTTAATTTAAAGCTAAAGCTTTTCGCAATTGCTGGAGCCTTTCTCTCTTGAATTGCAACATTGCGACACATGACATGCCTGAGGCAGCTTAGAGAGAGAAAAAACATGGTGTTTCTTTATTTTCTTGCTTTGCACTTGATTACTGTGTCTTTAAGGGTACAGGGAAGGGATTGGGAGTGGTGCATTCTTTACTACACCGTGGAAGAGCTCAGAAGGGCCAACCAGCCTAGTTCAGGAGTCTACAAACTTAGAAACTTTAAGACCTATGGATTTCAACTCCCAGAATTCCTCAACCAGCCATGAGGGCTGAGGAATTCTGGGAGTTGAAGTCCACAAGTCTTAAAAGTGCCAAGTTTGAAGACCCCTGAACTAGCTGGTAATGGTGCATATTAATAAACATGGATAAATTCATCATACACTTGTCAGTGCAAAGGGAAAGTGATTCAGCAAAGGAACAGCCACCAAAGAAAGTAAAACTGGTACTTTTTTCTTTTATTCTACAGTTTGTAAGATTTATTAGATTATAGAATAAAATATAAAAGCAAATAGTAGGACACAGTGGGGAGGAAAAAGGGGGGAAAGAGGGGGAGAAGAGAAAAAGAACAGATTTCCTCTGTTGTAGTAGAAGGAAGCATTAACATTGAACCTCAACTTTTTACTTTTCCATAATATTATAAACTAGCCATTTCTATAACAACAAGTGAATTTAATCAGTAAAACCCAAAATCTCCCCCTCCTTTTTTTTAGTCATCAAGTTTTTGACACCTTGCTAAGCACTGGTGGTACTCATATATTGTCATGTCCTAAAAGTGGTACAATGTGAAAAGGTTGAAAAGCCCTGATCTAGTCCAAGGTATTGCTTTTCCTGTAGATAACAGGGAAGAGAATTCATAACTGCAATGAGTTGTCTTACATATTGGTACAAGATCAGTTTGCCCACCTGTAGGCACCTCTCCTCTGCCTTTAGGAAGGGGGATGGTTGTCCTCAAAGGAGCTCAAGCCTGTTTGCTTTTGAGGTGCAATGCAAAGCCTTAACAACAAGAGTGGCAAGGCTTGCAGCCAGGACAGGTGAACCTCCTGACACAGCTTAGGTAGGTGTCATTTTAGTAAATCATTACATTTTTCTACCATAGGATTACTTGCCGGGTGGTAGACTGAGTGAAGCTTCGAAGTGGTGTTCGACTCCGAAAGCGGCAGCTTCGGAGACGGGCCGCTACAGCTTCCTCAAAGAGCGGCACCTCTGCCCGTTCGCGCGGAGGTACGCGCGCACCTCTCCAAAGGTTTGGGGAGGTGCGCGCGCACCTCCGGTCGTTCGGAGAGGTGCGCGTGCACCTCTCAGAATGGGCAGGGGCGCTGCTCTTTGAGGAAGCTGCCGCGGCCCGTCTGCAAAGCTGCTGAAAGCGGCAGCTTTGCAGATGGGCCGTCGCCGTCGGGCAACCGGGAACCGGTTCCATCTCACTTTTTAAAAAAATGGCAACCGCGTGAGTCCGCGCATGCGCAAAAAACCGTTTTGCGCATGCGCAAAATTTTTTTGCGCATGCGTGTGCATGAACACACGCACGCGGCTCCCACTTTTTAAAATTTGTGATGGAACCGGTTCCCAGTGGCTCTTTTCCTGTTTTAGGTTGCCGACCCCTGAGGTAGACCTTTCCTACACTGACTGACCCTTTCTAGGGATAAAAAATCTCAAAGATGTCTTCCAAATGTATATTCTGTGATCTTAGACTTCAAGGAAGCTTTAATAATCTGTCTTCAGAATGGTAAATTAATACTTTTTTGATTTTATAAATATAGTATAGTTGTCTAACAACTCCAGGGTGGCCACAAATAGATCTTTTTAAAAATTCTCTTTATTGTAGCCAGGGCTTTTTTTCCTCATAGAACGCTCAGAACGGAGTTCCGGCACCTTTTTTGGATGGAACCTTGTAGGGTAGGCAAGGCGGGTTGTATGACATGTGTGAGTTCCAGCACCTTTTTCTTTTACAAAAAAAGCATTGATTGTAGCAATTCATAAGTTATGTGATACCTTCATGTATAACTTGTATTTCTTTTTATCAATTACTACCCACTCAAAAGCTCTTGTCAGTTTACAAAATATAAAACTGTAAACTCTAAAAAAATAAATATGACATACTGTACTTTAAAATCTGCAAAGAATATAAACTTGTAAGCCACAGTAAAACAATATAACAGTACAGTACTGCAACAGAAAACTAAACATTGGTGATAATAACAAATCTGTTTTAACTATTATGGTTACTAAATGGTTATGTAATTGAAGTTTTTCAGCAGATTTTCTTTAAACATTCCATGTTGTATGTGACTGAAAAATACAAAACATATTTGGATGTCCATATTCTTTTATACTGCATTCTTTTAACATGAATATTGGCAACTCAACAGCAGCAGTAGATTCTCCATTCTGCTTTAAAGAGACTTCTCCTTCAACATTGGAAAAAACAAATTTGTGGTTCTAGTTACTCAGTGATTGAAGACTTGATGTTTTTTGTAACTTATGTTTCTTACTGTCATATCCCCAAAGAAATAACTGCTTCTATAACCATTATTTGGGCCCTGCCATTCTGCTGGGAAGGGGATACTTTTCACTGTCTTGCCACTATGCCCTTCCCCCTTATGTAGGAGACGGTTGGAGCTTGGAGCCAGAAGGAAATGAAAGCAAGATAGACCTCACAGAGCCTTTTACCAAAACACTGTGCCACCTGTGGATTGGCTGGAATTCAAACTGACCCTGGGACCCTGGGGGGAGTAATAATATTGCTTTTAATATACTGCTTGCGTGGGTTTTTCTCCAGATCTTGCCTTGTTTTCCCTGCTATCACTAGCCCCTAATAAAAGTTCCTTTTGAGACAATGCCTGTTTCAAGAGTTCTGCTTTCTTGGGTGGCTTAGTTGAGGTAGGTCCTTACATAAGATGAGGTCTGCATAGTGCCCAACCTGGAGAGGCAGCCGTGCTATCAAGGTGAGTCGTGACCAACCAGCCTCTTTCCTAACAGCAGAATGGAAGAGGGTGAAAATGGAGGCTTGGAGCGGAGACATTGCTCTGGCAGACCCCGAGGAAGGCACTTTCAGGACCTGAAAGAAGCTGAACTCTCAGTCGAAGGGGATTGAGACAGGTGGTCTCTTGGCATTGGAAAGAAAGAGGACTGGAAGGAGAAGGCTCAGAAAGTGACCCTTACGTAGGTGGAGGAAAGAAAAAAACCAAAAAGAAAAATCCAAAGACTGCCCCTCCCAAAAAGCAGAAAGAGGATCCCAAATTGAAGCTGATGGAAGCAGTTTTAAAGCAGACCATGGAATATGTGAGAAAGTCCTTCGAAGAATTAAAAGCCCAACTGAAAGAGCGCCCAGGATCAGAGAAAGAAGAACTTGCAGTGCCGACTGCCCCCCCCCGCAGCAGCGCTACAGTGAGTGCGTCCTCCCCAAGGACCTAGAAGGGGGCCACCTCAGCCTGCAGAGGTGAAACCAACTCCATTGGGGGTGACGTTTGACAGAAATCCCAAATGCTTGGTGTTCTTCCTTGCCCAGGTGTTCACCTACATGCAAATATATGGGAGAACGCTGCCCATAGATGGGGAGAAAGTCAGGATGGTCACTCTGGCATTGGAAAATGCTGCCGCTGGGTGGATGGTGACCCTGTACAACTGTAATACTCCAGAATTAAGAAATTTTAACTGGTTTATGGCAGCTCCGCCGTCACTTTGAAGAATGTTTGGCAGACTGAAAAGCCCGCGAACACATAAAAACAGTGAAACAGGCAACAGCCAGTAGCTGAATACACAGAGGAATTCTGAGAGCTGGCCAGCTGTTTAAACTGGAAATAACTGGAAATACAGTTATTTGCATGGTTATGGATCTGTTCTCTAGACAGGCCCATTTCATCCCATACCTGAAGATCCCAACAGCCAAAACAAGCTAAGATCTTTGTGCAACACATCTATCATTTTCATGGAGCCCCACAGCAAATAAGACAGTGGGGTCCAGTTCACCTCCTAGTTCTGGAAAACTTTTCTGGACCTTTTGGGTTCTAGTCAGGGGTTGTCATCTAGTCATCATCCTCAAACAAATGGGGGGACAGAGAGACTGAACTCAGTTCTAGAACAGTACCTCAGATGCTTTATCAACTATCAGTAAGATAATTGGACTGATTTATTACCCTTTGTTGGGGTTGCTTATAATAATGCTGTGCATTCGAGTACTGTTTTTACCCTTTCCAGGTCGCAAATGGTCAGATATTTGTCCCCATCCCTGAATTACCCACTAAAGAACCTGTCATTCCCTCTTTACAGGAATGGTTTAAATAGCTGCAAAATACTTGGCCAGTAGTGCAAAAGGCTTTAGATGAGGCTAGAGAAGCCTATGAGGCCCAGGCTGACAAAAGGAGGGTGGAGCAAAAACCTTTAAAGGTTTGAGACATGGTGTATCTCTCTATCAAATACTAGCAATCTCTACAATCTTCCAAAAAATCAGGTCCCAAGTTTGTTGGGCCCTTTCCTATTAAATGCATTATCAACCCAGTGACTATCGAATTACAGCACCCGAAGAATCTATGACAACTCCATCATTTTCCATTGTAGCTTACTGAAACCTGAGATCACTTCTAAGCTGAGACCACCAGCATCTCTACACCCATATTGGTAGAGGGGAAATAACATTTTGAAGTGTGAGACATTTTGGATTCACACAAACATCATTGTTCCACACAATATTTGGTGGCTTGGAAGGATTTTCCATCCTCTCAAAATGAATGGGTATACAAAAAAACACATTAGAACGCCTAGGTTACTTAAACATTTTCACTCTAAGTATCCTGACAAACCTGATTAATGTGATTGTTTTGTTTGTTTTCTCCCCCTCTCCCACGTTTGTGTTCTGCAGGTGGATCTGTCATTTTTCTGGGGGGGGGGCTGTATGTCATGTCCCCAAAGAAATACCTGCTTCTATAACCATTGTTTGGGCCCTGCCATTCTGTCGGGAGGAGGGATACTTTGGGGATGCTTTGCACTGTCTTGCCACTATGCCCTCCCTCCAGGAGAAAGAATGCATCTCCCTTATCTAGGAGACGGCGCTTGGAGCCAGAAGAAAACAGAGACCTCGAGGAGTGTGCCAATGGAGCCAGTTACCAAAACACTATGCCACCTGTGGATTGGTTGGAATTCAAACATACACTGGGACCCTGGGGGGAGGAGTAATAATATTGTTTTTAATATACAGCTTGATGGGTTTTTCTCCAGATCTCACCTTGTTTTCCCTGCTATCACTAGCCCCTAATAAAAGTTCCTTTTGAGACAATGCCTGTTTAAAGAATTCTGCTTTCTTGGGTTGATTAGTTGAGGTAGGGCCTTACACTTACAAATGTAAGAAATATGTATGTACAATTACAATAAAATAAAATACAATATAAGAGAGGCCTTGCCTCAGACAGGCCCGGTGCACAATCTGGGGGTCCGCATCGCTCCTACCTGAAGAGTTGGTGGCAATCATGGCTAGGAGGGCCCTTACATATATTGTGCGTTAGTTGTAACCATTCCTCTGTTGGAAAGATTTGCTCACTGCAACTCATGCCTTAGTCACTTCCTCTTTGGATTTCTGTATTGCACTCTACATGGCACTGCCTTTGAATTGCAAAATGGATGGCAAATAAATTTGATAATAATGATAATAATGAGTATCCAGAAGCTTCAGCTCTATTTAAATTAATTAAAAGTGTCTCTTTTTTGAAATAGACTGCAGGTAGCCTTTGCTTAATGATCAGTCAGCGACCGTTCAAAGTTATGACAGACTTTTCCCCAAAAGGTACTTATAACCATTTCTGGAATTCCAACAACAATACCCCCTGTAGTTAATGGGTTGCATTTCAGGCATTTGGCAACTTCCTCACTTTAAACCTGGTTGCAGCATTCCACAATGATATGATACAATTTATGACATTTTTGCTGGAAACTGGTCAAAAAACACCCATAGGAATGGATTGACTCACTTAACGACCAAGGTGTTCACTCTGAAAAGAAGTTGTAAAATCAAGTCAATCAAATGGATGCCTCAGCTTATAAATGTTATGACTTACAATGAAAAATCCAGAGTCTATTATGGTCATAAGTCAAGAACTCCCTATAATAAAATCATAAAACCTGAATGGTCTATTTAAACAATTAAGTCCAACCATCTATTCAGCATTCACTTGAATACATTTCTTTAACACATAAAACCAATCAAATAAAATGGAATGTTGTTGCAGGAAAATAAGAAGTATAGCTTAATAATGCCTTAGTTATATTTTTAGTATTGTATAAGTATCGGGACCCAAGTAGGTGGCAACATTAAGGAAGCAGAAACTACAGATTTCAATAAATTATTTTCAATACTAATCTGAGGTAAATGTAGTATTTGGAAGCTGTATTAAAAATTTCCAAATCTTATTGATAAGGTGGGGACTCTGAATGCTTTTTCCCAGAATTTTCCCCATCTATATTGAGCTGTCATTTAAAAGAGAATCTGCCTACTGTTGATTCTCCATTTGCCAGCCAATCTCCCACATAATAAAATAATATTTTGCTCACTTGTTGATGTATATGCGACACTACATATTTCCTGCTTGAATTCTTACAGGGTGATTTCACTTGGAACAGTATGTCAGGGCTCAGCGTTCGGTTGAAATCTGTTCCTATTCAGAGCCTTTCAGAACTGGAGCGTGCCCGACTACAGGAAGTGGCCTTCTATCAGTTGCAGCAGGACTGTGATTTAGGATGCCAAATAACTATTCCTAAAGGTAAGAATACATCTATATGCTTAGATGCTAGCAATGAAATGGCAAGTATTGAAGAGTAAATCATAAGCCAATATTTTGTTTTACTTTTTTGTTTTTTAACTGAAAGATAGAAGTTTGCTTTACACATCTATAATTAAACATTTAATAGAGTTATACCAGCTGCCATCATACCTCTCATTCTGATTATTGTGTTGTCATTATGTATATAATTAAAATTATATCCTTTATCACTATTTACAGTCCATGGGGTTTTCATGGCAAAGATACTGGAGTGGGTTGCCATTTCCTTCTCCAGTGGATCACATTTTGTCAGAACTCTCTGCTATGACCTGTCCGTCTTGGGTGGCCCTGCATGACATATCACTCATAGCTTCATTGAGTTATGCAAGCCTCTTTGCCGCGATAAGGCAGTAATCCAAAAGGCAAAAAGATGATGCTGGAAGATGAGGCCCTCAGGTCAAAAGGTATCCAGTATGCTACTGGAGAAGAGCAGAGGGCTAGTACTAGTAGTGCCAGAAAGAATGAAGCAACTGGGCCAAAGCCAAAAGGATGCTCAGCTGAGGATGCATCTGGTGGTGAAAGAAAAGCATGCACAGAACAAGAGGCTTGACAGTAGAGTGGAGCGTAAGGCGAGACATGCAGCTGCCCTGCCCCCTCCGCTCTCATTCACTTGCCTTTGCTTGGAAAAGCTTCTCTCTCACTCTCATTCACTCAGGTTTTGTTTGCAAAAGCTTCTCTCTCGCTCTCTCATTCACTCACATTTTGCTCTTAAAAAGCCTCTTTCACACTCTCATTCACTCACACTTTGCTCGAAAATGCTTCTCTCTCACTCTCATTCACTCACCAACTCGAAAGGCCAGCCGCGGCACCCCCATTGACTTCCATGGAGACGCTTCGCAATGAAGGGGCCGATTAAAACCGCTCCCGCTAGTGCTGCTACTGCTAACTTTTTCACTTGCTGCTTGGAACCGGAGAATCCCTGGATGCCACTGCTGGGGGTGGAGGAGGCTGCCTGGGTTCAGCCGTAGCGGAAGCCAACGACACTAGCGGTGGAGGCGGCGGCGAGAGAGATTCTGGAGGTCTGCCACATCTCCGTCAGCCTCTGCCTCCCCCACGGAAATAAGTCCCCATGCCGGCCCCCATGGCAGCAGTGAGCCCCAAGGACCGGGAAATCACTCTGGCGGTGGCGGCTGCTGCTGGGGCAGCCTAGTGCACTCACTGAGATGCTGGAGCATCTTGGGTGTCTTTGGCAGCAGGAGTAGCAATGCCTGCCTGCCGGGCAGAAGAAACCAGGAAGGTGGTGGCAGCAGCGGCTGCTGTTGAGGCAGCTTAGTGCCCTTGCCAAGATACTGGAGGTGCTCCAGGCCCGGCGGAGCCACTTCGCTCTGCAGCTTTGGCAGCAGGACTAGCAACGCCTGCCTGCCTGAAGGTGCTCCAGTACTGGAGCGCGGGCCTGGAGCACCTCCAGTATCTTGGCAAGGGCACTAAGCTGCCTGAAGAGCAGCCGGCTCCGACAGCCGGCTCCGATGTATCGGATGACTCAGATGAGGGGGAGGAGGGGCCTTAGGAAATCTGAGCAACAAGAAAGCTATTGGAGGTGACAGTATTCCAGCTGAGCTATTCAAAATCTTAAAAGACGATGCAGTAAAAGTGCTACACTCAATTTGCAGCAAATTTGGAAAACTCAGCAGTGGCCACAGGATTGGAAAAGATCAGTTTACATTCAAATTCCAAAGAAAGGCAATGCAAAGAATGTTCATACTATCACACCATTGCACTCATTTCACATGCTAGTAAAGTTATGCTTAAAATCCTACAAGCTAGACTCCAGCAGTATGTGGATCTAGAACTTCCAGAAGTACAGGCAGGATTTCAAAGAGGCAGAGGAACTAGAGATCAAATTGCCAACATATGCTGGATCATGGAGAAAGCTAGGGAGTTCCAGAAAAACATCTACTTCTGCTTCATTGACTATGCTAAAGCCTTTGATTGTGTGGATCACAACAAATTGGAGCAAGTTCTTAAAGAGATAGGAGTACCAGACCATCTTATTTGTCTCTTGAGAAACCTATATGCAGGTCAAGAAGAAACAGTGAGAACTGGACACAGAACCACTGATTGGTTAAAAATTGGGAAAGGAGTCCAGCAAGGCTATATTTTGTTGCCCTGCGTACTTAACTTATATGCAGAGCACATCATGAAAAAGGCAGGGCTAGATGAATCAAAAGTTGGAATTAAGATTGTCGGGAGAAATATCAACAACCTAAGATATGCAGATGATACCACTCTAATGGCAGAAAGTGAAGAGGAACTAAAGAGCCTCTTGATGCAGGTGAAGAAGGAGAGTGCAAAAGTGGGCTTGAAACTCAACAGAGTAGTGACAGATTTTATTTTCCTGGGCTTCAAGATCACTGCAGATGGGGACTTCATGCAAGAAATTAAAAGACACTTGCTCCTGAGGAGGAAATCTATGGCAAATCTAGACAGTATACTAAAAAGCAGAGATATCACCCTGCCAAAAAAGTGCGTATAGTCAAGGCCATGGTTTTCACAGTTGCAATGTATGGCTGTGAAAGTTGGACCATAAGAAAGGCTGAGCACCAAAGAATTGAGGCCTTTGAACTATGGTGCTGGAGAAGACTCCTGCGAGTCCCTTGGACTGCAAGGCGTTTAAACTGGTCAGTCCTAGAGGAGATCAAACCTGACTGCTCTTTATAAGGCCAGATCCTGAAGTTGAAACTCAAATCCTTTGGCCACCTAATGAGAAGGAAGGACTCACTGGAGAAGAGCCTAATGCTGGGAAAGATTGAGGGCAATAGAAGAAAGGGATGACAGAGAATAAGGTGGCTGGATGGAGTCATTGAAGCAGTAGGCGTGAGCTTAAATGGACTCCAGAAGATGGTAGAAGACAAGAAGGCCTGGAGGAAGGTTGTCCATGGGGTCGCGATGGGTCAGGCATGACTTCACAACTAACAACAACAACAACAATCACTATATGAGTATATCATTTGAGTAGTAACATAATTATGCAGATTGTTTCATTTGTAGAATAATGTCTTGACATCTTTACACAAATAATATAAATTGTGATAGATATTGAAATCTGAAAGTCATATTCCTACATGTTCAACTGATTGACATTATTTGACATGCAACAGATTTGTTTATTATATTAGGAGCAAGCTTGGACAGATTTTGTTGTTCTTACATTCAAAGTTATAATGCAGATAAAAATTTATAGCGGTGTTGAATCTATTTCTAGAATTTGTCATTCTTACGCTACCCCAACTTTTTCTGGCAAGCAGTAGGAGATCCTGAAGCTCCAGAAACAGGACTTTACTAGCTTGTAATTGATTTTGTTAGCCAATTGATTAATTTTGATTCACTGATCACTAATTTATATAAAAAATAATTCTTTCAGAAAGCTGTATCCAAAGCAAGCAGAACTATTTGTCAATCACACCTTTTATTATGCTGTATTTGGTTTTGTGCCCAGTATGTTTCTGTTCTGCTATGAATAAAAAAGTGCCTTTTGAGTTTGTTTTGGCATAAAGTGGATTATTGAAGCTTTGGTTTTTTTACTCTTTGTTAATCATGGTTCTGATAGATGAAACCCATCAAAAGAACTTCTTCCTTAAAGAACTTTTATTTGGGATACAAAGTATTGGCACTACATAGTTGAACTGAAAAACTAAATTCCCTTCTCCCAGATACAAAGTAACAAAGTACAATTCCAACCCCCAATAAACTGTCATAAATCACATTCCCCAATTAGCTTTAAGTGCACTTTCTCCTGAGCTCCACAGCCCGCCAAAATGTTATCAGTTTGTCCTTGGATTCCCACAGCAGCGTTATAGTATGGCTAGCTGAGCTTACATTCCAACCCATCCCCTTTCTGCACCTGATTTCTAAAGCAAGAAAAGCATGTTAGAGGAATAGAGAAAATGGCTGCATTTTCATCAGTTGGAAACAGTGGAAACATCAAATGTTGCCACCATTGACATTCATTTTATTTAATTTTCTATTTTTCTTGTACAGTGGAACTGATCATTTTTATAATCAGTGCTTTAGTGTTTTGGTGAAGGGTTTTGGACACTACATTATTACTCTTTATTTCTTGACTGTGGACTTTATATTTAGATATTTGTAGTAGTAGAATAGAAACAACTTAAGTAAATCTGTGATTAGAAAATTAGTAGCACTTAAAAACTGAATTATAAGTAATCCCTTAATGCAGGGTTAGGCAACCTTGGCTCTTTTATGACTGGCTCAGGAATTCTGGGAGTTGAAGTCCACGAGTCATAAAAGAGCCAAGGTTGCCTAACCCTGCCTTAATGCATTAGATCAGGGCTTTTCAACCAGTGGTACCTGTACCACTTGTCGTACTTTGCTACATGGCAGGTGGTACCTGATTGCTAGCCAAGTGTAGCAGGGGAGGGGAATGAGCCTAAGCAAGCCAAGCCTGAGGGAGAGGGAGAGGGAGAGGGAGAGGGAGAGGCAGCTGCAGCTGCAGCTGCAGGATTGTCTGGGCTCGGCAGAAGCCCCAGGAGCTGGCAGGGCTCCAACTGATTGGCGCTTCCAGAAGCAGCTTGGAACGAGGTGAAAGGGGGGGAAGAGAGGAGAGGTTATAAAAGAATGTGGTTTGGGTTAGGGTTAGTAATTTAGTAATTTAATAGTAATTTAACCCCATAAAACCAAATTTTAAACCATAGTCAGTCCAGGCCCGATTGTTGAAACATCCATGTCTTCAGGTCACGGCGAAAGGACCAAAGGTCGGGGGCCATCCGCAGCTCCGGAGGCAGCTCATTCCAGAGGGTAGGCGTGCCCACAGAGAAGGCTCTTCCCCTAGGGGTCGCCAGCCAGCATTGCTTAACCAACGGAACTCTGAGTAGGCCGACCCTGTGGGAGCGAACCGGGCGATGGGAGGTTGACAATGGCAGCAGGTGGTCTCGCAAATACCCCGGGCCTAAGCCATGTAGGCCTTTAAAGGTAATTACTAGCACCTTGAATCGCACCCGGAGGACAACCGGAAGCCAATGAAGGGGAAAAAAGACAACAGGAAAGGTATAATCCCTTTAAACAAATGTAATTAGTTTTACCCCCTTTCATTGAGTTTTTCTGTGGCTTTTATAAAGTTTCTTTGAAGGTAAACTGGCTTAATTTAAAGCTAAAGCTTTTCGCAATTGCCGGAGCCTTTCTCTCTTGTGACACGTGACATGCTTGAGGCAGTTTAAAGAGAAAAAAATGGAGTTTGTGTTTCTTTATTTTCTTGCTTTGACTTGATTAGTGTGTCTTTAAGGGTATAGGGAAGGTATTGGGAGTGGTGCATTCTTACTACACTGTGAAAATGCTCAGAAGGGCCAACCAGCTAGCTCAGGAGTCTACAAACTTAGAAACTTTAAGACCTATGGACTTCAACTCCCAGAATTTCTCAACCAGCCATGAGGGCTGAGGAATTCTGGGAGTTGAAGTCCACAAGTCTTAAAAGTGCCAAGTTTAAAGACCCCTGAGCTAGCTGGTAGTGGTGCATATTAATAAACATGGATAAATTCATCATACATTTGTCAGTGCAAAGGGAAAGTGATTCAGCAAAGGAACAGCCACCAAAGAAATTAAAACTGGTACTTTTTTTTCCTTTTTCCCACAGTTTGTAATATTTTATTAGATTATAGAATAAAATACAAAAATACAAAAGCAAATAGTAGGACACAGGGGGAGGATAAAGGGGGAAAAGTGAGGGGGAGAAGACAAAAAGAACAGACTTCCTCTGTTGCAGTAGAAGGAAGCATTAGCATTGAACCTCAACTTTTTACTTTTCCATAATATTATAAACTAGCCATTTCTATAACAACAAATGAATCTAATCAGTAAAACCCAAAATCCTCCCCCCCTTTTTTTGTAGTCATCAAGTTTTTGACACCTTGCTAAGAACTGGTGGTACTCAAATATTGTCATGTCCTAAAAGTGGTACAATCTGTGAAACGGTTGAAAAGCCCTGCATTTGACAGCAGTTTAGAAAACAGAAGTCCTTGTCATTAAAAAAAACTATAGATAATAATCAACATCATCAAATGGAAAAAAATCTAAAAACGATACAGAAAGAATATTCAGCCAATTCAAGTTTAAAAAATACTTGCAAATTTTGGGCATTATCCTCATAGAGGTTGATGCAAAACTCTAGGGTATCATTAAAATAGATGGATTTTGAATCTATTTTTTTCTAATTATTTTTTCTCTTTTTTATTTAATATATAAAATATAAAATACAAAGAAAAAATAGAAATAGGGGATGAAGGGAGGAAAAAGGAAAGGGAAAGAGAAGGTGTGAGGTACAAGGAAAAAGAAAAAAAAAGTGTTGACTTCTGACTCTGCTTAGCACAGTACTAAGTAAAAGCGCTATCCTCAACTTTTTGTTTTTACAAAATGTAGTTTTGAATTTGTTTTGTCGATTGGATAGATTTGCTGTTATATAATTAGCCATTTCTATAACAACAAATCTATCTAATCAACAAAACCAAATTCCAAACTACATTTTTTTATCACAAGCACAAAATCCAGAAGTGGTATCCAAATGAAAAACATACTCAAGTATATTCTCCTCTTTAAACAGAATGATCAATTTAACCATTCCTGATTTGCCTTGCTATGGAGATAGTGTAAGTTTCTATTTGCCCCTACTAATCTTTGTAAACTATCACCATTTCTATTAACAAAGTTGACTGTATACTTTCTCAAATACTTTGACCTTACTGAAAAATATACTTTTTTTCCACCCACTCTTTTTTAAAGAAAAATGCTAAACTTTCTTTAAGTACTTTTCTAAAATCAAAACTTTCTAATACTTTTTTCTTTAGCTTCTTAACATACAGGCTTTTAATTTCAATATTGAATTTAGCTCCCACCCTCCAAACTATCCTTATAGAATAATATCTTTTTTCCCTTCCTTTTATAAACATCCTTTTTAGAACATAAAATTTTCTTTAAACTAGTACATCATTTTGTTTAGCTTTCTCTTAACATAGGTACTCTCAATACATTTTCAAAAATATTTTACATACTTTAAAAATTACTTGAGCATTATATATTTAATAAAAAAATCATTTTCAAATTTTTAATAAAAACTTTCTTTCCGTTACAAGTATCAAACAAAAAAAATCCATCCTAGATCTAATTTGAACCTTTCTTTCAATTATACATATTGAACAAAGTCCATCTTGTTTCCAGTTGTCTCATTAAGTTTAAGTCATTCCTTCCTGCTTATCTTCATGGAATAAAATCTTTTTCTTGTCTAGAAGGGTTTTTTATATCATAGAATCCTCAGCCTTGTTAATGTCCTGAAAGAGAAAGTCCCAAATTGTCTTTTTTCTTAACGCTCTTTTTTCAGTTGTGTTGTGAGTTTTATATTAACACCATAATAATAAAAGTCAGTAGGTTCTTCCAAAACTGTAATGCGCTGCTCTGCATTTTCTGCCTTTTCAACTACCTGTGAAGTTACAACTATTTGTGAAATTGCCTTGGTAATATCATAGCATTCTCCACATGTTTGCATCTCAGTAATTTGAGAGGATTTTTGATCATCCTTAGAGCACAGCTGGTCAACAAATTGGTGAAATTTGTTTAAAGACCTTTCAAGAATATCTCTAATACTCTGTCCGTCCATCTTGAGTTCCACTTTTAGTCAGGATCAGAAAGTTTTTGCCACCAACAGCAGAGAAAACCAAGCCACAAGTTAGTACAATATTAAACTAAAAGCACAGCCTTCATTCTTCATGTCTCCATCAGCTTTTTTTTCTTTCTTCGCCACACTTCCTTATTTGGCTTGCCTTAACAGACTTAACAGCTCCTTGTTATTTAAGACAAAGAGAAATCCTTAAAATGGCATGAGTCTTCAAAAAGGCACAGCAGACTGTAACTAAAAAGAGCGTCTTTTTAACTTGGTTTGAAAAGAATAATAGTCTTTGAAGGTGATTAATAAGGGAAAGGTACAACTTACTGTCCATTTGAAAGGTAGATTTCAAATATTGGCTTCTTCAAACTCAAACAGATTACAGCCCTCCCTCGCACCAGCTTTTGGCATACAGATTGCTTCAGACGGACTCCAGAAGCCGTCTGCCGGCTTGCAGCTGTTTTGGAGGGTTGCGAGGGAGAGTTCTTTGACCCACACTGACTGGGTGGGTCTTAAAAACTGAAGGAATACCAGTCCCTTCAATTAAAAGGCTGAAGAGCTGAATCCCAGGAAGAAATCCTTCAGAGATCTCTCCCCAGGCGTGCCACCCAGTTGGCTGTCTTCCCACAAGTCGGATTTTGAATCTATTTTTTGCGGTCTACTATTAATCTAGTTTTGCATCTGAGATCTTGTAGGTCTATACTAGGCTATGTTGTCAAATTGACTGATGGGAAACCAACAGATGTAAATGTGTTTTTATCAAGTATACTACATATTAGGTAACAATAAAATCTTTACTTCGCTTTTTCAGAATGACTAAGCAAACTTTTCATTTCTGAAAATATGAAGTCCAGTTGCTGAAGTCAAAATAAATTTCCCCAGTCTATTGTTATGTACAATTGTAGATAACAATAAAAAAATAAGAAAAATAAATTAAACTATCTTTGGATATATTTTTATTAAGAATTTAATTAAAATAGTGAAAATTAACACAAACTAAATTTAGAAAATAAGAATAAAAAGTACAGGAAAAAAGAAAAATACAATAAAGAATGTAATAAATATATTAAAAAGTGACTTCCAATATGCATTACAACAAGCATAAATAAATTTAATAACACTTTTCCCCCTATAAGGTTACAAACAGATATCTCTTCATCCCATATCCCATGCCTTATCTATAAGCAAATTCATAAAACATTTTCAATCCTGGTATCGGCAAAAAGTCCATAAAGAACTTACCAGAACTTTGCAACAATTCAGCGAAATATTGTTGTAGGATATGAGTTCTCTTCAATTCTTTTTTTTTACTCCATCCCATATAATTCTTTAAGACTTTAACAAGTCTCTTTAGTAGACCTGATAAGATTTTTTTTTCTTGGTTGTTTTCTTTGTTTAATATTTGAATGTTCCTTTTAATTTTTAAAACAGCAGCCAGTTTACTTTCTGTATCCAGCAAAATGTCCTTTCCCAAATAAGATAAGATAAGCAAGACAAGACAAGATAACCTTTATTGTCATTTTTTTACTGTGGGCACAATGACAGACATCAAAAATGAAATTTAGTTGCCCACTCTCAAAGTGAAATACATATATGACACACACCTAAACATACTATATACAACATATGTACAGACCCACACTCCTACATATACATAACAAATATTTAAATACTGTCCATCTTGAATATATAACGGAAGGAGGAAGCATGAGAGTTCACAAGGTTAGTGCTATATGGAATGAAACTATGGCTGAATCTGGATGTTCTGCTATGGATACCACGAAGCCTCCTCCCAGAAGGTAACATGGAAAACGGGTCACGAAGAGGATGTGTAGTGTCTCAGATAATCTTACGGAGCCTG
Organism: Vipera ursinii; assembly: GCF_947247035.1. Classification (NCBI taxonomy): domain Eukaryota; kingdom Metazoa; phylum Chordata; class Lepidosauria; order Squamata; family Viperidae; genus Vipera; species Vipera ursinii. The sequence continues at coordinate 70,742,235 of NC_139514.1, forward strand.
CTCAAGCAACATTTCTGTGCTATGTCCTGGATGGGAGGGAGGGAGGGAACTGCCAATGATCTTTTCAGCCATCCTCACCACTCTCTGCACTGCCTTCCTGTCTGAAGTAGGGAGGCTTCCAAACCAGACTGCGATGCTGTATGACAGAATGCTTTCAAATATTAAACAAAGAAAGTGGAAAGTGGTAAGGATAGGAGAAAGAAGATGTACTTTTCTCTTACGATGCAGAAAATGCAGGCGCTGCTGTAATGTAGCGCAGGATTAATGACCACGAAGAGACAGCTGGCATGCCACGGAGAACGATTTATTAAGTGAGGAACCGGATGGCTGACAATGCATTTTGGTCACCCTTTTATACATGAGCCGGCAAACCACTGTCCAATCCCAACAGCGTATTCTCCCACTACGGAAACTCTCCAATCAGCCGGCGGCAGCTTTGACAGCTAGGAGCTGTCAACAAGCTGCCGCGTGTGCGCTGTCCAATTGCCTGGCTTTGAACTGTCAGGGAGCTGTCAACGGTTTACCTCATAACATAACATAACACCCCTTTCTCCCCCCCCGAAACTGGAATGAATAAACATGCACTTATTTGAAATGCGGACATGAACTCCTTATTTGTGTTCTATCCTATCGTTCTTGGACCATTCATAATCCTTTAGATAAGCAGGGGGCCTTCTGGTTCTGCAGGAACGACAGAGGGTTACTCTGGTATCCTGATCCCCTACCCCATGAATGGGAGGAGAAGGAGGTTGTATTGGTTTGGCCCCCAAGTCCCCGTAAGTTAGGTCTGCTTGTGGAGAAATATCAGGGTTAAGGTCTTGGGGCGTATAATCCGAATTAGTGGGGTTCTGTTGCCCTTGTGGCCCATTAGTTCCCGTAACTGGTGATGAGTTTCTTGGTAGGTGAGTTTGGTTTTGTATACCCTGCTTCCTAAGTTGATCTACGTGCCTCCTAATGTGGCAACCCCCACCTATGTCAATAATGTAGGATCAACTGTTTGATCAACTATGACCCCCTGTATCCATTTGTTTCCCCCCCGTAATTCCTTGCCCGCACAAGTTGACCACTAATGAAAGTTCTGTTAAGAATGGGCTGTTCAACCTCGGTTGCCACTCTGTCCAGATGCATTCTGTCCAGTCTGGTCACAAGCCGACGACCCCAATGTAGTTCTGCCGGAGACTTCCCCATGGCCGTGCAAGGGGTGGAATGCTGGGCCAATAAAAACTGGGCCAAACGACGGTGCCAGTTACCTCTGATGATTTTGCGTAGTGCGTCTTTTGTGGATTTCACCATAACTTCTGCCAGGCCATTAGAAAATGGGTGGAACGGAGCAGAGGTGACGTGCCTAATTGAGTTGTCCCTGGTGAAAATCTGGAAATCATTAGAAGTAAATTGGGGCCCGTTGTCTGAGACCAGAACGTCAGGGAGACCATGAGTGGCAAAAAGCCCCCTTAGTACTTGTACAGTAGCAGCAGTGGTCATGCTGGTAACAGGGATGACCTCCAGCCATCTTAAATAACTGTCCACCACTATTAGGAATATTTGTCCCTGGAAAGGCCCAGCAAAATCTAAATGTATTCTGGACCAAGGATTTCAGGTTGTTTCCCATATGTGAACTGGGGCTTGAGGTTGTGCTGACCTGGATTGTTGACAGAGATAGCACCCGGCCACATGTGTTTCAATGTCTTTGTCCAGGCCCGGCCACCACACATAGCTTCGGGCCAAAGCCTTCATTTTAACTACCCCTGGGTGGCCCTCATGTAGTATTTGGAGGGCCCTAGTTCTGTGTCAGGGTTGTGTACTCTGCTGCCCCAGAGTACACAACCCAGATGGGAAGACAGTTCATGTCATCTGGTAAAGTAAGTCTGGAACTCTGTTCCTGGGCTTTTAGCCTGCCATCCTGAGGCAACCCAGGCCAACACTCTACTAAGAATTTTGTCTGTAGCTGTTGCTGCTGCAATGTCTTTTGCTAACAGTGGGCATTCGGGCAGTTCCTGGATTGCTAGAATGTTACCTGCTGGTGCTGGATCAGGGTCGTTCCCTGGCAAGGGCAGTCTGCTCAACCCATCTGCATGACACATTTCTTTACCTGGCTTGTGGACTAGTTTAAATGTATATGCAGATAGGAATGTTGACCACCTCAAGATCCTGGGAGACAGGATTTGAGGTGTCTGTTTATCACAGGTGAATAATCCTAACAAGGGTTTGTGATCCATAAAAATTGTAAAGTGCCGACCATATAAGTAGTCGTGAAATTTTTTCACGCTAGCTACAATTGCTAACGCTTCCTTATCAATCTGGGCATAATTACGTTCAGCCTTGGAAAGCGTTCTTGAATAAAAAGCAATAGGTTTTTGTACCACATCTTCTAGTAAGTGACTTAGAACTGCTCCAATCCCATAGGGGGAGGCATCACAAGCTACACAAAGTGGCTTGTCCTCTGTAAAATGGATGATAGTGGAGTTGCTGGAGAGTAAGTTTTTTAGATGCCTGAAACTAGTGTCATGAAGTGAAGACCCAAGGAGCCCCTTTGTCAAGTAATCTGTGTAAGGGTTCAGCAATGGTCGCCTTATGGGGCAGGAAAGTATGATAAAAATTTAGAAGCCCCAGAAAAGCTTGCAATTCAGTTTTATTTTTTGGAATTGGGGCAGATTTAATGGCATTTACCTTGAAGTCGGTGGGGTAGATTCCTTGAGCATCGATCCTGTACCCTAAGAACTCAGTGGAAGTCACTCCGATAGAGCATTTTTCCTTTTTTAGCTTGAGACCTGCAGTACAGAATTTGCTTAATACAGCCTGCAGTCTCTCTGCCAAAACTTCTTCCGATTCTCCAGCAATTAATATGTCGTCGAAATAGGGGCAAACCCCGGGAATTCCTTTTAAAGTTTTTTCCATTACCTCTTGAAATATGCCTGGAGCCACTGAAATGCCAAACTGAAGGCGATTTACTTTAAAAGCCCCGCGATGTGTCACAATGGTCTGCGCATCCACTGTTTCCTTGGTGACATGGAGCTGTAAGTACGCTTGCGCCAAATCAAACTTGGCAAAGATGGCGCTGGACCGAATTTCAGAGAGGACGTCTTTGACTGTGGGGACTGGCTAAGCATGCGGATTTAATGCGCAGTTAAGGGTTACCTTATAGTCAGTGCAGATTCTTACCTCTCCATTAGGCTTAACCGGGGTAACAATAGGGGTTTCCCAATTTCCCCCCTCCACTGGTTCCAGCACCCCAGGTTTTACCAGCCGGTCCAGTTCGCTCTCAATTTTGCTTTTGAGAGCGAACGGGACTCTTCTAGCCTTAATTCTAACTGGTAAAACCTCTGTCTTAATTTTAAGGAAATGGCGGGGCTGTGTATTTCCCTAAAGAGCCATCGAATACGTCTGCAAATTGTTTGCAGATGGCTTCGAGGCCTTTGGCCTGGGTGGCGTTGACTCCCTCTAGTCTAATTCCCAAGGCCTCGAACCAGTCAAAGTCTATTAAACTGGCTTGATTTTCTTCGGTAACCAGGACGGTTAAAACCCCTTGGAACCCCTTAAACTCTACCCATATTTTGGCCCTTCCCCTTAATTTGATTGGGGCTTTTTGAAAATCAGCTAGTTGAATTTGGGTGGGTTGCAAGGGGATTTGCCGCTTGCTGCGGCTACAAATTTTCTGGAAGGTTTCAAACAAAATGATGGAGACCGAGGACCCTGAGTCTACCTCCATTTTGCATGGGACCCCTTGCAAACGAACCCCAATTCTAATCTTAGGTCTTAACAATTGGTGGATCGATGGTGGCCCCCTACCCTTGCTTACTGTTTGTACCAAGGACCAAGAGGGCTTTCCACATGGGGTGGAGGTGGGTCTCATACCTGGCGGTGATACCTCGAGCTCATGTAGATTCTCTTGGTTCTGGTTGCGGCAAATGGCGCGGATGTGCCCGGTTTTACCGCAACCATGGCACGTGGCATTGCGGAATCAGCAGGTGGCTCTGGTGTGAACCCCTCCACAGCTGGCACATTTTTGCCTCGGTTCTCTCGGGCTAAAGTTCTGGTAGCTGGAGTTTTTGTTGGTAGCCCTCAGGTTGTTCAGCCCACTTCCCTTGTCACGGCGGTTTTGGAGCTTTTTGAACTTCCGTAGGATGGCATCGACCTCTGCCTCGTCCTCATTCCCCTAGTTTCTTATGTCGTCCTGATGGACCGACCCATTTGGCCTGTTGCCCGGTTGTGCCGGATTTTCCCGATGGCTATCTTCGTGTGCCATAATTTCCATTGTGACCTCCGCCAGGCCCATCATAGGCTTCGTGATTATTTTCCACTGAAGCCGTTCATCTTTGAGCCCTAATACTATTTGGTCTCAAATTCTGTCCTCGAGGTCAGGAAAATGGCACCTGCAGGCGGCGTGACATACCCCGCAATGTAGTCAGTAGCAGACTCGTTAGGGAATTGGCACTGATGAGCGAAGTTTACACGCCAAAAAAGTTCAGATCTCTTAGGCATAAAATGTTTGCAGAGACTTTCTGTGAGATCCGCGTATGACACCGTAGCGACCGGTTCCGGGCTGCAGAGTCCGACAGCTATGTCATACACAGCCGGCCCACTGAGGCACAGTAATGCTGTGGCCTTAAGCCTGTCTTCGGTAATTTTATTTACCAGGAGGTAGCCTTCTACTTGCCCCCAGTGCGACTCCTAGCGCTCGGGATGGCGGATGTCGAATTCTCGGATATGTCCGAGGTTGGCCATACTGTCCTGGTCCTGATTACTGCTTCATGAGAGTGTTGGCGGGAAGATTTCCTCTTCCACAGCCCGCTGACTTCAGCTAGTGACTTTGTGGTCGAGCTGGTGGAAGAGGTTCTCTTTCCACGGCCCTGCGACTTCAGCTCTGCAAAGCAGTATATCCCATCCTCGTCGCGAGTGTAATGTAGCGCAGATTAATGACCACGAAGAGACAGCTGGTGTGCTGCGGAGAATGATTTATTAAGTGAGGAACCAGACAGCTGGCAATGCGTTTTGGTCGCCCTTTTATACATGTGCCAGTGAACCCCTGTCCAATCCCAACAGCATATTCTCCCGCCATGGAAACTCTCTCCAATCAGCCGGCGGCAGCTTTGACAGCTAGGAGCTGTCAACAAGCTGCCGCATGTGTACTGTCCAGTTGCCTGGCTTTGAACTGTCAGGGAGCTGTCAACGGTTTACCACATAACATAACATAACATAACATAACATAACATAACATAACATAACATAACATAACATAACATAACATAACAGCTGCTGTGTATGCATCACCAGTGTCTTGCTGTTGATCAACCAAGCCAGCTTACTCGTTAGCTGCTACCCAGGAATTTGATGCTGGTAACCATCTCCACAGGTGAATCATTAATGCACAGAGAAGAGTGGCTGTGCCTGCCTTTTCTGAAATTGACAATGATCGCTTTGGTTTTTCTGGTATATAAAAGTAGGCTGTTTTCCCTGCACCAGTTCACCAACTGCTCAACCTCCTTGCGGCAAGCATCCACATTGTCATCATGAATAAGACCCACTACTGTTGTATCATCTACAAACTTCACAATATGATTGGTGGCAAACCTAGCACAATAGTCATGGGTCAACAGGGTGAACAGAAGGCAGACTTAGGGTGTAGCCCTGAGGAGAACTTGTGCTCAAGAAAATGGTATTAGAGGCATTTGTTCCAACTCGCACATATTAGGGTCTGTTGGTAAGAAAATCAAGAATCCAGTTGCACAAAGGAGTGTTTAAGCCTAAAAGACCCAGTTTGTCTACTAGATGCTGGGGAATGATTGTGTTAAACACTGAACTGAAATCGACAAACAACAAATGCACATGAGTATTTCTTTCCTCTAAGTGCTTCAAGCTCAGATGGAGAACAGAAGAGATAGCATCCTCCGTAGAACGATTTGGTCAGTAGGCAAACTGAAACGGGTCCATGATCTTAATAATAGCTTGGGCTCAATCTGTACTGATTGTATTGTCTGTACTAATTTTTAAAATTTTAGGTTAAGAGTCTAGTTGCTTATCATTCATCAGTGGGAAACATTGTGCAGTAGATAGTGATGCTCTTTTGAACCTGAAATTCTTTTATCTTAAACTTTCTGATTTTTGTAGTTTTTCTAATCTATGCATCTTGCCTGCAATGAATAAATGTTTTAGAGCTCCCTTTATTGCAGTAATCACCCATAGAAAAATAGATATGCAATAGTGGTGAATATCTGTAGTTCAGGTGTAGGATGAGGGTGAAGGTTCATTCTCTGAGCTTGTGGGTTGGTTTCCGAACGTTTCGTTACCAGGCTAGGTAACATCTTTGGCAGCATTTAGGGGATGTCTGTGTCAGTGCTCTTCTATTTATAAGGGCTTCAGGTGTGGGTATGTCAAATGTGGGTCTTGTGATGAGTCATCAGAGAGAGGCTTGTGATGGGGAGGTTACTTCAGGTCAGGGTTGTTAGAGGGTGTGAATTATCAGTGGGTCAGGGGTGAGTCATCAGTGAGAGGCTGATGATGGGTCTTGTGATGGGGAGATTATATCAGATCAGGGTCATTGGAAGGTGAACTGCTGGGGAGGGAGAGAGGGTTGCATATGTTGCTCGAGGCTTGGTGCTATCTGTCAGAATCCATTTATATTCCATTCCTAAATCCCTATCTGTGTACCCCTAAATCTCACCCCTCACTGGATTCTGCCATTCCCAAGGAGGAGAAGAGAAGATGTTAATTGACCATCCCTATCCATTAGATGCAAGGTTGTTTATTCAGCCTGCCTGGAGGCCATCATCAAAGACCAGGGAAAGAACCTTTGAACTGAGAAGAACAAAGAAAGGGGTGGGGGTGGGAAGAGAGATTCTGGTTTGTATCTCTGATTGGAATCTGAAGCGGAGGAAGTAAATGTCGTAAAGGCATGGAAGATCCCTTTTCCCATGGAAGGTTTTGACACCTGAACCTTAATTGATCCGGGACTGACCAAATGGACTGAGAGGAGGGTTTTTTTTTACTCGGGGACACTTTAAAAGTATCAATCTGCAACAGTTTCCAGATCCTGTCTAGATTATCCACTGACAATCATGTTTTAGTAAAAGTTCCTGCTTGGACAATCCTGTCTCCAAGAGTTCTTCTTTCCTAAGACGTGGATGGGGGTGGGTCCTGACACTATCTCTGGTTTGCTGTGCGATTGACTTGGATTCTGAGGGATTTTTTAGACTGGTTGTAACGCAATATGTCTGTTGATGGAATTGCTTGTGGACATGTTTATTTATAAGCCTACTATGAGATTTGTAGAATGTTAAAAGCAGAAATACAAAAAACATATTTTTGTAGGGAACCAACCCATTATTTCAGATAGATAAAATGATTCATATGTTACCTGGCCCTTGGTAAATTAAACTTGACACCTCATGCAGACAGTACTGCTGCACATGCTAACATTTATTGCTTATATATTCTAGATGGACAAAAGAGGAAGAAATCATTGAGAAAGAAACTGGATTCCCTTGGAAAAGAAAAAAACAAAGATAAAGGTATTAAAAATGTATGGATGTACATAAACTGACACATGAAATATGTTTTATTTTTTAGTTAATTTACATATTTAATTTTGATCATGATCTCTTTCTCTCAACATTATTTACTTCAGCTTTCCCTGGCTTGGTTCCTTAGCATTTGTTTTAACTAACTGGCACAGCATCCATAATACTTTGAACATTGATGTGGTATTCTTAAAATTGTAATCTAATATTTCTAGAGGTATGAGAAGACTAATATACAGAATATAATAATATGTTAGTGATTTTAAAAAAAAATTAAAATGAATATTAACCCAATGTGGGAAATGCCAGTTTTACCAGTAAATATTATTTGCCACACTTTTTAAAATAAAGTTCCCAGCTGGTTTCTTATCCTAACATGCCATTGATAGTCTTGATTAAAAAACAAAACCAACAAAATTTATAAACTGTTTGAGTCAACTACGGATAGTGCTTAACCTATGATGACAATTGGGACTGGATTTCTGTTTGTATGTCAAAATAGTTGTAAGTCAAGGCACCTACATGACATGATTTTAGGATTTTTGAGATTAAACAAACACTATGGTTATAAGTGCAAAGCCATGTTTTTTTAAATTGGAATAATGATCACATGACCAGGGATGCTGCAACTAGTCATAAAGGTGAGCTGGTTGCCAGCACCCAAAATGCATTCATGTGGTTGTGTACTTTATGGGTCATATTTTTTTGTTTAATTGCCCAGAAAGGATTTATTCTGGGCCTGTCATAATTTGAATGGTTATTAAGTGACCAGTCGTAAGTTGAGGACTACCTATATTCCTAAAAAAATGGTACTGTCTATTTAGAAAAACTCTGCTAATAGAATATTATGTGTTCTTAGAATAACAGAGTTGGAAGGGATCTTGTAAGGTCATCTAGTCCTCCCTGCTCAAGCAGAAGACCCTACATCATTTCTGACAAGTGGCTGTCTAGTCTCTTCTTGAAAACCTCCAATGATGAAGCGCCCACAACTTCTGAAGGCAAAATGAATAATAATCTGAATAATCAAACCATTGGTTGATTATTCTCACTGTCAGAAAATTTCTCCTTATTTCTAGGTTAGATCTCTCCTTGATCAGTTTCCATCCATTGTTCCTTGTCTGGCCTTCAGCTGCTTTGGAAAATAGGTTCTTCCCCTTCTCTCTGTGATAGCCCCTCAGATATTGGAACACTGCTATCATGTCATCTCTGGTCCTTCTCTTCATTGGACTAGCCATGCCCAGTTCTTGCAACTGTTCTTAAATTTTAGCTTCCAGGCCTCCCATCATCTTTGTTGCTTTTCTCTGCACTCTTTCTAAAGACTCAACATCTTTTTTATTATGTGGTGACCAAAACTGGATGCAGTATTCTAGGTGTGTCCTGAATATGGCTTTATAGAGCAGTACTAGTACCTCATGTGATCTTGAGTCAATCCCTCTGTTAATGCAATTTAGGATTGCATTGGCTTTTTTGGCTGCTGCCACATACTGCTGGCTCATATTTAATTGATTGTCCACTAGGACTCCAAGATCCCTCTTACAGTTACTGCTATTAAGCCAGGTTTCACCTAATCTGTGTGTGTACTTTTGGTTTTTCTTGCCTAACTGTAAGACTTTATTTTTCTCTATGTTGAATTTCATTTTGTTAGATAGGGGGCAATTGTTGTGGTTCCTCGACTGCCAGAGGATCTGGCAGCCAGGTCAGATGAATCGGATGAGGGGGAAGGGGTGCCTGGGTTCACATAGGAGTCTGCATCTGGCTCTGAGGAGCAAGAAGATTCAGAGCCAGATGCAGAGCCGGGCCCATCTTCTCACACTCAGGCAGAGAGACAGCTCTGTTGGGGGTCTGAACTGAGCAAAGAGGAGGAACAGCTAGGGCCTGTTCCAGATGCACCTATGTCAGAGAGGAGAGGCATGCAGGACAACAGAGGGCAGTGGGACAGCTCTCCAGGAAAAGTAAGAGACTCCAAGAAGCCATGCCCTGGCTGGACTATAAAAAGGAGAGGTGTGGGAGGTGCCAGTTGCCACTGTTCATGCTCCGGTATCTTGTGTCAATGCTGCTAACATCAGATGTTCTTGCTTTGACAACAGATGAAGAAGCAGCTATTTTATATTTCTACTCGTGTATCACTTTTAGAATTAAAGTTAGATGAAGAAGGGAGGGGGAAAGGAAGAACGCATGGGGAATTAGACATAATAAACAGTAGCAGAGCATCTTCAAGGTTGAATGTAATAAGAGGCGATAAGAAAGAACTGGGGGTTAAGCTAAGGAGGGAGAACTTACCCTTCAAACTAATTGGAATGTGTGATTTATGACAGCAACAAAAGGAGGGAACTGTGTTTCAATATTATTGTGCTAAGGGGAGGGGAATCCAGATTCCAGCTTTACCCAAGCACTGGCGATGTTATATTGCTCTAATAAAAGACTTTTAAGGTAAATAATGCCTCGGAGTTCTTTGAAGAGCTCATCCATCAGAAACTTGACATCTTGTTTCTCTGTTGGATTTCTTTTGCCAGGACTCTTTGCCAATTAACCAGGTTTGTCAGATTTTTTTGTGCTTGGTTTGAATTTCTAAGTGAGTGAGCCTTCCTGCTGAGAATTCAGAGACTTTGTACTTATCACAGCCAAGTGGGAGCAGAGACTGCTATTGTTTGTTTTAACACCTAAGGCTGGGTCAGAACACCAATGTTCAAGTCTGTCAAGATCCATCTGGATCTTGAGCTTATCATCTTGAGTGTTGGCTGTTCTTGCCAGCTTAGTGTCATCTGCAAATTTGATGAGTTCCCCTTCTGTTCCCTTATCTAAATAATTTATGAAGATATTGAAGAGTACAGGGCCTAAGATGGAACCTTATGGTACCCCACTGCTTGCTTCTCTCCATGTGGATGTAGTACTATTAATGACTACTCGTTGAATACAGTTTGCCAGTCAGCTACAGATCCATCTGATGGTAATGTTGTCTATTCCACCATTTTCTAGCTTACCAAGGAGTAGGTTGTGGTCTATTTTATCAAATGCCTTACTGAAGTCTAAGTGTACTATGTGCACAGCATTTCACTAGTCTACTAATTTAGTCACTTTGTCAAGGAATGAAATAAGATTGGTTTGGCAAGATCTGTTCTTAACAAATACGTGCTGACTACTAGTTATAACTTTATTTGTTTCTAGATGTTCACAGATTGTTTTTCGATTATCTTTTCCAGTGCCTTTCTAAATATTGATGGTAGGCTGATTGTTGTGTAGTTTCCTGGGTCTGATTTTTTTCCTTTTTTGAAGATGGGAACCACATCTGCTCTTTTCCAATCCTCAGGTGCTCCAGGATTTTTGAAAGATATGATACAATGGTTCTGAGATGCCAGCTTCTTCAGAACTTTGGGTTTTAATCCATTAGGTCCCAGCAATTTATATTTATCAGACAGGTGTTCTCTTACCATTTTCTTGCTTATTTTAATTTGAAAGTCTTGGTTCATTTTGAACCTTTCTTTTCCTGATTTCATCTTTGCATGTTATGGCCATCTGCTGATATTCTGTTTTAGTTATGTGTCCCTCTTTCCATTTTTTGTATTTATCCTTTTTCTCTTTGTCAGATAGATCTTTGTGCAAACATGCTGATTTCTTCTTGATTTCTTGTTTTTCTTTTTCAGTGGTGTTATGCTGGCCTGGACTTTGATGCCTATATTTTTAGAGTTTCCCAAGCTTCTTGAGCTGTTTTCCCCTTTAGAATTTTCATCCGAGGAACCTTTCCCAAGTTCTCTGAGTTTGTTAAAATCAGCTCTTTTAAAATCTACCGTGTTTCCCCGAAAATAAGACCTTCCCCCCAAAATAAGCCCTAGTTTGACTAATAATTCAAATTCACCCTGTTTGTTCCCCAAACTTTGAGCATTTGTATATAGGTGTCAAATGGTCCAGCTAGCAAATCCAAGAAAGGAACTCCTGGGGCATTGTTCTTCCCAGAAGTAACACTTTTATTGAATACACTGCATTGGCACAAAAAAAGCAAAACCAGCTCTGGATTTCCCATTCAAAATCCACATAGTTAAACTTGAATTCCCCTCTGGCCATTCCCTTCAGTCCATTAGGTTATCCAATAGAATACGCTCTTTTTGTTATGCTAACTGCCTGGATCAGTCAACACCTGCGCACCATGGCCTTGAATGGAGAAGCAGGGTCTCATGGTCTACAGATGGAGTCTTGGCATTCCATTCCCACCCCAGTCATTATACTCAACCCCATCCCAATTGTTATCAAGTTGAGAGCGAAGAAGAAAATGGTGAAAGAGCAAGTCACTGTTGACATTCCGACCCCCTGGAAAAATGATTGTCAACACTGCTAACATCGGATGTTCTTGCTTTGATAATATATGAAGATGCAGCCATTTTCTCTTTAATCTCTGTGTTACTTTTAGAGTTAGAATTAGGTGATGCGGCGGGGAGGAAGAATGTGTATGGGGATTAGTTAGACTAGAGCTTTTCAACCTTTTCACCACTTTTAGGATATGGCAATATCCGAATACCACTAGTTGCCTAGCAAGGTGTCAAAATCTTGACCAAAAAAAAGAAGGAAAAAAGTGATGAAGTACAGGTAGTTCTCGAGTTATAACAGTTCGCTTAGTGACTGTTCGAAGTTACAGTGGCACTGAAAAAAGTGCCCCCCAAACCACAGCCGACGAAGACACCTGCCTGCCCACCCAGCGGTGCTCTTCCTCCTGTCCAAGGTTTTCATTGTTGTGAGCATTTCTGTTGAGGATTGGCAGCGGGGGTGGGGTGGGGGTGTTTGATTTTTATTCCCCCCCCTGGCTGGGTGGTTGCAGCAGGTTTTGGTCATTTCACATGACCCTGGGACACTGACCGTCATAAATATGAATCAGTTGCCAAGCATCTGAATGTAAATCACAAGACCCTGGAGATGCTGCAGCATTCCAGCTGATTGGCACTTCTTCTGGGCTCAGCAGAAGTGCCAGGATAAGCGCTGAGCTCCAGCTGGAGCCTGACGCTGATCCTGGTGCTTCCACTCAGCCCTGACAACCCCGAAGAAGTGCTGATCCTGGCGCTTTCACTGAGCCCTGACAGCCCTGCAGCTCCAGCCATCTCTCGCACAGGCTTGTGCGGTGCTGCCACCAGTTCAGCTCATTCCCCTGCCCTGCTACCACTTTTCTCAGATGGTCGCGTACCACCTGCCAGGTGCCAGTGTACCACAGGTGGTACCCGCACCACTGGTTGAAAAGCCCTGCTCTAAGATTGATTGTCTGGTCTACAGACAGCTGGTTCTGCTCTCTTGAGAATTGAATCTCCTATCATCAAATCGCCTTTTTTTTCTTAGGGAGGTTTGGGGTATTTGTCTGTCACAGAAGCACTTGCTGATGCTACTTTTTTGAGAACATTTGATGATGCTTCTTTTCTAGGTGTCTTCATGTTTTCTTCTGGGGGGAGTCTATGAACTTGATTGCTCAGCTCCAGTGGGGCTGCATCAGAGTGGATGATGATGATGATAATAATAATAATAAAGTTGCAAGGGACCTTGGAGGTCATCTAGTCCAACCCCCTGCTCAGGAAGGAAATCCTATACCATTTCAGCCAAATGGCTGTCTAGTCTCTTCTTAAAAACGTCCAGTGTTGGAGCATTCACCGCTTCTGGAGGCAGGTTGTTCCACTGGTTAACTGTTCTAACTGTCAGGAAGTTTCTCCTTAATTTTTTTTAAATTTTTTATTGCTTTTATGAAAACATATAATTAAACAAAAAATACATATAACAAACAAGACATAACATAAACAATACAATCAACAAAAATACAAAAAGAATACTTAACTTCCGTCATTCCTAATCTTTCTAATCATATTCAGGTGACTTCCTCAAGTCCCCTCTATCTGCGTTTCATCGTAAATCATCATTAGCAAATTCTATTTCATAATTTTAAATCATATTTAATATCTATATTTAATTTCTTATCATTTAACAATCATTATTTCATATTATCCTTAATACTAAACATTAAACTCTAAAACTACAACCTATAAGCACTTCCAAGTCCATTTCAAACTAGTTAATATAACAATATTTCTTCAAATAGTCCTTGAATTTCTTCCAATCTTTTTCCACCGACTCTTCACCCTGGTCACGGATTCTCCCAGTCAGCTCAGCGAGTTCCATATAGTCCATCATTTTCATCTGCCATTCTTCCACCGTTGGTATTTCTTGTGTCTTCCAATTTTTGGCTATCAAAATTCTCGCTGCTGTTGTGGCACACAGAAAGAAAGTAACATCTTTTTTGGGAATTTCTTTTCCGACTATACCCAATAAGAAGGCTTCTGGTTTCTTAATAAATGTGTTTTTCAAAACTTTCTTTAATTCATTATAAATCTTTTCCCAGAAGTCTTTAACTATGGGGCAAGTCCACCACATGTGGTAAAAGGTTCCTTCTACAGCTTTACATTTCCAGCATTTATTATGTGTATGATAAATTTTTGCAAGTTTCACTGGTGTTAAATACCACCTATACATTATCTTCATCATATTTTCTTTCAAAACATTACATGCTGTAAACTTAATACCCTTTTTCCACATCCTCTCCCAGTCCTCCATCATAATGTTATGCCCCACATCATTAGCCCAATCAATCATCACTGATTTCACTTGTTCATCTTCCGTGTGCCACTCCAGCAATAAATTATATATCTTGGAAAGATTCTTTGATTTTGTATCTAACAGTAACATTTCCAATTTGCATTTCTCTATTTGAAAACCTCTTTTTTATCCATTTTATACACTTCATTCATTTGGTAATATTGAAACCAATCATCAACATTATCTTTCAACTGCTCATATGTTTTTATCTTAAATTGGTCTCCTTCTTGTACCAATATATCCTTATATTTCAGCCACTTGGTTTCCATATTTGACCTTTTCTGAGTCTTAGCCTCTAGTGGTGAAATCCACCTGGGTGTTTTACTTTCTAACAGGTCTTTATATCTCATCCACAAATTAATCAATGACTTTCTAATTATATGATTTTTAAAGCCTTTGTGGACCTTTATCTATATGCATGCCATCCAAATACATTGTCAAAACCTTCCAAATCTAATACATCTGTATTCTCTAACACAAACCAATCTCTCAACCAGCAAAAAGCAGCAGCTTCAAAATAAAGTTTCAAATCTGGCAGGGAAAAGCCCCCTCTATCTTTTGAATCTGTTAATAACTTGAACTTAATTCTAGGTTTTTTCCCCTGCCAGATAAATTTCGATAATACCTTTTGCCATTCTTTAAAACAATTCAACTTTTCAATAATTGGAAGTACTTGAAATACAAACAACATTTTTGGCAATACATTCATCTTAACAACTGAAATTCGGCCCATCAAAGACAATTTCAAATTTGTCCAAATATCCAGATCTCTCTTAATTTCATTCCACATTTTGTTGTAATTATCTTTATACAAATTCAATTTTTTTGCCATCATATTTACACCCAGATACTTCACCTTTTTTACAAACATCAAACCAGTGGCTTCCTGTAACTTATTTTTCCCCTCTAATGTGAGGTTTTTCCCTAAAACTTTGGTTTTACTCTTATTCAATTTAAAACCTGCAACATGTCCAAACTCTTGTATTATTTCCAGTGCTTTAATTGCACTGGTCTCTGGATCTTGTAATGTTAGCACCAAATCATCAGCAAAGGCTTTTAGCTTATATTGTTTCGAACCCATTACAATCCCTTTCACATCTTCCTCTTTCCTTATCATATTCAGCAAGACTTCCAGAACCATAATAAACAACAGAGGGGAGAGTGGCCACCCTTGCCTGGTACCCTTTTCAATTCTAATTTCCTCTGACACCACATTATTAACTATAATTTTTGCTTTTTGCTCAAAATAGATTGCATTTAAACCATTCATAAAACTCTGCCCAACCTCCATATTTTCAAAATTTTTCTTCATAAAACTCCAAGAAATGTTGTCAAAGGCCTTCTCCGCATCAATAAACATTAACATAGCCTTAAAGTTCTTTTAAGGGACGTGGTGGCTCAGTGGGTTAGGATGCTGAGCTTGTCGATCAGAAGATCGGCAGTTTGGCGGATCGAATCCCGAGTGCCGTGTAACAGAGTGAGCGCCTGTTACTCGTCCCAGCTTCTGCCAACCTAGCAGTTCGAAAGCACGTAAAAATGCAAGTAGAAAAATAGGGACCACTCCAGTGGGAAGGTAACAGCGTTCCGTGCGCCTTTGGCGTCTAGTCATGCCGGCCACATGACCACGGAGACGTCCTCGGACAAGCGCTGGCTCTTCGGCTTTGAAATGGAGATGAGCACCGGCCCCTAGAGTTGGAAACGACTAGCACGCAAGTGCGGGGGAACCTTTACCTTTACCTTTAAAGTTCTTTTTGACCTCTAACCTTTCCAAAATATCTACTATATTCCTAATATCTTTCATATGTCTACCAGGTAAAAAAACCTGCTTGATCATGATGAATAAGATCTTCAATCTTGTAGCCAAGATATTTGCAAAAATTTTGTAATCCACATTTAACAAGGAGATTGGGCGGTAATTCTTTACTTGAGCTCTCTCTGTATCTGGTTTAGGTATCAGCGTAATAAATGCTTCTCTCCAGGTCTCGGGTGCCTTCACCCCCTCTAGTAATTCATTGCAGACTTCCATAAGTGGCTGAATCAGCCAGTCTTTCAATGTCTTATAATATTTTGCTGTCAATCCGTCAGGTCCTGGTGCCTTGCCAATTTGCATTTGATTAATTGCTGCCTCCAATTCTTGTCTTGTAATCCGGTAGTTGAGTGGGGTCCTTTTCTCCTCAGGAATTTTCTACCATCCATATTTGTCCAATAACTGTTCTGTTTTAATTAAGTCCTCTTTTTCTTTCTTGTATAGCTGCTTATAATATTTCTGAAAATATTTCCTAATTTCTGCAGGGTTCTCAATAGTCTTTTCCTCTTGCGTTATCATAGTTATTGTACTTTGTTTCTGTCTCTTTTTCAACTGCCAAGCTAGTAACTTGCCACATTTATTTGCCGATTCAAAAGACCTTTGCTTCATCATTTTTATTTTCCATTCAATTTCTTGATTAATTATCTGAGAGAATTGTGATTGAAGGGCCTTTATTTCTTTTTGAACCTGTTGATTCTTTGGATTACCCCTCAATTTTTTCTCTTTCAATTGGTTCAAGATGATATCTTTCTTTTCATTTTGGGCCTTCTTCCTTATTACATTCTGTTGAATCAAAAACCTCTCATGACCGCCTTACTTGCATCCCAGATGACCCTTTTTTCTACCTCTGTATTCAAATTTATCTCAAAATAGTCTCTTATGGTCTTTTGGGCCTTCTCAACAATCTGTTCACTTCTCAGCAAGGCATCATTCATTCTCCATCTAAACGAACCCTGTAGAAACAGTTTTAATTCCAGCGGCACAGCATTATGGTCAGAACAAGTCTTTGGGCAAATCTCTGATTTGTTTATTCTCGTGGCCAAATCTCTTGTTGTCCATATATAATTGAGGCGGGAACATGATTTATTTGCATCAGAGAAAAACGTAAAGTCTTTCTCCAATAGGTTTTTCAATCTCCAAGTATCAATCATATCAAAATTATCCATCATTTCAAAGAAAGTCTTTGGTAGTCTTCCATCATTAGAAATCTTCTGTCTTTGTGATCTATCCATCAATGTGGAGACTACTCCATTCAAGTCTCCCATCAAGATTATTTTATAATCCATATAATCCTAAAGTACCTCGTGTATCTTCTTGTAAAATTCAGCCTTACCTTCATTTGGTGCATAAATTCCAAGCATCAGCAACTTATCGCCTTGTGCTGCTATTTCAACTGCAAGATATCTTCCCTCCTCATCTTTAAACAATAATTTTGCTTCAAATTTCTCTTTAACATAAATCACTACTCCTCGTTTCTTAACTTTATCTGCCGAAATAAATTCTTGACCTAATCTTTTATTTTGCAAAATTTTCCTATGAGTTCTCATCACATGTGTTTCTTGTAGGCATATCACATCCAAATTCTGTTTTTGCAACACGTGATGGATTCAATTTCATTTAAGTTTCAACTTTAAACCATTCACATTCCATGATAAGATTCTTAGTGCCATATTGTTTTACTGTACTGCTCTTGGCTTAGCTCCTAGCAGCCCTAGGTCAAAAAGAGGTGGTAATTCCAGTTATGGGCCAGGTCTTGCTCCTGCTTCCAATTCAAAATCTTTTATGTTTTTCTCCAGAAATCTTTCCTTCTCTCTCAATGTTCGAATTCGAATCTTCTTCTGTTGATATTTAAAATATAATCCTTTGGGGAATTCCCAACAAAAATAGATCCTTTTCTTTCTTAAGGCACTAACCAAATCTGTGTAATTGCTTCTTAAATCCAAGAAGAATTTTGGGATATCCTTAAAAAGGACCACCTGTTGTTCTTGGACTTTCAAATTCTTTTGATAGTGAAGGCCCAAAATTTTATCTCTTTGTTCTTTAGTTTGAAAAACCACCATACAATCACTTATAAATTTCGAATCTCTCTTCTTTGGTTTCGCTCCAAATCTATAGGCCTTCACTATTATTGTTTCCAATTCTTCTTTTGTCAAATCCCACGATGCTTCAAATTCCTGGATTATTGTTGCCTTTAAGTTATCTTGTTCTATTTTGGGAAAACCTCGAATTCTTAAGTTCATTTCCCTCTCCTTCATCTGAAGGAAAGCAATTGCTACCTGAGCTTGGTACTGTTGTTTTTCCAAATCCTGTACACATCCTATTTCCAACTGAGTAACTCTTGTATCCACTTCTGAAACTTCTGCCTTGACCTGTTGAATTTCCTTATTCAGGAAGCCAATTTCCTTTTTTATCTCTTTAAATTCCTCTGTATGTTTATCCTGTGTCTCTTGCAATCTGTCCTGCCACTCCTTTATTGTATTTAACATTTTGAGCACTTCCTCTTCAAAGGTTGGGGAGACAGAAAGTTTCCTTGTTTTTGGTGCAGTTGTAGCCTCCGCAGCCATAACAAACTAAAGGCTCAACAGTTTAAAATATCAAGGTCACTATTTTCTTACTAGCAGTCAACCAGTTTCAACAGCCAGAGCACTAGTTCTGCTCAAACAGGGAGTTTTACCAGTCTTCTTTTTTTTAGAAGCAATTTATGTTACAAAGCCGATGAGAAATTCAGTATGTAGCAAGTCTGATCCTTAAAGGTTCAATTGCAACAGTTCAGACCGTCACAGTAACATCAAAAGTTCCAATAGGAAACGAGGATCAAAAACTTCCAAACTTCCGCTGCCTGACCAGGTCTCCCTCCCAGGGAGAGAGTCAGCTTGACCTTTATTTATTTTCACAGCTTTCGCAGGGACTTTAAGTCTAAAGAGTCTCTCTCCCCCTCACCCTGCTTCAGGGGAGGTTTTTTTCCAGAAACTTGGAGGTTTTAAAAGCTCAAGAGTCTTTTTACAGCTGCAGCTATCAGGCAATTCCTTTCAGTTTTGCCGCAGCGGAAAGGGACCGACCTCCGTTTTTACCTTCCCTTCCACAATCCAAATCAAGTCCAAATTTTGTTTTTAAGATTCTTCTACTCACGGTATTCAACTGTCCAAATTCTCTTAATTTCTAATGGAGAAATTGGTCACTCCAAGTCCTTCGGGACTCACAGCTTCATGCACTGAAGATAGCAAAGAAGATTCACAGCACCACGTCTCCCACCCCGCTCGCTTTCGGCAGCCCTTACTAGGGTCTACCGAGGAGCAGGGGAGACATCCAGGGTGCCCGCCGAACCCCACGTCCTCAGAACGCTCGATCTGAGGTTTTTTGGAGTGCCCGCAGTGCTGTTGCAGTGCCCCCCTCCTCCAACGCGCAGGAGATTTCCAGAGCAAGGAACTCTCCCGTCCGACAGAAATGGCGACCAACCGGAAGTCCCCACCAGCTTGCTTGGAAGTTTCTCCTTAACTGTAGGTTGCTTCTCTCCTTGATTAATTTCCCTCCGTTGCTTCTTGTCCTGCCTTCAGGTGCTTTAGAGAATACCTTGACTATTCAAGCTAGTTGAACAGATGTTTTGTACTAGGTTGGTGTTTTTTTCTATGAGTCACATGTTTCCATCTCTTTTCTTCTTAAATGTTTATTTACAATTTCTTTTAGAAGTTGTTTGATCATTATTATGTTCAGTTTGGGCATAATCTTGCAAAATTTGGAGTTTCTCATTTTGTAGGTTGAATTTTAGAGTGGTTAGAGTTTTCTCTAGATCCTTTACTTTTTTTTCTAGTAACTCAATTAATTTACATTTGGTACATGTGTATTCTGGGTCTTCTATGGGCATAAGCGTATTCATGGAAATGTTTTGCAGATCACAATAGTATCAGTTTCTTTTTCCATGAATGGATTGTAAAAAATTGTAGAATGCAGAAGGTTTTAACACAGATTTTTAAAAGGGAAAAAATGTCCGATTTAGAAATTTGATATTCTAACAGGTCATTTAAAAATTTAAAAATGTAGTGAAAAATGTCTAGTTTAAAAATTTTAAATTCTAGAAGTTCATTTAAACATGTCAAATTTTAAAATTTTCAGTGTTGAATTTGAAAATTTTCAATGTTGAGTGGGGCTTAAATGCAAAGTTCTTATTCTGCCATGGGGTGCTTTATAATGATACCTTTTCTCCCTGGCTTCTTCTGATTCTTTCCCTTCTTACCGCCTTATGAGCTTTATTTATCCCATACTTGCTATTGTCTACTCAGCCTACTTATTTATCCTTTTATTCTTTGCCTTGTGTTCTGTAGTTGTTTTTTATCCTCTCTTCCTACTTGCCTTTTGCCTGCCACTACCGGGGATTCAGCCCACCCTCTTTCCTCAATCCATGTCATTGCCCTCTGACTATTGGTCTGCCATACTCTTCTGTTGCCTCTCACAGTCACCAGGTCGCCATCTCTTTCCACGCTGTCCTTTGTGCTTCTGTCAGGTTCTGGTTCACTTACTGTATAACTGTATTTATTACAGTTATGCTTGGTCAGTAGGAGCACGGTGGCTCTTGTGGTTGGGACTGTAGGGAAATTATTGCAGGCTGCAGAAGCGCAGCTGAAACAATTGTTTTTCAATCTCCTGAAACAAGCCATTATAAACCACCTGTTCAGCACAAGGTGAATCAGCTAATTGTTGGCTATTAAGATGCAGCTGACATAACCAAGCCTGGGGACTACCATGGAGGTTCAGAGCCAATGGGAAAGTAGGATTTTTTTGTTATACACGAGCTCAATCCAATGAGTGTGATTTCCTTGTGAATAAAAAGGAGCTTTGGACATTGCTCTGGGCTCTCATCCCGAGACAGGAAAGACTCTGTCTTTTTTTCCATGAGAGACCACCACATGTGGTGACCCCGACGTGATTCTTTGAGACCCTCAGACTTACGCCTGCCATAGGCATAGTGCACTTCATCGGATCTTGCAGGACGGGACCTAATATTCAGTAAGTATGGGGAATGATTTTTCAGCGTCACAAACACTCCATGCGAAGGAGTTACGCCAGATCTTAAAGAATACGTTTCCTGCTTTTTCTCAAGTAGGTTTAGAAGACATAAAAAACTTACTCAGGGTTATTTCAGCTCAATGTCCCTGGTATCCTGAACAAGGTACTTTAGAAGTTCAGGATTCGAAAAGGATAGGGGAAATTTTACATGAGGAACCAAGAGCCTCAATTAATCATTTACTTCTTTGGGAGAAAATTTTAGAAGCTTTAATAGCACATTCTAATCCTTTGTTCCTTTCACCAGAACTTTCTGCCCCACTACCTCATGTGTTAACTCCAATGCCTCGTTTAGTAACCCCAAAGGCTGCGGAGGAGATTAAGTTAATATTCAAGTCATATACATCATTACCTGAAATTAACAATTTGGAGGGTTCCAAAAAAGTTGATGAAGCAAGTACAAAAAGTTTAAAGTGTCAAGGGGCAGTTGGGGTAGTTAGAGCAGGATTTGATGAAGCCCAAGGGACAGGGTTATTGTCACCGGAGGAATTAGTAGAAGGTTTGGAGGCTTTCCTGTAAAAGTGGATATAGATGGTCAAGGAAATAGGCAATATCGTTGGCAGCCATTGCCTTTTTCTATTTTGAGAGAAATTAGGAAAAGTATAACAGACAGGATTGCATTCCTCCTTTGTGCGAGGAACCATAGAAGGGATATCTACAGGATGTAATATGGTTCCACAAGATTGGAAGGATTTGTGGAGAATGCTTTTAACACCGGCACAGTATGTAGTTTGGGATTCTGAATATCAGCGTAATGCTATTGTAGCTGGAAACAACTCTGGAGGGGCTTACACTCCAGATCAACTTTATGGTTCTGGTCGATTTACCACTGTTTTACAACAAGTAGGAGGAATTCCTGATGCTGCTTATCCTGTAATTGGCCGTTGTGTGATAAGCGCGTATAAAAAAGTACCTCAGTTAGGCAAACCCACTAAGTCTTTTACTAATGTCCGACAGGGGCCAACTGAGCCTTATCCAGAATTCATTGATAAATTGAAAGAGGCTATTGAGAAACAAATTGATAATGCAGAAGCAGTTCAAGAACTTTTGTTGAAATTGGCTTATGAAGCTGCAAATGCAGACTGTAAAAAAGCTCTAACTAATATAGTGAGTCAACCAACTTATGGAATAGCAGATATGTTAAGAGCATGTTCCTCTGTGGGAACGGGTGTGGAATATGAGTGCTTTAGCTAACGCTTTGCAAAAAGGAAAATTTGGTCAACAAACGGGTAATTGTTTCAACTGTGAGAAACCTGGTCATTTTAAGGCACAATGTCGAGCTCCAGGAGGAGGGAATAGTGTTGGAAGCAGACAGGGAAATAATAAATCTGGAGTTCGCCCGAAACAGCCTTGTCCTAGATGCAAGAAGGGATTTCATTGGGCAAACCAATGTAGAAATGTTAAGACTTCGGAAACTGGGATGTGGGCTAGCAGCTAGCCCAGGAAGTAAAGCTGCTTGTTGCCAAAATGAACAAAGTTATAAGGGCAACACTATTTGTGAAAAATTGTCTATTCAGAACGTTTCCACAGCCACCAAGGGTAGTGCAGGTATAGATTTGATTAATCAGCAAGATATTAATTTGGATTTTCCTGACGTTGTGACTTGTATGCCAACTGAACTTTGGGGACCATTCCCTAAAGGAACAGTAGGTTTAGTCCTTCCTCGTTGCTCAGCAGCAAAAAAAAGGTTTCACATAATTCCTGGAGCAATTGATTCTGACTATTTAGGACAAATTATGATTCAAATAATGGTGAAAGTTCCTCAATTTGCAAGTAAAGGGGACTCCGTGGCTCAATTAATACTACTTTCTTATGTAACACCTGGGGGAAATTCTGAGTGGATTCGAGGAACTGGAGGGTTTGGCTCTACAGATACTGTGGATCCTCAAATCTTAGCTATTATAAAAAATTTACAAAAGGAGAAACCTAGGCAAATTTGTTTTATTAATGGGAGGCCTTTTTCTGGAATTTTAGATTCTGGAGCTGATATGTCAGTCATAGCTTCATCTGACTGGCCCCCGGAGTGGCCAGCCATTTCTGCACCGTCTGTGTGGGGTGTGGGTGGTTCTCAAGCTGCTCGCCAAAGTTAGTGTTGGTTGCAAGTGACAACGGAAAGAGGAAACAGAACAGCCAAATTAAGACCAGTGATTTTGCCAATTCATGTTAATTTGTGGGGAAGAGATTTGTTAGAACTGTTTGATGCAGTTATAAAAGACTGCTTCTATACTATTCCTTTGTGTAAAGTAGATAGGAAGTTATTTGCATTTACAGTACCAGTGTTGAATGCAGAGAAACCCACCAGTAGATATCAATGGAAAGTACTACCCCAAGGAATGCTTAATAGTCCTGCCATGTGTCATTTATATGTAAATCAAGCTTTGGAAGGATTTAGAAATGCATTTCCTAAGGCTATTGTTTATCATTACATTTTAGTAGCTTCTATTATAACTACTTCAATGGTTAATAAATTAAGTCAATGTTTATTGAGATATGGGTTAGAAGTAGCCCCAGAAAAAATTCAAACTTCTCCACCATTTATAGAATGGATTCATTTGAGCAATTCTCAGCCAAAAGCGATCAGTTCAATTAACACTTTATATGCTCAACTTATTGTTAGAGGAAGACATTGCAGTATGCAAATGTTAGGCTTAGATTATTTGCATTTACAGTACCAGTGTTGAATGCAGAGAAACCCACCAGTAGATATCAATGGAAAGTACTACCCCAAGGAATGCTTAATAGTCCTGCCATGTGTCATTTATATGTAAATCAAGCTTTGGAAGGATTTAGAAATGCATTTCCTAAGGCTATTGTTTATCATTACATTTTAGTAGCTTCTATTATAACTACTTCAATGGTTAATAAATTAAGTCAATGTTTATTGAGATATGGGTTAGAAGTAGCCCCAGAAAAAATTCAAACTTCTCCACCATTTATAGAATGGATTCATTTGAGCAATTCTCAGCCAAAAGCGATCAGTTCAATTAACACTTTATATGCTCAACTTATTGTTAGAGGAAGACATTGCAGTATGCAAATGTTAGGCTTAGATTTGGTGGTAATAGTAGTTCCTCATTTTTATTTTTTTAATCCCATTTATATCCCGCCCTTCTCCGAAGACTCAGGGCGGCTTACAATTTAAGCACAAACCAATGTGCTTAGCAATAACCTTCATTCTATGTATATGCCTGCTTATTAGGGCTTTCCCCCCCCAAGCGGCATTATTACAAAGTCAGCTTATTGCCCCCAACAATCTGGGTCCTCATTTTACCTACCTTGGAAGGATGAAAGGATGAGTCAACCTTGAGCCTGGTGGGATGCGAACCTGCACTAACTGCAGGCAGCTGGTGTTACTTAAGGAGGCATTTTTCATCTGAATTACAATTAGCGCTGGCAGATTTTGTGGGTAAGTATCGATATCACATTCCAATTGACCCAAGAATATCTTTGTTACAACAAGAGCATTTTTCTCTTCGTTCCTTAATTTCAGTGTGGCCTCTTTCTGATGCTCTTACAGTATTTACTGATGGAGGTAAACAGTGGGGTGCTGTAGCCTGGCAGGAAAAAGGCCAATGGAAAATGAAGATAACCCCTCCTCAGAAGTCTGCGCAAAGGGCAGAGTTAGCCGCAGTAATTTTGTCTTTGCAATTATTTAAAGATCAAGCATTTAATTTAATTACTGATAGTTTATATGTTTTTATTTATTTATTTATTTATTTATTTATTTATTTATTTATTTATTTTAATAATATTTCTATACCGCCCTTCTCCCGAAGGACTCAGGGCGGTGAACAGGGCAAGAATAATGTGCTAATGTTATTCAGAATCTTTCTCATGCTTATGTTTCTCCCAGTGTGGAGGACAATTTATTGTCTCTTTTTCTTACACTGCAGCAGTTATTAGCTAGCCGAAGATATTATTTACATGTGTCTCATATTAGAAGTCATCAACCATTTCCTGGATGGCTCTCAGAAGGCAATGCAGTGGCAGATGCGGCTACAGCAGGAGTTGCTTTGGTGGCCACAATTACACCATGGGAGAGTCATTCTTATTTTCATCAAAATGCGAAAGGCTTGTGTAAGCAATTTGGAATCTATGTCAGAAGCCACAGCCATCATCAAGCAGTGTACATCCTGTGGTCAAAATGTTTTTGGTCCTTCTATGGGTGTCAATCCCAGAGGATTGAAAGCAAATGAAATTTGGCAAATGGATGTTACTCAATATCCTCCTTTTGCTCCTTGGAAATATTTACATGTTTCTATTGATACGTGTTCTGGGTATATTTTTGTTTCTCCTCAAAGAGGAGAAAAAGTGAAACGTGATCAATCATTGCATTAGAAGTTTTTCAATAATGGGAAAACCGACTTCCGGTGGCGGCGCGGCGCCGGAGACAGCCTTTTCGGGCTGCCCGCGGCTCAGCTGTGTAATTTTCACCCGAAACAGCGCCGATCAGCTGTTCGGGTGAATTTGAAGCCCCCTCCTCGGGAGAAGAGGAGGGGGTGAGGCCCCAGGTAGGGGTCGAGTTCTCCGGGGCCGCCTGAGCTTGCAGCTTGGGCGGCTGAAGGATCGAACTCCCCCATAGCCTGGGTCGCTCCCAGCTGGTCAGCGTCTCTGCTCTGGATTTCTTGGAGCAGAGCCAGGCGTTTGCGACCACCCCTGCCTGAAGGAAAGACTATGGAATAAAAGGAGCAGGCAGAGCGGTACAAGAGGAAAAGGTGAAGAGGATTATTATATTTTACTCTCGAGCTTGATGGACTTTTTAAACTTAAAGTGAAAGTGCGTCACAAGTGAAAGTAAAAGATGGCGGCTAAACCTCCTTCAAAAACTCTTCGGAGTGCTGGAACTTCTCCGGTGCAACAGACATCGTTGCAAGCCTTGCTTCCTCCTGCTGCATTGACATCTTAAGATTTAGAAGATGCCCTTGAAAAGCATGCCCAGGTAATTTTAGTAACATTGAGTGATAAACTGGCAAAAATGGAGGAGAGAATAGAAGAGAGGATGGAAGAGAAATTTAGTGCGATGAGGGTAGACATTTTGTCTACAGTGGAAAGTGTGGCTGAATGTGTACAAGGTTTGGAAGAAAAAGTGGAAGATTTGACTCAAAAAAATGCTGTACTAGAAGTTAAGGTATTGGAGAATGAAGATAAAGCGGACAGAGAGTTAAGCCTTGTTCAGTTTCACCAGATGCAGTATGCTATTAGAATTAGGGGCTTAAAAGAAAATATTAAAGAAGATTTAAAACAGCTGATTTCTGAAGCCCTGGAAGCAGTATTGGGTCAGCCAGCATCTGAAATAAAGGCATGTATGGATAAAGTTTTTCGTGTAAACTCATGGATTGCCAGACAGAGGAAGCTACCTAGAGATGTGGTGGTTTATTTTACAAAAAGAGAAATTAGAGATGAAGTTATTCAAGCTGCCTATGATACTAAAGTAGTGGTTGCTGACCAAGAAGTTTTGGTTTTAAAGGAAATTCCTCCAAAGATTTTAAGGAGAAGAAAGGACTTTGCATTTCTGGTGCAGGAACTTAAACAATGTGATATAAGGTTCAGATGGGAGATTCCAGTAGGGCTGGTGGTAATGCATGAAGGTAAAAGATACCGTCTGGTTACTGTGGCACAGGCGCGTGAATTCTACAATAATGTTTTAAAAGCAACCCCACTATCACTTCTGGAAGCAGCAAAGGGATCTGGAGAAGGAAAACCTCAAGAGGCGGAAGATGGACAGACAGAGGAGGATGGTGCTGGAGGGGATCAAACTATAACTTCGTTGGCTGATGCTGGAGAGCAGAGGGTGACGCGTGCTGCTTTAAAAAGAGCAAAACAAATAAAAGAACAAGACCAGCAGAAGTTTTTGGAATTTTCAAAGCGCACTTACAGCGAGGCAGTGGGAGGAGCGCGGCCTAAAGGCGGCAGGGCCATTGGTGAGGTGCTCCAAAAGCTTCGGGGCGACAAGAATGGCGACTAAATTTTTGACTTGGAATGTTAATGGATTGAACTCGCCTCAGAAGAGAAAGAAAGTTTTTTTATATTTAAAACAATTTAAGACTGATGTTATATGTTTGCAAGAAACGCATATTAGGGCTATGGACCAAAAGCTTTTATTGAACTCAAGACTGGGTACGCAATTTGTTGCCTCTGCAATGAATAAGAAAAATGGAGTGGTTGTTTATATTAAAAGTGCCATAACAGCGGACTTAATTGAAGCAGATAAGCATGGAAGATACGTAATGATAGACTTGTTGCTAGAAGGCAAAAAAACGCTTTTAGTTGGACTGTATGCCCCTAATCAACAACAACAACAGGCTGACTTTTTTAGCTTACTTCATACAAAGCTTACCCAGTTGGATTACAAATCGTTTATTTTTATGGGGGATTGGAATGGTGTATTGGACGTACAGATGGACAAGGCTGGTTTTTTTAAGCGTATTCCGTGTCATGCCAGATTGCCTAAGTCTTTTTTTGAAATGAAGGATGATTTGGAATTGCGAGATATTTGGCGTGACATACACCCGCATGAAAAGGATTATACCTTTTTTTCTGATAGACATCAATCTTTTTCTAGGATTGACTTTATTTTGCTGACTAATGATTTTTTTTCTAGGATTAAGAAGGTGAAGATTTGTGCAAGAGCTATTTCTGACCATAGCCCAGTATGGTTAGAGATTAATAAGGATAACAGAGATAGGCGCTCGTGGCGCGTAAATGAGAATTTGTTTAGAAACCAGAAAAATGTTGAAGAGTGTAAACAGCGAATGAAGGATTTTTTTGAACTTAATATGAATAAGGATACTTCTATGGATATGGTCTGGGATGCTAGCAAGGCCTATATGAGAGGAGTGTTGATATATATGAATAATAAACATAGACGTACTTTGGAAGCTAGAAGGAAAGAATTGGAGAATGAAATTAAGGAAAAAGAGAATGCTTTGATTTTGAATCCATTGGATGTGAAGACTAAGGAGGCTATTAAGCTATTAAGAGGACAATTTGATAAATTAATGGCTGATCAAGTGGCAACCAATTTGAGGTTTGCCAGACATAATACTTTTTGCAATGCTAATAAGCCAGGTAGATGGCTAGCTTATAGACTAAGGAAAAAGCAGAGGGCTTCTAACATAGATAAAATTGAACACAAGGGAAAAATGGTGTTTCAACAGGATTTTATTAAGGAAGCCTTTGTGGATTTTTATTCTAAATTATATGCTAAGGAGAAGATTAATGAAAAAGACATTGATGAATATTTGGAGAATGCTAGCATCCCGGTGCTTACACAACTACAAAAAGAGGAGATTAATCAACTGATTACAGAAGAAGAAATATTTACAGTAATTAAGGAGTTGAAGGCTGACAAAGCGCCAGGTACAGATGGTTTGACTGCGGCCTACTACAAAAATTTACAATTAGAGATGGTTAAACCGTTAAAGGAATTGTTCCAGACAATCCAGAGAGGGGGAAAGGTGCCTCCATCTTGGAGAACTGCC
Source organism: Vipera ursinii (assembly GCF_947247035.1). Taxonomy (NCBI): domain Eukaryota; kingdom Metazoa; phylum Chordata; class Lepidosauria; order Squamata; family Viperidae; genus Vipera; species Vipera ursinii. Next base: position 70,770,712 of record NC_139514.1, read on the forward strand.
TTTATCTCTCTGATTCCGAAGGAAGACCAAGATGCTACTCAAGTAAAAAAACTATAGACCGATATCACTATTAAATACAGACTATAAGATATTTGCTAAGGTGTTGGCTAACAGACTGATGAGGGTTCTGCAACGGGTGATTCATGGGGATCAAACTGGGTTCATTAGTGGTAGGCAAATGAAAAATAATGTGAGGCATATAGTAGATGTGTTGGAATTTTTGGAAAGGAACAACCAGATCCCTGCGGCGCTAATTTTTTTAGACGCTGAAAAAGCTTTTGATCAATTGAATTGGCAATTTTTGATGAAAGTTTTAGATAAAATGAATTTTGGGGATAAATTTTTGCAACCAATTAGGGCATTATATCAAAAACAAACAGCCCGAATAATAGTTAACAATAGCCTGACAGAAGTATGTAATATTGAGAAGGGCACAAGGCAAGGGTGTCCGTTATCGCCCTTGTTATTTGTGTTAACATTGGAGATATTATTGGTAAAAATACGAAATTCGGAAAGAATTAAGGGTATACAGATTAGAGATCAGGATTATAGATTGAGAGCGTTCGCAGACGATCTGGTTGTTACAGTGACCCAGCCGGAGAGCTCTGTTGTGGACCTGATGGAGATAATAATGCAATATGGGAAGGTTTCTGGATTTAAAGTTAATGTACAAAAAACTAAAATTTTGGCTAAAAATATGACAGCATCGCAAAAGGCCCTTTTAGAAGGGTTAACTGGATTTGAGATTGTCAAAAGGGTTAAATATTTGGGGGTGTTTTTGTCGCCCTCTAATACAAAATGCAAGTAGAAAAATAGGGACCACTCCGGTGGGAAGGTAACAGCGTTCCGTGCGCCTCTGGCGTCTAGTCATGCCGGCCACATGACCACGGAGACGTCCTCGGACAAGCGCTGGCTCTTCGGCTTTGAAACGGAGATGAGCACCGGCCCCTAGAGTCGGAAACGACTAGCACGCATGTGCGGGGTACCTTTACCTTTACCTAATACAAAATTATATAAAAATAACTATGAAAAATTATGGGGAAAAATCCAAAAAGAAATGGAGAGTTGGGAAAAACTGCAATTGTCTTTGTTGGGGCGAATCGCAGCAGTAAAAATGAATGTCCTGCCTAAATTTTTATTTTTATTTCAAATGATACCGGTTCTTAAGAAAGACTCTAATTTGGAGGAATGGCAGAGAGGTATCAACAAATTTGTTTGGGCAGGGAAAAGGCCACGAGTTAAACTTAAGATTATGCAGGATACTCGTGAAAGAGGTGGTCTCAAGATGCCTAACTTTAAATTATATTATGAAGCTGCTGCGTTATCAGGTATAAATGATTGGATTAATTTGACACAAGAGAGATTATTAAATCTTGAGGGCCACGATTTGCTGTTTGGCTGGCATGCATATTTGTTGTATGATAAGAAGGTAGATAATGTGTTTAGAGTGCATATTTTAAGACAGGCATTGCTGAGAGTTTGGAAGAAGTACAGACATAAGCTAGATTGTAAGATACCATTGTGAGCAATTCCAAAACACGCAATAGAAAATATACATGCTGGTTTCAAACATGATGTGACTACGTACAAGGAGATCCTAAGCTTGGAAAGAAATTATTGGTGTTTGAAGCCATATAGTCTCTTGCGAGAAGAGAAGATTGTTCAAAATTGGTTTCCATATACTCAGCTACGGGCCAGGTGGAAAGAAGATCAGAAAAATGGTTTTACAATGACTGATGAAAATCTGATAAAGCAAATTAGAAATCAGGGACCAGCACACATTAAACGGATATATCTTGCGTTGATAGAGATTGATTCAGAAACAGAACTCGTTAAGGATTGTATGATAAAATGGGCCCAAAATATCCAGGAAGTTATCACAATGGACACGTGGGAAAAGATTTGGGTGAGGAACGTAAAGTTTACACAAGCTCAAAATTTAAGAGAGAACTTTTATAAAATGTTTTATAGATGGCATCTAGATCCTAAAAAGCTTGCAAGTATGTATCCGAACTATCAGCCAAAATGCTGGAGATGTGGAGATGAAGATGCAACATATTTTCATGTATGGTGGACTTGTAAAAAGATCAAGGCTTTTTGGATAAAAATTTGGTGGAATATGCAGAAGATTTTTAAGCAAAGGATAAAGTTTTGTCCGCAACTCTTCTTGTTGGGAATAATCACGGATGCTACGGTTGTGGACACTAAGCTGATGTTAAATTTAATTACGGCAGCAAGACTTTTGATAGGTCAGTATTGGAAGAAAGAGGAACTGCCGACCATAGAAGAGTGGACTTTAAAGGTTTCCGACCTGGCAGAAATGGCGAAGATTTTGGCTTATTTGAAAGATCACTCGCAAGAACGTTACATTATGGAATGGAGAAAATGGATTGAGTTTATCCAGAATAAGTATAGGGTTAAGAAGTTTCATGTAGCATTTGAATAAGTCTTCTTTCTTTTTTTTCTTTTTTTATTTTAGTTTTTCTATATATATTTAATATTACTAAGGTTTGTCCTATCCTATATAAGCTAGAGAGTGATGGATTTTAGAGGTTATGGTTGTTAGTATATGGTTGTTTATGATTGTTTTTTTTTATATATATACCTTGTATTTAGCTCTGGGAAGTCGGGGGGCGGGAGGGGGGGAGGGGGGAGAGGTAGGGGGGGAGGGAGAAGGGAGGGGGAGGGGGAGGGGGGATTGTTAAAGATAAACTGTATGTTAAAACTTTTCAATAAAAAAAAAGGGAAAACCTGTACAAATTAAAACGGACAATGGACCTGCATATTGCAGTGCGGCTTTTGCAGAATTTTGTGATAAATGGGATATTTTGCATAAATTTGGTATTCCTTACAGTTCTCAGGGTCAAGCAATAGTAGAAAGAGCAAATAGGACATTAAAGGAGGCTCCTGACAAACATAAAAACAAAAAAGGAGGAAATGTGACTAATTTACCAGTGTTGCAGGAATGGTTATCTTTAACTTTATTTACTTTAAATCATTTAAATATTTCAAAATTAGATTCAGTTTTGGACTCCATAGCTGTGGACTGACATTTTGGTCAACAGTTAGAGGTGCAAAAGGCTAAAGTTTGGTATAGAACTCCACCTGATCCCATTTGGCATGGTCCTGTGCCTTTGTTAACATGGGGGCGAGGATATGCTGCTGTGCTTGCTCCAACAGGTCCAGTCTGGATTCCAGCCAGGTGTGTAAGACCATATCATGAACCCATGGCATCAAGGGTTATACGATCCTATTCCGGATTTCCAAAAGAATCAAAGGATAATCAAAATGCCAAAGGAAATTCCACCTCAATCTGTATCGCATAAGGGGAAAACTCTTGGAAATGATGTGGAGAAGGAAAGTAAAATTGAAATGTTTGTTAATTTTATATGTATAATATTTGGGATTTGTTTGGGTATATTGTGTAATGAAGTCAATGTTTATTCAGTTCAATTGGAAAAAAAAAAGAACCGGAGCAAGGAGCCTGGAGAAATAATATATATGTGTTACACCTTCAATCTACATAATGAATGAGTTGCCATTTGGTCGTTTAAGAAACAGAAGAAACGTGAACTTTGATCAAAGTCCAATAAGCTGAAGGATTGGAATGCAAATGGCAAGAGGACTTATACCACCATCAGAAGTTGCCATGAATTATAGAGATTTGCATATGTTTGAATCATTGGATTGTAGCTATGTTTAATCAAACTATCAAGACTTTAAATTGTTAGAACAAAAGTTTTCAGACATTAGAGATGTTGTATTGTGGAATCACATGGCTTTAGATATTATGTTAGCCGCAAAAAGAGGGGTGTGTGCTTTAATTCATAGTCACTGTTGTGTTTATATTTCTGATTTTCATGTTAATATTGCTCATACAATTGATGTTATGGAAAAGATGGTTAAAGAAAAATTCTTTAGTTTATACTGGCTCTGCAGTGACAAATCCATGGGATTGGTTATGGTCTTGGCTACCTGATTTTGGATGGGTGCGACAAATTGTCCCCATCATAATTGGAGTTATATGTTTGCTGATTGGTTTGTGCTGTTGTATACAATGCTTACCAAACTTATGGTTTATGACCACCCTGGAAAGAGGTGTTATACGCCTACAAACTGTTGAAGTAACTTTAAGATCTGTATGGCAGTTAAACAAAAAAGGAGGAGATGTAGGGAAATTATTGCAGGCTGCAGAAGCGCAGCTGAAACAATTGTTTTTCAGTCTCCTGAAACAAGCCATGATAAACCACCTGTTCAGCACAAGGTGAATCAGCTAATTGTTGGCTATTAAGAATCAGCTGACATAACCAAGCCTGGGGACTACCATGGAGGTTCAGAGCCAATGGGAAAGTAGGATTTTTTTGTTATACACAAGCTCAATCCAATGAGTGTGATTTCCTTGTGAATAAAAGGGAGCTTTGGACATTGCTCTGGGCTCTCATCCCGAGGCAGGAAAGACTCTGTCTTTTTTTCCATGAGAGACCACCACAGGGACACTGAGTTGGAGGATAGCAAGCCCGCATTCAAGACCCGAGTGCTGCTGTGGGGTGGGATGAGCTCTTGTTCTTTGCTCCAGCTCCTGCCAGGGACATGAAAGGAGCCCCCTAACTGCTTGGCTGCTGCGTTACAATTAAGAATGTATTTTAACCCGTTAGAACTATTTTGTCAAGTGATAGGAGCTTTCTTAAAGTAGAATGGGTAGTTTGTGAAAGTTATAAAAACTCTAACCTGACCTGAATATGAATGGTCTGGTATATACAGTATAACAATTATATATTTCAATTTTGATTAGAGGTTCTAATCAGTGCACTCCAAGTATATATGTTAAATTTCAGTAATATCTCAAATAGATTATTAAAGAGAGAAAAAAATCAGCTCTGTATCATATTTAAAATTTAACAATCATATTTAAAAATTAACAATTTAATTTTTTTGCTTTGAAGGCACAGATCAGAAAGGCAAGTCTGTTAAGTGTTTTCTTGAAGGTTGGTAGACTGATGATAAATGATATGCAGTGTTTGATTTCTGATTTCTTTAAGGGCTCTATGATTCTTCTAGTTCTTCCCTCTAAAATGCTTTCATTTTCATATCCTCTTTACAAGTATTTTCTGAGTATTTTCTTAGTCCACCAGCTCATTTTAGAGCAATATTTCTTTCTTAGAATTTCCATGTGGATAAGATACTTGGAAGTAAACTTCACTATTTTTCTTGGAATATAAACTGTTTCTCCTTTGCCTGCCCATAGCTCTGCTCTTGCCTGACTCTGATTCTTTGTTAATCCTGTGTTATTCATTATGATCCCATTTTATTTTCTTCCTGGATATATCTTGTCTTCTTTAGATGAACTTATATGCTGTAGGCTGAAATATCCCAGTTTCATTTGCGACACACTCCAAACTCCAGCACCATCAGCAGTCCACATTCTGTTTTGCCTAAGCCATTTCCTCTACTAAGGTTAATTGTCCTCACTATTAGGAAGTTTCCACTTAATTCCAGGTTGCTTCTTTCTTTGATCAGTTTCCAACCATTGTTTCTTGTCCTGCCCTCTGGTGCTTTGGTGAATAATGTAACCCCCTCTTCTTGTGGCAGACCCTCAAATACTGGAGTACTGCTATCATGTCAACCCTTTTTCTTCTTTTCTTCAGGCTAGCCAAACCCAAGTCCTGTAGCCATTCTTCATATGTTTTAGTCTCCAGGCATTTGATCATTTTAGTTGCTCTTCTCTGAATTTTTTCCAAAGTCTCAACATATTTTTAGTAGTATGGTGACCAAACTTGGTTGCACTATTCCAGGTGTGGTCTTACTAGGGTTTTATAAAGCGGTACGAATACTTCGTGTGATCTTGATTCTGTGCCTCTGTTTATACAACCCAGGATTGTATTAGCTTTTTTGGGCTTCTGCTGCACACTGCTGGCTCATATTCAAGTGATCATCCACAAGGACTTGAAGGTTCCTCTCACAGTTACTGTTTTTGAGCCAGGTTTCACCTCATTTGTATTTATACCTTTGAATTTTCCTGCCTAAATGTAAAACTGCTTTTCTCCACATTAAAATTCATTTTGTTGGATAGGGCCCATTGTTCAAGTTTGTCAAGATCTTTTTGGATCCTAAGCTTGTCTTCTGGGGTGTTGGCTATTCCTGCCAGTTTAGTGTCATCTGCAAATTTGATGAGTTCCCCTTCTATTCCCTCATCTAAGTTATTAATGAAGATATTAAAGAGTACTGGACCTAAGATGAAGCCTTGTGGTTCCCCAATGCTTATTTCTCTCCATGTGAATGTAGTACCATTGAGGACTGCTTGTTGAGTATGGTTTGTCAGCCAGCTATAGATCCATCTGGTGGTGATGTTGTCTATCCCACCTTTTTCTAGTTTACTAAGCAGCAGGTTGTGGCCTACTTAGTCAAATATCTTACTGAAAGTGTACTATGTCCACAACATTTCGCTGGTCTACTAATTTAGTAACTTTATCAAAGAATGAAATAAAATTGGTTTGGCATAATCCGTTTATAACAAACCCGTGCTGCCTACTATAGTTATAACTTTGTTTAATTGTAGTTGTTTGCAGATCAGTGTATTGATTATCTTTTCCAGGATCTTCCCAGGTATTGATGTTAGGCTAATTGGTTTGTAGTTTCATGTTTCTGGTTTTTTCCTTTCTTGAGGATGGGAACAACATCAGCCCTTTTCCAATCATCGGGTACTTCTCCGATGCTCCAGGATATATGAAAAATATGGTGTAATGATTCTGAGATAACATCTGCAGTCTCCTTCAGAACTCTGGGATTAATCTGTCAGGTCCCGATGATTTATGTTTGTCAAGGTTGGATAAGTGTTCTCCTACCATTTTCCTGCTTATTTTAATTTTTGTTTCTAGTTTGTCTTTTGCAGTGGTCTTTTTGATATCTTGGGCTATCATTTTTGTGTGTGTGAATGTTGGACTATCAAGGATGTGCAGCCACCTGAGCTCCGGCTGGTGTACCTGAATGCCAGGTCCGTTGTTAATAAGGCTCCCCTTGTCCAGGATCTGGTTGAGGGTGAGCATGCGGACCTGGCTTGCATCACGGAGACTTGGTTGGGCCCAGAGGGTGGTGTTCCTTTGATTGATCTTTGCCCACCAGGTTTCCGGGTGCTACACCGGCCTCGGGCTCAAGGTAGGGGCGGGGGAGTGGTGGTAGTTATCAGGGAGACCTTATGTCCGCGGGAGACCACCGTTCCCCAGATAGTCGGGTGTGAGTCTCTCTTTTTGAGATGTGGTCCTGGGGCGCAGTTGGGCTTGCTGCTGGTGTACCTTTCGCCTAGTCACACAGCGGCAGCCCTGCCTGAGCTACTCGATGTCCTCTCGGGGTTGGTGATTGAGTTCCCCAAACTTATAGTTTTGGGTGACTTCAATCTACCATCCCTAGGAGGATCATCTGAGTTAGCTCGGGAGTTCATGGCTTCCATGACAGCCATGGACCTGACGCAAGTAATTCTTGGACTGACTCATGAGGGAGGCCACACCCTTGACTTGGTTTTCTTATCTGGACGGTGGTTTGATGATCTTGGTGGGGGCTCTCCAACTGTTATGCCCCTGTCATGGACCGATCATCATCTCCTGCGGCTGGTCTTCCGTTTTGCCACCCGCCGTCGTGGGTGTACGGAGCCAACTAGATGGTACCGCCCCAGGCGCTTAATGGATCCTGATAGGTTCCAGGCAGCGCTGGGGTCCCCACCTGCCTCCGTTGCTCACAACTCGGCAGATGCCTTAGTGGAAACCTGGGAAAGGGCGGCCACGGAGGCACTTGACCGAGTTGTACCCTTGCGGCCCCTGACCCGGTGCAGATCCCAGTGAGCTCCATGGTTTTCTGCGGAGCTCCGGGAGATGAAGCGTCGGAGACGGGCCTAGAGGTCCAGCCGTTCCGAATCCGACCGGTTGCGTCTAAGAACCCACATTAGGTCTTATCTCGCAGCGATGAGGGCGGCGAGGTTTAATTACTTCTCCTCCCTCATCGCGTCCGCAGATAATTGCCCGGCCGCCCTGTTTAGGGTGACCCGCTCCCTCCTTAATCAAGAGGTGAGGGAGGAACCCTCGCAGGGTCGTGCCGAGGAGTTTAGTCAACATCTGTTGGATAAAATTGCTCGGATTCGGACCGGTCTGGACTCCAACTGGGCAGAGTCTGACGATCAGGACACGGGCGGTCTTGTTGATGTTATCTGGGAGGAGTTTGATTCTGTGACCCCTGAGGAAGTGGACAGGATTATGGGGAGGTTGAGCTCCACCACATGTTTATTGGACCCGTGCCCTTCCTGGCTGGTCTATGCAGTTCGGGAGGGGACACGAGGCTGGTTCCAGGCGGTTATATCTGCTTCTTTGAATGAGGGTAATTTCCCTGCCATCTTGAAGGAGGCGGTGGTGAGACCTCTCCTCAAGAAGCCTGTCTTGGACCCAGCTGTGTTAAATAACTTTCATCCGGTCTCCAACCTTCGCTTTCTTGCGAAGGTTGTTCAGAGTGTGGTGGCGCATCAGCTCCCTCTCGTCCTGGATGAAGCGGATTATCTAGACCCATGCCAATCGGGTTTCAGGCCCGGGTACAGCACGGAGACGGCATTGGTCGCTCTGGTGAATGATCTCTGGAGGGCCCGGGACAGGGGATATTCCTCTGTCCTAGTCCTATTAGACCTCTCGGCGGCTTTCTATACCATCGACCATGGTATCCTGCTGCGGCGTCTCAGGGGACTGGGAGTGGGAGGCACAGTTCTTCGGTGGTTCTCCTCCTATCTCCTGGGACGTTCGCAGTCGGTGTTGGCAGGGGGGCAGAGGTCGACCCCAAGGTCTCTTGTTTGTGGAGTTCCTCAGGGGTCGGTCCTCTCGCCTCTCCTGTTCAACATCTACATGAAACCACTGTGTGAGATCATTCGTGGTTTTGGAGTTGGGTATCATCAGTACGCTGATGATACCCAGCTTTTCATTTCGACCCCAAACCACCCCAGTGATGCCCTCGACGTGATGTCCCGTTGCCTGGAGGCGGTTCGGGTCTGGATGGGGAGGAACAGACTTCAGCTCAACCCTGACAAGACTGAGTGGCTGTGCATTCCGGCATCCCGGGATATTCAGACTATTCCACCTCTTTCCATGGGGGGTGGGCTTTTACCCCCCGTAGATAGGGCTCGCAACTTGGGAGTCCTCCTAGATTCGCGGCTTACTCTGGAAGATCATATAGTAGCTGTGACTAGGGGGGCTTTCGCCCAGGTTCGTCTGGTGCGCCAGTTGCGGCCCTATCTGGACTGGGATGCCCTGTGTACGGTCACTTATGCGCTCGTGACCTCACGTCTGGACTACTGCAATGCTCTCTACATGGGGCTTCCCTTGAAGACCACTCGGAGGCTCCAGCTGGTACAGAATGCAGCCGCGAGAGTTGTCCTGGGAGTCTCCCGGTACTCCCATGTTACACCTTTGCTCCGCGAGCTGCATTGGTTACCAGTTGTCTTCCGTGTGAGATTCAAGGTTCTGGTAATGGTCTTTAAGGCCCTACATGGCATGGGTCCGGAGTACCTCGGGGATCACCTGCTGCCAGCGTCAACTTCCCTCTGCCCTGTGCGTTCCCACAGAGAGGGCCTCCTCAGGGTGCCTCCGGTCAGAGAATGTCGGCTGGCGGCCCCCAGGGGGAGGGCCTTCTCTGTGGGTGCTCCGGCTTTATGGAATCAGTTGCCGGTCGAGCTCCGGATGGCACCTGACCTTCGCTCCTTCCGACGCGGTCTGAAGACCCATCTATTTGAACAAGCCGGCCTGGCCTGATGGGGGATGTGTTGGGGTTTTAATGGGGATTTTTATATTATTATTGATTGTTTTAGCTGGGCTACTATTCTTTTTAATTTTTGTATTCTTTATTTTTATATATGCCCTGTTCACCGCCCTGAGTCCTTCGGGAGAAGGGTGGTATACAAATATAATAAAATGAAATGAAAATGAAATTTCTTTTTGTGTGAAGATTGATGCAAAGAATGAGTTAAGCAACCCTGCTTTCTCCCTACTGCCTGCTACTTCCTTGCCATCTTCTCGCTTTAGTGGACCTACAGTTTCCTTGACTTTTTTCTTGTTGTTAATATGTTGAAAGAAACTTTTTTATTATCCTAGATTTCTGTTGCAAGTCTTTGTTCATTCTGAGCCTTTGCTTTTTTGACTTTGACTTTGCATGTTTTGTCTGTCTGCTGATATTTAGCCCTAGTTATGTGCCTCTCTTTCCATTTTTTTGTACTTGTCCTTTTTGTCTTTCAGTTTGTCAGAGAGATATTTCTGCAGCCATGCTGTTTCTTCATGAATTTCTTGTTTTCTTTTTCAGTGGTATTGTGCTGGATTGGGCTTTTGTGATCATATTTTTCAGAATTTCCCATGCTTCTTCAGTTGTTTCCCCCCTTAGGATTTTCATCCATGGAATCTTTCCTAGGTTTCTCTGAGTTTGTTTAAATCAGCTCTTTTGAAGTTTAAGACACTGGTTGGATTATTTTCTATTACTTGTGTTTGCATTATATTGAATTCCAATATGACGTGGTCACTTTCTCCCAAGGCTCTGGCAACTTCAACTCCCTCTATCACTTCTTCTGTATTACTAAGAATTAGGCCCAGTATAGGTTTACTTCTAGTATGCTTCTCTACCTTTTGGATGGCAAAGTTGTCGGCTAGGTTGGTTAGGAATCTGTTTGATCTCCCACTCACTGCAGAGTTTGTCTCCCAGTTGATATCTGGATGTGAGAGTTATCAAAACCACAGAGTTGAAAGCCTGCTTACGAGTCAAGAAGGAAAAGAAAAAGAAATTAAATACATCAAGGAAGCCCTCAGAACATGTGCCTATCCCAAGTGGGCCTTCATTATATCTCAAAAAAGATCTAGCAGGAGCTCCTCCATAACAAAGAAAACAATAAATGAAGCTGCATAGTCATTCCACACATTGCAGGAATATCAGAAAAACTCATGAGGATCTTCAACCAACACAACATACATACACACTTCAAACCTAAGAATACACTGTGGCAGAAGCTTGTCCACCCCAGGGATAAAACACCCAGACACAAACTGAGCAATGTGGTATATGCAGTACAATGCAGTGAGTCATGTGCAGATCTATATATTGGTGAAATGAAACAACTACTTCATGAATGCATGGCACAACGTAGAAGAACAAATCCATCAGGACAAGAGTCAGCAGTCCATCTGCATTTAAAAGACAAAGACAATTCTTTTGAAGACAGCAAAGTCCACATTTTGGATAGAGAGGACCGCTGGTTTGAAAGAGGAATTAGAGAGGCCATCTATGTCAAAATTGAACAGTCATCTCTCAACATCTCTCATCTATCTCCAGTCTACAACACAGTCTACAACACAGGCGTTTCGACATTTCCAAGAAGGCTACACACCCATTTGCACTACTCAGGTTGACCCTAAAGACACAGATAAGACTCCAGCTAGCTTTAATGACTTGCTAAAACAATGCAAATGAACAGCTGTCTGCAGGAGTATAAATCTTTCCATTCCCCCACCATCCAGTCAGAGCTGAAGAAGCTTCTTGGATGAGAAGTGAAATGTCTTCAAAGAAAAACAAGTAAGTCCAGTTACCTCTTGAAAAAGCATCTTTGGGATTGATATCTGGATAGTTGAAGTCTCCCATTACTACTGTGGTATGCTTCCTACATACATTTGTTAACTGGTTGGCAAAGAGTTTGTCTATTTTTCTGCTTGGTTGGGTGGCCTGTAATATACACCTATCGCAATGTCACTTTTTCCCCTTTTATATTAACTCAAATACATTCTGGAGGAATTTTATCTTTGATCATGTGCATTTCTGTAGACGTATAGTGTTCTCTTACCTATAATGCAACTCTCCATCCTCTTTTGTAGATCTGTTTCTTTTGAACAATTTGTATTCATCAGTACATTCCAGTCATGGGTTTCATCCCACCAGGTTTCTGTAATGCGAACTATGTCAAACCTGCCCTCGTGTACTATTGCTTCTAATTCACCCTGTTTGTTCCCCAAGCTTTGAGCATTTTTATATAAGCATTTAAGACTTTTATGCCTGTCCATGGGTATGTTTCCTGCATCTCCTAATTGTCTGAGTTTTTCTTTTTTTCTCACCAATCCGTACCTCACTGTTTGATTTGTTTTCTTGGTTCTAGAAATTTTAAAGAGTGGTCGCCCTTCTCCCTCAGTTTTAGTTTAAAGCCTTTCTGATGAGTTGGGCCAGTCTTTTTCCGAGTACATTTTTCCTGTTTTTGTGAGGTGCAGCCCATCCCTTGCCAAGAGACTTTCACATATGAAATGTAGTCCATGGTCCAGGAAACCAAATTTTTCTTGGCCACACCAACCCTTTAGCCAGTGGTTTATTTCTAGAATTATTTTTCCCCTCAATAGGTATTGGCCTTTTGTTTGGAGTACTGATGAGAACCTTATTTGTGCTCCTAGGTTCTTAACTTTATTGCCTAGTTGCTTATAATCTCTCAGTATTATACTCAGGTTTTTTGTTGAGTCATTCATCCCAATGTGAAGGAGGAGGAAAGTATAGTAATCTGTGGGCCTAATTATTTTGGTTAGGTTTTTAGCCACATCTTTGATTTTTGCTCTAGTCAAGAGAGACAACATGCCTCCCTATATTGTATATCTGGTTTGCAGATGGCTGCTTCTGTTCCGTTGAGAATAGAATCTCCTATTACCAACACTCGCCTTCCTTTTGGGGGGAATGCAGTTTGGGGGTTTTTTTCTGTTTATGTCAGGTGTGTTTGTTGATGTGGCTCTTTTAGGGATATTTGGTGTTGTTTCTTTGCTAGGTGTCTGTGTATTTCCATCTGGGAAAGAAATTGATTGCTCAATTTTAATGGGACTGCATCTGATTAGGTTAGATTGGGCAATGGGGGTTTGTTAGATGTATGCTGCTTCTTTCTTTGATTATTGTATTTCCTTCTATGTATGACATACCTCCATTTGTCTTCCTGCATGGGTTTATCAGTAGGGTCAAATCCTCTGGGAGTTATTTGTTCATTATTTGGTTCGGTTTAGGTGTTCTGTTCCAGCCTACGACCGGCCCCGTTTGTGTATCCGGGACAAACCCTTTTTCCTTTTTACAATCAATAGGCTGGAAAAACCCACCCCAAATTTATTTACAGTTCAAACAAAAAAGCAACAGAATATTTCCTTCAATAAATGAATCAAAATATCAAACAAGAGTCAACAAACAAGAGTTAAACAGAAGTATCAAGAACAGACCAGGATTCCCTTAGAAAGTCTCCAAACGGTTGCCTTCAACAACCAGCCCTGCCCACACCTTCCCTTTTTATTATCAGTCCCAAGGCGTGGCTTCTCATTGCCTTCTCCTCCTCTCACTGAGTTGCCTCATTGATTTTCTCTGCTCTGCTCTGCTGGATTGCCTTCTGCTTCTAGCCTCTGAACAGATTCAGCTGTGACTCTTCTGAGTCTGACAACTCATACTCACACAGCTGAGCCTCATGAGGAACATGACTGGAGGGGCCAGACTGAGAGTCCTGCAGTGCATCAGAGCCTCCCTCAGACACCAAAGGCTCTCCAAACCCCTCCTCCTCCTCAGATTCATCGGACTCAGCTGCTGGGAGCACAGGCTGACACTGAATCACAACATTAGGTATAGCTTTCTTGTGTAGGTTGGAATTAGAGTTGCCTCTAAATCTCTTATAGTTCACATAGTTTACATTTAATGCATCTATAATTTGGGTGTTTTTTGGGCATAAGCACATACATGGAACATGCACTGCATACTACAATAGTATAAGTTGCCTGTTCCATGAATTTGTTATTTGAAAATCCCTCTTTTTTAGTTGATGGATGTGCTTTGCTGTTAGCCTTATTTCTACCTTCTCTGTTCTAGGTAATTCTGCCTATTTTTTTCCTATCCTTTTTTGTGCCTGTTTGTGCTCATTTTTCTACCTTGTTACTTATTTAACCTTCTTAACTATTATGTTAATTTTATTTATCATTTTCTTCCCTCAATTTTTAAAAAGTTTTTGAAGTCCAATTTCTCCCTACCTTATTATTAAAGATTTGCCTCTTTGTTAATCCTATTCTTTTTTTATTTCTGGTGTTCCATTCTTGTCCCTAATATTTGCCTATTTATTTATATTTTATTTTCTGGCCTGTATTTATTTTTATTCTCTACTGGGCTCTTCCCTCCTTTCCTATTGGGACCTCAAACAATTGTTGCCTTCGCTTCCCTTATTCGTTGCTCTGGCCTCTTGTCATTTTCTCTGCCAGCTCCATTCTGTCTTTCGGCACTCAGGTGTTTTCGGCCTCGTCTCTACTCTGGTCAGGCCTGCTGTTCAGCTTTTCGGTCGGCTCAGCTCCACTGTCTTGTCTGCTCTGCTCAGCCGGCCACTCAGCTTTAGCGATCAGAGCTCTCTAACTCGATGTGCTTCTGCTGCTGCTGTTCTGCCTGTCTCTGCTGCTGCTACAATCTCCCCTCCAAAGATTCTGCCAGTAACAATTTCTCTCAGCCACCAGTTCCCTTTTTTGGATAGGTTGCTCCAGGCCCTTTGTCCTTTGCCAGATGGCCTGCTGGACTAGCAGGAGGCAGGGATGGCTGCTTATCTCTCTGGGGTGGGAATGTTGATCAAGTCCTCAACAAGTCCTCCACTTGGGGCAAGTCACTGGAGAGGGCTGCTGGGCTAGAAAGATGCAGTGGGAGGGCTGTGGTAGTTGGGATTGTTCAGAAGACTGTCTTTTTGTGAAACAACAGGAAGGGGAAAAAACTGTGCTTCTCTATATACATGCATTAAAGCAGAGGCCCCCAACCTTTTGGGCATCAAGGACCGGTTCTGTGGAGAAAGATTTTTCCACGGACCAGGAGGGGTGTGGTTTCATGTGCTTCCTGCATCCAGCGGATGGGGCTTCACTTGTTTGCGCGGTCCAGTTGCTGGTATACTGCGGCCCGGTGCCGGTCCACGGACCAGGAGTTGGGGACCCCTGCATTAAAGGATGAGTTCACATCTATGTGATCTTCCTTCCTACTATACCCTTATCAACAAGTCATTACTATTTTCAAACAGTGTTTCCCCCTCCATCTTTAATTTAATGTACAGTAATCTCATAGTATGTTGAGTACACATTAGGGCAGGGGTCCCCAACCTGTGGGCCACAGCCCACTACAGGCCTGCTTGTCACCAGTCTGTGGGACAGGCTGGTCAGTGCACACACTCACTCCCACTTGTGCTAGGGCCGCCGCTACACAAACAGGGTGCCACGTGACAAAAATGGGGCGCCGCACAGCAAAAACACAGCAGTGCTAGCGCCCGCATAGCAAAAATGGAGCAGTGTAAGTATCACGCAGGCACTAGCACTGCCCCATTTGCGTCACGCGTGCTCATGAACCCATTTGTGTGTGTGCATGCACGTAAAATGCTTCCCTTTCCCTCCAGTTCGTCAACCGAGAAAGGTTGCAGACCTCTGCATTAGGGGACTTCATTCTCAGAATAAAATGGGATGCATTCTATGCATTGAAGTTGTACATCAATCCCTGAAGGTCCTTTCAGCCATAGTTTTTACTGAAAAACATCTGGGTGAAATTGTTGTGAAGACAAATGAAACTTGTAAGATAGCTGGTACTTTTTTCCTCATAGCTATCTCAAGTGATATGGACAATATGTAATGGAAATTTTCTTGGTAGATAATCATAATTTACTTGTACAGGTTCTGTTCATTGTAAGTTATTTTGATATCCACCATATTTTAATTATAATTGACATTTATGTTAAGCCCCAAATGCAACTATTGTGGTTAATATCAAGGCAGTTTATATGGGGCTACTCTTGAAATATACTCAGAAGCTGCAGTTAGTGGAGAAGGAGAAAATGTGAGCAGTTATATATTGGTCATGCCCATATAACTGTCATATTTCTTGATAATGTGATATTTATTCTATTTTTAATTTTGGAGATGTGACAGCTCTAGAAATATTTTTATAGAGAATTGACGATAGATAGATGCAACAACATTAAGGATAAAATCATGAAGTCATACTTTACAGAAAGCTAACTTACAGCAGCGGCTAAACTTAGGATCATCACAGAGTAAACTATTTACATTACTACACCTTTCCACCAGAAGCAGTTTATTTCACATTGAAAACTGCCTTCAAATTGAGTACACATGGACAACTATTTGAACTTGTGCTTTTCCTTGAATTTTTCCCTTGAGAACCTTTAAAATACACAACATGCCTAATAATCTCTTGTACAAAATGTACCCTTTCGCTTTGACAAGCAGTCCCTAGAGGGGTTTCTGGAGAAAACATGTTTTAGTGAAACTGTTGAAACCTTATGTGAAAGCTAAGCTTAAAGAAACTTGAAAATTTGATTGTTTTCCAAACAGATTATACCTTTCTTTCTCTTTGTGAGGTTTGTTCATTACATATTACACATTTTGCCTTGGCAGTTTAATAAATCTCTGAATATTGCTCCTCTCAGTGATAATATGAATTCACTTCAGTGACTTAATGTTTGGTCAACCCACTCTGTCCCAGAGAACATTCATAGTCAATTGTCAACCTCCTGTCCTTTTTATGTTTGACAATGAATTTAAAAATGCTTACATAATTGTGGGTTTTAATAAGCATTTCAGAAGTTTATTTTATACAGCGAATGCCTTCCTTTGCCAGGCAACGTGTCCAAAACAAATACTCCAGTTTGTATGTCACAACACATGTAGGCGTCCCAGCACAAATGTGTTTTGAGTATTCTCATTCACAGTGTCTCTCCTGATTCTGCTTTGCTATAGCATAATTTGCCACTGTTTTGTTCATATGCAAATCCTCTGGTTCCAATCTTGTGAGTTAGTAAGATGTAAAAAATAGATCTAAAGAAGGAAGGGGTTAGAGGATTTTTAGGTCTTGTTTCAGATATATTACTGTATTAGGAGTTTGGGCAGATAATTTTTAAGTTATCACAAAACTCATTTGTTGACTCATTTTGTAAGCTATTTTAATTTTTTCAATCTAAAAAGTTTTTTTTTACAAGTTCTGTTCAGGTGATAAGTTCATATGCAGACCTCAGTCAAACACCCAGTCTCAATAGATAAAATATAATTGACTGCATTAAAGATCTTTTGCGTGTATAGAAAGGCTCCCCTCTACAGATAACTGTACTGTATATATGAATGACCAGCTATTCACAGACATGTGATCATAATGTAGAGAGAAAAAAGGCTGCTCACTACTTGCATAATATGTTTTTAAACACAGATGTATTGCTGGTATACAGCTTTGGACAAAGAAAAATTGGAGCTACTGCTAGTTTATGGTTGTTTAGAATCAACAGGTATTTTAATACATAGCCAAGATGTAGAATAGAATAGAGCAGGGCTTTTCAACCTTTTCACCCATTGTACCACTTTTAGGATATGGCAACATCCGAGTACCACCAGTCGCCTAGCAAGGTGTCAAAAACTTGATTACAAAAAAAAGGAAAAAAGTGATGAAGTACAGGTAGTCCTTGACTTACAATGGTTCACTTAGTTATTGTTCAAAGTTACAATGGCACTGAAAAAAGTGCCTCCCAAACCACAGCCAAGGAAGACACCTGCCTGTCCACCCGGTGGTGCTCTTCCTCCTGTCCAAGGTTTTCATTGTTGTGAGCATTTCTGTTGAGGATTGGCAGCAGGGGTGGGGTAGGGGATGTTTGGTTTTTATTCCCCCTTTCTGCTGGGTGGTTGCACCAGGTTTTGGTCACTTCACAGGACCCTAGCACACTGTGACTGTCATAAATATGAATCAGTTGCAAAGCATCGGAATGTAAATCACAAGACCCTGGGGATGCTGCAACATTCCAGCTGATTGGCACTACTTCTGGGCTCAGCAGAAGCGCCGGGATTAGCACTGAGCTCCAGCTGGAGCCTGGCGCTGATCCTGGTGCTTCCGCTGAGCCCTGACAGCCCTGCAACTCCAGCCATCTCTCACTCAGGCTTGTGCCGTGCTGCCACTGGTTCAGCTCATTCCCCTTCCCCGCTACCACTTTTCTAGGATGGTCGCGTACCACCTGCCAGGTGCCAATGTATCACAGGTGGTACCCATACCACTGGTTGAAAAGCCATGGAATAGAGTTGGAAGGGACCTTGGAGATCTTCTAGTCCACCCTTGCTCAAGCAGGAGAACCTATACCATTTCAAACAAATGACTGTCTAGTCTTTTCTTTAAAACCTACAGTGATGGAGCGCCCACGATTTCTGAAGGCAAGCTGTTCCACTGGTTAATTGTCCTCACTGTTAGGACGTTTCTCCTTAATTCCAAGTTGCTTCTAACCTTGGTCAATTTCCAACCATTGTTTCTTGTCCTGCCCTCTGTCTGGTGTTTTGGGGAATAGTTTGATGCCCTCTTCTTTGTGGCAGCCCCTCAAATACTAGAATACTGCTATCATGTCAACCCTGTTTCTTTTTTCTTTAGACTAGCCCACGGGTCAGCAACCCGCAGCTCCCTAGCCGCATGCGGCTCTTTAAGCTGTCTCATGCGGCTCCCAGGCCTCCTCTGCCGTTCTGCAAAAAAGTCCCATTGAGAGAATGGGCCGGCGGAGGTTTGGAGAGCTGATGCCTTTCGGGGCCAAAAGAAATGTAAACGAAGGAAGCAGCTATCCAAACGGAGCAACGGGGGTTTGGAGAGCTGCGCGCGCAGCTTTCCAAACGTCGTCCGCCCCGTTTCCAAGGCTGCCGGCTTCGTCCATGTTTGAGGAAGCCAGCAGATCTCCAAACGGCCAGCGGTGGTTTGGAGAGTTGCGCGCACAGCTCTCCAAACCTCCTCCTCTCTGTTTGCAGGGCTGCTGGCTTCCTCAAACATGGACGAAGCCGGCAGATCTCCAAACGGGCGGAGGAGCTCCAAACCTTCGGCGCCCCGTTTGGAGAGCTGCTGCCTTCTTCCGCGTTTCTTTCAAATGCGGGCGAAGGCAGCAACTCTCCAAACGGGGCGCCGGAGGTTTGGAGACCTGCGCAGCCACCGTCCCATTTGCAGACCTTCCACCTTCGTCCATGTTTGACGGTGGCAGCAGATCTCCAAACGAGTGGCAGCGGTTTGGAGAGCTGCACGCGCAGCTCTCTAAACCTCAACCGTCCTGTTTGCAGAGTTTCCGCCTTCGTCAAACATGATCTCCAAACCGGTGGCAGCGGTTTGGAGGCCCTGGGGGAAGGGGCAGGGTGCTCGGGTGGCTCTGGCGGCGCCCGGGCTGAAAACGGCGCTGCGGCCCAGCGCCAGGGAGACTCGCTGCCGCTTCCGCGCAGGTGCCTCCCAAGGCTGCAAGCTTTGCACGGGAAGCCCGGCGTCCGGCGAAGCGGCAGCGAAAGGGCCGCCTCCCTTTCCCCCCACCCGGCTTCAGTTGGGAGTTTTGTGCTCTCGAAGTTGGCGAGGACTTTTCGGGCTAGCTAGCAGAAGAGAAGCCAGCTCCTTCCTCCTCGGGAGCCATGAGCAGGTGTGGGAAGTGGTACAAGCGCGGCCTCGTGAAATTTGCCCGCACCCTCTTCAAACTCGTCACGGGCAGGCTTAGCAAAGGTAAAGGCGAGGAGTAAAGGTAACGTGGGAATGGCAGGTGGCAGAGGGAGGGAGGGAGGGAAAGGAGCGAGAAGACCAGCCGACGCCATTCGCCAATTGTTGGGTTTAGGGAGCGGAAGGGTTCCCAGTTCCCTTCGGAGAGGGCGTTTGCTGCGCTTGTGGCGTTTTGTAGGCCGAGAAAGGTGTGCTAACTGTTTGTTGGGTCACTTCTGGGCGATCACGGGGCTCCTGGACGATGTGGGGTTTTGCAGCAAAGCCTGGTAGGAAAAGGCTTCATCGGGACACGCTTTCCTGCTTAGGGGGCTTCCGAAGCTACGAATCGCCCTTTCCAGTTTGCAGCAGTAGTGGCAGCAGCTGGAAGGCAGCGTGAAAACCGGTCCGCGAACCTCTTGTTTCCTGGGGGGTAGAGTTGGAGCCTGTTGTTGTGCGCATGTGCGCGCATGCGTACACATGCGCACCCTTCTTTGCGGCTCCCAGTTTTTTCTTTTCTGAGGGAACCGGTTCCAAGTGTCTCTTTCACTGTTTCGGGTTGCCGGCCCTTGGACTAGCCAAACCCAAGTCCTGCAGCCATTCTTCATATGTTTTAGTCTCCAGGCCTTTGATCATTTTAGTTGTTCTTCTCTGAACTTTTTCTAAAGTCTCAACATTTTTTTTGTACTATGTTAACAAAAATTGGTTGCAGTATTTCAGGTGTGGTCTTACTAGGGTTTGATAAAGCGGTACAAATACTTCGCATGATCTTGATTTTATGCCGCTGTTTATACACCCCAGGATTATATTAGCTTTTTTGGCTGTTGCTGCACACTGCTGGCTCATATTCAAGTTATCATCCACTAGGAATCCAAGATCCCTCTCAGAGTTACTGTTTTTGAGCCAGATCTTTGAATTTTCCTGCCTAAATGTAAGTTTTCCCTTTTTCTCCACATTAAATAGACTGGTGCAAAGCCAACAACCTGTCTCTGAATGTAGATAAAACAAAAGAGATGGTTGTTGACTTCAGGAGGACAAAATATGACCGCTTTCCGCTGAACATTGATGGTTCCTTCGTGGAGATCGTAAGGAGCACCAAATTTCTTTGTGTTCACTTGGCGGAGAATCTCACTTGGTCCCTCAACACCTGTTCCATAACAAGGAAGGCCCACCAGTGTCTTTACTTTCTAAGGAAACTGAGGAAGTCACAGTTTCCACCACACATCCTCACAATCTTCTACAGAGGGACTATTGAGAGCACCCTGAGCAGTTGTATTACTGCCTGGTTTGGAAACTGCACCGTTTCGGATCGCAAAACCCTACAGCGAATAGTGAGGATGGCAGAGAAGATCATTGGGATTGCTCTTCCCTCTGTCATGGATATTTACATCACACGTTGCATCCGCAAAGCCAGAAACATTGTGGCTGATTACACACACCCCTCATACACACTCTTCACTCTTTTGCCATCTGGAAAGAAGTACAGGAGCATTCAGGCTCGAACATCCAGATTGTGTAACAATTTCTTCCTACAAGCCATTAGAATTCTCAACATAAAGAAACTGGAACTATAAATACTTGTATTTGTAGTTTTTTTTTAATTTTATAGTTTAGAGTTATGTGTAGTTTGTGTTCTGTTCTTTTTTTGATTCGTGTCGTCTGATGTAGCACCTTGGTCCTGGGGAAACATTTCGTTTCACTGTGTACTGTACTGTATATTGTTGAAATGACAATAAAGTCTACTACTACTACTACTAAAATTCATTTTGTTGGATAGGACCCATTGTTCAAGTTTGGATTCTGAGCTTGTCTTCTAGGGTTTTGGCTATTCCTGTCAGTTTAGTGTCATCTGCAAATTTGATGAGTTTCCCTTCTATTCCCTCATCTAAGTCATTTATGAAGTACTTGGCCTAAGACGGAGCCTTGTGGTACCCCACTGCTTACTTCTCTCTTTAGTGGACCTACAGTTTCCTTGACTTTTTTCTTGTTATTAATATGTTGAAAAAAACTTTTTATTGTCCTTGATTTATGTTGCACGTCTTCGTTCATTCTGACCCTTTGCTTTCCTGACTTCATCTTTGCATGTTTTGGCTGTCTTCTGATAATCAGCCTTAGTTATGTGCCCCTCTTTCCATTTTTGGTAGTTGTCCTTTTTGTCTTTCAGTTTGTCAGAAAGATCTTTCTGCAGCCATGCTGGTTTCTTCTTGAATTATTTGTTTTTCTCTTTCAGTGGCATTGTGCTGGATTGGGTTTTTATGATCATATTTTTCAGAATTTCCCATGCTTGTTTTCCCCCTTAGGATTTTCATCCATGGAATCTTTCCTAGGTTTCTCTAAGTTTGTTTAAATCAGCTCTTTTGAAGTTTAAGACACTGGTTGGATTATTTTCTATTACTTGTGTTTGCATTATATTGAATTCCAGTATGACATGGTCATTTTCTCACAAGGTTCCGGCAACTTCAACTTCCTCTATTGCTTCTTCTCTATTAGTAAAAGTTAGGTCCAGTATAGGTTTATTTCTATTTGCCTCCTCTACTTTTTGGATGACAAAGTTGTTGGGTAGGTTGGGTAGGAATCTGTTCGATCTCCCACTCATTGCAAAGTTGGTCTCCCAGTTGATAACTGGATAGTTGAAATCTCCCATTACTACTACAGTATGCTTACTAAATACATTTGTTAACTGGTTGGCAAAGAGTTCATCTATTTCTTTCTTTTTTTATTGAAAAGTTTTACAATACTTTTTTTAAAAAAAAACATACTCCCTCCCTCCCCCCAACCCTCCCCTCCCCTCCCCCCTCCCCGACTTCCCAGAGCTGAATACAGGGTATTAACTTACAAACTTAAGCTAAAATATGCTAACAACAAAAATAAAACATTAAATTCTATCGCACTTTAACTCTCCGTAAACATAACTATATTACTAACAAATAACTAATAATACATCGTATAAAACCACTACTTATTCAAATGCTAAATGAAACTTTTTAGTCCCATATTTATTCTGAATATATTCGATCCATCTTCTCCATTCAACATTATATCTCTGTTGCGAGTGTTCTTTCAAGTATGCTGAAATCTTTGCCATTTCCGCCAAGTTGGAAACTTTCAAAGTCCACTCTTCTATAGTAGGCAGTTCCTCCTTCTTCCAATATTGTGCTACTAAAAGTCTTGCTGCTGTAATTAAATTCAACATCAATTTAGTATCTGTAACAGTAAAATCTGTAATAATACCCAACAAAAACAACTGCGGAGAAAACCTTATCTTTTTCTTAAATATCTTTTGCATATTCCACCAAATTTTAATCCAAAAAGCTTTAACTTTTTTACAAGTCCACCATATGTGATAATACGTTGCATCCTCACAACCACACCTCCAACATTTGGGCTGGCAATTCGGATACATACTTGCAAGTTTTTTAGGGTCTAAATGCCACCTATAAAACATTTTATAAAAATTCTCTCTTAAATTTTGGGCCTGTGTAAATTTTACATTTCTAATCCAAATCTTTTCCCAAGTATCCATTGTTATAACCTCCTGAAAATTCTGGGCCCACTTTATCATACAATCTTTAACAAGTTCTGTTTCTGAGTCAATTTCTATCAATGCATTATATATTCTTCTTATATGTGCTTGACCTTGATCTCTAATTTGTTTTACCAAATTTCCATCAGATATCAAAATGCCAACTTTCTGATCTTCTTTCCATCTTGCTTGTAACTGCCCATACTGAAACCAAGTTTGCACAATCTTTTCTTCTTTTAAAATATTATATGGCTTTAATTGCCATACATTCCTTTCTATCCTTTAAATTTCTTTATATGTAGTCTCATCATGTTTAAATCCAACATTTATATTTTCTATTGCATGTTTAGGTATTGCCCAAATTGGTATCTTGTAATTTAGAGTTCATGGGTGGCCTGTAGTACACACCTATGGCAATGTAACTTTTTTCCCCTTTTATATTGATCCATATACATTCTGGAGGGATTTTATCTTTGATCATGTGCATTTCTGTAGATGTGTAGTGTTCTCTTACATATAGTGCAACTCTCCCCCCTCTTTTTGTAGATCTATTTGTTTTTTTACCATTTGTATCCGTGCACCAATACATTCCAGTCATGGGTTTCGTCCCACTAGGTTTCTGTAATGCCAACTATGTCATACACACCCTCATGTACTATTGCTTCTAGTTCACCTTGTTTGTTCCCCAAGCTTTGAGAATTGTATATAAGCATTTAAGACTTTGTTGTTATGTTTCCTGCATCTCCTGATAATTCCTTTGTAACTAATAAACATGTTCTTTGAGGAATTTTCAAGCTTCAGAGTTCTGCTTTATTTGTCTCTGTCTGTCAGAACCATGACAAATAGCTGAGCAAAGAAAATCAGCCAAGGCAGCAGGAAAATGGAAAGAATCAAGAATGCATCTTTCCAGAGAGCAGCAAGGAAGGATAATGAAGTTTACTGGCATGAGTGGTGTAAACAACTTGAAGCAATTCTGCTTAAAATTATACAACAACATCTAGCACTAACCATCAAAAGGGAATTGCCAGTTGTCTAAGCCAGCGTCTGAAGGGGATGTGGCACCAACAACCATTGCAAACCTGTACTGGATCATGAAAATATTTAATGAATATCAAAGGATCATTTACATGTACTTCATCAACTATGAGAAAGCCTTCAAGTCAACTTGGTGCAATCACTGTGCACAAATCAAGAAGCTACTGTGTGAACACCATGTGGAGACACTAATTAGTTTAAGATAGAGAAAGAGTGTGACAAGGTTGCATTCTTTCCCTTTTCTTATACAACCTGAATGCCAAAATGATCATGAGTAAGCTAGATCTTGAAGAATCAAAAATAGGGGTAAAGATTAGTGGAAGAAACATCAACAATCTTCACTATGCTGACAATACAACTCTCAGAAACCAAAGAAGGCCTGGAACATCTCATCAATAAAATCAAAAATGAAAGTGAGAATTTTGGTCTTTTCTTGAACATCAAACAACCAGGTTCATGACCACCAAGGAAGGGAAACATCAAAATAGTAACTGATGGCAAAGAAATAGAATGTGTGGAAAAATTCACTTTCTTAGGATCACAGATAGTTCAAAGTGGTGAATGGATCATAGAAATAAACCATTGGATTGCACTGGGTCGCACAGCAATGATGAACATGAGCTGAATATGGAAAAGCAAGCAGATCAGACTGGCAGACAAATATAGGATAGTTCACTCTGTTGTAGTTATCTATGGTTGTGAAAGTTGGACCTTAAAAAAACAAGACAGGAAGAAAATTGACTCGTTTGAGCTGTGATGCTGGAGAAGGCCGCTGCATAGGGTCTAGGACAGGGGTAGGCAACCTGAAACAGTGAAAAAGCCACTCAGAACCGGTTCCCTCACAAAAGGAAAAACTGGGAGCTGCAAAAAATGTGTGCATGCACGCATGCGCAGAACAGGGTTTGAAGAGTGGAGCCAAGGCGAGACATGCACATTCCCTGCCCCCTCCACTCTTATTCACTCACATTTTGTTTGGAACAGCTTCTCTCTCGCTCTCATTCACTCGAAAGGCCAGCTGCAGCACCTCCACTGACTTCCATGAGGACGCTTGGCAATGAAGGGGCCGATTGAAACTGCTCCCGGTAGTGCTGCTACTGCTAAATTTTCCACTTGCTGCTTGGTTCCGATGAAACCGGAGAACCCCCAGATGCCACTGCTAGGGGTGGAGGAGGCTGCCTGGGTTCAGCCGTAGCAGAAGCCGACAGTAGCAGTGGAGGCGGCGGCGAGAGAGACGCTGGAGGTCTGCTGCATCTCCATCAGCCTCCGCCTCCCCCGCAAAAACAAATTCCCGGGTCGGGCCCCAAGGGCTGAGCAATCGCTCCGGCGGTGACTGCTGCTGTTGGGGCAGCCTAGTGCGCTCACTGAGAGATGCTGGAGGTGCTCCAGGCCAGCGTGGTAGCTGCTGTGCTCACCGTCTTTGCCCCAAAGGAAGAGGAGACGAAGACAGCAGCTCCACCAGCCTCTGCTGCCTCCTTCCATCTGCTGCCTGGCCCAAACGAAGTGGAAGGGGGTGGCAGAGGCTGGTGCAGCTGCTGCCTTTGGCTCCCCTCCACCAAACACACCGCTGCCGTCTCACCCGACTCTCTTTCCACCCCACTCTTTAGCAGCAGGGCCGTCCGGCCCTTTTTCCATCTGCTGCAAGTTCCTCCAGCTCCCCTCCTCCAAACACACCGCTGCTGTCTCCCCTGACTCTCTTTCCACCCCACTCTTTTGCAGCAGAGCCGTCCAGCCCTTCTTCCATCTGCTGCAAGTTCCTCGGGCTCCCCTCCTCCAAACACACTGCTGCTGTCTCACCTGACTCTCTTTCCACCCCGCTCTTTTGCATCAGGGCCGTCCGGCCCTTCTTCCATCTGCTGCAAGTTCCTTAGGCTCCCCTCCTCCAAACACACTGCTGCCATCTCGCCCGACTCTCTTTCCACCCCACTCTTTCGCAGCAGGGCCGTCCGGCCCTTTTTCCATCTGCTGCAAGATCCTTACGCTCCCCTCCTCCAAACACACTGCTGCCATCTCGCCCGACTCACTTTCCACCCCACTCTTTCGCAGCAGGGCTGTCTGGCCCTTTTTCTGTCTGCTGCAACTTCCTTGGGATCCCCTCCTATGAACACACCGCTGCCGCCTCGCCTGGGGAAGTTGCAGCCCCTGTGCGGCTTTGGTGGAGAGGTAGCAAACAGGAAGAAACAGGAAGGTTGGCGGCGGCAGCAGCTGCTGCTGTTGAAGCAGCTTAGTGCA
Organism: Vipera ursinii; assembly: GCF_947247035.1. NCBI lineage: Eukaryota > Metazoa > Chordata > Lepidosauria > Squamata > Viperidae > Vipera > Vipera ursinii. Next base: position 70,796,990 of record NC_139514.1, read on the forward strand.
CTTGCAGAGATCCTGGAGGTGTTCCAGGCTCGGCGGAGCCGCCACACTCCACGGCTTTGGCGGCAGGAGCAGCGGTGTGTCCGGGCAGCACCACCTACTACTTGGAGGGGCAGGAGCTGCCAGTGCATCGCCCATGCCCGCTTGCCAAGTGCTGCCTGCCAGGCGCCCTGCTGTTGCTGCCTTCCTGTTTCTTCCTCCCGGCCGTCAGGCATTGCTACTGCTGCCGCCAAAGACGCTCCAGCGTCTTGGCGAGTGCACTAGGCCACCCCAACAGCAGCCTCCGCCTGCAGAGCAATTGCCCAGTCCTTGGGGCTCACTGCTGCCATGGGGGCTGGCACGGGGATTTGTTTCTGCAGGGGAGGCGGAGGCTAACAGAAATGCAGCAGACCTCCAGCGTCTCTCTCACCACCACCTCCACCGCTGGATTCCATTACGGCCAAACCCTGGCAGCCTCCTCCACCTCCAGCAGTGGCATCTGGGGTTTCTCCAGTTTCACTGGAACCAAGCAGCAAGTGAAAAACTTAGCAGTAGCAGCAGTAGCAGGAACAGTTTTAATTGGCCCCTTCATTGCCAAGCGTCCCCCTGGAAGTCAATGGAGGCGCCGTGGCTGGCCTTTCGAGTTGGTGACTGAATGAGAGCGAGAGAGAAGCATTTTCGAGCAAAGTATGAGTGAATGAGAGTGTGAAAGAGGCTTTTTAGAGCAAAATGTGAGTGAATGAGAGCAAGAGAAGTTTTTGCGAGGAACATGTGAGTGAATGAGAGAGCGAGATAAAAGCTTTCCTTTTATCCCTTTCTTCGGACACCACCTTCCCCCCGGCCGTTTCTCCCGAGTCACCAACCTTCACAGCTCCCTGCCGCTAGCAAGAACAATCTTTTTGAGTTTTTTACTCTTCTTTTTCCAGGCTAAGGGAGTGCCAGCCCTGCTGATGTAGGAAAAGCAAAGCAGGGGCCCTGCTGGCTCTCCAGAATAGCGGGGCCGCTTCCTAAGAAATGCGGCTGATCAGTCTTAGTTTCTTCTGCAAGGAATGGTTGGGGGAGGGGTGCATTTGCTTCACCCTTTCCTCCCCCAAAAGGTTCCCTGCTTGGAAGGAGAAACGTGAAAGGGATGGCTTTTGGTTTCTTTCCTTCTAACGGACAGAGTGGTGCCCAGTGGGTATTAGGGAGGGTACAGATTGGGAAAGGGGATTGCATCTTTCATCATCCAGCAAAACTGGTAAGAGAAAGCTTGTGGACTGACCAACTAAGCTGCTAAATCCCCTCTTTCTAGCGGACCCTCCTCACTGGGAAGAAACCTTGGCAATGAATGTTTTTCGAGGCCCACGCGCATACACACACACAGACACACACACAGACACACACACACACACACACACAGAGAGAGAGAGAGAGAAGTCCCCCTCCCCAGCACGCCCCATCTGACCGTCCCACTCACCTTTCCATCAGTCTTCCTGTCTCTTCCTCCGCTGCCGCCATGTGCAGTCTGAGGAAGAAAAGAGGTTTGTGGGCAGTCCCACAAACAGCTTGTGGGAAGTCCCACAAACCAAAGAACTTCAACCAATCAATTCAAGCTTCATAAGGTGTTTTTTTCCCTATGAGAAGTTTGAATTGATTGGTTGAACTTTTTTAGTCCCACTTTTTTTTTTTGACTGCACATGGCAGAGGACTGGGAGCTGCAGGAGACATGATCTAGGACAACTTGGCACAGCCAGCTCAGCAAACCAGAGGTGACCACCAAGTCATCTCTGCCAATTCACCACTTCCAAGTCACCTCAATTCCAAATGGGAATTCACCATCCTATTTTCACACCCACCACCACTATCACTATGCCAAGCTCCAGGCTGAAGAGGCCAGGCAAGGTGGCGTCAGAGTAGGGTGTGTGAAAATGAGACACCCCTAGCTGCTGCCACCTCCCTGCCACCCACCCCACCCACCATTGTCGGAAGGGAAGCCCCTGATCACCACCACCATTGGTCTGCGCTCTGCCTACCCACTCGCTCTCTCGCCAGCCCAGCTCTCCCTCTGGCTGCCAAAGGAAGTTGTTGCGGTGGTGAATTGGTCTTGTGGAGTTGTCCTGTGGTGACTTGGTGGTGAGTTGGAAGAGGTGACTTGGCAGTGGCAAGCTGGTGGCTGCATTGAACTGGCCATGCCATGTTGTCCCATTCCATTCTGCATATTCCTTGGACAGCAAAGATGACTAGCAAGCAAATACTGGAGTGCATAATACCAAACATGTCACTAGAAGACAAAATCACAAAAATGTGTCTCACTTATTTTGGTCATGTCATGTGGGGGAATTCATTAGCGAAAGCAATTATCTTTGGAGGAATTAATAATAAAAGGAAATCAGGCCATCAAAGAACACAGTAGCTGGACACTATCAAAGCTGACACCAGCCAGGACATAGAAAAACTCAAAGGAATAGTGCAAGATCGGAAGATGTAGAAAGACCTGGCTCATAGACTCACCAAGAGTCAGGTTCAGCCGAACGGATAACATCATCATCATCATTGTCATCATCGTTTTATTGTGCATTCTAAATAATATAAGAAAACTATTGTTTAAACATAGATTTTTTTTGACAAAAAATGCTCTGGATAATTGAAGGGTTATAGTCCTAGAATCTAAATAAGTAGAGGTACAGTATGAAAAATATTTTGAATTTCAAACACTAGGAGCTTTAAATACCTTGTTTCAGACTCTGAAACAATTATACCAGGCTTGAAACATGTACTTGCAACCTCACTAAAAATGTCCTGATGCTGGTCCAGTCATTTCAGTTTTCCAAGTTCAAAATGGCTCTATTTTGAGTTCAGCATAATTAATTTGGGCTCAGATGGACTGTTTCAAGTTTGAAATGATTCCTGGAGATTGAAATAGCTTTGGAATATTGGAATATTTCTGGCATAAAACATTTCCAATTCAAAAGATTTTGCATACCACTGAGAATAACCTTTTGATTAATACAGTTTCGGAAGGCAAGACCGATCTCATTATCAGATCAGCAGAAATAACATTTCAACCTAAGAGCAGGCCAACTACTATCACTGATCTTAGAACAATTGTTATTATATTTTATATTTTCATAGATATTTATTAGTATTATTTAAGTCTGTCATTCATAACTGAGTAAAGAATTATGCATTTGGAGTTTTAAACAAGCCCAATTTTTATATGTAAACAAAGCATACACTGAATTGCTATTTAGAGTCTCCTATATCGCTGAAATAAGTCTGTCATATTTTGGCAGCTTCAGTCAGACTCTGACTTAGATGTACTCATTCATTCTGTTTCTATCCTACCTTTCTATTTAATCAGATATTTAAGGCAGCTATTGTAACAAAACTAAAGAAAATGTGAAAAAATAATATAAATTAAAAATAATGCCAAAATTAGTTAAACATTTTTAGCCAGATGAGCAAGAAACTCTTTTCTTATTTTTTGCAGCTGACAAAGAATTAAGCCAGACAAGTTACTTTCTTATAAATCTTTTACAAGGGGACACTTCTGCAAGGCTGTTCTTTAGATATTAACTTTCCAGACAGATATATAGTGGGATAGGCAATTCTCAGTGAGATTACAAGAGGTTTAGAGCTTTAAGAATTTACAACAACACTTTAATTAATCAGTTGACAACTTATGCACATTGTTGGTACAGGCATCATCCCAGTATCTTACCCTGATTAAGATCGTAACTTCTGTATATAAGATATTCTATATCAATGTGGATGGAAGCATGTAATGGGGTACCTCATCTTCATCAATGACCTAGATGAATGAATGGGCACTCATCAAATTTGCAGATGAAACCAAGCTTGGGGGGGGGGGATGGGGGAATTACTAATACTTTGGAAGATAAACTCAAGATTCAGAAGGATCTTGGTAGACTTGACATTGTGCTCTATCCAATAAAATGCAGTTCAATGGTGAGAAAAGTAAGGAAAAAAGTATTTTTCCCAGACCTTTCTGAAAATAACAAGACTACAACCATCAATGCTGCTGTGACTTGGCTGTTTCTTCCCTCTGATAGGATCTTGAAGGTCTTCTAGTCCAACCCCCTGCTCAGGCAGGAAACCCTATACAATTTCAGACAAATGCTCTCTAATCTCTTCTTAAAAACCTCCAGTGTTGGAGCACCCACAACTTCTGGAGGCAAGTCATTCCACTGATTAATTGTTCTGTCAGGAAATTCCCCCTTGGTTCTAGCTTTCTGTCTCTCCTTGATTAGTTTTCATTCATTGCTTTTTGTTCTGCCTTCAGCTGCTTTGGAGAATAGGTTGACCCCCTCTTTTTTGTGGCAGCCCCTTAGATATTGGAACACTGCTATCATGTCACCACTACTCCTTCTTTTCATTAAACTAGACATACCCAATTCCTGCAACCGTTCTTCATATGTTTTAGCCTCCAGTCCCCTAATCATCATGGTTGCTCTTCTCTGCAATTTCTAGAGTCTCAATATCTTTTTTATAACATGGTGAGCAAAACTGGATGCAGTGTTCCAAGTATGGTCTTACCAAGTCATTATAAAGTCGTTGTAACACTTGATCATGATTCTATTCCTCTGTTAATGCAGCTTGGACTGCTTTGGCTTTTTTGGTAACTGCAACACATATTTAAGTGATTGTCCACTAGTACTCCAAGATCCTTCTCACAGTTAATACCATTGAGCCAGGTACTTTTTTTTTGCTCTTGTGTAAAGACAGAAAGACAGATGCAAACAATGAGTTAAGCAATTCTACTTTCTCCCTGCTGCTGTTACCTTCTTGCCATTTTCTCCCATTATGGATCAATCATTTGCTTGACTTTTTTTAACATGTTGAAAGAAGCTTTTGTTATTTTTGACATTTGTCACCAGCCTTAGTTCATTTTGAGCCTTAGCTTTCCTTATTTCATTTTTGCAGGTTCAGGCTATATGCTGATATTGTGCCTTAATTATGTGCCCCTCTTTCCACTTTTTATACTTGTCTTTTTTTGTCTTTCAGTTTAACAGAGAATTCTTTGTGTAGCCATGCTGATTTATTTTGAGATCTCTTATTTTTCTTCTTCATTGGAATTGTGCTAGACTGGGCTTTTATAATCCTGCTTTTCAAAGTTTCCCTAGCTTCTTGGGTTATTTTCCCATTGAAGATTCTCATCTATGGAATTCTTCTCAAGTTCCCTCTAAGTTAATTGATAGCAGCTGTCTTAAAGTCCAAGATTCTAGTTTGACTTTGTTCTATTCCTCATGCTTGCATTACTACAGGACTTGGGTTTGGCTAGTCTAAAGAAAAGAATAAATAGGGGAGACATGATAGCAGTGTTCCAGTATTTAAGGAGCTGCCACAAGAAGAGGAGGTTACGTTATTCACCAAAGCACCAGAGGGCAGGACAAGAAACAATGGTTGGAAACTGATCAAAGTGAGAAGGAACCTGGAATTAAGTAGAAACTTCCTGACAATGAGGACAATTAACCAGTGGAATACCTTACCCACAGAAATCATGGGCACTTCATCACTGGAGATTTTTAAAAAGGCGCTAGACAGTCATTTGTCTGAAATGGTATAGGTTTTCCTGCTTCAGTGGGGGGCTGGACTAGAAGACCTCCAAGGTCCCTTCCAGCTCCTATTCTATTCTATTCTATTCTATTCTATTCTATTCTATTCTATTCTATTCTATTCTATTCTATTCTATTCTATTCTATTCATTATGTTGAATTACAATATTGTACGGTCACTCTCCCCCAAGGTTCTTCAACCTCTTCTATAATTTTATCCCTGTGAGTGAGAATTAAGTCCCATATGGCTAACCCTCTAGTTTTCTTCTCTACCTTTCCTGTAATCAATAGGATGTAAGTCATGTTATTGCTTAATTGCTTTCATGCTATTTCCCACAACACGCTTATTCTCTGATAAAAATTAGATTCTACTGGAATGTAATGAATTAGTTAATGAAACAGGATTTTTTTTACAGTAAATTAAAGAGAAATAATTTGTTCCAGTGTAAATTGCTTTTCTACTTGGAAAAGACATGCAAATAATATCCTTGATTGTTCTAGCTATAATAACTATGTAATTTGACTATTGCTATGAATCCTCTAGTGGCTGCTTTTATTATACCTAATGAATTTCATTGCCGATTATTTCCAAGAAAAGGTGCATGCTGTGAATAAATATTTGATTTTTCATGTATTATAGCCCCTAAACCTGATATGTTCTTCTCCCATGTTTACTTTCTTCTTGTTCTACGTTAATATAACATATTTTTATTGTTTATGTGTAACTTGTTCCAATAATAATTCTTCTAGTAATTTTAGTATGGAACTGCGTATATAAACGAGAGAAGATAATCTTAAAATGGATGTTTCTCATTTCTTGGAAATTACAGTGTTTCAAGCATTTGTTGTTCCATATTTTGCTGCTCTTTAAACTTTGAGGATGTCTCTTTATGATAGCATTTTAATTACATTACTTCAATATTAGTCAAAAGAAATCCTAAACCATGATCTAAAAATATACATTTCTTTTTTGGTTATGGCAGATGTTTACCCATGATTTTACCGGGCTTCCATTTTGTTGTCTTTTTAAAAAAAACACCTAAAAATATTTGGAAGTTCAGGAATTGCCAAAAGTAAACATAACAGTATACCTTTATTGTGTATTTTTATGTGCTTTTTTATCTTTTCCTACTCTAAATCCTTATTTTCCATTAAGATTCCTGAGAAGCACAGAAACTGCAATCAAGTATATTTTTTAAAAAATTAGTTGGGAAGGCTGACTTTTAACTAAGCAACCAATGTTAAAAGATGCTCACAAAATCTGTTAGCTGAGGATTTATTAAATCCATTTTCAAAATGTTGACTACTACAGTTATTAGCCTTTGATACATAAGGTTTTGTTTGTTTTTCAGAATTCATACCCCAGGCTTTTGGAATGCCTTTATCACAAGTAATAGCAAATGATCGGGTACACAAATTGAAGCAAGATATTCATAGAGAAGAGCAGAGAGATGTTTCAGAATTTGTTACATCACTTTTACCTTTTGGGAGTAAAAGACAGAACAAAGAACTCTCAAGCAGTAATTCATCTCTTAGTTCCACCTCGGAAACACCAAATGAATCTACTTCACCCAATACACCAGAACCAGCCCCCAGGGCACGGAGAAGAGTAAGTGCCTATGCATTGCTTAGTGGTTACTGCAAGTATTGTGGGACTTTCCTTTGGAGTTTCTGATTTGTTAGTTTATACTAAAATTAAAGTCAGCCCTGATACAAATGATGATTTTAATGGTCATTGCCTTTCCCAGCTGTTCGTGGGAGAGAACAAAATGGACACAAATCTCTTCCGAGCACCTCAAGGGACATAAGGATTCTTTGGAAACTTTTCTTTTCCCCAGTCAGTTTCCAGTTAGTATTTCAAAATACTAAAAGACAAACTCATCTGTCTGTTGTGCTCTCCCTCTCCCTCTCTCTGTCTCTCTCCCTCCCTCTCTCTCTCACTCACTCACTCACATGCACCCAGATATTTCTCCACCTCATTGCAGCCTCAAATATATTTATAATATAAATATAGTATCATCTTCTTCTTGCTCCTACTACTGATGAGACATGTCTGGCCAGGCTGTTCACAAGGCAGCTGCTGGCCTCTCAAGGCCTTCTTTCTTAGGTCACATATGGAAACTGACACTCATGACTAACTTGGGGACTAGGCATAAGCACCATTTATTCAATGCTGCTGTACGTTTGGATGGTTTCTGAATGAGTGGTTGTAACTCAACTATCTGTAATACTATTTCTTTAAAGAGAAGATGGCAAGAGTATTTGATGCTGCTTTTGAAGACTGCAGCTAAGGAGTTTTTGAAACAGGGATGTAATAATTATAATATTTAGCTCATGGATTTATTTATTTATTTATTTATTATTTTATTTTATTTTATTTTATTTTATTTTATTTATTTTATTATTTTATTTTATTTTATTTTATTTTGGGGGGGACTTATATGCCGCCCTATCTCCTGAAGGACTCAGGGCGGCTAACAACAATAAAACACAATAATACAAATGTTGAAAAAGATTAAACTAACAAGCCCCAATGATAAAATATTAAAAATATTCTATTTAAAAATCCCTATCGTCAGTCCAGGTCAGCCTGATGGAAGAGAAATGTTTTAAGGCCGCGACGAAGGGACCGGAGATCCTTTTAGTGATTATGTGGAGGAATCGGACGGTCTTGAGCATGTTATCTGGACTGAGTTCGATCCTGTTTCCCCTGGTGATGTGGACAGGATCATGGGGAGGCTGAGCTCCACCACTTGTTTGTTGGATCCGTGCCCCTCCTGGCTGGTTTTTGCGGCTCGGGAGGGGACACGAGGCTGGTTCCAGGCAGTAATAACTGCTTCTTTGAAGGAGGGTGTCTTCCCCGCCGCCTTGAAGGAGGCGGTGGTGAGACCCCTCCTCAAAAAGCCTGCCCTAGACCCGGCTGTTTTAAATAACTATCGTCCAGTCTCCAACCTTCGCTTTCTGGCGAAGGTTGTTGAGACCGTGGTGGCGCATCAGCTTCCTCTGTTCCTGGATGAAACTGATTATCTGGACCCGTACCAATCGGGTTTCAGGCCCGGGCACAGCACGGAGACGGCATTGGTCACGCTGGTGAATTATCTCTGGCGGGCTTGGGACAGGGGTTGCTCCTCTGTCCTAATCCTATTAGATCTCTCAGCGGCTTTTGATACCATCGACCATGGTATCCTACTGCGGCGTCTCAGGGGGCTGGGAGTGGGAGGCACCGTTTTACGGTGGTTCTCCTCCTATCTCCTGGGCCGCTCGCAGTCGGTGTTGATGGGAGGGCAGAGATCCACCCCGAGGCCTCTTGCTTGTGGAGTCCCTCAGGGGTCGGTTCTCTCTCCCCTCCTGTTCAACATCTATATGAAGCCACTGGGCGAGGTCATTCGTGGTTTCGGGGTGGGGTATCATCAGTACGCTGATGATACCCAACTTTTTTTCTCCACCCCGAACCAACCCAGCAATGCCCTCGCCGTGATTTCTCGTTGCCTGGAGGCGGTCCAGGTCTGGATGGGGAGAAACAGGCTTCGTCTCAATCCTGCCAAGACTGAGTGACTTTTTGTGTCGGCATCTCGGGCTAACCAAACTATTCCACCTTTAACGATGGGGGGTGAGGTGTTACCCCCCCGTTGATAGGGCTCGCAACTTGGGCGTCCTCCTGGACTCACGGCTGAATTTTGAAGATCATGTAGGAGCCGTGACCAGGGGGGTTTTTGCCCAGGTTCGCCTGGTGCACCAGTTGCGACCCTACCTGGACCGAGATGCCCTACGCACAGTCACTCATGCGCTTGTGACCTCCCTCTACATGGGGCTGCCCTTGAGGACCACTCGGAGGCTTCAACTGGTGCAGAATGCGGCCGCGCGAGTTGTGATGGGGATTTTCCGATACTCCCATGTAACACCTCTACTCCGTGAGCTGCATTGGCTTCTGGTTGCCCTCCGGGTGAGATTCAAGGTGCTGGTGATGACCTATAAAGCCCTAAATGGCTTGGGTCCGGGATATTTGAGGGAACACCTGCTGCCAGCATCAAGTTCCCTTCGTCCAGTGCGCTCGCACAGGGAGGGTCTTCTCAGGGTAATAATAATAATAAAATAATAATAATAAAAAAAGTTCTGAACTAGTGTGTAAAGGTTGGATCAAAACAAAGTCAAATCCCTGAAAGACTGAGATGCTATTTGTTGATTATCAAAAATGGCCTTTTTTGGCCTAGAATTACTTGACAACAATGATTCATACTCTCATCACCTTACAAATAGACCATTGCAATGCGTTCTATATTGGAGGTCACTTGGAAGCTACAGTTGATCCAAAATGCAATGGCCCTCTTGCTAGTTGTTGGTAGGAGAATTATAATATGGACACATGCAAAGATCACCTCACTGTTCATTGGTTTGCCTCAAAATCCAGTTCACGATACAAGTGATCACCCATGAAATCCTGAATAGCTCAGCTCCTCATAATTATAGGACCATCTCCATTACAATTTAAATAATATGAAAGTAATAGTGTCCAACGATCAGTTAAAATTAAATTAAGTAATTTTATTCTATTCATAAAAGCAATTTAAAATAAATTTTGACATCAAATTTTGTCACCATAATGTGACAAAAATATGCCCAAATGAATTGTTTTCTCCATGGCAAATCTCTTCTTTTGTCAGTAAACACTGACAAAAAGTTGAAGGATTTCTCACCAAAACAGTTGTTTCACCTGTTGTATACTTCAAGTTGCTTCAGCATACACATATTTGCTGTTCATTCATTCATTCATTCATTTCCTTAGTTTCATTTATATTTACACAAGAGTAAGATTTTTTTCTACCACCTCAGGAATCTCAGAGGCCTATATTCCATTACAGGTTATGATCAGAGCAGAACATTTGGCAGAGATATAAATTTGCAGACACATATACACTGTCAACGCTGTGACAAACCAAACTGAAGCCATTTTTATTTTGTCTTCATTGCCACATATTTAGTTTAGAAGAAGGAGGGCGGGGTAGTTAAGGTTTGCCAAACAATTCAAATGTATGGGAACCAAAGTCATTGCTGATAATGGGCTGGAGAGCCGGGAGGAGTGCCTGTGTTTTCTAACAATTGGTGAATGTGATTTATGACAGCAAATTGGGGTGAGAATTGCAACTTGCAACTTTATAACCAAGGGGAGGGGAATTTAGTCTTGGGTTCACCTTTGTATGTTCTGTATGTTCTTTTAATTGGCCTCATCTATCAGAACCATGACATACATACACACTGATACATTTCTCATCAAGCAATTAGGGTTCACAGAAAAATGCAGTCTTATAATTACTGAAGAATAAACAGTTGAGTAAAGATAAATAAAATTAAACTATTTGAGAGTAGAGATGCATGTAGTATAACTCTTAATGCACACTTTCAACAGATTATTTTCATGTTTATCTGTATTTAATCTGTAATGTTTAATCTGTATTTCAAACTCTGTATAAACTGTTTAATTTTTTGTTATTTGCCTCAAATACTTGCCAGAAGAAATTAACTAATAATGATATTAACACCTAGTAGATGTTACTAATAAAGAATTTACAGTAGTGGTTGGGCAAGAAGCCGTTACAAGGCAAAGTTGTGTAGAAAGGGGGATTACCTTTGGAGAGAAGTTGCTGTTCTTTCCTCATCTTCTTCAGCAAAATGCTTGCAATTTGCCATGTCTGGTGAGCAGCAATTTTCAGGTGAAAATACAAATGTTACTGTGTATGGCGGCAATCATCTCCATTTTGACTGGAAATAGGAACAAAGTGAATGAGCTGAAGTAACTGATGAATGGGAGTGCAACAAACAAAAGCAGCCTCACAATTACCTCAGCTTGGACAGGCATGCAACAAGTAACATGTAATATGACTAGTACAATCATGGCATTTGTCTTGAGCTACCTAGTGACAGCTATAATAATCAGTTGTCACTTAGAGGGGAGTTTACAATAGAATTCTGCACCACTTAATACCTTCTGTTATAGGTTAATAATTTGTTTTATGATGGATTTCTTACATCTTTACCAAATGCATATTTGTATATTGTAGGGTGCAATGTCAGTGGATTCTATTACCGATCTTGATGATAGTCAGTCTCGATTACTAGAAGCTCTACAGTTATCCTTGCCTGCTGAAGCACAGAACAAGAAAGATAAATCCAGGGACAAAAAGCTAAGCCTCAATCCTATTTACAGGCAAGTTCCTCGGCTTATAGATAGCTGCTGTCAGCATTTAGAAAAACACGGTAAGTATATTTTATCCGAAATGTGCAGACGGCTTATAATACAAAGATTTGATTTGGAGTTTGAAAGCAATTTGATTGAATCCCCAAACTAAATCAGCTTTCCAAATTTGGATGAATATAACCAGATGTCACTAGAAAAAATGTAATTGACTCAAAGCATTGAATTAGATTAATGAATTGAATACGTGCCTATTCAAAGAACTCTAAAAATTATATACGGTAGATTCTATTCAATTTCATGCAAGCATAATAATTCAAAATGTAACTTTTATTCCTTGCCGTAAAGGCTGTGAACTTAGTCAAAGTACAGATACTGTAGTCCTTGACTTATGACCCTAAAGGAGTCTACGTATTATTGTCTTAAGTTGTGATGCCATAAAGTGGGTCATCTATGTGATTGATCCAGTTTTATGAACTTTTGTGTGACAGTCTTTGAGCAGTGGTAGTCATTAAGTGAACACAGCAGTGTAAAGCGAGACCATTGTTCACTATGGATGTTTTTGCTGAAAACTAGAAGTAAATGCCAGGTTTTAGCAAAAATGTCATAAAATGTGTTCATGTGACTGCATGATGCTGCATATGGCAGTAAATGCAGACAGGTTACCAAGGTCTCAGCATGCGGTCATGTTGCCACAGGAAGAGGGCAGTTGTCAACACTTTGGAATCAGCTCTTAAGTACTTGTTTATAACTTCAAGTGGTGACCAGTTGCAAGTTGAGGATTATTATAGTAACAATTGAGTAAACCAATTTCTACTTCTACTGCGAAATTGGAGAATTTGAGGGTATTTTTTATTCTGTAGCTGCTGGGAGGGACAGTTTTAAAAATAGAGAAAATTGTGAAGTGCCACAAATATTTTTGTCAAAATCACAGTCAACACAGTCAAAATCATAGGATGTATTGTATATTGGGAGACAGGTGAGGAAATCAAAATGTTGGCTTTACTTGTTCCAGGAACTTAGCTGTAATAAGCCTTTAGATTCTTAAAATAATCTCCTGCATGTAACTGAGATTAAAATTTCAGATAGGATATTAGTAATTTTAATGTGGGTTAGCACACTATGCTCAAATTCAAAGAAAAATCATAGAATTGGTTTACCAATTTGCTGAGTTTTGGTGTCTAAGCCTGGAGGGCTCTGGAAGATACATGCAGCCTAAAACCAAGGTTAAATATTTCACACCCATACTTATCCTTTCTATTCCTCTTGTAGGAAATAAAATCTGAGCTGGTACAAATAATATTTGTGGGCATTTCTAACCAAGAAATACAAATTTTATACACAAGTGAATTGAAGGCTATCATCTTTTTATAAATGTGTTATGTAATTTTGTATGAGCACCATTGGTCTTAGGCTTCCCTCTAGCGTCACTTTTGAACAATGCCCTATATTTTTTTTAAAAAAATCTATAATGGTGTACAAGTAGGCTTTACTGAAGCAGATTTCACTGAATACATTTCCTCCTAAACTGTATGCATATTTTGTATTTATCCTACTTTCTGACAGGGTAGGAATAAGAAACACAAATATTACATAATTATGTACAGAATATTAATGCAAAATATTTTACTAATCTTCTAAATTTATTCTATATTTATATGCAATTGTATAAATATGTAATAATAATAATTTATTAAATTAACATACCATTTTAAAGGTCTCCAGACAGTAGGCATATTCCGAGTTGGGAGCTCAAAAAAAAGGGTAAGACAGGTAAGTTTTTATTATTCCTCATAAATGTCATGAAACTTATTATTTTATATTTATATATTTTGGCCAATGTCATCTGTCATTATAGTCCTGCTCTAAATATGTAATAGTAATATATCCAGGAAAATATCAAGAACTTATTTTTTAAAAAATGTGTTTTTAGATCTGGGATGTTTCATCTATGTATTTCCATGTATTTCATCTATGTATTTCCAGTAAAGTTAGTATCTGTTTTTAAAATAGTTTTCAAGTTCTTATCTGGTACCTAAATGATATAACAAATATAAGACATCTGAATATCAGTTATGTATTACATTAATATTACAATCATTTTTTCCAAATCACTTTCTTATTTCCATATCAGTTTTGATGATGGTTTTCCATGCAGTATATTATCAGGCTGTCCTGATAATCCTTTGAGCTAACGTGGATTTGCTTCTGTTTCTATGAAACATTCAATTAGATTTATTTTAATATGTCACCAACAAATACTTCAGAGAAAGACATCTCATAAATTTATTTAAATACTTCATCAAATAATGGCTCCAATTTGAAGAGGAACATATTCATATTATCAGTAATAAATATTAGTACAAAATACTATTGCTATTTTTTCCTAACAACTTATTAGTTTAGATGATCATGTAAACCATGAATAGGTAATTAGTTTTCAGATATTTCCTGTAACCGTTATGGAATGTGAGTGTTACAACCGACACCATTTTATGCATTTCTGATTTAGTTTATCAAGAATAGATTAAAGTCAAAATGATCATACTAAAATTCTAAGAATTATAAATAGGTTAATAATATGTGGTATAAATTAGATTAAAACAATGTTATAATTTATTATTACAGAACTGTTTTGTAATTATTTACTGTAATAAAGTAGGGTTTATTCAGAGGTGAATAAGAAATATAAAAACACAATAACAAAAAATTGCATCCTTGTTAAGTCTAGACTTGTAATTCCGTGATAAATTCATTTAATGTGGTATCAGTTTGGAAGAATAACCTTTAGTGTTATTTTATTTTAGTAATCCAGCACCACTGGATTATTAAGGTTTTGACATTTATTTCCTTTGTTCTTTGTATGCTACAAATTTTAATTCTGAAATAAGTCCTTTTCTACAAAAAACAATATCATTACATCAATTTGTTCCATGTACAGAGAAATAAATGCATAAGCCAGACTTGAGAAAGGGTCTGATTAAAAGTTAAAGCTATGTTATCACCCTTTCTAAAAACCTGTAATACTCTCTGCACAATTATTAGACAAGTGAATATTTTGATCATCATTTTCATGCATATTTTCCACCTCCAAGCTGTATAAACTTGAATGCTTAGTGGATATAAGCATATCAGGTGATGCATATTTATGTAATGAGGGAGGGTATGGCCTAAGGAGATCAACATCCTATATCAAGGTGTGCATAATTATTAGGCAGCTTCTTTTCCTCAGGCAAAATGGACCAAAAAAGAGATTTAACTACTATGAAAAGTCAAATATTGTAAAAAGTCTTTCAAAGAGATACAGCACTCTTGAAATTGCTAAGATATTGGGGTGTGATCACGGAACCATCAAATGTTTTGTTGCAAATACAGGTAGTCCTTGAGTTATGAATGTAATGGAGCCTGCCCATTCCATTCATAACTCGAAAATTCATGAGAGTGAATCTCATACCTTGAACGCAAATCACTCCCTGCTTTCACCCACTTCGCTAATAGAATGCATGGGCGAATGTGCAGTTTGTTAACCGCACATGAGGTATCTCAGGGTGGAGAAGGCCATGGAGGGCGTAGTGATGGAACAGGCCCCCAAGGCCTCCCCAACCCACTAAGATGCCTCATGCTTCCCCCTCCCTTCCTGCCGCACCGGACTCACCTTAAAAAGATCTGTCTCCTCTCTGCCATGGTTCCTGCTGCCACCCAGATCTGAGGCAGGGGGACACTTCTGCATGCCTCTGGAGGCTGGATCCGGGCATTGGAGGCCCGTTTCCAGGCCGCTGCCACCCAGATCTGAGGCTGGGGGATGCTTCCATGGCCTAAGGAGGCCTGATCCAGGCGTCGGAGGCCCTTTCCAGTCCGGGTGGCAGCGGTCTGGAAAAGGCCTCTGATGCCCAGATCGGGCCTCCGGAGAGCCACGGAAGTGTCCCCCAGCCTCAGATCCAGGTAGCAGCGGCCTGAAAAAGGCCTCCGACACCCAGATCTGACCTCCGGAAGGATGCAGAAGCATCCCCTAGCTTCGGTTGTCTTCTCTGTTGCAGAGAACAGAGACCTAAAGTACCATGACATCATGTGAGATCAGTAGCATGAAATCTCATGCCACTGTTCTCGTGTGATCTTGCATTACTTTAGGCCTCCATTCTCTGCGAATACACCAAAGGCCTGGAGCAGGGAAGAAAGCAAAGGATCTTGATCTTTGCAGGGTGAATATTGAATGTTTAGTGCCTAGGGAGACCCGGGGTGGGGGGGAGGAAGGGAATAACCAGGGTGATGATGCAGTGCCACTGCGGTCATTTGTAAGGGTGAATTTAATTTAATTTAATTTAATAACATTTATATACCGCCCTTCTCCCTGAGGACTCAGGGCGGTTCACAGGGCAGAATAAAATAGTGAATACAAACATTAAAAAAAAGATTAAACAAATTGCCCTAGTTAAAACAATATAAATACAACACTAAAAAACCCCAGAAAAGTTAAAAAACGAAAAATAAAATAACCCCAACACTCCCCCTCAGGCTAGGCCGGCTTGTACAAACAGAAATGTCTTGAGATCGCGACGAAAGGAGCGAAGATCGGGCGCCATCCGGAGCTCAACCGGTAGCTGATTCCACAGCTCCGGAGCGCCCACAGAGAAGGATCTCCCCCTGGGGGCCACCAATCGACATTCTCTGATCGGTGGCACCCTGAGGAGGCCCTCTCTGTGGGAACGCACAGGGCGCAGGGAGCTTGATGCCGGCAGCAGATGTTCCCTGAGGTACTCCGGCCCCATGCCATGGAGTGCTTTAAATACCGTTACCAGTACCTTGAATCTCACCCGGAAGACAACTGGCAACCAATGCAGCTCACGGAGCAGAGGCGTAACGTGGGAGTATCGGGAGACTCCCAACACCACTCTCGCGGCTGCATTCTGTACCAGTTGGAGCTTCCGAGTAGTCCTCAAGGGCAGCCCCATGTAGAGAGCGTTGCAGTAGTCCAGACGAGAGGACACGAGCGCATGAGTGACCGTGCATAAATCGTCCCGGCTAAGATAGGGCCGCAACTGACGCACCAGGCGAACCTGTGCGAAGGCCCCCCTAGTCACGGCTCCTATATGGTCTTCCAAAGTGAGCCGTGAATCTAGGAGGACCCCCAAGTTGCGAGCCCTATCTACGGGGGGTAATAGTTCACCCCCCATAACTAGAGGTGGAATGTCCGAATAAACCCGGGACGAAGGTATGCAAAGCCACTCAGTCTTGTCGGGGTTGAGTTGGAGTCTGTTCCTCCCCATCCAGACCCGAACCGCCTCCAGGCAACGGGACATCACGTTGAGGGCATCACTGGGGTGGTTTGGGGTCGAAAAGAAAAGTTGGGTATCATCAGCGTACTGATGATACCCAACTCCAAAGCCACGAATGATCTCACCCAGCGGCTTCATGTAGATGTTGAACAGGAGAGGCGAGAGGACCGACCCCTGAGGAACTCCACAAATGAGAGACCTCGCGGTCGACCTCTGCCCCCCTGCCAACACCGACTGCGAACGTCCCAAGAGATAGGAGGAGAACCACTGTAAAACTGTGCCTCCCACTCCCAATCCCCTGAGACGCCGCAGCAAGATACCATGGTCGATGGTATCGAAAGCCGCCGAGAGGTCTAATAGGACTAGGACAGAGGAATGCCCCCTGTCCCGAGCCCTCCAGAGATCATTCACTAGCGCGACCAATGCCGTCTCCGTGCTGTGCCCGGGCCTGAAACCCGATTGGTACGGGTCTAGATAATCCGCTTCATCCAGGACCAAAGGGAGCTGATGCGCCACCACACTCTCAACAACCTTTGCAAGAAAGCGAAGGTTGGAGACAGGACGAAAGTTGTTCAATACAGCCGGGTCCAGGACAGGCTTCTTGAGGAGAGGCCTCACCACCGCCTCCTTCAAGACGGCGGGGAAGATACCCTCACTCAAAGAGGCCGATATAACTGCCTGGAACCAGCTGCGTGTCCTCTCCCGGGCTGCATAAACCAGCCAGGAAGGGCACGGGTCCAGTAAACATGTGGTGGCGCTCAGCCTCCCCATGATCCTGTCCACTTCCTCCGGAGTTACAGAATCAAACTCCTCCCAGATGGTATCGACAAGACCACCCGTGTCCTGATCGTCAGACTCTGCCCAGTCAGAGTCCAAACCGGTCCGAATCCGAGCGATTTTGTCCGACAGATGTTGGTTAAACTCCTCGGCACGTCCCTGCAAGGGATCCTCCCTCACCTCCTGATTTAGGAGGGAGCGAGTCACCCTAAACAGGGCGGCCGGGCGATTATCTGCGGACGCAATAAGGGTGGCGAAGTGGTTAGACCTCGCCTCCCTAATTGCAGCGAGATAAGACCTAATATAGGCTCTTAGTCGCAATCGGTCGGGTTCGGATCGGCTGGACCTCCAACCGCTCTCTAGGCCCCGTCTCCGACGCTTCATCTCCCGGAGCTCCGCAGAAAACCATGGAGCCCGACGGGATCTGCACCGGGTCAGGGGCCGCAAGGGTACAACTCGGTCAAGGGCCTCAGTGGCCGTCCTTTCCCAGGCCTCCACTAGGGCCTCGGCCGAGCTGTGAGTGAGGGAGGCAGGTGGGGACCCCAGCGCCGCCTGGAACCTTTGGGGATCCATTAAGCGCCTGGGGCGGTACCATTTGAGTGGTTCCAAACACCCACGGCGGGGGGTGGCAAAACGGAAGACCAGCCGCAGGAGATGATGATCGGTCCATGACAGGGGCATAATAATTGGAGAGCCCCCACCAAGATCATCTAACCACCGTCCAGACAAGAAAACAAGGTCAAGGGTGTGGCCTCCTTCATGAGTGACATGAATGACTGCTGTGTTGTGGCAACATTCATAATTTTGGGACCTGCTCATAAGCACTAGGGGGCACTTATCACGTAACTTTGAACATTCACTAAGGGAACTTTCGCAACTCAGGGATTACCTGTAGTCAACAGGGTTGCAAGAAATGGGTTGAGAAAAGAAGACTTACTTTAACTGCCAAAGATTTGAGAAGAATCAAATGTGAAGCTACCAGGAACTCTTTATCCTCCAGTCCTGTCATATTCCAGAACTGCAACCTACCTAGAGTGCCCAGAAGTATGTGTTCAGTGCTCAGACACATCAAGGTAAAAAGACTGAAACCCAACCACCACTGAACAAGACATATAAGTTGGAACAGCAAGACTGGGCCAAGAAATGTTTGAAGAAAGATTTTTTTCAAAGATTTTATGGACTGAAAAGATGGGAGTGACTCTTGACAGACCGGATGGATGGGCCTATGGCTGAATCAGTAACGGGAACAGAGTTCTATTTCGACTCAGATGCCAGCAAGGTGAAGATGGGGTACTGGTATGGGTTGGTATTATTAAAGATGAGTTAGTTGGACCTTTGGGGGTTGACAAAATCAGCTCCCAAACCTATTGCCAGTTTTTAGAAGACATTCAAGCAGTGGTACAGGAAAATCTACATCTTTCAAGAAGACATGATTATTATGCAGGAGAGTGCTCCATCGCATGCATCGGAAGTACTCCACTGGGTGGCTAGCCAGTAAGGCCTTAAAGCTGAAAGAATAATGGCATAACCCTCTTCCTCATGTGACCTAAATCCTATTGAGAATTGTGACCCCTTAAAGGGGAGATTTACGGTGAAGGAAAACAATACAACTCTCTGACCAGTGTCTGGGAGGCTGTGGTTACTGCTGCACAAAATGTTGATTGTCAACTGACAGACTCCATCAATGGAAGGCTTATGACCGTTATTGAAAAGAAAGGTGGCTATATTGGTCACTGATTTTTTTTTGTTGAAATGTCAGAAATGTTTATTTGTACATTTTGAGTTGTTTGTTTAACAGATGCAAATAAATGAGATGGGCAAATTTTCATTTTTCATTTAGTTGCATAATAATTCTGCATACTAATAGTTGCCTAATAATTGTGCACACGTAGACTTTCTCTTAAGAAAGCCGAAACCTCACTTTTACTTTCTTAAATATTCAGGTTTGAGATTCATTAACATTTTGGATTGACTGAGAGCACTGTAGTTGTTCAATAAGAAAATTACCGTATATACTTGAGTATAAGCCGAATTTTTCAGCCCACTTTTTGGGCTGAAAAATTCCACTTCGGCTTATACTCCAGTCAACAAAAAAAACTTACCGAGGACTTGTGCGCGGCCAAGGCTTTGGTGCTTCCGGGATCGCCCGCACCTCTCCCAAGCCACCGCCGTCCGAGACCTGCCGAAGTTTGGGGAGGTTTGGGGAGGTGCGCGCGCACCTCCCCAAACTCCGCGCCTTGCCTGCCTGCTTCTTTCCGCAGTGGAAAGAAGCAGGCAGGCAGGGCGCGGAGGAACGGAGACTTGCCGACGTTTGGGGAGGTTTGGGCGTCTCCCCAAACCTCGGCAGGTCTCCGTTCCTCCGCGCAGACCTGCCGACGTTTGGGGAGGTTTGGGCGCCTCCCCAAACCTCCCCAAACCTCGGCAGGTCTCCGTTCCTCCGCGCAGACCTGCCGACGTTTGGGGAGGTTTGGGCGCCTCCCCAAACCTCCCCAAACCTCGGCAGGTCTCCGTTCCTCCTGCCGACCTTTGGGGAGGTTTGGGTGCCTCCCCAAACCTCCCCAAACCTCGGCAGGTCTCCGTTCCTCCTGCCGACCTTTGGGGAGGTTTGGGCGCCTCCTCAAACCTCCCCAAACCTCGGCAGGTCTCCGTTCCTCCTGCCGACCTTTGGGGAGGTTTGGGCGCCTCCCCAAACCTCGGCAGGTCTCCGTTCCTCCGCGCAGACCTGCCGACGTTTGGGAAGGTTTGGGCGCCTCCCCAAACCTCCCCAGGTCTCCGTTCCTGTTTGGGGAGGTTTGGGCGCCTCCCCAAACCTCCCCAAACCTCGGCAGGTCTCCGTTCCTGTTTGGGAAGGTTTGGGCGCCTCCCCAAACCTCCCCAAACCTCGGCAGGTCTCCGTTCCTCCGCGCAGACCTGCCGACCTTTGGGGAGGTTTGGGCGCCTCCCCAAACGTCCCCAAACCTCGGCAGGTCTCCGTTCCTGTTTGGGGAGCTTTGGGCGCCTCCCCAAACCTCCCCAAACCTCGGCAGGTCTCCGTTCCTCCGCGCAGACCTGCCGACCTTTGGGGAGGTTTGGGCGCCTCCCCAAACCTCCCCAAACCTCGGCAGGTCTCCGTTCCTGTTTGGGGAGGTTTGGGCGCCTCCCCAAACCTCCCCAAACCTCGGCAGGTCTCCGTTCCTCCGCGCAGACCTGCCGACCTTTGGGGAGGTTTGGGCGCCTCCCCAAACGTCCCCAAACCTCGGCAGGTCTCCGTTCCTGTTTGGGGAGCTTTGGGCGCCTCCCCAAACCTCCCCAAACCTCGGCAGGTCTCCGTTCCTCCGCGCAGACCTGCCGACCTTTGGGGAGGTTTGGGCGCCTCCCCAAACCTCCCCAAACCTCGGCAGGTCTCCGTTCCTGTTTGGGGAGGTTTGGGCGCCTCCCCAAACCTCCCCAAACCTCGGCAGGTCTCCGTTCCTCCGCGCAGACCTGCCGACCTTTGGGGAGGTTTGGGCGCCTCCCCAAACGTCCCCAAACCTCGGCAGGTCTCCGTTCCTGTTTGGGGAGGTTTGGGCGCCTCCCCAAACCTCCCCAAACCTCGGCAGGTCTGCGCGGAGGAACGGAGACCTGCCGAGGTTTGGGGAGGTTTGGGGAGGTTTGGGGAGGCGCCCAAACCTCCCCAAAGGTCGGCAGGTCTGCGCGGAGGAACGGAGACCTGCCGAGGTTTGGGGACGTTTGGGGAGGCGCCCAAACCTCCCCAAACAGGAACGGAGACCTGCCGAGGTTTGGGGACGTTTGGGGAGGCGCCCAAACCTCCCCAAAGGTCGGCAGGTCTGCGCGGAGGAACGGAGACCTGCCGAGGTTTGGGGAGGTTTGGGGAGGCGCCCAAACCTCCCCAAACAGGAACGGAGACCTGCCGAGGTTTGGGGAGGTTTGGGGAGGCGCCCAAACCTCCCCAAACAGGAACGGAGACCTGCCGAGGTTTGGGGACGTTTGGGGAGGCGCCCAAACCTCCCCAAAGGTCGGCAGGTCTGCACGGAGGAACGGAGACCTGCCGAGGTTTGGGGACGTTTGGGGAGGCGCCCAAACCTCCCCAAACAGGAACGGAGACCTGCCGAGGTTTGGGGACGTTTGGGGAGGCGCCCAAACCTCCCCAAAGGTCGGCAGGTCTGCGCGGAGGAACGGAGACCTGCCGAGGTTTGGGGAGGTTTGGGGAGGCGCCCAAACCTCCCCAAACAGGAACGGAGACCTGCCGAGGTTTGGGGACGTTTGGGGAGGCGCCCAAACCTCCCCAAAGGTCGGCAGGTCTGCGCGGAGGAACGGAGACCTGCCGAGGTTTGGGGACGTTTGGGGAGGCGCCCAAACCTCCCCAAACAGGAACGGAGACCTGCCGAGGTTTGGGGACGTTTGGGGAGGCGCCCAAACCTCCCCAAAGGTCGGCAGGTCTGCGCGGAGGAACGGAGACCTGCCGAGGCTTGGGGAGGTTTGGGGAGGCGCCCAAACCTCCCCAAACAGGAACGGAGACCTGCCGAGGTTTGGGGAGGTTTGGGGAGGCGCCCAAACCTCCCCAAACAGGAACGGAGACCTGCCGAGGTTTGGGGACGTTTGGGGAGGCGCCCAAACCTCCCCAAAGGTCGGCAGGTCTGCGCGGAGGAACGGAGACCTGCCGAGGTTTGGGGACGTTTGGGGAGGCGCCCAAACCTCCCCAAACAGGAACGGAGACCTGCCGAGGTTTGGGGACGTTTGGGGAGGCGCCCAAACCTCCCCAAAGGTCGGCAGGTCTGCGCGGAGGAACGGAGACCTGCCGAGGTTTGGGGAGGTTTGGGGAGGCGCCCAAACCTCCCCAAAGGTCGGCAGGAGGAACGGAGACCTGCCGAGGTTTGGGGAGGTTTGGGGAGGCGCCCAAACCTCCCCAAAGGTCGGCAGGAGGAACGGAGACCTGCCGACGAGCCGCGGCTACACAGGGTATTCCTGTGTATTCAGGCTTGCAAAATGGCGGATCGAGCCTCTGCTGGCGGCAGAGGCTTGCAGAACGGCGGATCGGCTTATACTCGAGTCAATAACTTTTTCCAGTTGGGGGTGAAATTGGGGGTCTCGGCTTATACTCGAGTCGGCTTATACTCAAGTATATACGGTAATCCTCCAAAATACAACTTGCCTAATAATTGTGTCCACAGTGTATAAACATTTAAATGTTTGACATAATTTCTGTTTCTAGTTACGTGAAGAGTTTGACCGTGGTGTGGATGTAGTATTGGATGAAGAACAAAGCATTCATGATGTAGCAGCTTTATTAAAGGAATTCCTTCGTGATATGCCTGACCCACTCCTGACCAGAGAGCTTTACACTCCTTTTATCAACACACTCTGTGAGCAGTCTGTCTGTATCTGTTTGTCTACCTATCTACCTACCTACCCACCTATCTACCTACCTAAATGGTTGATAAACTACAGTCCTTCTAAATCAAACTCAATTTAAGATTATGCTTATTTTTATTTAAACTTTGCATTTCATGCAGAAATGCAGATCATGGGCATGTTTCTGATTCCAGTGATTCATAATGTATGAGTGGTCACTTTTTTATATTTTGACATAGAGAAAATGTTAAACTGTCAACTTAAATTGCCTGATATGTCTCAGTGTATTGGTCTTTAAACTTAGATTGGGGATAAAATACTAGTTAAAATGGTTCATTCTAATAATCATCTTCATATTGTCTTGTAATGATTTAATGTATAGAATGCTAAAGAGGACTAGGCAATTCAAAATAGTCCACATGTATTGAACTATGAATCACAAATTTTGGTTATGATAATATTATGTACAACTCGGGTGAATCAGCACATCTCTCAAAATGCTATATATGATAGGGGTGTTTTTTTAATGGAATCATGTCCAATTTTGGGAGACTGCCCAGACAAGTACCTGCAGTTTTCTTGGCAAGCTTTTTCAGAAGTGGTTTGCCATTGCTACATTCCTAGGGCTGAGAGAAAGTGGCTGGCACAAGGTATCACCCAGCTTGCATTGTGTCTAAAGTAGGACTAAAATGCATGGTTCCCAGTTTCTAGCCTGATGTCTTAACCACCACACCAATTGGCTCTTAGATTTTTCTACACACCCCCAAATATAATAACTTGAATGTTCTAAAACATTTAATTCTTCAGATGTTACATAGCTGTACTTAATCAATGAGATGCCTGAAAATATTAAAATGTATAGAACATTGAATTAGCTGATAATAGTTACACAAAGTAGTGCAATTAATAAGTGTATTTTTTTATAAAATTATTTTTCCTTTTTTAGTAATGGACCCTCATGAACAACTGAACACTCTACAACTTCTAATTTATGTTCTACCTCCCTGCAACTGCGACACCTTACATCGACTCCTTCAGTTCCTAGCTACTGTAGCCAACCATGCAGAAGACAAAAAAGATGAAGATAGCCAGGAAGTATGTTTATTTCACTTATTTTTATTGTGAAATTAGCACTGCAGTTCACCTTGAAGCAAAATGGATGGGAAACAAATGAAATGAAATGAAATAAATAAATAATATTGTCATAGTTCTGAGAGATGAAACCCATCAAAAGAACTTCAAGGCCAGAATTCTTCCTTAAAGAACATTTTATTCAGGAAACAAAGTATCAGCACTACATAGCTGAACCCAAAACTAAAATCCCTTCCCCCCAGATACAAAGTAACAAATTGCAATTCCCACCCCCAATAAGCAGTCATAAATCACGTTCTCCAATTAGCCTGAAACGCGGGGTTTCTCTCGAGCTCCTCAGCCCTCCAAACCGTTATCAGTTCATCCTTAATTTCCTACAGAGCAGCGTTATTTTTATGGCTAGCTGACCTCAAGCATTCATCCCAACCCTCCTTCTGCACCTGATTTCTAAATAGAAGAAAAAGCATGTTAAAAGCAAAGTGGAAATGGCTGCAATTTCTATCAGGGAAATTGCAATGTTTACAGCATTGACATCTGGCCCCCCTTTACAAAAAGGATAAATCCTGCAATTCAAACAAAATCATAGGTTAGGGGTTGCCTCTTGGTTTATTAGGGTGCTTATCATAGAATTTACTAATGAGCTGGTCAGCTTTTACATCACTAGATTTTACCCAAGTGGGTTCAGATAATGGATATCCTTTCCACTGCACTAAATACTGTAACTTTCCCTTGAAAAGTCTAGAATCAAGAATACGCTTTACTTCATAATGGGTCTGTCCAGCTACTACCAGAGGACCAGTTGCCTTCTTAGGGGTGGTTGTAAGGTAGAACCCTGAAAGGGTTTCAGTAGGCTACAATGGAACAAGGGGTGGACTTTCTCTAAGAGTCTGGGAAGCTTTAACTCTACCATAACTGGGTTTATGATTCTTATGATAGGGAAGGGACTTAAACACTTCGGTCCCAACTTCTTACTAGGCAACTTGAGCCATAAATATTTTGTGGTTAAGTAAACTTTTTCCCCAACCTGGAATGACCTTTGAGAGCCCTCTTTTTATCCGCTTGTTTTTTTGTATGTCTTGGAGGCCTTCTTCAGAGCAAGTTTCATTTTTCCCCAAACTTCCTCCTACCCTTCACCCACTGGTCAAGCATTTGGGAAGTAGAGGGTCCTTGAGGATATTCAGGTTTTGGGTTAATGTCATGGTTCCGATAGATGAAACCCATCAAAAGAACTTCAAGGCAAGAATTCTTCCTTAAGGAACATTTTATTCAGGAAACAAAGTATCGGCACTACATAGCTGAACCCAAAACTAAAATCCCTTTCCCCGGATACAAAGTAACAAATTGCAATTCCCACCCCCAATAAGCAGTCATAAATCATGTTCTCCGATTAGCCTGAAACGCGGGGTTTCTCTCCAGCTCCTCAGCCCTCCTAACCGTTATCAGTTCGTCCTTGATTTCCCAAAGAACAGCATTATTATTATGGCTAGCTGAGCTCACGCATTCATCCCAACCCCCCCTTCTACACCTGATTTCTAAATAGAAGAAAGAGCATGTTAAAAGCAAAGCGGAAATGGCTGCAATTTCCATCATTTGTCAGAATGGGAAAATCCAATGTTTACAGCATTGACAAATATTTTGTTCAGCATTGTGATAAGGAATACAATCAATGAACCATCTTATGAAACAAACTTTGCATTATTTCTAAACAAGCTGTCATGGTTCCGATTAGGGAGACAGATCAAAGAACATTCAGGCATTGTTTTTCTAAAAAGTCTATAATAATGAGAACGAAGCATCGGCACTCATGGATGGATACCAGAATCTGTATTCTCCTTCCCTGAACATATCATATCATACACAATTCCATCTCTTAATTACAAGTCATAAATCACATTCTCCAATTAGTTTAACATGTGAAGTTTCATTTCCCTCCTGAAGGGCGCCATCCCTTATCTTATCAAAACATCCAGGTTATTATTCCCCCCACCTTCAGTGATTCAAAGCAAAACAGTTAAAGCAAAAGGCTGCCTCTTATATTGTCAGAGCAAAAACATCCAATGTTTGCAACATTGACACAAGCCATGATAATTTAGGTTTGAATCAGTATATTTGGTTTTATTAATTGTCACTTTAATAGACTTTACTATGTTTTTTCCATTCTCTTTTTCATTCATGCAAAGGGATTATTCTTGAATTCAGAAACTTTTAGAACTTGCAGGTTTCTTAGGAGAAATTCTACACACAACTTGGTGTGGCTGCTATTGATTCCCCTCCATGGAATGCTTTTATATATAGCACAAAGTGACGTAGAAAAGGCAGGATCCTAGCCAGGTTAGCTAAAACAAAACTACCTACATAAAGCACTAGGAATCCATTGCCAGTTAAATAGTACAGCATTTTATTTCTTTTGTTTTTAGATCCCTGGGAACAAAATGACATCACTCAACCTAGCCACCATATTTGGACCTAATCTATTGCACAAGCAGAAGACAACAGACAAAGAATTTACTGTTCAAAGCACAGCACGTGCTGAGGAGAGTGCTGCCATTATTGCTGTTGTACAGAAGTTGATAGAAAACTATGAAACGCTGTTTATGGTACGTGAAGATTGCCTCTCTTTTTGCATTTAACAGAAGTTTTTGTAGAATAATTTTTAGTTTAGTCTTTACTTTTTAAACCTGGACACTATGCAATAGTGTCTTTTAAACATGTTTTAACACTTAAAAATATTCGCTCATGAGATGTCTGTACAATAAATAAATAAAATAGGACCATAATAAACAGAAATTAAAATTTGGCATGGTGAAATACTGGTAGCATAACAAATGATGGTAAAAGAAGGCCATTGGCTATTTTGCCATGTGGAAACATAGTTCTTAAAATTTAAAGAAAAAGGAAAGTACATACGAATTTATTTCTTTATTCCTATTTCTTCAAATAAGTTCTATGATAAGGCTAATTATATGTTTATTTGAATGAATGAATGAACCTTTATTATCTTTTTTTTATTGAAAAGTTTTAAAATACATTTTTAAAAACATAAACTCCCTCCCTCCCCCTCCCCCCCACTTCCCCTCCCTTCCCCTCCCCCCCTGACTTCCCAGAGCTGAATACAAGGTATAAACTTTAACCAACTTAAGCTAAAATATGCTAACCAACTAAAAAAAGACACTTTAGATTTTATCGCATTTTAACTCCTCTTAACATAACTAAATAACTAAATAATAATAACTAATTAATAATACATCATATAATGCTAATACTTATTTATATACTAAATGAAACTTTCTAGTCCAATATTTATTCTGAATATAATCGATCCAACTTCTCCATTCCAAAATATATCTCTGTTGCAAGTGTTCTTTCAAATATGCTGAAATCTTTGCCATTTCCGCCAGGTTTGAAACTTTTAAAGTCCACTCTTCTATAGTAGGCAGTTCCTCCTTCCAATATTGCGCTACCAAGAGTCTTGCTGCCGTAATTAAATTTAACATCAATTTACTATCTATAACAGTACAATCTGTAATAATACCCAACAGAAATAACTGTGGAGAAAACCTTATCTTTTTCTTAAATATCTTCTGCATATTCCACCAAATTTTAATCCAAAAAGCTTTAACTTTTTTACAAGTTCACCATATATGATAATAGGTTGCATCCTCACAACCACACCTCCAACATTTAGGCTGATAATTCGGATACATACATGCTAATTTTTTGGGATCTAAATGCCATCTATAAAACATCTTATAAAAATTCTCTCTTAAATTTTGTGCCTGTGTAAATTTCACATTTCTGACCCATATCTTTTCCCAGATATCCATCGCTATGGGCTCCTGAAAATTCTGGGCCCATTTTATCATATTTAACAAGTTCCATTTCTGAATCTATTTCTATCAGTGCATTATATATCCTCCTTATATGCGCTGGACTTTGATCTCTTATTTGTTTAACCAAATTTTCATCAGTTGTCAAAATACCAACTTTCTGATCCTCCTTCCATCTAGCTTGTAACTGACCATACTAGAACCAAGTCCGCACTATTCTTTCTTCTTTTAAAATATTGAATGGCTTTAATTGCCATACATTCCTTTCCATTCTAAGAATATCTTTATATGTAGTCACATCATGTTTGAATCCCACACTTATATTTTCTATTGCATGTTTAGGTATTGCCCAAATTGGTATTTTATAATTTAGCTTATGTCAATATTTTTTCCAAACTCGCAACAGAGCATACCTTAATATATGTGTCTTAAAAATATTATCCACCTTCTTATCATACAATAAATATGTGTGCCAACCAAATAATAAATCAAATCCCTCAATATTCAGTAATCTCCCTTGTGTTAGGTTAAACCAATCACTAATTAATGATAAAGCCCGCAGCCTCATAATATAATTTAAAATTGGGCATTTTAAGACCACCTCTTTCACGTACATCTTGCATTATCTTAAATTTTACTCTTGGTCTTTTCCCTGCCCAAACAAATTTATTAATACCTTTCTGCCATTCTTCCAAATCTGAATCTTTTTTGAGTATAGGTATCATTTGAAACAAAAATAAAAATTTTGGTAAAACATTCATTTTCACTGCTGCGATTCTTCCCAATAAAGACAATTGTAATTTTTTCCAACTATCTAACTCTTTTTGTATTTTTAACTATAACAATTCATAATTATTTTTATATAATTTCGCATTTGAAACTGAAAGATATACCCCCAAATATTTAATCTTTTTAACTATTTCAAATCCTGTTAATTTTTCTAAGACTACCTTTTGTTAGGTAGTGGTCATATTTTTAAGCAATATTTTAGTTTTTTTGATCTTCTTAACCCTAGAAAAAAAATCTTTAGTAGTTAATACAAAATCAATCCTAGAAAAGGATTGATGTCGATCAGAAAAAAAGGTAAAATCTTTTTCTTCCAGATTTCGTTCTCTCCAAACGTCTCTCAATTCCAAATCATCTTTCATCTCAAAAAAAGATTTAAGCAATCTGGCATGATTCGGAGTACCTTTAAAAAGACCTTTTTTGTCTTTCTGTGTGTCCAGGGCTCCATTCCAATCTCCCATCAAAATACACGATTTATAATCCCATTGAATTATTTTATTATGTAAAAAGTTATAGAATTCTCCTTGTTGTTGATTAGGTGCATATAGTTCAACTAAAAGTATTTTCTTGCCTTCTATTAAAAGTTCAATTATAACATATCTTGCTTGTTTATCAGCTTCAATTAAATTGGCTGTTAAATTCTTCTTTACATAAATAACTACTCCATTTTTCTTATCTAAAGCAGATGCGCTAAACTGTACACCCAGTCTGGAATTTATCAAATATTTTTGGTATGATACACAAATGTGCGTTTCCTGTAAGCACACAACATCATTTTAAATTGTTTCAAATACTGAAATACTTTCCTTCTCTTTTGCGGGGAGTTTAATCCATTAACATTCCAGGTTAGAAACTTTGTCGCCGTCTTTTGCGACCTGAATCTTTCGGAGCGCGTCTTGCAATACCACAAGCACCTGCTGCCTCTTCAGTCTCGCTCCTCCCACTGCTTCACTATAAGTAGATTCTTGAGATATAATTGTGGATTTCTGTTCTTCTTGTTCTTGTCTTATTCATCTGGTTGCAGCCTGCGTCATTCTTTGTTCCTTAACCTC
The DNA here is from genome assembly GCF_947247035.1 of Vipera ursinii. Lineage (NCBI taxonomy): Eukaryota > Metazoa > Chordata > Lepidosauria > Squamata > Viperidae > Vipera > Vipera ursinii. The sequence continues at coordinate 70,826,849 of NC_139514.1, forward strand.
TTCTAACGATGCCTGGGGCTGCACAGTTTCTGAAGTTTGCTGAAGTTCTTTAACCATCCACGAGGTGACTTCTTCATCTCCCTGTGTACTCTCCATTTGTGTCTGTCGCCCTCCATCTTCCTTCCTTCCTTTAAATTCTGGGGATGGCGGAGAACCTGCTTTCAATATATTAGAATAAAAGTCTTGTGCCTTCAAAACTGTGTTGAGACGGTATCTCGTGCCTAAATAATTCACCACCAAACCTAATGGTATCTCCCATCTGAACTGAAGCTGATGTTTCTTTAATTCATCTGCCAAAAAAGTAAATTCTTTCCTTCTCATTAAAATTCTCGGTGGAGTTTCTTTCAAAATTAAAACTTCTTGATCAGCAACTTTAAATCTATTGTGATAAAAAGCTTGGATAATCATATTTCTGATCGATCTCTTTGTAAAATAAACAACCACATCTCTAGGTAGTTTCCTTTGCCTGGCAATCCAAGAGTTAACACGAAATATTTTATCTATATCCCTTATAATTTCTTCCGCTTGACAGCCCAAAATCGGTTCCAGGGCTTCTGTCAGTAACACTTTCAAGTTTTCCTTTGGATCCTCTTTCAATCCTCTTATCCTCAAAGCAAACTCCATATCTCTATATTGTATCATAACCACCTCATCCTCAGTCTTATCTATTTTATTCTCAGCTTCTGACATTTTAGCATCCAATCTCAAATTATTTTGATACACCTCTTCCACACGTTCATCCAAATGCTCAATGCAAACTGCCAGCTCCTGAAAGGCCACTAAAATGTCCTCTCGTATTTCTTTATTCTTCTCATTAATAAGTTCAGATATTTGCTGAGATTGATTTTTTAAAGCATCTTGTAAATCTTTTAATGTTAATGCAGGTGCAGGTACCGCAGGGGGTGGCATCAGTGCCTGTAATGAAGAATGTTGAACTGGTGATGCACCAGTACTTCTAGGAGCAGAAGCTTTAGCTGATTTAGAGGCCATTTTAACACCCAATTAATCTTCGTTGTGCACTTTCACTTTTCCACTCAGCTTGCAACTTTGTTTCTCCCCTATTAAATATACAAATCCTTAGGTTCACTTTTAAACCAATTTCAAATATTTTGCGCAGAGTGACTTTAAAAAAACCCGATTTCTTCCTTCTCAGTCTTTATATTTTATAATATATTCCTTGTCCTTTTATTTTTCACTAACAATTCACTCCTGCGCCATCTTTCTTCCTTTCTTTTAGTATAAACTGGAGTTAAAGATCATATACTTGCTGTTTCAAAATTCTCCTGCACAGCTCTGCCTGCATCCAAGTAATCCAAAATACAATATTGATTGCAGGGATGGTTGCAGCGTCCTGCTCTGTTCCAAAGCCTTGGAACAGAGGAGTCCCCGAGTCCAGAGCTAATTCAGGCTGCGGGGGGCTCTCACCCTTCAACCCCCAGAATAACAATTCTAGGGGTCTAGGGGAGCTCTACCCCTACCTGAATGCTCCCCCTCCCCTCTTTTCCCGAGGGGGGGTTTTCCGAACCGCAAAACAGCTGATTGTCACTGTTTTCATGGTTCAACGGAGAACAACTGGGCTGATGGTCAAAGCGGCCACCATCGACGGAGCCTTGCCACCCAGAAGTTCAATGAACCTTTATTATCAAAGTACAACGTGTGTACAGTGAGTTTCTGTGTTAATTAAAATATCATCTAAATACACTAGCACCCCTTTGTATAGGTGCTTGTGTAGGACTTCATTGATAAGTTGCATGAAAACAGCAGGGGGCCTAGGAGGCCAAATGGGAGGGCTTTAAATGTTTTGAGAACGCTGAGGTGCTAGGCAGATAACAGGTCACTCTGAGGGCATGACAGCCTTGGAACCAGGCTAGAACCGGCCGGGAGGGAGTCTGCTTCGTCTCCAAAGAGAATCCCCCTCCCTAATTTCCAAGCGTTACAGCAAAGTGAAAGCATCCCAAATATGCCAACGTCCCCCCTCCAACAGAATGGCAGAACATGAAGGTGGACCTGATAGTAGCTCTCTGAAAGGCAAGCTAAATGGCTTGTATTATGAAAAGCTTATTTTATAAACAAAATATGATAAAAGATAATAGAAACTATATTTAAAGAAAGGTGGTGTTTTGTATGTTATTTAACTGGAATAAATTGTTTTATATTTGTGATTATATTCAGATTGATATTGTGATTATATTCATATTTAAAAGGTGTATAATTTTGCTATTCATTCTTTTGATGTTTTATTAATGTATAGGTCCCAGCTGACCTTCAAAATGAAGTTCTAATTAGTCTGCTTGAGACTGATCCAGATGTTGTAGACTATTTGCTGAGAAGGAAAGCTTCCCAGTCATTGTGAGTAATTTGTTAATTTTCTTTTATTTGCCTCCATTGGGATAATATCATAATTTATCATAATTGTCCAAAGGCTTCCTATTTCAGAACCCTTGGCATATTTATTTAAATAATAACTATGAATAATGTTAACCATTATGAAATTAAATTATGTACCTCTTTTATAAAATGTTAGTAAAACCCTAATACCTTTAGAATAATCTTTTACTGTTTTTTATATGACTATCTTAATTTTCAAGCCTATTTTAATAAAATAAACTTTAGTTAAATGTCTGAGATTCTCCAAGGCCTTTAGTGCTCCATCTGCACTAAAACCTGGGTCCATACATCATGGCAAAAGTGCAAATATGTCTGCACTTAGAACTTTCTGGGCTGATGGCATACCTAACATTTACATTGTAATAAAATTTTAAATAAACTATTAAACAGAAGGTTAGCATGTTACTAAGAATTGAACTCAAGAATTTATTTCTAAAAATGTTTCTGGGTCCCATAAAGAACAAAGAAGCATTTTAGTCACTAAAATGATAGCACAGTGCTTTGTTGGGATGTGTGCCTATCTGCCTAGAAAAAAGACCAACTCATGCTGAGACAGTAGCCTACATCCTGGAAAGCTGTGTGAAGTGACACCTTAACAGTGTGACTTTCAGTCAATGTTTTGTATTTGGTCCTGCCCATTGATAATATGCCGTTTGTGAAAGTGCTTCTAAATGCTTTTACAATTCAGAATGAACCCAACACTTGGGAATCTCTGTTAATTAACTTAAGCTCTGTTCTTCTACCTTTTATAGCTGTGAGGTTATAGAAATTCCAGTGGATGAGATCTTTGCTCTTGCTCAAAAAATATCTCTTTAACAGTTGATTCCTATTCTAACAAAAATTATCAGCACATATTGCTTAGTTTAAGAATGTTTAATATTTACAACTGCTCAAATCTGTATAGACCCTGACCAAATAGCCAAGTCAAGTAGATAATAGCACCTTTGATGTCTTATACAGCCATCTGATACTGGGAATAATGTCCTTATTTTCCATGTTGAATTTGCCTTAGTACAAAAAAATATGTGCACCATGGCTGCTTTGTATGCATATTATCTTATTCTACTTTGGAAATGAAGGAAGATACATTACTTCCTTAAGCCCTGATCCCTTATTTATTCCTAAGTCATCATTTAAATCTCCTGAGAAGAAATATATCTTTTCAACATTTTCCAGTAAATCATTGGGAACAGTTTGTTGTAATTCACAGTTGATAGGACCAGTAATTGTGCTACTTGTTTCAACAACAGTATTCAGTGGTTGAAAATGACAGAATTGTCACTGTAGTTTTGTTCTCCTCTTAGATGCCTAATTAATATTGAAGTGCCCAGGAATCATTTTTATATGTTTTGATACTAACATGTTTCCAGCTGTAACTGCAAAGTCATGGGAAAGAATTCGGCTAGAAGATTAGAGGGACAATTTATTCATCATGAAAAGAAAATTGACACTCATAGGACACATCATTTTTTCTGTGTCAATCTGGAGAGATGACTACATATTTACTGGGCTATTTTTCCTGATAAGCTGGAACCAAAAAGTGAGATACACATGTCTTGGGACCATCTTAATATTCTTGATAATGAATTTCAAATCTTGACATGAAAAACTATAACTCTACAGTGAGAAGTGAGCACATGTCAGTAATTGGTCATATAGCATAGTTCAGTTGCTACTTGTAAAATGGGCATAGTGATTTTCTATGTAGACTTTTCTCTTGATCAAAACATTTTTTGCATCTACTTTTTCTAATAACTTCACTGTTTTTCTATTTAACTGGAAGACTATCTGCTCAGTCACAATGAAACAGTACAATGTTATATAACACTGTTTGCTAATAACAGTACAGTGCTGACAGCCTATTTGTAGAGTCTTCTTATCCTTTCTAATATGGCTGGATTTGTCAGGATGAAATTTATCCCTAACTCCATAATAATCTAAAACTAAACCATCATTTGAAAATGAAATCAAGATTCTTGCTGTGAAGGATTTCTTGTTAAATACTAAATAGAACATGGAATGGCCATTTTAAATTCTTAGGGAATATTTTTGATAAAAATATTTTTTGAGGGGAAAAAACCAAAATGTTCAACTTTTATTCAAGGTAAGGTATAATTTGAGAGCTTTTATAAAGTTTTATTTTATTAAAAGTAGCATTTAAATGGACTGTCCTTTGTTCTATGGTCATTGTTTCTTGCAGTTGCCTTTTTTCATTATATTTCCTAAATTCATTATATTGTACTCAATAATGTACAAAACACTTCCTGTGTCATATTCAGACTTACATGTTCTTAAAGCTTTCTTTTTTTAATTAGAATCTTGGATATAGTTGTCTTGAATATAATGTAACAGTAATTTCACCTACATTGTGTTGAATCCCATCCTATAATTGTTCGCTATTCAGGCAGTTATTTTCTGTAATTTTTAGTTTTATTCTATCCACATATTACTGAAATACTCTGCTTTACATGGGCTACATTTTATTAACTCGTATTTATGTTTCATTTTATCAGAAGCCCTGAAATGCTTCAGTCTGAAAGGTCATTCTCCATAGAAGGTAGACATTCATCCATAGACTCAAACAGAACTTCAAGTGGCGATATATCACCATATGACAACAACTCTCCAGTGCTATCTGAAAGATCTCTTTTGGCAATGCAAGAAGATATGTCCCTCACTTCTGAGAAGTTAAATAAAGTACCAGAACAGAGCACATTAGGTAGCAATTTTCAGCCAAAATCAAAAGAGAATTCATTTGGTAGGATCAGCATATACCATAGCTATGAGTATATATTAGTTCTAATATCATTGTGAATATTCTTTTATAGTAAAAACTATTTTTATTTTAAACATCATTTTTCTTAGTGAATTGATTTCCTTAACAGAATAGAGTCAGACTGCTAGGGTTAGACAGATACAGTTTATCAAATTTAAATTTCAGTTCCTAACAACAAATTTCTGATTTTAATTTAAAGATTGTCTAAGAAAACATTCTTTGAAAATGTTTGATAAGATTTTATAAATATCCAACAATATATCCAGGTGAAAAGATTTTGTTGCAATTGAAAAGGGTCTTTATACATAATGCTCTTCAATTATACTAAAAAGATTCAGAATTCAGTAATTCAGAAGAGCAGAGTTTGTACATCAATTCAGATGTACAAAATCAACCTGCTAATACAAAATACATTCCATGGACTTTTAAACTAGAATTATAATGGCATAATTATGCCTGTGGTTAAGTCATAGGTTTAGTGTTCTAGTATATGAACATCTCCACGTTTAACCTGCATAATATCAGTGCAGAAATATAAAACATTTAAAAAATGAAATCAATTCTAATTCTTTGCAAATATTTTGAATTACAGGTATTGTACATTTTTCTTGAATCTTGAATTTTATCTTTGAACTTTTGAAAATCACATCTTTCATTTTTCAGTTGAAGAATGTTTGTGCCAGAAACACTGACAGAATGAAAACTTTTGTGAACCTAAAGAAAATTATTTTGCTTAAATGGGGGTCCCAATATTTCACTGATTGGTTAAAAATTGGGAAAGGAGTCCGGCAAAGCTGTATACTGTCGCCCTGCCTATTTAACTTATATGCAGAGCACATCATGAGAAAGGCAGGGCTACATGAATCAAAAGTTGGAATTAAGATTGCCAGGAGAAATAACAACCTAAGATATGCAAATGATACCACTCTAATGGCAGAAAGTGAAGAGGAACTAAAGAGCCTCTTGATGGAGAGTGCAAAAGTTGGCTTGAAACTCAACATTAAGAAAACCAAGACCATGGCATCCGGCCCTCTCAATTCCTGGCAAATAGATGGGGAAGAAATGGAGGTAGTGACAGATTTTATTTTCCTGGTCTCCAAGATCACCGCAGATGGGGACTGCAGCCAAGAAATAGAAAGAGGCTTGCTCCTGCGGAGGAAAGCTATGGCAAATCTAGACAGCATACTAAAAAGCAGAGACATCACCCTGCCAACAAAAGTGCATATAGTCAAAGCCATGGTTTTCCCAGTTGCAATGTATGTCGGTGAAAGTTGGACCATAAGAAAGGCTGAGCGCCAAAGAATTGAGGCCTTTGAACTATGGTGCTGGAGAAGACTCCTACGAGTCCCTTGGACTGCAAGGCGTTCAAACCGGTCAGTCGTAGAGGAAATCAACCCTGACTGCACTTTAGAAGGCCAGATCCTGAAGTTGAAACTCAAATACTTTGGCCACCTAATGAGAAGGAAGAACTCACTGGAGAAGAGCCTGGGAAAGATTGAGGGCAATAGAAGAAGGGGATGACAGAGAATGAGGTGGCTGGATGGAGTCACTGAAGCAGTAGGCGTGAGCTTAAGTGGACTCCAGAAGATGATAGAGGACAGGAAGGCCTGGAAGAATGTTTTCCATGGGGTTATGATGGGTTGTACATGACTCTGCAACTAACAACAACAATATTTCATGCTCCTTTTCATCTGAGAATTTCACTGAGTCATTCACTTGGGGATCTATTGCCCATATTGTAAATAAATCCATTGAGGTAGCAAAAACTCTTGACATCAGATTAAAACATTATTTAGATCCTAGCTGTTGTTTCTGTTCTTTGGTTATGACCCACTAAGATTTTAGCTTGATATCAAGATTTTTGGCTTCCTCTGGCTGCCTTGCTTTCTTGTGACAAAAATAAATTGCAGTTTTATTATATGCTGATGATAACAGTGTTACTGTCACAAATGTCACTTAGACTGAAATAAGGGCTGCGTGTCCTGGCCACTAATGGTTTCCAGGAAGTACTTGAATTTTGATATACTAAAAGATCTTATTTTTGGCAAAATAACCCAGGGTTCCTAACCTGACCATATAACCAATCAAATTCTTTAAATATTTGGGTATGATTTTTAATAACTCTACCAAATGCGGGTCACACTAAAATTATTTAATTCAAAATGCACAAAAATTAGTGGTAGCAATGCAATCCTTCTTCTTCACTAGATACATAGCTTCTTTACCCCACTAGAAAGATTCAGTTTAAATTCTTAGATACTATATTCCAAGTGATCCTATATGTAGCTAACATAGTACAAAGCAGGGAAACAGGTTTGACTAAAGTAGAAATGAGTGCATGGATTTGTATTAATTCCAATGGAAGAGAATATATCTAGCTCATGAAGTATAGAGTCTCTGGTGCTCTCTGACTCTGATTGCCTGCCTATAGACTTGAAGAGCAGGCTGATTAGAGAAATTGAAGGCTGCCTTCCCCTCCCAGTGTAAGTACAGGAGAGGGGTGAATAAAGCTACAGCCTTAAAACAAGTGTGGAGGAGGAAATCCACATTTTCTCTGCAACCAGCAGCACATAGAGAAAAGCAGCTGAATAAAAGAAGGTGGTTTTTTTTTCCTTCAAAGGGAATGGATGGTTCAGAGGATCAAGAACTATAGAGGCACAACAATGCCAAACACAATATGAAAAGGTGCAAGTATTCTACATGCTGGCTGTTAACAGAAAAAACAAGAAATTTCAAAAAGGGAAATTAAGGCCTAAAGCAGAACAGGATTTATAGGAAGAAAGCATTATTATAAATAGTAGTATAAAGTAGAGCATTGTAATAGTAATTGAATAGAATAAATAATAAATAAAAAGGTAAAGGTTCCCCCGCACATGCGTGCTAGTCGTTTCCAACTCTAGGGGCCGGTGCTCATCTCCGTTTCAAAGCCGAAGAGCCAGCGCTTGTCCGAGGATGTCTCTGTAGTCATGTGGCTGGCATGACTAGACGCCAAAGGCACACGGAATGCTGTTACCTTCCCACCGGAGTGGTCCCTATTTTACTACTTGCATTTTTACGTGCTTTTGAACTGCTAGGTTGGCAGAAGCTGGGACGAGTAACAGGCGCTCACTCTGCTACGCGGCATTCGGGATTCAACCCACCAAACTGCCGACCTTTTGATCAACAAGCTCAGCGTCCTAACCCACTGAGCCACCGCGTCCCTTGTAGTAACTAGCATAGTAATATAGAAATAATAATAATAGAATAAAATGGAATATATTATAATGGCAATAGAAAGCATCCACATATAGATTTGCAAGTTTCACATTGAACTTTTATATCTTCTTTTTTTACAAAATAAAACATCTCTTCAGGATCTAAAACCTATAAAAAGAATAACACTATCACACATCAAAAATCTATTAGAAACAATCAACAGACTATTGTAACCACATGATATCATCATAGCACACAAGCCAACTAAAGCCCTCCATCTTAAGTAAACCAAAAGACATAATAACTGAAGAAGAAAAAAAGCAATGCAACATACATTTTAAGGATTATAACAGCTGTTTGTAGGACAAACAGGCAGAACACCAGCAGAATGTGTCTATGAACAGTAACTAGCAGTCAGAAAACATGATGAAACCTGTTTAATCTCACATCATGCAGCAAACTCAACCGTAGTTTCATTTGGGAAGCTGTGCATCCTTGACCAATCTAAATCCAAAAATGCTAGGGAATTCCAAGAAGCTTGATATTCAGACAAATCAGCCATCAATAGATATATAAAAACAAACTGCAGAGATAATTAATGCAACAAAGGAAACAAAATTACTTAGAACACAGTAGCCTACACCCAAAGAAGCAGGGATTAGCACCAGACAAACAAGCAGAAAACAATACCATAATCAAGGAATTACCATGGAGAAAGCCACACGCTGATTAGTACTGATGATGTAATGAAACTGCAAGCAAACAACCAAACTCAGAGTATCAAGACTCCACATTTGGAATGATGCCTGGATAATTTTTTTGGGGGGGAGGTTCCCCCGGAGGGTCTAGGCCATGTGTGTCAAACCCACCACATCAAGTGACGTGTCACGACTTATTGTGACTTTGTTTGCATTGCCAGAGATGTGTAACACCAGCTGCCTGCAATTAGTGCAGGTTCGCATCCCACCAGGCTCAAGGTTGACTCAGCCTTCCATCCTTCCGAGGTAGGTAAAATGAGGACCCAGATTGTTGGGGGCAATAAGCTGACTTTGTAATAATGCCGCTTGAGGGGGGGCGAAAGCCCTAATAAGCAGGCATATACATAGAATGAAGGCTACTGCTAAGCTTGTAAGCCGCTCTGAGTCCTCGGAGAAGGGCGGGATATAAATGGAATTAATAATAATAATAATAATAATAATAATAATAATAATAATAATAATAATAATAATAACAACAACCAGCCCACGGGCCGGCAGCTTGACACCTCTGGTCTAGGCAATTGACTCTTAGCAGATAAGTATAAATTAATGTAGAAAAGTCTTGAAAAAAAGTACAAAATTGTGGTTTCATAAGAGTAGCCATCCTGATAAAGCAGGGGTGTCAAACTGCCAGCCCGCGGGCCGGACACGTCATGCGGAAGTTGTGCCCACCCCATTGCCGGCAATGGCAAAACAGTCCCAATACATTGCACGACATCACGTGACATCGTGAGGTTGACATGTCTGTGATAAAGTGATAGGGTTGAACATTTCCTGCATTCAAAGTGCTAAAGATTTGAAAACTCAATCTGACTTAAAGTAGTCAATCCCCATTTTTTAGGTTTACGATTGTTTTTATTCTATTCAATTGTGTCCATTGCTATGTACCCCAAAGAGTACCAGAATCAGAACAGCTGTCCTCAAGGGAAAATACTTAAATATTCCTTATGGGTTAACATTTTGCCCTTGTGAAGGAGATATTGAGTGCATATTTCATGTCTTTTTACATTGCACCTGTCTTATCCCTCAGACAGATCTGATTTATGTTTTTATTTTGCTATATTTGAAATAATGATTTTAACTATTTTGCTAAATGACAGAATTCTGATAGATTATTGTAACAAAGAATACTACCAATACTAGAGAATATATGTAAATTAGGATTGAACTGTTGGACTCTTGGTTGTTCTCTCAGTTTGGTTAGTTTCTATGGGGTGAGGTTTCTTTCTTGATAATTCTTTAAAAATACCCTTATTAAGGAAAAATCCTCCCACACCAAGACTAGAAGTACAAAATGCTTCAGTCCCCTATATACCAATGATGTTACCTAGCATAGTACATCTGCAGGAAACAGCTAATTTCCGAGAAAACTGAGAACCCAAGTAGCTACTGCTATTTCTTTCTAATTTGTATCTCTATTAAATATTAGGATCACCTACATTCATATTCCTTCTAATCCTATAGATGTATCAGAGGACTGTTTCCACATCTGGGGCACCTGGCATTCAACTGTGAAAAGTGGTTCCAAAGGGCTGGGAATGATAGGTATACATATTGTTTTTGTTTCTATGCATTGAATAATTATCTGATTTGATTATTTATATAATAGCGCTATTTCATTATAGTATTGTACTAGAAGAGGACTGCTAATTCTCTTTCTCCAAAAGCCACCTATTTTATAAAGTATGGTTCAGTGAACTATAGTTTACAAAAGTTTATACCACATTAAATATTTTTTGTGTCTGAGTATCACAGGAGTTTTTACAACAGGTGGGGTTTTTTTTTGCAAACTTTCAGATATTATGATAATTCAAATCAAGGCACAACTATCTGTAGAATAGTTTGCACTATAGAGCAGGACTACTTGTATGGAAATGTTGTGTTTGTATATATGAGTAATCAATAGTAATTCTAGATATCATTCCCAAACCTGATGCAAGATCCCAATGCCCATGTCATTGTAGATTATCTCAAAAACAATGTATGATTTGCTTTATTATTGATCATTCTCTGTGGTTTTTTTAGAGTCATATAGAGACATCTATGACAGCAGCTCCTTGCGGCCAGGGCAGTGCTCCCTTTCTCAAGGGAGCCTGTCATTGTCTTCTCCTCAGTGGCGGGAAAGCAGTACAGAGCTAGATAATGAAAACCAAGTCATCCAGAGGAGTCAGACAACAGCTTCCCTTCCTGGTTGCGGTTTGCATCCCGCTCTGTCTCAAGTCTACAGCACCCCACAGATTGAAGTAGGTAGGAAGAATTCCAGCCAGTCCAATTCAAAACATCATTCACCTGTAAGATATACAGAGAACTTGATGGAGCATGACTCAGATGCAACTTGCCTGCATACTGCATTTAAGCCATCGCCTCTAAGGCAAGCTGAAGTAATTCGAAAAAACAGACCACCACCTCCTTATCCTGAAACAGCAAAACAAAGCAACTTTTCATCCCTCCAACCAGCAGTATCTTCTACAGGGTATTCATTGTGGAAGCTTCAGAAGACAGACTTATCTGGGGCCCAGGGAATGAGGATCATGACTCAGGTGCCTGAACAACCTACCCAGCACGAGGAGGAACAGAACCAAAATGAAAGAAAGTACTCCTTTCCAGACAGTGAGCAGAACAGTAAAAATTTGTCAGAGACAGACTGGCATGGTTGGCAAAGCGATCGATGGCAAATTTGGGAGATTTTATCACCTGACAATCCAGATGTGCTCCCTGAAACATTAGTATGAGTGGAGAAATCAGCAGGTCTTTTCGAAGTAGGGAAAAGTGGTAATTGTGGATGGGATTTATACTGAATTATTTTTTAAAGTTTTAATAAAATTAAATTTATTAAAAGAATTTTAATAGCAGTGTAAAATTTAGTAACACATTTTGGGATTTTGTAGAAGGAAATGTGAGATGGCAATTTCAGTGCAGGCTATTCTGTGAAATATAAGCTGTGTATACAATAAAAATGACCCTGGTGTTGTTAAGATACATTTATGTATCTGCAGCTCAAATGATTGTATATTATGCAGATGTTATGTGCACAATAACATTGTATTTATATGCAGGAAAATAATCTTGAATGCTTTTTTGAAAATATCTTTTAATCATGCACTGCTAATATTAATATACAGTATATTGATATCATTGGAAATGCACAAACTGGCTTCTATGCTTTTAATTAATCTGTTTGTGAAAGTTGTATATTTTCACTGACAAATAAGGTGGAATGAAAACACTAAAAGCCATATATTTTATAGTAAGGAAGTTAAAGAGTATCTAATATACTATTTGCTTGCAAAGAAATTTTAATGACCATATATTTTTACTCTTTTAGAAAGCAATCCCAGTCACCTCTTCATAAACATGTCCATGCCTACACCATATACAAAAAGTTCCCAAAGATTCTTCTACCCATTCCACATTAGGCTTGTAAAATTTTGACATGGATGAGAAAATACAGGAGATAGTGTTTATAAAGTTTTGTTAAGACTGTTTATGTGACAGACCCTTTTGAATTTTCAATATTTCTTTATAAATATGATCTAAAATCTGACCTTTTCTCCTCATAAGTCCTAAAACTAGATAAAAAGAACCCAGTTAAATAAATGAGCCAAAACCCCTAACCCTTATATATTAAGGGAAATTATCCACAGCTACATATCCAAAGCTACAAAAACTAAGTGAACCTTTGCTTTTCAGTAACTGGTGTGCTCCTGTTGGAGAACAATAACAACTAAACGTTTCCAATAACTGTTGATCCTGCACATTAGCTTGGAGGAATTCTAGCTCATTCCTCCTTAGAGAATAACTTTAGTTCAAGGATGGTAAGCTTCTTTGCATAAATAGTCCTTTCAGGTTTTTCCACAAGCCTTCCATAGGATTACAATCAGGAATTTGATTTAATAATTAAGACTAATTATTCTTTGGTTGTACAACTTGAGTATCTGGGATCATTGTCTTGAAGCATGACCCACTTTTTTCTGAGCTTCAGTTCATGGACAGTATACTGATATTTTCCTGAAGAATTTGCTGGTACAGTTCAGAATTCTATCCATGATGGTAAACTATCTTGGTTCAGAGGTACAAAGGAGGCTCAAATCATGATACTGCCACTACTATGATTCACAGATAAATTTCTTATGTTACAATATAGTGTTTGCCAAACATAATGCTTTTCAATCAAGCCTAAAAGTTTTATGTTGGTCTCACCTTTCCATAAAACATTCTTTCAATAGACCTCTGGCTTATCTATGTGGTCTTTTGCAAATTGTAGATGAGGTGAGCAGCAAAGTCAGCTTTATTTTTTATATATCTCCTTTGTATGAGCTGTGACAACTTTCTACATACCCAGAATCCTGTTCTTTAAATAAGACAGGACCTTCCATACTCACACTTGATTATCATCCCATGGATTGAAACACCTGACTGATAATCCTAGAGGTTCATATACTGTACATGTTTTAAATCATTCTCCAATAAACAAATGGACAAATATAATGTTTTGAGTCATTCATTTAATTGTGTTTTTACCTAGTTTTAAGACTTTTCTGGAAAACAAATAATGTTTTAGATAGAACATATCTATGCAGAAATATTAAAAATTCAGAAGAGTTCACAAATTTTTATTTGTACTGTACTGTATGTTTTTATATGTATTCATGAGACCTGGATTCCTGACAATTAACTAAAAATATTTTCCTTTTTTAACCAACACTGTTGGTTAAAAATTAGTAAAATATTGATAGAATTCCACAAGATGATTCCAGTGCAATGTTGTGTTTGTTAAATGTCAAAATTCTGTGCTTTAAAAGTTTTACTATCAGACTTCTGGTTTGTCACGCAGCCAATATAGACGGCTGGGAGTTTTGCTCTCTCTCCCCATCCAGTTTCGCATCACTGGGGGGGCCCTGAAAAGGGCCGAAAGTTGCCCTGAAGAGGCAACCAGCAAGGAGGGGTGCCACTGGATCACGGGAGAGCTGCAACTCTCCCGTTGGACCTGGCGATCCCTCCAAACCGGCGGATGAAAGGACCGGCCATTATGGCTCGTCCCTAGGCTGTGAACAGCCGAAGACACATTTCCCACCATGCAAATCTTAAAGCAGCACGGAAGAGACTGGGTGAGATCTACCTCTTTTACACCCTAATTACTTTCTGTAACTCCTTAAGCTGCTAAGCATTTTCCCCGCTGCAGTGAAGGAAGGGGGATTTCAGCCCTCCCTCCAGAAAGAGCTGCAATTAAATACCCAGGGGCATTTTAAACATTGAAAAAGTAACTGAATCCCAATTGGAACTTTATTTCTCAAAGCATGTGGATTGAAATATTTTTTATTTCCTATTTTTCATTGTCTACTTCTGTTGGAAATCTGGATTCTTTCTTATGAAAAAAAAAGAAAAACGATTAAGACAACTTTGGGACTCAAAGGGAAACTTTAAAAGGGGCCTGGCTGACTGCCCAGGGAAATAGATAAGATACATAATCTTGAGAACTTCGAAATAACAGCTGTGAAAGGCTTTGTGTTCCCTATTTAGAAAAAAAATCTTTCTCTTGGATTTTCTAAGTGTAAAGCCTTTAGTTTAAAATACTAACATGGAAGAAGACCAGGAACAAAATTTATTTATAGATGAAGATCAACAAACTCTTGCTATGTTAAAAACACTAATCCAAATTATTACCACAACCAGTGAAATACTAAGAGGCTATGTGAAGGAACAAGAAGACAGCCCAGATATGAAAGCCCAAACTTTGACCACAATTAAAAAACCATCTATACAAAATGCAATAGAAAAAATGAAACATTCAAGTACCATGACAGAAGAATCTACTATTAAACAAATATTGATATTTGAAAATCCAGAAAAGACATTGACAACCTGGAAAAAGGAAAAGGTTTCTTATACAATTCAGAAGGATCTAGAGGATCTAGAAAAAGAACAGTTGGATGAGAAGACAATTCAGAACAACTACTGTACATCGATACGGAAGAATAAAGAGATGATCCATTAGATCTACAAGTCCTCTAAAAAAAATGGCAATCGGATGGTTTTGCCAATTTCAATTAATATACATGATATTACAAGGAGATTGGTTTGATGACCCAAAAACAAGGACATGGAAGATGATTTGGCAAAGGAAAAAAGCTAGAATAAGAAGAATGGAGTTTCGACCATCTTATTGAAATTTGAAACAGAATGTACTTAAATAGATAAGATGTGTATGTTGAACACAAGACATTGTTATGAACTGAGATAAAGAAAAAATTTCGGTCATTAAAATTTAGCAGTATAAATACTAATAGCTAATTTGAATATTGATTTGCATAAAGGTCATGTAAAGGTGAATAATGTAGATAAGCTAAAAACCTATTGTTGAAAATAATAAATAGGCCTATATGGAATGTTAAAAACGAAAATTATCAGTTTAAGCAAGAGATAGCAGATACAAAGAGGAAGAGAGGAAGCATTAAATATTAAAATAAAAAGAAATTTTGATTACTACTTAAAAAAATTGAAAATTAGCAAAAAGGAAGGATATCATATTGTATCCTTAACTTATTGACATAGAGGGTGAGAAGTTAAGTAAATGGGATGTGTATTTTGAATATTAGATTTTGTGTGGAAAGTTGATAGATGAATTGGGAATATACTAAAAATCTTGGGAATGATAAATATCAAACGTTAAATCTAAATGTTAGTGGACATTAAAATTGAAAAATCTATTAGGTCATTGATAAAAGGTCTAAAAGATTGTATGTTAAAACAATTAGAATATGTGTAAACCAAAACTATGGATATATGTAAGAAAGTTATTTTCTATGTGATGGATAGGATAAAACTTGTCTTTTAATTTACAAATAGTATATATGAAGGGAAAAAGAGAGGAAATATTTATGGTAGCAATTTGAAATCTGTACTAATGATATCTGTATGTAATTGAATTACTACTACCCAGCCACCACGTTGCTTTTCAAATATGTGAATGTAATATCAGAAAATCAATAAAATTTGCAAAAAAAAAGTTTTACTATCATTCAAAATGCCTTCCTTAAATTTCAGTGGAATTTTACCTAGTAGTGTCTTTTATATTATTTCTTGTGCAATAGAATAAAGTTCTTGCAGAAAAATTGTTTCTATTTATTGAGTCAAACGTTTTGTGCATATATCCATGAAAAGTACTGTAAACAGTAGCACATAATTGTTATTTGAAGGGATGAGGTAATTGAAAGCTTTCGCTTAAGGGATCATTTCAGTGGTAGCACCAAGTGTAGGTGTTTTCATGTGAAGAGCAGAATAGAGAGCTGACATGCTTCTTTCTATTTACTAAGTGGGCCTGAAATGATCTCTTTGGGCTCTTGCATTCTGTTTACAAAACAAAGTTATAAATAAAGTTATAGAATAATTACATACAGCCTTAATGCACCATGACACCTTGAAAATTTGCAGCATCAAGCCTCAATGTCTTCATCGAGCCATTTGAGATCTGTATCCTTGTAAGCACAATTAGTTCTATTTTACAATTCCATACCAGCAATGGAAATAGGCATTCCCCGCATGGATGTAATTAAACTCTTCAGAGATAAGGTTGGATGTTACCTGTTCTGTGAAGTGCAAATTTGCAGCTATCAAAATGTTACTCAAATATGTCCAGTCAACAAATTCCAAGCTGCTATTTCACATGCCCAGATGTGCTCTTTGGCTCATAAAATAACTTTATGCCATTATGGTCAATTGAAATAAAATCCAATTTAAGACACTGAACTTTCCATACAATATCTGTCATGTCAGAACCATGACAATAGCTCAGTCAGAAATAAGGCATCAGATTACATGTAAACTTGCTTAACAGCTCATTCAATGACCTAAGTGACAAAGGTGCTGAAAAGGGAGATGTACAGTATAATCAATTTGTGAATTTGTAGCTATTGCAGCATCCCACAGTCATGATCACAGTTTGGATGCTTGACAATCTGCATTTATGACAGTTGCAGCATCTGTTACATGATCACCATTTATGTCCTTCACATGGCTGTGATTTGTGATTTCCTGCCAGCTTCCCCACTGAATGTACTTGGCTCCCAACAAGCAAAGTCAGTAGGGAAGCTGGCAAGAAAGCACAAGTTACAGCTATGTAATATTGTGTTTAATGACTGCAGCTGGAACAGACATAAGTGGGGCATGGCTGTGGGATGTTTTACTTGTTGATTACATTGCTTAGCAGTGGGGCTTCCAGACCTCACTTACTCTTTTTGTACATGAGTTGAAAGGCACTGCAGCGGGAGTTCTCACTCAGAAACTAGGCTCAAGGTTTTGGTACTACTATGTGCCTTCACAGGATGGCCTGAGGATTTTGCTTGCAGGATTCATAAAGACCATTAAGTAGTAAAAGTCCTACTGTAAGAAATTATTCCTAGGTTTGGGCTGCCAAATAGTATATTGTCTGATTCTGGCCCACATTTCACAGCTAAGATGATGCAACAATTGTGTGGAACAGATGACTGCCATGATTTTTTTCTTGCTAAATATTTGCAGGAAGCTGCATCTGTTGGGTTGGGCCTGCCTGGATCTATGTGAAAGAGTAGACAAGTTTTTTTTCAAGTGCTACTGTCCATCTACACCAGTGTTACAGTCCAGAACCTGACTTCATCATTCCAGACTGAAGGTTGCAGATCCACTTGACTCTGTTTGGACTGTCCAAGCTGTGACAGACACCTTAGATCATGGGTATCAAACTGCCGGCCCATGGGCTGGTTGCATCAGGCAGAGGCCACGCCCACCCCAGTTCCGGCAATGCAAAAAAAGTAGTGATATGTCACATGACGCGGCAAATTTGACACCCATGCCTTAGATCTACGGTTGCTGGATAAAAGTTTGTATTTCAAACTTTCTGTTTATTTTTTCTTTTTAGGACATTGTGTGTTATGAAGAACTTTCTCCCTGTGTATAAGATATAATAAGTTGTAATTTTCCATAGTGTAGGCTAGCATATAGCTTATGAATGACATATCCAATTTATATAAGTTTTATTTTTTTATTCTAACTACCTAGGGTTAATATTTTAAAGAATAGCCACTTTATTATATATCCAAAGCACAGCCATGTTTAACCGATGCCTGAACTCTGCTAAAGCTGTGACATACATAGCTTCTGGCTAGAAGGTCATGCTGGCCACATGACCATGGAGATGTCCTCGGACAAGCGCTGGCTCTTCGGCTTTGAAACGGAGATGAGCACCGGCCCCTAGAGTCGGAAATGACTAGCATGCATGTGCAGGGGAATCTTTACCTTTAAGAACCTGCATTAATTAATCCTCCCAAGAAAGCAGAACACTTGAAACTTGCATTGTCTCAAAAGGAACTTTTATTGGAAGTTATTGATGGCAGGAGAGTAAGGCAGGATCTGAGGATTTCCCACATGAAACTTTACATTAAAAGAACCCTTTCAAACCCCACCCCAAATGTCCAACTGGCTGGTTTGAATTGAACCAATCCAAGCACCAATAAGGCAGCATTCTCAAGGCTGTCAGATTCCACCCTTTTCTTCTCTGTTTGGGCTTTGTAGGCTTCTGTAGATTCGTCTAAGGCAGGCATGTCCAAAGTCCGACCCGCGAGCCATTTGTGGCCCGGGGGCAGTTTAATACGGCCCTCTAACAGCCCTCCCTGCTCTGTGTAAATGCGGCCCTCCCACGGCCCTCCCTTCTGATTGAGGGCGGCAAGCAGAAGACTGTCTGCCACAGGAGGGAGGGCGATGAGAGGGTGTTTCTGAGCAGCATATGGAGTCTCCGGTGCTGCCAGATCCCCTCCTTTTCCCCCTTCTCTCTCTCTGTGTGTGTCTGTGTGTGTTGGACCCGCTGGGAACAGCTGGTAGGGAGGCGGCAGTCCGGCATTTTCCCCCCTCTCATTTGTGTATGTGTGTGTCAGACCTGCAGGGAACGGCTGGTAGGGAGGCTGGTAGGGAGGCGGCAGTCTGGCATTGCCCCCCCTCTCATTTGTATGTGTGTGTGTGTGTGTGTGCGTGTGTGTGTGTGTGTGTGTTGGACCCGCAGGGAACGGCTGGTAGGGAGACAGCAGTCTGGCATTTTTTCCCCTCTCATTTTGTGTGTGTGTGTGTGTGTCTTGGACCTGTGGGGAACGGCTGGTAGAGGTGGTGGCATTCTGGTGTTTGCATCTCTCTGTGGGCCCGACACACACACACACAGGAGGTAAACAATGCCGGACCACCGCCTCCCTAACAAACCTCTCCTGCGTGCGGAGAAATGCCCATTCCCTCTGCTGAGCCATCCCAGTTGCTTGCATTGCGGAAGGCAATCATTTGGAACGAAGACACGAGATTCGGCATTTCTCTGCCCGCGCTGATCTTGCCCTCCTTACAGTCTCCCTCTCTTTGTTTCAGCTTGCTTTCTGCATTTGGGATGAAGACTCGAGAGAGGGAGACTGTAAGGAGCATGAGATCGGCGCAGGCTGAGAAACGCCGAATCTCGAGTCTTTGTCCCAAATGCAGAAAGTGCTGATCTCGCGCTCCTTACAATTTCCCTCTCTCGAGTCTCCAGTCTTTGTCCCAAATGCAGAAAGCAAGCTGAAACAAAGAGAGGGAGACTGTAAGGAGGGAGAGATCAGCACGGGCTGAGAAATGCCGAATCTCAAGTCTTCATCCCAAATACTTGCCTTCTGCAACGCAAGCAACTGGGATGGCTCAACAGAGGGAATGGGCATTTCTCCCCACACGCTGATCAGCAAGTGCAGAGAAACGCGGATTCCCTGTGCGCCCTTGCAAGATATGGAGGTGCTCCAGGGAAGTAACTGGGATGGCTCAGCAGAGGGAATGGGCATTTCTCCGCACGCGCTGATCAGCGGGCGCGGAGAAACACCGAACCTCGAGTCTTCATCCCAAATGTAGAAAGCAAACTGAAACAAAGAGAGGGAGATTGTAAGGAGCGCAAGATCAGCGCGGGCTGAGAAATGCCGATCTCGTGTTCAGATTGTTGGGGGCAATCTCGCTCCAGCATCTTGGCGAGCACACTGGGCCACCCCGCTCCTTGGGGCTCGCTGCTGCCATGGGGGCCGGCTCGGGGATTTGTTTCTGCAGGTTAAATCGGAACCAAGCAGCAAGTGAAAAAGTTAGCAGCAATAGCAGGAGTTGTTTTAATTGCCAAGCGTCCCCATGGAAGTCAGTAGAGGTGCCGCGGCTGGCCTTTTGAGTTGGTGAGTGAATGAGAGCGAGAGAGAAACGTTTATTGAGCAGTGTGAGTGAATGAGAGCATGAAAGAGGCTTTTTGGAGCAAGAGTGAGGGAATGAGAGAGCGAGAGAGAAGCTTTTGCAAACAAAACATGAGTGAATGAGACCGAGAGAGAAACTTTTCCAAGCAAAGGTGAGTGAATGAGAGCGGAGGGGGCAGGGCGCCTGTATGTCTCCCCTTAGGCTCCACTGTTCTGTCAAGCCTCTTGTTTTGCACATAAAATACATTGTGAAAACTCAGCTGTCAGTTGATCTTAATGTTATAAAATGAAAAGTATGCCATTTGCAATTAACTTGGCATAAAATAATTCATTTGCATTTAATTGTAATTGTTCAAAGAATGTTCGGAAAAATGTTCGGCCCTTCAGCATGTTCACTTCATCCAATCTGGCCCTCTTTGAAAAAAGTTTGGACACCCCTGGTCTAAGGCTTTTCTGATGACTGGCCACATATTTTGCAATTGTGTGATCCATTCCTAAAGGGACAGGATGGTAGGTTCATTGGCAGGTAATTCAAGTATCAGGTTGAAACTCTGTCCTGTAGCCACTTGGAAAGGTGTGTAATCAGTACTGGAATGCACTGCATTGTTATAGGCTATTTCAGCAAACGGTAGCAGGTCAGAAGCAATTGTCCTGTTGATAGTTCATAGATGAAGCACCTTAGGTATTATTCTAGTACTGAGTTTGTTCGTTCTGTCCTCCCATTCATTTGAGGATGATGACTAGATGACAGGCCTTCATTGGTTCCCAATAGGTCCAAAAAGGCTCTCCAGAACTTGGAGGTGAATTGGATCCCTCTATCTGAGATTATGCATTGTGGAGCACCATGTAGCTGATAGATATGTTGTACAAACATCTTAACCAAGGATTTTGCAGTTGGAATTTTCTGGCAAGGAATGAAATGGACTTGCTTGGAGAATAAATCCGTTACTATCCAAATGACACTGTTTCTTGCGCTTTCTGGTAGCTCTACAATAAAGTCCATAGAAATCTCTCTCCAGGGTGCTGAAGGTTTTGCAACCAGCTGCAGGAGACCATATGTTTTCCCCTGTCTCCGCTTATCTGCTGCACAAATGGGGCAACTGGCCACATAGCTCTCAATGTCTTCTTTTAGAGATGGCCACCAACACTGCCTCTTTGTGAGGTGGAAGGTTTTCACGAACCCAAAATGTCCTGATTGGGAATGGTGGCAGATGGATGAACAGAGGGCCATATCGTAATCTGGGATCACACCCCCAATATTTTCGAGCTGTGGCGCGCTCCGACCCTCTGGTTTCCACCTGTTTTCCCGGGGGAGGGGGAGGGTAGATACGTGAGCCCAGGCTAATTTATTTGAATGCCAGGTCTGTTATGAATAAAGCTCCCTCATCCATGAATTGATCGAGGAGGAAGACGCAGACCTGGCATGCATTACGGAAACTTGGTTGCTCATGTACCTCTCTCCCAGCTGCGTGGCAACAGCTCTGCCTGGGCTACTCGAGGCTCTCTCGGGGTTGGCGGTGGAATTCCCCAGATTTTTGATGCTGGGGGATTTTAACCTACCTTCCCTGGGGTGTGTCAGGGGTGGCCCGAGAGTTCATGGCTTCCATGGCCATGGACCTGACCCAGATTATTCAGGGCCCAACCCATGAGGGGAAAAACACGCCCAACCTTATTTTTATCTCCGGGCAGTGGCTTAATGATCTGGGTGGGGTTTCTCCATCTGTACAGCCCCTTTCATGGACAGATCATCATCTCCTGCGACTAGGCCTCCGTCATACCACCTCCCGCTGCTGGGAGGCGGAACTGACCAGGTGGTTCCACCCCAGGCACCTGATGGACCCAGAAAGGTTTCAGACGGCGCTTGGTTTGATTCCTGCCTCCCTCTCCCACAGCCCGGTCAAGACCTTGGTTGACACCTGGCAATGGGCTGCTTCTGAGGCTCTCGACCATGTTGTTCCTTTGCGGCCTCTGACCCGGCGCAGGTCCAGGTTGGCTCCATGCTTCTCCATGGACCTACGGGAGATGAAGCACTGGAGGAGGGGCCTAGAGAGCGTTTGGAGATCCAGTCGGTCTGAATCTGACTGAGCACAGTTAAGATCTTTCACTAGATCTTATCTTGTGGAAATGGAGGCGGTGAAGCGTACTTACTTTGCCGCCCTCATTTCATCCACAGATAATTGCCCAGCCGCCCTGTTTAGGGTGACCTGCTCCCTTTTAAATCAAGGGAAAGGGGAAGATCCCTTGCGGGGATGGGCCGAGGAGTTTAGTCAACATCTGCTAGACAAGATCGCTCAGATTCGGACCGGTCTGGACTCCGATTGGGCAGTATCTGACGAGGGGGAAGCAACAGGTCTGGCCAATATTATCTGGGAGGAGTTTGACCCTGTGACTCCGGATGAAGTGGACAGGATCATGGGTAGATTAAGTGCCGCCACGTGTTTATTGGACCCGTGTCCCTCCTGGCTGGTTTATGCGGCTCGGGAGGTTACACAAGGCTGGCTCCAGGCAGTGATCAATGGTTCTTTGAGTGAGGGGTGCTTCCCTGCTGCCTTGAAGGAGGCGGTGGTGAGGCCCCTCCTCAAGAAGCCTGCTTTGGACCCAGCTATTTTAAATAATTTTCATCCTGTTTCCAACCTTCGCTTCCTTGCAAAGGTTGTTGAGAGCGTGGTGGCACGGCAGCTCCCTTTGGTCCTGGAGGAAACTGAGTATCTGGATCTGTACCAATCGGGTTTCAGGCCCGGGTACAGCACGGAGACGGCATTGGTCGCGCTGGTGGATGATCTCTGGCGGGCTCGGGATAGGGTTTATTCCTCTATCCTGGTCCTATTAGATCTCTCAGCGGCTTTTGATACCATTGACCATGGTATCTTGCTGCGACGTCTCTGGGGGTTGGGAGTGGGAGGCACTGTTTTATGGTGGTTCTCCTCCTACCTCTCGGGCCATTCGCAGACGGTGTTGGCAGGAGGTCAGAGGTCAACCCCAAAGCCCCTTGATTGTGGGGTGCCTCAGGCGTTGGTCCTCTCTCCCCTCCTGTTCAACATCTACATGAAGCCACTGGGTGAGATCATACGCGGTTTTGGAGTGAAGTATCATCAATATGCTGATGATACCCAGCTTTTCATCTCCACTCCGAACCAACCCAGTGATGCCCTTGACGTGATGTCCCATTGCCTGGAAGCGGTACGAATCTGTATGGGGAAGAACAGGCTCCAACTCAACCCGGCCAAGACTGAGTGGCTCTATGTGTTGGCATCTCGTGTTGTCCAAGATTTACCATCTTTGGTTATGGGGGGAGAGGTGTTGCCTCCCATTGATAGGGCACGCAACTTAGGCATCCTCCTGGATGCACGACTCAATTTAGAAGATCATATAGGAGTCGTGTTTGCCCAGGTTCACCTGGTGTGCCAGTTGCGCCCCTATTTGGACCGAGATGCCTTACGTATGGTCACCCATGCACTCGTTACCTCCCGTGTAGATTACTGCAACGGTCTCTACATGGGGCTGCCCTTGAAGACCACCCGGAGGCTTCAGCTGGTGCAGAATGTGGCTGTGCGGGTTGTGATGGGAGCATCCCAATACTCCCATATTACACCCCTCCTGCGTGGGCTGCATTGGTTGCCGGTTGCCCTCCGGGTGAGGTTCAAGGTGCTGGATCTTACCTATAAAGCCCTACATGGCTTAGGCCCGGGATATTTACAGGACCGTCTGCTGCCAGGAACGACTTCCCATTGCTCTGTGCGCTCAAACAGGGAGGAACTCTTCAGGGTGCCGTTGGCCAGACAATGTCAGCTGGCGACCCCCAGGGGGAGGGCCTTCTCTGTCTGGGTGCCTGCCCTTTGGAATCAGCTCCCCCGAGAACTTCGGATGACCCCAGATCTCCAGTCCTTTCGTCGCGACCTAAAGACATACCTTTTCCAACTGGCTGACCTGGACTGACGACGGGGGTTTTAATTTTGTTTTATTTTTTATTGGTTTTTAGTAGGGCTTTGTAAAATTTAATCTCTTTTAATATTTGTATTTACTGTTTTTATAGTTGTTTTATTGTTGTTAGCCGCCCTGAGTCCTTCGGGAGATAGGGCGGCATACAAGTCCCATAATTAAATTAAATTAAATTAAATCATGCAGAGCTGCATGAACTTTAGTCTCTAGCTCGTAGGGATGTATAATTTCCCCCCTACCCAGGGTAACCCTTCTTGCATCGAACAGTTTTTTGTGGCTGAGGAATCACTCATCCTTCTCCAAGGTTTCCATTGATGGGACACTTTCTGTTTGTGCCCTTGTCATGACTGGGTCTGCCAATTGCTTTGTGGGTATCAGCAGCTTGACTATTTCAGCTTTCATGGCGTTGTATTGTGGCATCTGTGACAGGACATCTGCCAAAATGTTTTTCCCCCAGGCAAATCCCAGAGTGTAAAATTGAACCCGTGGAAGTGCGGAGCCCATCGGTCCTGTTTAGGGGACAGTTTCCTGGGCAGTCTTTAGTGGTTTGAGGTTTTTATGATCAGTCCATACTTGGAAAGAGATTTTGTTCCCTTCCAGGAAGTGCTTCCAGGTGAAGAGGGCCCAACGCACCACACAAGGTTCCTTCCTTCAGACGGCCCATCGCTGTTCAGTTTCTGTGAGTTTCCTTGAGGTGTAAGCACAGGGTTGCAACTGGCTTTCCTAGTTTTCCTGGTTTTCTTGGAGCAGTACTGCATTACATCACTGGCACATTTGGCTTCGTGGAGCCATGACTAATTTTACAAGCTCAGTTTTCATTTCAGTGTAGATTAATATGTAATCCAGGTGGCCCCTTGTACAAATGCTCTTGGATGACCTTGCATAAATACCGTGGGTTCTCCCTGTAGCCCAAATGGAAGTAATTTGAATTGGAAAAACCCCAGGGGACAGTTGAAAGTGGTTTTTCACTCATACGCCTCCTTGATTCTAACCCAGTAATATACCTCTCGTAGGCCTAGCTTGGAAAAAATCTTCCCCTTTGAGAGGTGCATGTCTTTCATGAGGGGTAAGGGGTACACATTGTCAATGCACACAGCATTCAAAAATCTATAATCCATGCAGAGACAAAGAGACCCTTTTTCCCCCCCTCAAAATGGCACCGAAGCGGCCATTTTTCTAGCCAGTTGAATGAAACTGCTCCAAATTCTTATCTATGAATTTGTGCACCTCTTCTAACTCTTCTTAGAAGAGTCTTATGACCCAGGAACCATTAATCTGTTTCCAAAGCCTATCTGAGCTCCGCTCCTGCTTTGCTATCTAGGAACTTTGGTTTCTTTGCTTGCAAGCATGTGGTTACTGGAACCGCTAATTGTTTAGATGGCATGAGGTGGTCCACCACTTCTGTTTTGGTGTTGTTATACTGTGGCAACCTTGAAAAAGCATCTGCTAAGAATCTAAAGACAGTTCTCCCAAAGTTTGTACAGTTTGTGCAATTTTCCACCAGAGGGAAGAACACTCTAGACCAGGGGTCGGCAACCTCGGCTCTTTTATGACTCGTGGACTTCAACTCCCAGAATTCCTGAGCCAGCTGGCTCAGGAATTCTGGGAGTTGAAGTCCACGAGTCATAAAAGAGCTGAGGCTGCCGACCCCTGCTCTAGACCATGTGTACTCTAATCTGAAACAGGCATACACAGCATTCCCACTCCCCCACCTGGGTACATCCAACCATCTTTCACTCCTGTTGTGCCCAAAGTATGTCCCTCTCAGGAAAAGAACTCAGGCAGTCATGAAAAGAGTCAAAACCTGGCCAGTGGGTGCTTTCAGTCAGTTGCAGGACTGCTTTGAAACCACTGACTGGGATGTATTCGAAGATCAAGACCTGAGCGTATACATGGATGCCGTACTCTCTTATATCAAAATATGTACTGACAGTGTGACAACAGAAAAGTGCATTAGAGTTTACAGGAATTACAAACCCTGGATGACTGCAGAGGTACAAACACTCCTGAGAGCCCGGGATTCTGCCTTTAAGGCAGGGGACAGGAACACATACAGAGAGGCCAGGGCAAATCTCAGAAAAGGTGTTAGAATGGTGAAACAACAATATAAACACAAGGTGGAGAACCACCTAGCAGACAACAATCCGAAGCAAGTGTGGCAGGGATTGCAGCACCTAACCAACCACAAGGGCAATATGAGGAACACAGTTAATACCGATGCCTCGTTGGCAGAGGAGCTGAATATCTTCTTCGCTCACTGCGAGGTGAAAAGACCAGACCCCATAGCCTCTGCTAGCCGGCCTTCTGATTCTCAGCCACTCACCCTGTGTGAACATGAAGTGAGAGCTGTTCTGAAGGCTATGAATCCCAGCAAAGCTGCAGATGGGGTGCTGGGGATAGTGGTTAAGAACTGTGCTGACCAATTATCAGGAGTCCTAACAAGGATCTTTAACATCTCCTTGCAAACAGCATGTGTACCATCATGCTTGAAAGCAGCTACCATTGTCCCAGTCCCAATGAAAACAGCAGTTGAGTGCCTGAATGACTACAGACCTGTTGCATTAACATCTGTAGTGATGAAATGCATCGAAAGACTGGTTTTCCAACATCTTAGGACATGCCTCCCACTGGACTTCGACAAACATCAATTTGCCTACAGGAGGAACAGGTCGACAGACGATGCCATAGCTACTGCTCTACACTCTATAGCAAGCCATCTACGTAGAGAAACCTGGAAGCTATGTCAGGATGCTTTTTGTTGATAACAGCTTGGCTTTCCACACCATTTTGCTGAGCACTCTCATTGAAAAGCTGACTGACTTGAATTTCCCCCCCTCCATCTGCAATTGGATTCAAGACTGGGACCAGTTACAAACAGTGAGGGTTGGGGACTTCCGGTGGCTCCGCGGCGACGGAGGGAGCCTTCCCAGGCTGCCCGCGGCTCAGCTGGTGTTTTTTCGCCCGAAACAGCGCCGATCAGCTGTTCGGGCAAATCCGAAGCCCCCTCCTCGGGAGAAGAGGAGGGGGCGAGCTCCCAGGTAGGGGTAGAGTTCTCCAGGGCCGCCTGAGCTTATGGCTTGGGCGGCTGAAGGATTGAACTCCCCCGTAGCCTGGGTTGCTCCCAGCTGGCCGTCGCCTCTGCTCCTGACTTCTTGGAGCAGAGCCAGCCGTCTGCGACCACCCCTGCCTGAAGGAATGACTATGATTTAAAGGAGCAGGCAGAGCGATACAAGAGGAAATGGTAAAGAGGATTACTATGTTTTACTCTCCAGCTTGATGGACTTTTTTGGATTACAAATCTGAAGTGAAAGTGCGTCATATTTGGTAAAAGATGGCGGCTAAACCACCCCCTAAAACTCTTCGGAGTGCTGGAACTTCTCCCGTGCAACAATCATTATTGCAGGCGCTGCATCCTCCTGATGTATTGACATCAAAGGACTTACAAGATGCTCTTGAAAAACATACCCAGGTAATTTTGGAATCAATTAATATTAGATTTGCACAGATGGAGGAGAAATTGGAGAAATTGGAGGAGAGAATGGAGGAGAGGATGGAACAGAAGCTCAAAGCGATGAGGGTAGACATCTTGACTTCAGTGTTTAAAGTGGCTCGGTGTGTGGAAGAATTGGAGGAAAAGCTAGAAGACTTGTCTCAAAAGAATGCTATATTAGAAGCAAAAGTATTGGAGAATGAAAATAAAATGGAAAGGGAACTGTGTCTTGCTCAATATTTCCAGATGCAGTTTGCCATTAGAATTAGAGGCTTAAAGGAGAATACTAAGGAAGATCTAAAGCAGCTGGTTTCTGAGGCTTTTGAAATAGTGTTGAAACAGCCAGCATCTGAAATAAAAGGAGGCATGGACAAATCGTTTCGTGTGAATTCATGGATTGCCAGACAGAGAAAGTTGCCTAGAGATGTGGTGGTATATTTTGCAAAAAGGGAAACTAGAGATGAAGTTATACAAGCTGCTTATGATACTAAAGTTATGATTGCTAATCAAGAAGTTTTGGTCTTAAAAGAAATTCCTCCAAAGATTCTAAGGAGAAGGAAGGATTTTACATTTCTTGTGCAAGAGCTCAAGCAGCGAGATATAAGGTTCAGATGGGAGATCCCAGTGGGGTTGATGGTGACGCACGAAGGTAAAAAGTACCGTTTGGTTACTGTGATGCAAGCGTGTGATTTCTACAATAATGTTTTAAATGCAACGCCATTAACACTTTTGGAAGCTGGAAAGGGATCTGGAGAAGGAGTGCATCAAGAGGCCGAAGATGGTCAGATAGAAGACAACGGTGTTGGAGGAGATCAAGATACAACCTCGTCGGATGAATCTATAAAACAGAGGGTGACGCGTGCTGCTGCAAAACGATCTAAGAAGAGAAAGTAGCAGGAATTGCAGAAGTCTATGGAACTTTTACGATATAGTCAAGTAGTCAAGTAGGGGAGGGGGGAAAAGATTTGGGTGTAGACGCAATATATTTTTATATTTGGTGGTTCTGTGGAAAGGGTGAGCTTTTTTGGATTGTGGTACTGGAAGAGGAACGGCCGATTACAGAAGAGTTGACTTTAAAGTTTTTTGATTTGGGATCCTTGGTTAATTTGGAAATTTATTTGTAAGAATGTTATATCATGGAATGGATAAAATGGATGGAGTTTATTTAGGATAAGTATAGGGTTGAGAAGGGGTTTTTTTTCTTCTTTTTCTTTTTTTTTGTCTTTAATATATATTTAATACTATTAAGGTTTGTTCCATTCTATATAAGCTAGAGAGTGTCCTTTTCTTATTCTAGTTTTTTTTATACATATATTTAATATTGTTAAGGTTTGTTTTACCCTATATAAGCTAGAGAGTGATGGATTTTAGAATTTATAGTTGTTAGTATATGGTTGCTTAGGTTTGCTTTTTTATATATATATATATACCTTGTATTCAGCTCTGGGAAGTAGGGGGGGGAGGGGGGAGGTAGGGGGGGAGGAGGGAGGGGGGAGGAGGGGAGGTAGGGGGGGAGGAGGGAGGGGGAAGGGGGTTTTTTTTAAAGGAAAATTGTATTTTAAACAGTGAGGGTCGGGTTTGTTTTATCCACCCCCCTGAAGCTTTGCACCAGCTTGCCACAGGGCTGCGTGCTTAGCCCCTACCTGTACTCATTGTACACATATGATTGTGTATCGTCCGACCCATCTACTGTGATAATTAAGTTCGCAGATGATACCACTATAGTGGGTCTTATTACAGATGGGGGGAGGTACAAAAACTATCCATATGGTGTTTCAACAACAACTTGCACCTGAACATAGGCAAGACAAAAGAGATGGTGCTAGACTTCCGGAGGAAAAAAGAACCTGCCCCACTTTACATCGGGGGGCGCTGTGTAGAGAGAGTTTCTTCCTTTAAATTTCTGGGAGTCTACCTCTGGGAAGATCTTACCTGGAAACTTAATACAACCCAGGTGGCCAGAAAGGCCCAACAGAGACTCCATTTCCTCAGGGTCTTGTGGAAGAACAGGGTAGAACAATGGCTAATGACCCTCTTTTACCGGTCTACTATAGAGAGCATCCTATCACACTGTATTGTGGTTTGGTATGCTGGCCTGACAGCCGTGGATAAGAAAGTACTACAGAGGGTGGTGAGCACAGCACAAGACATTGTGGGCTGTCCCTTGACACCAGTGGATGACATTGCCAGGGCTCGCTGCCTTGGAAGTGTGAGAAAAATTCTTAGGAACAACTCACACCCTGGTCAGTATCTCTTTACTCTCCTACCATTGGGTAGGAGATATAGAAGTATAGCCAGTCGTACCAACAAGCTGAAGAACAGCTTTTATCCATGGGCTGTTAGGCTCTTCAAATGGGAAATAATTTTATAATTTTATGTGTGACTGACTTGCAAGGCCAGTGTGTTGTGCAATTAACTCACATGGTGTAACAAGATGGAGAGTTTGTTGTCACTGTGAGTTGTGGGGTGGGGGCACGAAGGGAGGCTCAGCCAATTTCAATGTATACATGGTTATACTTTGACAATAAAGGTTCATTCAGAATTTTTCCCCAGGAAGGTATTTGATAGTAAAGTTAAACCAACAGAAGTGTTGAGACCACCTTGCTTCTTTTGGTGACAGTTTTCTGAGGGGTTTTAAGACTTCAAGTTTCTTGTGGTTAGTCCATACCTGGTAAGGGGATTTTACTCCCTTCTAGGAAATGCCTCCATGTGAGGAGGGCCCAGCACATAGCATAGGCTTCCTTCTCACATACTGCCCACCTCTGTTCTGTCTCTGTGAGTTTTCTTCATGTGTATGCACAGGGCTGCAGTTGGCCCTTTGGGTTCTCTTGGAGCAGTACTGTGCCTACTGCTACATCGCTAGCATCTGTTTGTATGACAAAAGCTTTCTCTGTGTCTGGGTGCTTCAGGACCGGTTCAGCTGTGAGAAGTCTTTTCAGTTTTTTGAATGCAGCTTGACATTCCATAGTCCATTTTAATGCTTGGCTCGATTTTGGTTTGCCCTCCCCTCTCATTTTTAGCAAATTTGTAATGGGAAGTGAGATTTGGGCAAAAGAAGGGATGAATTGGCAAAGGTAGAAACCCTAGGAAACTTTGCAATTGTTTCCTTGTGCATGGCGGTGCCCATTCCAGCACCGCCCTGACCTTTTCCAGATCCATTTCTACCCCATTATGAGATATGCAGTATCCTAAATAGTCAATTTTTTCTTTATGGAATTCACACTTTGATAGCTTGGTGTAAAGTCAAGCAACCTGCAATTTATTCAGTACTGCCCTGACCAATTTTACGTGTTCCTCCCTTAGTTTTGGAGAAAATTAAGATGTCATCCAGGTGCACAAGAACCCCCTTGTAGAGGTGCTCCTGGAGGACTTTGCTAATTAGCTCTATGAAGACTGCTGGGCCTCCCTGCAGTCCAAATGGGAGCACCCTAAATTGGAAGCAGCCCATGGGGCAGTTAAATGCCATCTTCCATTCATCTCCTTTAATCCTAACTCAGTAATATGCTTCCCTTAGGTCTAATTTTGAGAATATTTTCCCTTTCTGTAGATGGGCCAACATATGCTTCATTAGTGGCAGGGGGTAGATATTGTTTTCGCTCACTGTGTTCAAAGACCTGTAATCCACACAGAGGTGAAGAGACCCATCTTTCTTCTCCTGGAACAAAACTGGAATTGCCGTTTTTGGTCTCGCCAGCTGTATGAAGCCTTGAGCTAAATTTTTCTCTAAGAATTTCTGCAGTTCTCCTAGTTCTTTGGGGGTGGGGGTGTGTCATTGAGGTTTTTTTAATGGGAAGAGTCATGGGATGCTTCTGCCATTGTTTAAAAGGAGTATCAGTTGCTGGTATTAGTAATGTCTAAAACAAAAAAACCATCTTTGGTAAAACATTCATCTTAATTACAGAAATTCTACCCAATAATGATATATGCAATTTATCCCATCCTAATAAATCCTTCCCCTTTATGGATTACTGGCTTGTCATGGTGAAGGGGCTTGCATACCTCAATGAAGCTATGAGCTATACCATGCAGGGCAACCCAAGATGGACAGGTCATAGGAGAGAGTTCTGACAAAATGTGATCCACTGGAGAAGGAAATGGCAACCCACTCCAGTATCTTTGCCATGAAAACTCCATAGACAGTACCAAAAGGCAAAAAGATATGACAGTGGAAGATGAGCCCCTCAGGTCGGAAGGTGTCCAGTATGCTACTGGGGAAGAGCAGAGGGCTAGTACTAGTAGCGCCAGAAAGAATGGAGTGACTGGGACAAAGCCAAAAGGATGCTCAGCTGTGGATGTATCTGGTGGTGAAAGGAAAGTCTGATGCTGTAAAAGAATTTTTTCCATAGGAACTTGGAATGTAAGATCCATGAATCAAGGCAAGGTGGACATGGTCAAACAAGAGATGACAAGACTGAACATCAACATCTTAGGAATCAGCGAACTAAAACGGACAGGAATGGGTGAATTTAATTCAGATGACCATCAGGTATACTACTGCGGACAAGAATCCCTCAGAAGAAATGGAGTAGTCCTCATAGTCAATAAAAGAGTAGGAAAAGCAATACTGGGATACAATCCCAAAAATGATAGAATGATCTCTGTGCAAATCCAAGGAAACCATTCAATATCACAGTAGTCCAAGTCTATGCCCCAACCACTGGTGCTGAACAGGATGAAATTGACCGGTTCTATGAAGCCCTACAGCAGCTTATAGAATTAACACCAAAAATGATGTCCTTATCATCATGGGGGATTGGAATGCTAATCACAATGAGGTGGTCACTGATCTCGAGCCAGACATCCTAGAATGTGAAGTGAAATGAGCTTTAGGAAATCTGAGCAACAACAAAGCTAGTGGAGGTGACAGTATTCCAGCTGAGCTATTCAAAATCTTAAAAGACAATGCACTAAAAGTGCTACACTCTATTTGCCAGCAAATTTGGAAAACACAACAGTGGCCACAGGATTGGAAAAGGTCAGTTTACATTCCAATTCCAAAGAAAGGCAATGCCAAAGAATGTTCAAACCATCGCACCATTGCACTCATTTCACATGCTAGTAAAGTTATGCTTAAAATCCTACAATCTAGACTCCAGCAGTATGTGGATCAAGAACTATCAGAAGTACAGGGAGGATTTCGAAGAGATAGAGGAACTAGAGATCAAATTGCCAACATGTGCTGGATCATGGAGAAAGCTAGAGAGTTCCAGAAAAACATCTACTTCTGCTTCATTGACTATGCTAACGCCTTTGAGTGTGTGGATCACAACAAATTGTGGCAAGTTCTTAAAGACATGGTAATACCAGACCTTCTTTTTTGTCTCTTGAGAAACCTATATGCGGGTCAAGAAGCAACAGTGAGAACTGGACATGGAATCACTGATTGGTTCAAAATTGGGAAAGGAGTCTGGCAAGGCTGTATACTGTCACCCTGCCTATTTAACCTATATGCAGAGCACATCATGAGAAAGGGAGGGCTAGATGAATCAAAAGTTGGAATTAAGATTTCCAGGAGAAATATTAGCAACCTAAGATATGCAGATGATACCACTCTAATGGCAGAAAGTGAAGAGGAACTAAAGAGCCTCTTGATGCGGGTGAAGAAGGAGAGTGCAAAAGTGGGCTTGAAACTCAACATTAAGAAAACCAAGATAATGGCACCTGGCCCTCTCAATTCCTGGCAAATAGATGGGGAAGAAATAGAGGTAGTAACAGATTTTATTTTCCTGGGCTCCAAGATCACCGCAGATGGGGACTGCAGCCAAGAAATTAAAAAGACGCTTGCTCCTGGGGAGGAAAGCTATGGCAAATCTAAACATACTAAAAAGCAGAGACATCACCCTGCCAACAAAAGTGCATATAGTCAAGGCCATGGTTTTCTAAGTTGCAATGTATAGCTGTGAAAGGTGGACCATAAGAAAGGCTGAGCGCCAAATAATTGAGGCCTTTGAACTATGGTGCTGGAGAAGACTCCTGCGAGTCCCTTGGACTGCAAGCTGTTCAAACTGGTCAGTCCTAGAGGAAATCAACCCTGACTGCTCTTTATAAGGCCAGATCCTGAAGTTGAAACTCAAATCCTTTGGCCACCTAATGAGAAGGAAGGACTCACTGGAGAAGAGCTTAATGTTGGGAAAGATTGAAGGCAATAGAAGAAGGGGATGACAGAGAATGAGGTGGCTGGATGGAGTCACTGAAGCAGTAGGCGTGAGCTTAAATGGACTCCAGAAGATGGTAGAGGACAGGAAGGCCTGGAGGAACATTGTCCATGGGGTCGTGGTGGGTCGGACATGACTTCGCAACTAACAACAACAATAAATCCTTTTTTATATAATTCTAAAGAAGCACATAGTTATTTTGAAACAATTTTGTGTTTGTATTTGTCAATATAACCCCCAAGTATTTCACCTTTTTCTCAACCTTAAAACTAGATTTTTTTAAATCAATATATCACAGTCCTTATTCTCAATAAGCATTGTTGTTTTCTGTTTGTTTATTTTAAACCGTGCTAAGATTCCAAACTCATTTAATTTTCTCATCAAATATTCTATATTATTTTTTGGGTCTTGCAAAAATATAACCAGGTCATTGGCAAATGCCCTCAATTTGTGAACTTTATTTTTGATATTTATTTTCTATTATCTATTTTCTCATCTTGCCTAATATCTCTTTCCAGTACCAATATAAACAACAAGGGAGATAAGG
Organism: Vipera ursinii; assembly: GCF_947247035.1. Taxonomy (NCBI): domain Eukaryota; kingdom Metazoa; phylum Chordata; class Lepidosauria; order Squamata; family Viperidae; genus Vipera; species Vipera ursinii. The sequence continues at coordinate 70,861,298 of NC_139514.1, forward strand.
GGCATCCTTATCTCATACCTTTTGGAACTGGTTAAATCTCCATTATAATAATCTTTGCTTGCTGTGTGATGTATAAACTGCTTCAACCCCTTGACTAAAATTCTCCCCCAAATCTGTATCTTCCAAAACTCTAAACATAAAAGCCCAATTTAAATGGTCAAAGGCCTTGTCTTCATCTAAGAACATTAAAGCTGCCTGCTTCTCATTATGATATTGTAAATATTCAATAATATTCAAAACAGTCCTCACAGTCCTTAAATATCTTTTTGGCAGAAAGCCTGTAAAACCTTCTTTAGTCTTTCTGCCAAAATTGCAGCAAAAAGTTTATATTTATTGTTTAGTAATGAAATTGGTCTACAATTCTTTATCCTTGTAACATCTTGGCCTTTCTTTGGTAGTAGTGCAATAGCAGCTTCTTTCCAAGTTGGAGGTATTTTTCCCACCTGTAATATATCATTTGTCAGAATCCATTTATATTTCATTTCTAACTATCTTTTCTGTTCAAACCCAATTCCCGTGGATTCTGCCATTCCCAAGGAGGAGAGGGAAGAAGCATGGGTTTTTATTGCTTTCACTTCCTTTCCTTAGATTTAACTTTTTATTTCACCTGCTTGCAATCCATCACAATAAGATCAATGAGAGGCATTTTCTCTCTCATCTTACCGGCAACTAAGAAAAGGGGAGAATAAATGCCTCCAGAATCTGGTTTGTTTCTCCGGATAGAATGTGTGTGGGGGGGATATTTCTGCTATGAATGGAGTAATGTTTCTCCTTTTCCCATGAGGGGCTTACCACCTGGAAATTGGCTCATCTGGAACTGACCGAATGAACTGTGGGGTGTGGCTTGCTTGGGGACACTTTAAAAATATCGATCTGTGAAGGGATTTCTCAGATCCTGTCTATCATACCCTCTATCATCTATGTCTTTGTAAAAGTTCCTGCTTGGATAATCTGGTCTCCAAGAGTCTTTCTTTCTTAAGATGTGGATTGAAGTGGGTTCTTACATTAGACAGGATCTGCATTAAGAGTCAACCTGGAAGGAAGAACCTTACCGGGGGACTTTGCAAAAAAATACAATGTCTAACGAGGCAGGGAAGGAGGGAAGCCCCATGGAAAGGGAACTTTTCCCCAACTGAAATCCCACCAACTATCGGGAGCTGAAGCGTCATATTATTCCAGGGAAGAGGTGGTGGACATGCGCGACTGCAAACTGTGATGGTCAATGGGCGTTGTAAGGAAAAGCGAGTGGGAAAAGGCATCAAGGAAAGTGACCCTGAGACAGGGCAGCTACCAACCCGAATGGAAGCAAGAGATGGAGAGCTCCCTCCATGTCAGCGAAGAGGATGGGAGTTATGCACCACATGCAGACTGGATCCTAGAGAAAGCTATTGACCAGATGAAAAAAATCCTTGGCTCACTAAGGGAAGAGAAACCTGAGTCCTGCAACCACACCAGTGCCTGGAGTTGCAGCTGGAAAGACAGTGGGGGGTATCTGGAACCTGTAGCACTGGGGGAGCCCTCCTCAGCAGCACCCACCCCCTGCCGACCTGCCGACAGGGAGCAGGATGGGGGGCAATACCACTAGCGGCGTAGGCACTGATGCATTCAAAGACTCCTGCCTCTGGCTGATCATAAGGCCCGGAGAGAAACAAAATGGTGAGGCAGGGCAGACAGCTGGTGGATCAATACAAGAATTCTGGGCCATTGCCAACGAGCTGAACTGGCCGGAAGACATCCTCCTTAGCCATTTCAAAGATGGGCTAAAGTACAACCTGTATGATGCTTGCCTGCCTCGAGGAGACCCACACCACCTCGATGACTGGTACATCCTGGCAGAGGAGGCAGAGATAGACCTACTAAAAAAGGCACCACTGAGGGAAACCATGGGGCTGCCCACCTCCCAAGCAAACACACGAGCCAGCAAAACCACCAGCTACAGCTAAGAGATCAACGGGCTGTTTCAAATGTGTGAGAGAGGGTCACCGCACCGCAGAATGCCACTCAAAAGCTCCTCAGTGCAAATCAGACCCATCACCAGCCAGGAGATCAGGGAAGTCCCCAGCCAAACCAAAAGAACCCGTCATGTGGGGGGATAGAAGCTGCAGAATCCAAATCCCCACAAAGGAATGGGAAAGAACTCCGGCCTACAGGCAGGGAAAGTGGACACCTCAGAGGACAGCTCGGAGGGTGAAACCCTGGTAAATGGATCCATTCCACCCATCCTCAAGACAGTCACTATATTAGCCCCCTCCATGCCCAAAGCTGTCAAAGTGAAAACCTTAATATACTCTGGCTGCACCCACTGCCTCATTAGCCTGACACTAATGGGCATTCCGGTGAGGAGACTAAAGCAACCTATCTCCTTTGGCCAGTTAGATGGGTCCATAGCAGGGAGGGGTATCAGCTACCCTAGCCACCTTACCAATTCACATGTCCCTGGGGACCCATGAGGAAGATATAACGTTTGTAGTGACCCCAATGATTTTAGGGCTGGAATGGTTAAAGAAATGGAACCACTGGGTAAAATGGAGGACAGCAGAACTCAACTTCCCAGAGGGGGACCATTTGAACTCAGAAGCCCCCCCAACCCAAGGAGTGGAGATAGCATCAGTGGGGGAAGAGAAGGGGTTACCACAAATACCAGAAGAATACCAGGACCTTGCTGAAGTTTTCAGTGAGGAACGGGTGGATGAGCTCCCTCCTCACCGACCCACAGACTGTGCTATAGAAATCAAACCCGGGGCAAAACTTCCGAAGCCCAGGCTGTACTCCATAAGCCCTAAAGAGATGGAAGAGATGGAAAGATTTATAAATAAAAAAATTCCTAAATAAAAAATAAAAATTCATAAATAAAAATTTAGAAAGGGGATTTAGTGAACCTGCCAGACCCAAAGTGGCCGCTCCGGTTCTATTTAGAGAGAAGAAGGACAGCACTATGCGCTTGTGCATAGATTACTGATCCCTAAATGCAATTAGTGAAAATAATCTGTAACCCCTACCCCTCATGAAGGATATGCTATCCCACCTATCAAAAGGAAGGATTTTTACCAAACTAGACTTAAGAGAAGCATACACCAGATTAGAATCAAGGAAGGGGATGAATGGAAGACCGCGTTTAGTTGTCCAATGGGTTGCTACCAGTTCAAAGTTCTGCCATTTGGACTGCAAGCCCCCCCCCGCAGTTTTTATGCAATTAATCAATGAAGTGCTAAGAGAGTACCTAATTAAGGGGGTCCTGGTTTACTTAGATGACATCCTTTTCTTCACTGAGACCAAGGAGGAGCATATTAATCTAGTCAGAGCAGTTCTAAAAAAGTTGCGGGCTGCCCACCTACATACAAAATTATCAAAATGTGAATTCCACCAGGAAAGAATAGACTACCTGGGGTATTGCATGTCCCCGCAGGGCATCGAAATGGACCCGGAGAAAGTCAGGGCAGTATTAGAATGGGCACCACCCTGCACAAGAAAGCAATTGCAAAGTTTCCTGGGTTTTGCAAATTTCTATCGCCAATTCATCCCTTCATTCGCCCAAATAGCCCTTCCCCTCACGAACTTGTTGAAAATGAGGGGGGCCCCCAGTGAAACCTAGCCAGCCCCTGAAATAGACAATGGAATGTCAAGCAGCATTTGAGAGGTTTAAGAGGCTTTTCTCTGCCTAGCCCGTACTGAGACACCCGGATCCTGATAAACCTTTCGTAATACAGGCAAATGCAAGCAATGTGATGGTGGGAGCTTTATTATTACAGGAAAATGATGAGGGGGTACTGCAAACATGTGCATATATGTACAGGAAACTCACAGAGACAGAACAACGTTGGCCCATCTGGGAGAAGGAGGCTTACGCTGTGAGATGGTCATTACTTACATGGCATCATTTCCTTGAAGGAAATACAATCTCCTTCCAGGTCTGGACAGACCACAAAAATTTGGAAGCACTAAAAACACCCAGGAAACTCACTCCTAAGCCTAACCCACTGGTCCCAGCATTTTCACCAATTCCGTTTCACATTTAAACACTTACCGGGGGGGGGGGGAAGAGAATTTCCTGGCGGATGCACTGTCTTGCATGCCCCAATAGAACAACACATGGGCCACTGACTCTAAACCACTTATGCCTGGACAACAACTGGCAGTGGCAGTAACCACCAGGGCCCAAGCTAAAATGAAGCTGCAGCTGGATAGCCAAACTGGGATCGAATTCCAGAAGTCATTGGAAACAGATGAATGGTTCCAGAAAAATAAACATATGTGCACAATCAAAGATGGATTACCCTGGGTGGGTGTGAAGTTGTACATACTGGCCACCCAGAGGATCAATTTCATGCAGTTGTGCCATGATATAAAATCAGCAGGACAGTTTGAGTTTGTAAAAACTTTAGATTTAACTAAAAGGCAATTTTGGTGGCCATCCATGAAAAACAACATAGAAAGCTATGTGGCCAGCTTCCAAATGTGCGTGACGGCTAAGAGGCTGCAAGGAAAGTTGCCTGGACTGTTACAACCAGTGGCGAACCCCTCAGCCACCTGGAAAGAAATAGCCATGGACTTTATAGTGGAATTACCAGAAAGCAATGGGAACACTGTCATCTGGGGGGTTACGGATCTGTTTTCTAAACAGGTACACTTTATCCCTTGCCAAAAGATTCCCACCACAAAAATCTTAGCAAAACTATTTGTGCAGCACATTTACAGACTGCATGGGGCACCTCAACACATCATATCTGATAGGGGAGTACAATTTATGTCAAAGTTTTGGAAGGAATTTTTATCCCTCTTAGGAACTACTCAGGGACTAACATCTAGTCATCATCCTCAGGGGAACGGTCAATCAGAATGTGGGAACTCTGTACTTGAGCAATACTTAAGATGCTTTATTAATTTCCAACAATCAAATTGGATGAACCTATTCCCTTTCGCAATAGTTGTTCACAATGGCAATTGAAGTCGTTCAATATTTTAAAAGAAGAAAAAATAGTACAAACTTGGTTTCAGTATGGGCAGTTACAGGCTAGATGGAAAGAAGATCAGAAAATTGGTATCTCAATATCAGATGGGAACTTAGTTAAGCAAATTAGAGATCAAAGTCGAGCGCATATAAGAAGGATATATAATTCATTGATAGAAATTGACTCAGAAGCGGAACTGGTTAAGGACTGTATGATAAAATGGGCCCAGAACTTTCAAGAACCAATAATAATGGATACTTGGGAGAAAATATGGGTTAGGAATGTTAAATTCACACAGGCACAAAATCTAAGGGAGAGTTTTTACAAAATGTTTTATAGATGGCATTTGGATCCCAAAAAATTAGCATGTATGTATCCAAATTGTCAGCCAAAATGTTGGATATGTGGTTGTGATGATGCAACGTATTATCATGTATGGTGGTCTTGTAAAAAAGTTAAAGCTTTTTGGATTAAAATTTGGTGGAACATCCAAGATAAGATTTTTACCACAATTGTTTTTGTTGGGTATTATCACTGATTGTACTGTTATAGAAACTAAATTGATGTTGAATTTAATAACAGCTGCAAGACTTTTGGTAGCACAATATTGGAAGAAGGAAGACCTGCCAACAATTGAAGATTGGACTTTGAAAGTTTCGAACTTGGCAGAAATGGCTAAAATCTCGGCATATGTGAAAGATCACTCGCAACAGAGATATATAGTGGAATGGAGAAGATGGATTGATTTTATTCAGAACAAATATGGGACTACAAAGTATCATTTAGCATTTGAATAGTTATTAGTTATTGTAATTAGAGGCCCAAGGCAAGGCAAACCATTCAATATCACAGTAGTCCAAGTCTATGCCCCAACCACCGGTGCTGAAGAGGATGAAATTGACCGGTTCTATGAAGCTCTACAGCACCATATAGAACTAACACCCAAAAATGATGTCCTTATCATCATGGGGGATTGGAATGCTAAAGTAGGAAGCCAAAAGATAACTGGAATAACAGGCAAGTTTGGCCTTGGAGTACAAAATGAAGCAGGGCACAGGCTGATAGAATTTTGTCAAGAGAATACGATGGTCATAGCAAACACTCTTTTCCAACAACCCAAGAGACGGCTTTACACATGGACATCACCAGACGGCCAACACAGAAATCAGTTTGACTATGTGCTCTGCAGCCAAACATGGAGAAGCTCTATACAGTCAGTAAAAACAAGACCAGGAGCTGACTGTGGCTCAGACCATGAGCTTCTTGTTGCAAAGTTTAGGCTTAAATTAAAGAAAGTAGGGAAAAGCGCTAGGCCAGTCAGGTATGAATTAAATCATATCCCTGTTGAATATACAGTAGAGGTGACAAATAGATTTAAGGAATTAGATCTGATAGACAGAGTGCCTGAAGAACTGTGGACAGAGGTTCGCAACATTGTACAAGAGGTAGCAACCAAAACCATCCCAAAGAAAAAGAAATGCAAGAAAGCAAAATGGCTGTCTGAGGAAGCTTTGCAAATAGCTGAGGAAAGGAGGGAAGCGAAAGGCAAGGGAGAAAAAGAAAGATATGCCCAATTAAATGCAGAATTCCAAAGAATAGCTAGAAGAGATAAGAATGTCTTCTTAAATGAACAATGCAAAGAAATAGAAGAAAACAATAGAATAGGGAGGACCAGAGATCTTTTCAAGAAAATTGGAGAGATGAAAGGAACGTTTAATGCAAAAATGGGCATGATAAAGGACCAAAATGGCAGGGACCTAACAGAGGCAGAAGAGATTAAGAAGAGGTGGCAAAATTACACAGAAGAACTATACAAGAATGAGCTTAACGTCCCTGATAATCACAATGAGGTGGTCACTGACCTCGAGCCAGACATCCTAGAATGTGAAGTGAAGTGGGCCTTAGAAAGCTGAGCAACAACAAAGCTAGTGGAGGTGACAGTATTCCAGCTGAGCTATTCAAAATCTTAAAAGACGATGCAGTAAAAGTGCTACACTCAATTTACCAGCAAATTTGGAAAACTCAACAGTGGCCACAGGATTGGAAAAGATCAGTTTACATTCCAATTCCAAAGAAAGGCAGTGCTAAAGAATGTTCAAACTATCGCACCATTGCACTCATTTCTCATGCTAGTAAAGTTATGCTTAAAATTCTACAAGCTAGACTTCAGCAGTATGTGGATCGAGAACTACCAGAAGTACAGGCAGGATTTCGAAGAGGCAGAGGAACAAGAGATCAAATTACTAACATACGCTGGATCATGGAGAAAGCTAGAGAGTTCCAGAAAAACATCTACTTCTGCTTCATTGACTATGCTAAAGCCTTTGATTGTGTGGATCATAACAAACTGTGGCAAGTCCTTAAAGAGATGGGCATACCAGACCATCTTATTTGTCTCTTGAGAAACCTATATGCAGGCCAAGAAGCAACAGTGAGAACTGGACACGGAACCACTGATTGGTTCAAAATTGGGAAAGGAGTCCGGCAAGGCTGTATACTGTCGCCTTGCCTATTTAACTTATATGCAGAGCACATCATGAGAAAGGCAGGGCTAGATGAATCAAAAGTTGGAATTAAGATTGCCGGAAGAAACATCAACAACCTAAGATATGCAGATGATACCACTCTAATGGCAGAAAGTGAAGAGGAACTAAAGAGCCTCTTGTTGCGAGTGAAGAAGGAGAGTGCAAAACTTGGGTTGAAACTAAACATTAAGAAAACCAAGATCATGGCATCCGGCCCTCTCAATTCCTGGCAAATAGATGGGGAAGAAATGGAGGTAGTGACAGATTTTATTTTCCTGGGCTCCAAGATCACTGCAGATGGGGACTGTAGCCAAGAAATTAAAAGACGCTTGTTTCTGGGAGGAAAGCCATGTCAAATCTAGACAGCACACTAAAAAGCAGAGACATCACCCTGTCAACAAAAGTGCGTATAGTCAAGGTGATGGTCTTCCCAGTTGCAATGTATGGCAGTGAAAGCTGGACCATAAGAAAGGCTGAGCGCCAAAGAATTGAGGCCTTTGAACTATGGTGCTGGAGAAGACTCCTGCGAGTCCCTTGGACTGCAAGGCGATCAAACCAGTCAGTCCTAGAGGAGATCAATCCTGACTGCTCTTTAGAAGGCCAGATCCTGAAGCTAAAACTCAAATACTTTGGCCACCTAATGAGAAGGAAGGATTCACTGGAGAAGAGCCTAATGCCTGGAAAGATTGAGGGCAATAGAAGAAGGGGACGACAGAGAATGAGGTGGCTGGATGGAGTCACTGAAGCAGTAGGTGTGAGCTTAAATGGACTCCAGAAGATGGTAGAGGACAGGAAGGCCTGGAGGAACATTGTCCATAGGGTCGCGATGGGTCGGACACGACTTCGCAACTAACAACAACAAATTAGAGGCTATATTATTTTTCTTTTCTATGGCTAAGGAGAGTTAAAGTGCGATAGGGTTTAAAGAGTAATTATGGTAATTAGAATATTTTAGAGTAAGATTGTATGATGTAATACCCTGTATTTGGCTCTGGGAAGTCGGTGTGTGTGTGTTGGGATGGGAGGGATGGGGAGAGGGATGGGGTAGATGGGGTATATGTTTCAAAAATGTATTTTAAAACTTTTCAATAAAAAAAAGTTGCTCACAATATGTTGCTCACAATAACACAGTCCACTCCAGCACAGGCTACACTCCTTTTCATATAGCCACTGGTCAAAGTTTCAACCCTATGCCAGAACTAATCCCAACCGAACTGGAAATTCCATCACTGAAAGAATGGATGGCACAATTGCGAAGCACCTGGCCAATCATTAGGAAAGCTTTAGATGAAGCTAGGCAAGCATACAAAGCACAGGCAGACAAGAAGAGAGTCTATCCCACAACATTCAGGCTAGGAGAGATGGTATATTTATCCACAAAATACCTAACATCTCTACAGCCCTGCAAAAAACTTGGACCAAAATATATAGGACCTTTTCCAATTAAAAGAATCATAAACCCAGTAACAGTAGAATTAGAACTACCCAAAAACCTTAGGCAAATACATCCAATCTTTCACTGCAGTTTGCTAAAAAGGGAAACACAGTCACCCTTACAGCCAAAAACCCCACCACCACCACCTCCAATCATGGTTGAAGGAGAACAATACTTTGAAGTAAAAGAATTTATTTATTTATTTATTTATTTATTTATTTATTTATTTATTTAAATTCCATTTATATATCATAGGGGAATCCAATATTTAGTAGCTTGGAAACATCTTCCCTCCTCAGAAAATGAGTGGGTCAATAAACACCACATCAGAGCACCAAAGCTACTAAGGAAGTTTCATACAGAATACCCCAACAAGCCAGGCTAACAATTATAATTTTGTCTCCTCTACAGGTGGATCTCTCCCATCTTTAAGGGGAGCAGGATGTCAGAATCCATTTACATTTCATTTCTAACTCTCTTTTCTGTGCAAACCCAAATCTCACCCCCCCCCCTGGATTCTGTCAATCCCAAGGAGGAGAGGGAATAAACATGGGGGTTTATTGCTTTCATTTCCTTTCCTTAGATGTAATTTTTTGTTTATTCTTCCTGCCTGCTATCCATCACAATAAGATCAATGAGAAGCATTTTCCCTCTCATCTTACAGGCAATTAAGAAAGGAGGTGGGGAAAAAACACCGTCCAGAATGTGGTTTGTTTCTCCGGATGAAATGTGTGGGAATGATTCTGCTATGAATGGAGTAATGTTTCTCCTTTCCCCATGAGGGGCTTACCACCTGGAACCTGGCTGATCTGTAAATGACCTAATGAACTGTGGGGTGGGGCTTGCTTGGGGACATTTAAAAATATCGATCTGTGAAGGGATTTTTCAGATCCTGTCTATTATACCCTCTATCTTCTATATCTTAGTACAAGTTCCTGCTTGGATAACCTTGTCTCCAAGAGTCTTTCTTTCTTAAGATGTGGATTGAAGTGGGTTCTGACAATGCCTTTTTTCCTTTTTCCCCCTTTTCACACACTTTTCCTTTCTCTTTTCCCTTCTCTTTTCCCTTTCCTAACTTTCCTACTATTTTCTTTTGCATTTTTGTATAGTATTAATACATAAATAAACTAAATTTAAATGTAAAAAAGAGTCATGGAATGCATTAGTATGTAAGAAAAACAGCCCACTGGTAAGAATGCTTAAAGAACAACAGCAAGTGAGTTGCTGAATTAAAACTTGTTTTCACCTCCCAGTTTTACAGTAGTATGCAGAATAATGAGTTTGAATTGCAGAATCTAAACAAAAATATAAATAAATGTTTTCAAATGATGATTTATAACAGGGATGGCCAATTAATTTTCCCAAGAGGCAACATGAGAAACTGGGACTGTTGTGGCAAGTAGAACCAATAGGACTAACACATTACTGTGAAGGTGTGTAGGCACACATATACTTTAGAAAATAGCAATTATCTTCAAAATAAAAATAATGCAGTTGTAATGCTTTCGTGGTAAATACTTATTTACATCTGATTTCTAATTTCCAACTGACCTCACATGGGCCAGATAGGGATGGCCTGTAAAATGTCCAGGTCTGGTCTATAGTGTATGGATGAAGCAAAATGCTTTGACAATCAAGCTTCCATCTTGGCATATAGTGCAGTCAGGATATGAAAGACTGCAAATACTTGGTGGACATTTTAGAAACACAAATGCCCTTTTATCTCACACATTTGCAATTTCATCAAAATATCAAGAAATGTTCGCAGTTTACATATGTCATGCTTTAAATTGTTCTGTTTCTAATCAGCCAACCTTTGTATCAAGGCTCACCCTCTTATGTTTGTTCTTATTCCAATACTGGTATACAAAATATAAACCCATTTAAAATATTTGGCATGGGATTGTTTAACTGCACATGAAAGTTTTTCTTCTGTGTTCTAAGAGCATGAAAAACTGTTGAATCTTCAAAATATTTGTAATGTAGCCAAGACACAGAATACTTTGTGGCTGGCTGTGGCTGAAAATTACATTTCTGCAGGAAGGGACATTAGAATTTAAGTGTTTTGCTGGAAATAAATGCATGTATTAATACATGCTTTCAGAAGGATTTGTTACATAACCAGTAGGAGGCTGTCTGATCACACAGCACTATTATTCCAAATCTGTTCTGTGTTCTCAAAGCCAGGGAAAAGATTTTACTTAATATATTAAAATAAAATGTCATACTGGATAATACCAAGAAACATGCATGAATACAATAATTGTATATTTAAATAATTACCAGATAGGGTGACTTTACATAGTTTCATGATTAAAGTTATGAACATATTGTCAAGACTGCTGAATTGTTATGGTCTTTTGGAATCATTAATTCAAAGTAATAATGTTGCATCTAACTTCATATGGAATATTTTAAAATTATGGGCTGGAATACATGTGGAATTAATGTAACTAAAAGACCCAAAGACTAAAACATTATATGCTCACAAGGGTATTGTGTTAGTAATTTGAATATCTATAAACGTAACGTGTCCATAATATTTTGGAAAGGAAAGATATTATTTTTAGCAATCTATTTGTGCAGATTAACTCTATAGCAAAAAAAAAGAAAGGAGTCTTGTTCTAAGGTGTTTCGTGGTCTCACCTACATAATTGCGTGCGCAGTTGTTACAATTAATTGATATACCACTGATGGCATTTGGTTTGTGAGCCACTATGATGTTGTGCTCAGATAGTTTTCTTGCCGTCATGTGTGTTCTGTAAACTGTTAGATTTACCTCATAGATTTACCTCATGATGTTCCTGTGCTTCTGCTATCTTGTGTTTGTTCTCTCTGTATGATAACAAAGATTATTGTAAGTTAGAAATATATTTATTTATATAAAAAACTACCTGTACATGTCAGTTTCTCTGACTTTATTTAAACAGCTGTGGTGCAATTCCATGACAAAGCTGCTGCATACGTTTCTAATATATAATTGTCATAATTTCTGTAACTGTACTTGCTAACCTATAACACTTGAAAGAACATGCTTTTATTTTGACATGCAAATCATACTACTACTATCAAAAATAATGTGTGGTACATTGTTCAAATCCAGGTCAACAGGCTTATGGACAGCTGCATTACCAAGAAGTACTTGATTATGGTTCCGGATGGCAAGGCGACGCCAGAGGCAGCCATTTCTTGGCTGTCAGCCTCGCAGCTCCGTAGAGCCGCCGAAAACAGCGTTGATCAGCTGTTCGGCGGCTCGGAAGCCCCCACCTCAGGAGAAGAGGAGGGGGTGAGCGTCCAGGTAGGGGTAGAGCTCTCCGGGGCTGCCAGAACTTAGAGTTTTGGCGGCAGAAGGATTGAGCCCCCCCGAAGCCTGGGCATGCTCCGGACTGCGAGGCGCCTCTGCTCCGGGTTTTTTGGAGCAGAACAGGGCGTTCGCAACCATCCCTGCTAGCAAGGAAGAGCTTTTGAGAACGAGGACGCAGGCAGAGCGATGCAGGAGATTTTGGTGAAGATGATGTTTTGATCTTTAACTCAATGGGCTTTGCTGAATCTGTAAGTGAAAGTGCGTAGTTAACAATAGAGGGTGAAAATGGCTGCTATATCTTCTAAAGTTCCTGCCCTGAGGCAGCAGTCTTCGGTGAAAACTTCATTGTCCTCTGCATCTGAATTTGTATCAGCTTTTACAGCAAAAGATTTGCAGAATCTGTTGCAAGAGACTATGGAAAAGCAAATGCAGCAATTTGTTGAGATAATGGAGAAAAAGTTGGAGGAGAAGTTTACAGAGAAATTAAAAGAAATGAGAGCAGACATCACATCTGCAATAGAAAGCGTGGTTAAAAGTATTGGGATTTTGGATGACAGAGTGGAAGATCTTGCTCAAAATGATATTAGATTGGAAGCTAAAATGATAGAAACTGAAAATGTAATAGAGAAAATGAATTATGATTTGATTTCGACACAGTATTCTCAGATGGAATTTGCTTTAAGAATCAGAGGCCTAATGGAAAATCCTAAGGAAAATTTGGAGAAAATGGTTTCTGAGGCTTTGGAAGGGGTGCTGAAGCGACCAGCAGATGAAATAATGCAAGATATAGATAAAATCTTCCGTGTTAATTCGTGGATCGCAAGACAAAGGAAACTACCCAGAGATGTGGTGGTTTACTTTACAAAGAGAATGATTAGAAATGAAGTTATCCAGGCCTCCTACAATATTGATTTTGTAATTGCTGAGCAAAAAGTTCTGATTTTAAAAGAGATTCCTGCAAAGATTTTAAGGAAAAGGAAGGAATTTGCTTTTTTGACACAAGAATTGAGATGACGTGATATTAAGTTTAGGTGGCAAATACCAGTGGGCATGGTGGTGACCTATGAAGGTACAAGGTACTGTTTTACCACGGAGATTCAGGCATGTGATTTCTACAGTAATGTTTTAAAAGCAGTCCCCATACCATCTTTGGAATCTATAAGGAAAAAAGGTGAGAGAGAGTCTCAACGTTCCAGAGAGAACCTGCAAGTTGCTGAAGGGTTAACGCAGGCAGATGTGAAAGATACAGGAGGGGGTCAAATTTCATTATCACTGGAGAAGGCCAGAAATTGGAAGAGGCGTGTTACTTCTGGACGAATGAATCAAGCCTGAAGATTTAGTCACATAACTGTAAGAGACAATGATGTAATAAGGATTATGGGAACTGGAATTGCTAGAAGGACTAAATATTTGGGGATATATTTTTTACCCTTATAAAATAATTATGTAATATTTCATGTTGCTTTAGTTCTGAGATGATTATGAAAAGTTAATTGGGAAGATTTGTAGTAGTGTTTATTGATATTCTGTAGGTTATGATCTGTTATTTGGATGAAAAATTTTAAGCTTTTGGTTGGATAGAAGAATAGTTTTATAAAATTGATATAAATTGTTTTCTTTGTGATTGAAGTTAATTTGTAATATTTTTATGGGTAATATTGGAATAGGTAATAGAATATAAGAATACAAGAATGATGTGATTATATAAAAATTTCTTAAGTTTGGAAAGTAATAATAATAATAATAATGGTATTTTAAGTTGTATAACACATTAGGATAATGTGAATTTAAAGCTTAGTTGGAATGAGGAATAGTTTTAGACAGTTGATATAAATTGGTTTATTTGAGATTGTTTTTATTGGGTATCAGATTGGAAGGTATTATTTTGTATTTGAATAATCCTTGATATGATATATATATATGTATGTTTGGAATTTACCTATATGAGTTAAAGTTTGATAGTTTGAATAGTTTAGGATTGTTTGCGTAAGTTAGATTATGATTGTTTGTATTTTTATACCCTGTGTTTTGGTATTAGATTGGAAAGTATTATTCTGTATTTGTATAATTATTGATATGGTCTATATATATATGTTTGGAGTTTTCTTATATGAGTTAAAGTTCGGTAGTTTTAATAGTTTAGGATTGTTTGCGTAAGTTAGATTATGATTGTTTGTATTTTTATACCCTGTATTTTGCTCTGGGAAGCCGGGGGGGAGGGGAAAGGGAGGGAGGGGTTGGGGAGGGTTGGGGAGGGGGAAGAGGGTGGGGGGAAGGGGTTGGGAGTTTTTTTTTCTTTTTTTGGGTTGTTAAACATAAAATGTATTATAAAACTTTTTAATAAAAAAAAGAAGTACTTGATTATGCTAGGTCAAAACATACATTCCTACAATGTAATATTGTGGGAAAAAACCCTGCTTGCTGCCTTAACATGACCACGTCTTGACATCTATATAAAGATATTAACACTTTCCTCTTTTTGATGAAGATTATATATGAATCAAGAATATCTTCAATGGCTCTTTGATGGGAACTTCCCAGGAAACATTGATTTAATCAATTACTTCTAACAGAGGAGAGAAAACTCCAAATTCAAAGTGACACTTGGAAATTTCCTTTCAACTAGTCTTTGTTTAGTAGCCATAACTGGCAGCTCAATTGTTAAGTGAAGTGGTTCCTAAGTGAAACTGCAATTGTGCTTATGGTCTTACTTCAGCATGCCTTTGCTTTACAGACCTACAAAGATCATACGGTTACTTTTTCATAATTGTCATAACTGCATGAAATTACTAAACAGGGCAGTCACCAAACAAGAACTACCTCTATAAATGTTTATCACTAATATTTTTGTTGCACCCAAAATGAGTCTTAGCCTGGCGCCAAAGCCAATAAAGACCACCAGACATGAGGAATGGCTTTTGCAGCTTCTTTTATTGGAAGCTGGACCCAGCAAAAGGGTCTCAGCAGCTAAAGGAACCAAGATCTTGAATAATGCACATGCACAATTTTTATACAGTTATGATTAAGGAAGTTAACACCCTAAGAATCACACATTAGTTTCTTGACACATATTTCTTTTGATTGGATTCTTCTACTTTACCCTCCTTCTTCATCGCATGTTTATGTTAATAAGCTTTTTTATCAAAAGAGGTGTATCTTACTGCTAAACTTGTAAGCCGCCCTGAGTCTTCGGAGAAGGGTGGGATATAAATGGAATAAAAATAAAAATAAATAAAAAAATAAATCTTTTACTATTATAATAAGCTAGAGGTTACCAAAATTTATATATCTACCAGTCTTAGCTAGCATCCTTCTAGTATGCTCTTCTAATTTGCAACTGTTGCTAAGCAGTAGTGTCCCATCGTTTGTTACATTCATCACAACTTTCTGTGTCAACAATTCCTTTAACCAGTGCTTTTTTTCTAAAAAAAAGGTGCTGAAACTCAGAGATGCTGTCACTGGGAGCGATGCCAGTGTCTTGCTATGGCGTCGCCACCCATCCTTTGCACCCCCACCCCTGCGGCTTGGAGCCACATGCCACAGGGATTCCCCTCACCACAGCCTCCATGAGGATTCCCCTCCACGCAGTTGCCATGCCGCGGCCCTTGCTGAGCTCCCACCTGGAGCTGCTCTGAACCCCGACCCAGAGCACTGGTGGTGCTTGAATATTGTCATGTCCTAAAAGTGGTACAATTTCTGAAAAGGTTGAAAAGTCCTGATGTAAATGCAGCCTAAATTGTTTATTGCCATCCTATTTCCAAATAATATCTTATTTACCTAGTTGAGAAGGTGTAGTTGGGCATCCCTTCATGGATTACTGCCTTGTCGTGGCGAAGGGGCTTGCGTAATTCAATGAAGCCATGAGCTATGCCGTGCAGGGCCACCCAAGACGGACAGGTCATAGCTGAGAGTTCTGACAAAACGTGATCCACTGGAGAAGGAAATGGCAAACCACTCCAGTATCTTTGCCATGAAAACCCTATGGACAGTACCAAAAGGCAAAACGATATGATGCTGGAAGATGAGCCCCTCAGGTCGGAAGGCGTCCAATATGCTACTGGGGAAGAGCAGAGGGCTAGTACTAGTAGCGCCAGAAAGAATGAAGCGACTGGGCCAAAGCCGAAAGGACGCTCAGCTGTGGATGTGTCTGGTGGTGAAAGGAAAGTCCGATGCTGTAAAGATTTTTTCTCCATAGGAACCTGGAATGTAAGATCCATGAATCAAGGAAAGCTGGACGTGGTCAAACAAGAGATGACAAGACTAAACATCGACATCTTAGGTATCAGCGAACTAAAATGGACAGGAATGGGTGAATTTAATTCAGATGACCATCAGGTATACTACTGCGGGCAAGAATCCCTCAGAAGAAATGGAGTAGCCTTCATAGTCAATAAAAGAGTAGGAAAATCAATACTGGGATACAATCCTCAAAATGACAGAATGATCTCAGTTCGAATCCAAGGGAAACCATTCAATATCACAGTAGTCCAAGTCTATGCCCCAACCACCAGTGCTGAAGAGGATGAAATTGACCAGTTCTATGAAGCCCTACAGCACCTTATAGAAGTAACACCAAAAAATGATGTCCTTATCATCATGGGGGATTGGAATGCTAAAGTAGGAAGCCAAAAGATAGCTGGAATAACAGGCAAGTTTGGCCTTGGAGTACAAAATGAAGCAGGGCACAGGCTGATAGAATTTTGTCAAGAGAATACGATGGTCATAGCAAACACTCTTTTCCAACAACCCAAGAGACGGCTCTACACATGGACATCACCAGACGGTCAACACAGAAATCAGATTGACTATATGCTCTGCAGCCAAAGATGGAGAAGCTCTATACAGTCGGTAAAAACAAGACCAGGAGCTGACTGTGGCTCAGACCATGAGCTTCTCCTTGCAAAGTTTAGGCTTAAACTGAAGAAAGTAGGGAAAAGCACTAGACCACTCAGGTATGAATTAAATCATATCCCTGTTGAATATACAGTAGAGGTGACAAATAGATTTAAGGAATTAGATCTGATAGACAGAGTGCCTGAAGAACTATGGACAGAGGTTCGCGACATTGTACAACAGGTAGCAACCAAAACCATCCCAAAGAAAAAGAAATGCAAGAAAGCAAAATGGCTGTCTGAGGAAGCTTTGCAAATAGCTGAGGAAAGGAGGAAAGCGAAAGGCAAGGGAGAAAAACATAGATATGCCCAATTGAATGCAGAATTCCAGAGAATAGCTAGAAGAGATAAGAATGCCTTCTTAAATGAACAGTGCAAAGAAATAGAAGAAAACAATAGAATAGGGAGGACCAGAGATCTTTTCAAGAAAATTGGAGAGATGAAGGGAACATTCCATGCAAAAATGGGCATGATAAAGGACCAAAATGGCAGGGACCTAACAGAGGCAGAAGAGATTAAGAAGAGGTGGCAAAATTACACAGAAGAACTATACAAGAATGAGCTTAATGTCCCAGATAATCACAATGAGGTGGTCACTGACCTCGAGCCAGACATCCTAGAATGTGAAGTGAAGTGGGCCTTAGAAAAGCTGAGCAACAACAAAGCTAGTGGAGGTGACAGTATTCCAGCTGAGCTATTCAAAATCTTAAAAGACAGTGCAGTAAAAGTGCTACACTCAATTTGCCAGCAAATTTGGAAAACTCAGCAGTGGCCACAGGATTGGAAAAGATCAGTTTACATTCCAATTCCAAAGAAAGGCAGTGCCAAAGAATGTTCAAACTATCGCACCATTGCACTCATTTCTCATGCTAGTAAAGTCATGCTTAAAATCCTACAAGCTAGACTTCAGCAGTATGTGGATCGTGAACTACCAGAAGTACAGGCAGGATTTCGAAGAGGCAGAGGAACTAGAGATCAAATTGCTAACATACGCTGGATCATGGAGAAAGCTAGGGAGTTCCAGAAAAACATCTACTTCTGCTTCATTGACTATGCTAAAGCCTTTGATTGTGTGGATCATAACAAACTGTGGCAAGTTCTTAAAGAGATGGGAGTACCAGACCATCTTATTTGTCTCTTGAGAAACTTATATGCGGGTCAAGAAGCAACAGTGAGAACTGGACACGGAACCACTGATTGGTTCAAAATTGGGAAAGGAGTCCGGCAAGGCTGTATACTGTCGCCCTGCCTATTTAACTTATATGCAGAGCACATCATGAGAAAGGCAGGGCTAGATGAATCAAAAGTTGGAATTAAGATTGCTGGAAGAAATATCAACAACCTAAGATACGCAGATGATACCACTCTAATGGCAGAAAGTGAAGAAGAACTAAAGAGCCTGTTGTTGCGGGTGAAGAAGGAGAGTGCAAAACTTGGGTTGAAAGTTAATATTAAGAAAACCAAGATCATGGCATCTGGCCCTCTCAATTCCTGGCAAATAGATGGGGAAGAAATGGAGGTAGTGACAGATTTTGTTTTCCTGGGCTCCAAGATCACTGCAGATGGGGACTGTAGCCAAGAAATTAAAAGACGCTTGCTCCTGGGAAGGAAAGCCATGGCAAATCTAGACAGCACACTAAAAAGCAGAGACATCACCCTGTCAACAAAAGTGCGTATAGTCAAGGCTATGGTCTTCCCAGTTGCAATGTATGGCAGTGAAAGTTGGACCATAAGAAAGGCTGAGCGCCAAAGAATTGAGGCCTTTGAACTATGGTGCTGGAGAAGACTCCTGCGAGTCCCTTGGACTGCAAGGCGATCAAACCGGTCAGTCCTAGAGGAGATCAATCCTGACTGCTCTTTAGAAGGCCAGATCCTGAAGCTAAAACTCAAATACTTTGGCCACCTAATGAGAAGGAAGTACTCACTGGAGAAGAGCCTAATGCTGGGAAAGATCGAGGGCAATAGAAGAAGGGGACGACAGAGAATGAGGTGGCTGGATGGAGTCACTGAAGCAGTAGGCGTGAGCTTAAATGGACTCCAGATGATGGTAGAGGACAGGAAGGCCTGGAGGAATGTTGTCCATAGGGTCGCGATGAGTCGGACACGACTTCGCAGCTAACAACAACAACAACAACAACAACAGTTGGGCATCAGGGAGAGGTGCAAAGTTCCTGCCTTCACTGCAGACAACTTGCCTGTGCAACGTTTGCCAGCTGGGTCTTTTGGCACACTCAGCAGCATTTCCTATTGGCTTTCGAAAGCCAAATAGGCCAGGCCTAGGCAACCTTGGCTCTTTTATGACTCATGAGTTCAACTCTCAGAAGATGTTATATAACATAACATCAACTGGAAGATGTTAAACTGTCCTTCTGTTTGTTTCCTTCCCAAAAATTGTGTTCATGAGTCCTCTCTAAGCTCTGCTGATCAGCTTGTCCTGGATTGTTTTGCCACAAAACAGAACACTTTGCAAGTTGCAGTTGAGACAGCCCATCTCATTTTAGATATATCACATATAATTGAAGATTGTAATTAGTTGGGTGTGCACGTTCGGCAAGTGTGATGTATTTGTGCTGGCATTTCTAGGCCTCTTTCCAACCACATCCAGAAAAATTTGTAACAAACATTGGAATTCTCAAGGCCATGTTTGGAATTTCCCAGCAATCTGTTACTGGAAGGAAAAAGCAATCTCTGCTGTGTTACTGATCCTAGAGAAGCATTTGCATGTATGCAGGTATCCTTAGGGTGCCATAGTTATGGATGAGAAATATTGGTTGCAAAGTTGCCATTTCTGGATGTAACACAGATATTTTGGACTTATTTTTGTTTCTTTGCATGTTTGATATTTTTTAAAAAGGCATATGCTACTGACTACGCTTATGCACATATGTAACATCTTTTGCTAGGATACATGACCACTGCTTGTCCAGAATGTGAAAAGTGAAAGATTGTGACTAAACAAAATTTTAATGTACAGATAATACTACCAGAAATTATTTTAGCCTTTTTAATAAATGTTGTTATTGATGTTAAGTTCACCATGGAAAACATCATATATTGTTATGTATATACTAGGTTAATTATTTAAAGACTGAAGTGCAACATAACTAGATTCTAAATAATCTATTTTTCAAAACACACAACAATCCAAACAGTAAAAGTAAAGTCCAAATTAAGAATATTTCATTCTTAAAAATTGTTTAATTTAAAGTGGTTTAGTTGTAATAGAGTATGTACAAAAGATACTACCGGTATTTTTTTCTAGCACCAGCTAAATTAGAAATATTACATTGAGAAAAATGTTTCTCATCTTTCCTGTTACCTTTATTGATTTCATTGCAGAAATGTTAACATAGGAAATAGATTATTTTGTTATCTAATTTTACCTTCCAAAAGACAGAAGCAGATGAAAAATGTGAAGTTCTTTCCTGTTGGCTTTTTTGAATTAGCTGTTTTAGATTCTAAAAGTTTAGTTCCTAAAGAAGTAACCTTGTAAATAATTTTAATGTCCTCCTCTAGTGCAGGGTAGGCAACCTTGGCTCTTTTATGACTCAAGGACTTCAACTCCCAGAATTCCTGAGCCAGCATGGCTCAGCTTGGAAACCTCTCTCTTTCCCCTCAGCGTGGCTGGCTCAGGATTTCTGGGAGTTGAAGTCCACGAGTCATAAAAAAGAGCCAAGATTGCCTGTAATAGGCTTTTGAAAGCCAATAGAGGGAGCTTTTATTATTATTATTTTGCAAAAAAGGTGCAGGAATGCCATTCTGAGCATTCTATGAGAAAAAAAGCCCTGCCTTTAACAAACTTTCCTAATTCCAAACTGAGTCGTTCATTTCCCCCCTTTGATTCTTTTTAAAGCTTTGATTGAAAAGAATCATCTAATAACCTTGTCTTTGGGATCAAATCCTTACAACAACTAATAATTGTGGGTAAACATTGCAAATAAGCACAACAAATAAACCCTATCATAACAATTAATACAAGAATCATGAAAATATTTTTGAGCCATGGAAAATTGGGTAGCCAGCTGGTAAGCCAGTTCCAACAGTCATCTTTCTCCTTGACACAACTTTCATGTTCTAATCATTCTTGCCTTGCATACTCTGATAAAGTGGGGCGTCCCTACAAAAAGGGGAATCAGGGCTTCCGGTTTGTGATTGCAGGACCGGTGGACATTCAGGGCAATCGCTGTCTCCACCGTCCGGTTTTTCTCCCACTGGGGGATACTGAAAAGGGTCGAAAGTCACCCCGGAGGGGTGATGAGCAAGAAGAGGACCCCCAACTGATCGTGGAAGGGTGGCAGCCCTTCCTTTTGATCTGGGGCAGCTCTTCGGACTGACAGGAAAAAGATCTGCCATTAATATGGCCGATCACTAAGCCAAGGCCAAAATTAGCACCAAGCACAATGAAAGCACCCTGGAGGAATTGGGTGAGACCTTACCTTCTTTGTATCCCAAGTACTTTCCTGTAAAAGCTTCTTGAAATTCCTTCCCCCCCTTTAAAATGGTGGCATTTGACTACCTTGGGGAAATAAAGCCCTGAAAAAACAACTAAAAATAATTAAAAGAACAACTAAACAACTGCACTTGCACTTTCTTGATATTTGGGGTCCCAAAAAGTTCCTATTTCTTTGGGGACCTATTACTTTATCTACTTGTTAAAAATCAAAAAAAGAATTTGAACTGGATAAAAGCCTAATTTGAATTTGGAAAAAGACTCTAAATGCTGAGAGACCTGCTTACAGCCTAGACTTGTCCTTGGTACTACCTAAAAGAGATAAGATGAAACAGCTGAGTGGTGAAACTAACTTTTGGAACAGTGGAGGTGAACACTTACTGACTCTTATTAAAAAATAGCCTCCAGCAAAGGACTATCTGTAACCATCCTCGAAATGGAGGAATATCACCAACAAATTTTGGCTAATTATAAGCTTATACTTGAAAAAATTCTTGAAGCTACTGAGATAATGAAATCCAGACTGAAAGACAAAGGCGCCAGCTTAAACCTACAAAATGAAACCCTGACTCCAACTGAAGAACTTACATTAAGAATGAACCTTTATTGTCAAAGTACAACCATGTACACATTGAGATTGGCTGAGCCTCCCTTCGTAACCCCCCCAACAACTGATAGTGACAACATACCCACCATCTTGTTACACCATGTTAGCCAATTGCACACAACACACTGGATTCACAAGTCAATCATACATAAAGTTATTTCCTGTTCAAGAGCCTGACAGCTCATGGATAGAAGCTGTTCTTCAGCCTGCTGGTACAGCTGGCTATACTCCTGTATCTCCTACAATCCAAAAATCAACAGAAGAGGAAGTAATTAATATCAAGACAGGATTTTAAAGAACAACAAATACAATCTACTGAGAACCTTGACAGCCAAACCCTGCCTGCAACTAAAGAACATACACCCCAAAAAGCAACAGAAGTGGAAGAAAGCAATACTAAGACAGAGGGTGCGAAAGATCAACAATTACAGCATATTGAAAACCTAGACAACCAAACAACAATCACAACATTGGACATGACTTTTTACTTAAACCAGATGAAACCTGAGGAAGAAGAAAACCAGACTGAATTGAAGATAAATATACCAAACCAAACATGGAGATTTGAACTACTAGGGCACAGGTCTGCAACCCGCGGCTCCAGAGCCGCATGCGGCTCTTTCAGCCATCTCCTGCGGCTCCCAGTCCTCTGCCATGTGCAGTCCAAAAAAAAAGGGACTAAAAAAGTTCAACCAATCAATTCAAATATGCAGGGTAGGTGCATATCTCGCCTTGGCTCCACTCTTCAAACCCTGTTCTGCGCATGTGCACATGTACGCGCATGTGCACACATTTTTTGCGGCTCCCAGTTTTTCCTTTTGTGAGGGAACCGGTTCCGAGTGGCTCTTTCACTGTTTCAGGTTGCTGACCCCTGTACTAGGGCAACAATTTAATGATTATAAATGGGCCAGTTCCTTTGAAAAATTGGTAACTAGATGGTCTCCTTTGATTAAGGTAACATGTACAAGAATAAAGGGAGATCCATCTGAGGATATAAAGGCACTGATATGGAAGCCTGCTTGGCATAAAAAGAAATCCAGAGTTAGATTTAAAAAATGGGGTTTTTTATTTATGATAGAAGAACCTAAAGTCTCACTTAATGGGCTAAAGAGAGATTTTTAAAGGTACTAATTGGCTTCCGTGCGCCTTTGGCGTCTAGTCATGCTGGCCACATGACCACGGAGACGTCCTGGGACAAGCGCTGGCTCTTTGGCTTTGAAACGGAGATGAGTCGGAAACGACTAGCACGCGTGTGCGGGGGAACCTTTACGTTTACCTTAATTGGCTTACTATTTAGGATTTAGACTTATAAGGGAAATGAAAATTAACTATTAGAACATAGTTTCAAATTATAATATGGAAGATGGACTGAGACAATAAAGGATATTTTATTAGTAAGTGGTGAGGTACTAGGATGAGAAATACAAAATGATTATGAAATAAAATAAGAAAGTATTTAAGTAAGTAATATGTATATTTTAGATATGACAATTTTTATGTAGTGAAATAAAGGAAATTTGGGTTACCCAAAATCTAAATACTATGGATATTAAGGTTAAATTGGAATACTGTAATGGAAAATTAGGTAAAATCTAAAAACAGGACATGGATATGTATAAGTAAAAATATATTGATAAATGTTTTAACTGAATGTGCTATAACTAGACTCAGTGGGTTAGGACGCTGAGCTTGTCGATCAGAAGGTTGGCAGTTTGGCGGGTCAAATCCCGAGTGCCGCATAACAGAGTGAGCGCCTGTTACTCGTCCCAGCTTCTGCCAACCTAGCAGTTCGAAAGCACGTAAAAATGCAAGTAGAAAAATAGGGACCACTACGGTGGGAAGGTAACAGCGTTCCGTGAGCCTTTGGCGTCTAGTCATGCCGGCCACATGACCACGGAGACGTCCTCGGACAAGCGCTGGCTCTTCGGCTTTGAAACGGAGATGAGCACCGGCCCCTAGAGTTGGAAACGACTAGCACGCATGTGCGGGGGAACCTTTACCTTTTAAATACGATATAGTAAATATTAAGGGAAATAGAGAAGGAATTTTTTGATGATGCAACCTGAGATATGTACAAAAGATTTTGTTATTGAACTATCAATTACCCAATCATCACGCTGCTTTCTAAATATTAAATGTAAAACTGGAAAACCAATAAAATTTGTTTTTAAAAAAAAAGAAAGAAAAGGGGAACCAGGAAAATGGCTTACATTTATCATTAGCCCAACAAAGAAATTAAGAGCAGAAGTTGATTGGTTTAGAAATAGTCATCTATCCAGTTACATCACAAGAATTGAAGTATCCAATAATATATGAGCACAGCCATAGAAAAGAGCATTGTATTCTGAATAAAAGTAAAAGAAACATTTGCAAAAGTAAAACATCAAAATGGGTTTGGGTAAGATACATTCTCAGCTCTTCCCAAGATTGGCATGACTATTTTCTTTGTTCATGGAGGCTTGAGAACAGCTAAAAATGAAAGTGTTCTTTAAAATGCATTGAATGCTCTCCTGCCAGTCCTGTTTTTTTCTTGAGGGTTAAGGTTTATGGGAAATTATTAGGAATACAATTAAAAGCACAAATTTAAAATACAAGAAAATCCATGTTAATTACCCAATGCAGCAGGTCTACAAAAACCATGTTTCAGGTATTACAAAGTCCATACTCTGTGGCCCTCATTTTCCCCCTTTGATGCTTATCAGAGATGCATAGCAGGAAGATATACATTACCATATGAATGAAATTTTAAAGGACAGGCAGATGTAGGAACGTCATGAGGAACATGAATGAGAAGCATATGTAACATAAGTTCCTCATATTGCTCATCTTTTCTACGAGATGAAGGAATACAAAAGCAGATACAAATAGTGCAAATGGTAGCAAAGAATGGGGCACATTGAATGCAATAGCAAAAAATTTCCAAATATAGCAATCAGAATGAAAAAAACCCCAAAAGTTATTTCAACCATAGCAAGTTAGGTAACTAAGAAGCCATAGTGTCCCACATATTTAAAAAAAAGATAGAAAGTTGGAATCAACATTTGCCACAGAATGAAAAATGGCACATTGGTTTAAAAATAGCCTGCAAGAACTTTGGCTTTTTGGATTAATGTAAATATAGCAACTTGAATTTATAATTGCACAAAGTCCTCCTTTACCTGGTAAAAAAATCTACTGTAGAGCTATGCCTTTTTGAATAGCAAGTGGAAACAAAGTGGAAAGTCCAGTTTTGTAACCTGCTAATGACATCTACTATAATATTTGCGTAAATTGCAAGCAATACTGAAATATTTAAAAAAAGAGCAAGTTTTAATTTAGCAACTCTTAATCCTGGCAAAAATCAATGAAGGAGAGAATGGAAGAAGGACTTCCATTACACTATTCTTATAAAAAAAAACCATTTACGTTTGACAAATGTATTTGGATCTTTGAACTGTATTAAATTTACTTTAGTGACTCTTCCAATAAATAATCTGAGCCACAGAAAAGTTGCTTTTAAAAATCAACCATGTCTGGTGGCTTCAAATTAATGCAAATAATTAAACGTTATATTATGGAGTGGAAAAAGTGGATTGATTATATCCAGAACAAATATGGGACCAAAAATGATATGTATTAACTGTTATTGTTATGAGTGTTCAATTATTATTAACCTATGAAATAGTTGTATTACAGCAAGTTGGAAATTGGTTCGTGAGGTAAACTCCCGTTTGACAGTTCAGCACGCGGCAATTTGACAGCTGTCAAATTGCCGGCAGCCAACATGCAGGCGCAGCTTTTGACAGCTCCACACGCGGTCCCTCGCTGTCAAGAACCAACGCAGACGATTGGCCCTGCCGTCAAGCGGGAAGCTGCGGGTCCAGTGATTGGCGGAACCAGCATTCTGTGGACTATATAAGGGAGTTGTAACCCCACTGTTCTTGCCTTGGTGTTCCCCAATAAACCGAACAGCTGAACCTGCTGTCTCCGCGTGATCCTTGGTCAGACAAACCACTGGCGACGAGGATGGGATCGGCTTGCTAGCTGAAGTCACTGAGCTTAGGAAGGGTTCCTTCTGGAGGCTCTGAGCTAAGTCACTGGAAGTTGTAACTTCCACCACAAGCAAGCCGAAGGAGAACCGAGACAGTATGGCAGCGTTCGGTCAAATTCGTGAGTTCGATACTCGTTTTCCCAAGCGCTGGGAATCGCACCTTGGCCAAATTGAAGGTTACCTGCTAGTCAGCAAGATAACAGACGACCGAGCTAAAGCGGCGGCACTTTTGTACCTCAGCGGAACCGCGGTGTACGATGTGGCCGTCGGTCTGTGTAGCCCTGAACCGGTCGCGCAGGTAACCTACGCGGAGCTGACAGAAAAACTTAGCAAACACTACATGCCGACCCACTCCGAAATCTACTGGAGGGTCCAGTTCGCGAGGCGTCGCCAAAAACCCAGGGAGACGGCTGCAGACTTCATATCAGGGGTGAGACAGGCCGCCAGATGGTGCCGTTTTCCGGACCTGGAGGACCGGATCAGGGACCAATTGGTCATCGGCCTCCGAGATGAGCACCTCCAAAAGAAGATAATGGCAAAACCGGCCCTGAATCTAGCTGAAGTCACTAGAGAGATTCAGGCATACGAAGACACGCACGCGGAAGACAACACCAGGGTTCAACAAAACCAAACCAGGGCCACTACCAACGGGGAAACAGTCCCCAGAGACCACGACGAAATAGAAGATCTTACCGATGTGGATGCAATCCACCGCCGCTTCGAAAAACTCCAAAACCGAAAACCCGACAACAAGGAAGCAGCAAGACCCAAGAATTCCAACCGGGACCCCCGAGTAACATGCGCCAGCTGCGGGGGAAACCACATCAGGTCCTCCTGCAGATTTAGAAACGCCCGGTGCCACAACTGCGGAAGAATGGGGCACATCAAAACCGCATGCAGAAGCTGCAACCGGGGGGAGCTACATGAAGTGGAAACTACAGCCCCAGGTATGACACCCCGAGGCAGGAGTAAATTCAGACCCCCAAACCACCTAGAACTAGAGATTAACAAAACAGAGGGGGGGGGAAACCTCAAGTTAACCCCTAAAGTAAAAATCAAAGCCAAACTGCAAGGGGTACCTTGTGAATTAGAAGTGGACTCAGGCTCGACTGTCACCCTCATATCAGGGCAGACCTTCAAGGAAATTTGCTGGATTAACAAGAGGCAAATTCCCTTAAAACCACCCCAGGTGAACCTAGCAGATTACCAGAAGTCCCCAATACCCCTGAAGGGCCAGGCAGAAATCCTAGTGGAATTCAAAAAATTCCGAGGGCCCCTCAAAGTCCTAGTAACACAAGAAAACAGGTCAAACCTAATCGGCCTAGACTGGTTCAGGGTACTGGGAATCCAACTAACGGGCATCAACAGGGTACAGGCCGCAACCCTCGAAGACGTCTGCAAACAATTTGCAGACGTCTTTGATGGTTCCCTAGGTACTTACACGGGCCCCCCCATCAACCTTAAGTTAAAACCAGACATACCTCCCATCAGAATCCGAGCTCGAAGGGTTCCGTTCGCCCTCAAACAAAAAATTGAGGACGAGCTGGACCGCCTCGTCAAAATAGGAGTCCTAGAACCCACCGAGGGAGGGACCTGGGAAACCCCTATAGTTACTCCCATTAAGCCTAATGGCCAAATCCGCATATGTGCGGACTATAAAGCGACAGTAAATAGGGCATTAAATGCACATGCTTACCCGATTCCCGCAGTGAAGGACGTCCTCTCGTCGATCAGGTCCGGCGCCATGTTTGCCAAATTGGATTTGGCGCAAGCGTATTTGCAGCTTCCAGTAACTCCTGAAACCGCAGATGCGCAAACGATAGTAACCCACCGCGGGGCTTTTAAAGTTAAACGCTTGCAATTTGGCATTTCGGCTGCCCCAGGAATTTTTCAAGAAATAATGGAAAAAACCTTAAAAGGAATTCCTGGGGTATGCCCCTATTTCGATGATGTTCTAATCGCTGGTGAAAACGAAGAAAACTTAGCAGAGCGGTTGTCAGCTGTCCTGACTAGATTCAGAACAGCTGGTCTCAAATTGCATAAACAAAAATGCCAAATTGGAGTCCCTTCAACTGAATTCTTAGGTTATAAAATCGATGCCAAAGGGATACACCCCACCGATGCTAAACTAAAAGCCATCAAATCTGCCCCGGCTCCAAAAAATAAGCAGGAATTGCAAGCGTTCTTAGGTCTTTTAAATTTTTATCATGCATTCTTACCACACAAAGCAACCCTAGCCGAACCTCTCCACCGCCTCCTAGATAAGGGTCGCCCGTGGCTCTGGACATCTGAACACGATGCCAGTTTCAAAAAGCTCAAAAATGCCCTATGCCACAGTTCCACAGTAACACTATTCAGAGAGGACCTCCCCCTCTGCATTGCCTGCGATGCATCACCTTATGGCATTGGGGCAGTATTAAGTCATCTGTCAAACTCAGGAGTACAAAAACCCATAGCATTCTATTCTAGGACCCTAACTAAAGCAGAAAGAAATTACGCCCAAATCGATAGAGAGGCGCTTGCCATCGTGGCGGGGGTTAAAAAGTTCCACGACTACCTATACGGTAGAACATTCACCATATTCACAGATCACAAACCCCTTCTGGGCATATTCACGTGGGACAAGCTAACCCCGCAAATACTCTCACCCAGAACATTACGCTGGTCAACCTTCTTATCAGCATATTCCTTCAAATTAGTCCACAAACCGGGCAAAGAATTAGGGCACGCTGACGGGCTCAGCAGACTTCCCCTGCCTGAATCTGACCCTGACCCTGCCCTAGCAGGGCGGATCCTGGCAATCTCAGAATTGCCTGACACACCACTGACAGCTAAGGACATTTCCACTGCCACAGCCTTGGACAGAGTTTGCAGCAGAATATACCAATGGGTCTCTGCAGGTTGGCCAAACTCATGCCCCGGAGAGGAATTCAAACCATACTATGCTAGGCGTCATGAGCTATCTGCACATTTAGGCTGCCTCCTATGGGGAAACAGGGTGGTAGTTCCCCTAAAGCACAGGGAAAGGACATTAATAACATTGCACGAGGGCCATCCGGGGATCGTAAAAATGAAAGCCTTAGCTAGAAGCTATGTGTGGTGGCCGGACCTAGATTCCAACATCGAACAGCACGTCGCGGGTTGCTACCCTTGCCAGCTAACAAGAGCAGCCCCACCGCAAAACACACCACATAGGTGGGAGGTAACTAAGAACCCGTGGTCTAGGGTCCACCTGGATTTTGCGGGACCCTTCCAAGGTCAAACATTTCTCATAGCAGTCGATAGTTATTCAAAATGGCTAGAAATTGCCCCAATTCATAGCACCACCTTCCACAATACTATCCTAGCTCTAAGAGGGTTTTTTGCAACACATGGTCTCCCTGACACACTTGTCACTGACAATGGACCACAATTTACATCCCGCGAATTCCAGATATTCACGAGGGGCAACTCTATTAAACACGTAACATCATCGCCTTTCCACCCCTCCTCTAACGGGATGGCTGAAGTCATGGTAAGAACCACTAAAGACGCCCTCAGAAAAATAGTTCAAGGCGACTGGCACCGCAGACTCTCCCAGTACCTTCTCGCCCAACACTCCACACCATGTACCACCACCGGAAAATCGCCGGCGGAGCTACGTTGGGGAAGAAGACTAACCACTCGTCTTGACAGGATGCACCCGGACAGGAGCAACTTCGAAACGGAACATCCCCTCCCATCAAGAACATTTGCAATTGGACAAACAATTTGGGCCCGTAATTATTCAGCAGGTCCTAAATGGTTGCAAGGTACCATAATCGATCAAACAGGGCCACTTTCTTATACCGTACAAACCCGCCACAACGAACACATCCGCAGACATTTAGATCAATTACGGACACGTCAGCCCCAAAACAATCCTCCACCCACCCCGCCCCACACCAATCCACAAATGCAATCCGGAACCCGTCAAATCCCCACATTCTTCAATCCAGCACCGGGGGAAGGGGAAGAAGAGAACGTCGGTACTCCTAGACGCTCCGGCCGGAAAAGACAACCGCCAGCATATTTACAAGACTTCGAGTGGGGGGGCAAATCACAACAACAAAGAATAAGAAACGGCACCAGTTCAGGGGAGGGGTAAGGGGTGATATGTATTAACTGTTATTGTTATGAGTGTTCAATTATTATTAACCTATGAAATAGTTGTATTACAGCAAGTTGGAAATTGGTTCGTGAGGTAAACTCCCGTTTGACAGTTCAGCACGCGGCAATTTGACAGCTGTCAAATTGCCGGCAGCCAACACGCAGGCGCAGCTTTTGACAGCTCCACACGCGGTCCCTCGCTGTCAAGAACCAACGCAGACGATTGGCCCTGCCGTCAAGCGGGAAGCTGCGGGTCCAGTGATTGGCGGAACCAGCATTCTGTGGACTATATAAGGGAGTTGTAACCCCACTGTTCTTGCCTTGGTGTTCCCCAATAAACCGAACAGCTGAACCTGCTGTCTCCGCGTGATCCTTGGTCAGACAAACCAAAAAAGTTTCACTTAGCATTTGAATAGGTTTTTTTTTCTTTTTTTATGTGATATTAGTATTGCTTGTAGTCATTTCATATGAGCTAGAGTGCGATAGACTTAATAGTTTATTGTTGTTAACATATAGTTGTTTATGATTGCTTTTTGCTTTTATACCTTGTATTTAGCTCTGGGAAGTCGGGGAGGGGGGAGGGGGGAACGGGGGGGAGGGTTAGGGAGGGTTAGGAAGGGTTGGGCGGAGGGGGGGGAGGGATTGTTAAAGATAAAATGTATTGAAAAACTTTTCAATAAAAAAATCAATGCAAATAAAAATAAATTGTGCTTTGTGAACTACAAAATTTGCTTTATGTCCAGACACTTGACTGCAATCATATTCTCACAGCACAAGTGTTTCCTTTGTGAATTAGTTTCAATGCTATTCTTCAATGGGCTGAAGAAAAAATAAACTAGGCTACAGACTGGATGTCAGAACCCATTCTTTCCCTGGGGTGGGGGGAACCTATTTCATTTCTTCTTCATGTCTTTCTGAGGGTTCTGCCATTCTCCTGAGGGGGAAGGGAGAAGGCTCTGTGGTATAGTTTTCCACTGTTTCTACATACTTACTCTTTGAACTGTCTCTCCCTTGATGTCAACCTAGGGTGAGAAAGGAATGTGCCTCCAGCCATCTGGCTTATCTCTTGCTGCAGAAGGGAAGGTGCAAAGACCCAACAACATCTTCACAAGCATGGGAAAGGACCCCGTTATCAGCTCCTTTCCCACAGCGGACTTAGCACCTGGGGATTGGCCCATTCAAACTGACCGGATAAACTGTTGGTGTGGGGTTTGCTTGGGACTCTTTGAACCTATTGATCTGAGTGGGAAACCCTCAGATCCTGCCTTCTATGCCTGCTATCAGCTTCTCCTAATAAAAGTTCCTTTTGGAATGAAACTGTTCCAAAAGTCCTGCTTTCTTGGGATGAGGTTTTGAAGTGGGCCCTGACATTGAATCAGGATCTGCTTTCTGACATTTCTAGAATACCAGATATTTTGTCAGGAGAAATCAAGTAGCACTTTGTTTGTAATTTTTTTTAAAAAATAATAATAATAAATATCATGGGTTTGATTTCATCAGAAGCACAGAATGGCTAATTCACTGTTGCAGCCCTGAAAGAGTTTGCCTTTGGTAGTTGGAAAAGGAACTAACTTTTGAATTTTTGTTTTGCCACCAAAGATTACTTTGGGTCTTCAAAAATATATACAGATGCTCAATAACACAAACCAATAATTGACATTAATTTGTATTTGTGTCTAATGCTGGGAGAACTTGAAATTGGTTGATTTTTATATTTGCAATATCTCAGAACTTTGAATTTATCATGAATTGTGGTTTAGATCCAAAAAAACTTTACATTTTTTAAAATTTAAAGTTAGTTTCCATTGTCTCCCACTACACACAAGTAGTTATAGTGTATACCTTTTTTAATGAAAATTATCAGCGCTTTTGATCAGTGATGTCATCAAAGTAAACAAATCCACGTGGTGTTGATTACGTCAGCAGATCATGGCCCTATGCGGAAGTAACCACCCTATTTTCAGATAAGGCGAGCAGAAGTGACGTGTAGGCCTAAGCCCATCAGGATAAGCAAGAGTAACCCTGGCAACCCTATTTTCAGATAAGGCCTCTTGAACCTAACCCCATCAATGTCAAGGCAGTCAAGCCTCTGGGTACATGATTAGCTTAACCTTAGACTAATTCTATGGACATTCAAAACAAACAGAATAAGCTAAATATAGTAAATAATTATTATTATTTTATTATTATTTATTTATTGCATTTATATACCGCCCTTTCCCTGAGGACTCAGGGCGGTTTACAGGGAGTTAAAAATCAACAATACAAAAGTTAAAACCCAATTTAAAAAATATTAAATCAACCCTGTACTATTAAAAACCCCAATTAAAATGAATGTCTCCTCAGCCTGGGCCCGAGAGCTCAAAGAGCCAGGTCTTCAGGCCCCGGCGGAATGATCGGAGGTCGGGAGCAGTCCTCAGCTCCACCGGCAGCTGGTTCCAGAGGGCAGGCGCTCCCACTGAGAAGGCCCTATCCCTGGGTGTCACCCGCCGGCAATCTCTTACCGGTGGGACCCTGAGCAGACCCTCCCTGTGGGAGCGCACTGGGCGAAGGGCATTTGATGCTGGCAGCAGGTGTTCCCTCAAATACCCCGGACCCAGGCCATGTATTTATCAATTTATCATTTATCAATTAACAGAGGCCTCTGCTTTTAGGAAACAACCCCTACTTTGGGGAGCTGGGAAATAATAATAATAAAAAATTATTTTTATTTCTAATCATTCTAGCCTAATGATGCTTTTAATTTTTGTGGAGCATGGTGAGCATTACACGGATTTAAACAACACCCTGCTGTATGTGAGTTGCAAGATTGTAAAGGCTGATGGATTGGATATTGATGACGGGGCTAGGGTGGCCCTGACCAACTACCCGATAGCATCACTGTTTAATCAGCTGGATGTTACCTTGGGAGATCGGCTCATAATGTGCTAAGCATGTCTGGCTTAGTTCAGTGCAACACCTGTTTTGCAGCTGTCTTTTGCAGTACCCTTTTCAAACTTGGAAACTGTCCTATCTGTAAACAAATCACTAGTCTACAAGGACAGATTATTTATATAGGGTCTGTAATCTGTGCTCTTCAGGCAGAAATTAGGTGTCCAGTTCAGCTCTTCTACCCTATTGAGCCTCCGTGCTATCAGCCCCCTCTACCACAAAGATCCTGCAGGAGAAGGGCAGTGTGGACAACCGTGGGATCTGGCAGGGTGAGATCTGTGAACCATAAACCCAAAGCTTTCGCTGTGTCCCTGCACAACAGATACAGTGCCCTTTCTGACCTTAATAAGGACATTAAG
Source organism: Vipera ursinii (assembly GCF_947247035.1). Taxonomy (NCBI): domain Eukaryota; kingdom Metazoa; phylum Chordata; class Lepidosauria; order Squamata; family Viperidae; genus Vipera; species Vipera ursinii. The sequence goes on from NC_139514.1 coordinate 70,894,908, forward strand.
GAGACAGGTAAAGGTATCTGTGATAATAACTCAAATAAGCAGGGGATCATGGTCCAAGATGAAAAACTTGTTTTCGACAGGGAGAAGTGTGAATCAGGTATTACACACCAGTCATGCAAGAACAGAAAGGCATCCAAAAAGAGAAGCCACCTTCTGGTTGGTGATTCAATTATAAGGGATGTAAATTTAGGAAAGGACACAGAGGTTTTGAAAGAGGTCAGGTGTCTTCCAGGTGCTACTGCCAGTAGGGACAAGAAGCGTATTTCCAAAATAATCAAGAATGCCAACAAGGACTGTGATGTGGAGGCTATTGTACATCTTGGCACTAATGATCTGTCCCAAAAAGATGTACTCTCTGTGCAGAATGATTTCCAGAGCTTGGGGCAGGAACCTAGCAGAATAGGCTGTAGGCTTACTTTTTCAGAGGTTTTACCAGTGTATAAGGAGCAAAATGGAAAAGGCCAGCGTATAGCAGAATTTAGTATGTGGCTAAAGGAGTGGTGTAAAGGAGAAGGCTTTGGTTATATTAGTCATGATGTCTGTAGCTGGTCCAATGAAAAAATGTATAAAAGAGATGGTCTGCATCCATCCAAGAAAGGGACTGAGTTACTTGGCAATAAAATCACAGCTTTTTTGGAGGAACATTTAAACTAAATAATGGGGATAGTGAGTTAATTGATACAGTACATCACTGTCCCCGGCAATCTAAGAAAATAGGGGAAGCCAGGCACCACACAAGTTATGCAGCAAGTAAACACAGCGTCAGTCATAAAGGACTCAAATGTCTATACACTAATGCACAGAGTATGAACAGTAAGCAGGTAAATGAGGGCAGATATGATATTGTTGCCATTACGGAAACATGGTGGGACGAAACCTACAAATGGAACACACAGCTAGAGGGATTTAAACTATTTAAAAGAAACAGACTAAACAAAAGAGGAGGAGGAGTTGCTCTCTATATAAGAAATAACTTTATCTCTATAGAAGTAGAGCACAACAATGACGGAAACTGTAAACCTGAAAGCATTTGGGTCAATATAAAAGGGGGAAAAAATGACATTGCCATAGGTGTATACTATAGGCCGCCCAACCAAGCAGAGGAAATAGATGAACTTTTTGCTAGTCTGCTAACTAAGGTATGTAAGAAGCACATCACAATAGTAATGGGGGACTTTAATTACCCTGATATCAACTGGGAGACAAACTCTGCACCAAGTGGAAGATCAAACAGATTCCTGTCAAACCTAGCAGACAACTTTCTCTCCCAAAAAGTAGAGAAGGGAACTAGGGGATTAGCCATATTGGATTTAATTCTCACTAACAGAGATGAAATGATAGAAGGTGTGGAAGCCACAGGAACCTTGGGGGGAAGTGATCATGCAATATTGGAATTCAACATTCTGGAGACACAAGCAATAGAACACAGCCAAACTAGAGTCTTGGACTTTAAAAGAGCTAATTTCAATAAACTTAGAGAGACCATGGGAAGAATTCCATGGATGAGAATCCTAAAGGGGAAAACAACTCAAGAAGCTTGGGAAATTTTGAAAAGTGAGATAATAAAGGCCCAGTCTAGTACAATACCAACAAAGAAGAAAAATAGCAGCTCTCAAAAGAAACCAGCATGGCTGCATAAAGAACTCTCTGATAAATTGAAAGATAAAAAGGACAAGTATAAGAATTGGAAAGAGGGGCACATAACTAAGTCAGAATATCAGCAAATAGCCCGTGCCTGCAAAGATGAAGTGAGGAAAGCTAAGGCTCAAAATGAACTAAGGCTTGCGACCAAAGTCAAAAATAACAAAAAAAAGCTTCTTTCAACATATAAAAAACAAGAAAAAAGTTAAGGAAATGATTGGTCCATTAGTGGGGGAAAGTGGCAAGAAGGTGACAAGCAATAGGGAGAAAGCAGAACTATTTAATTCATTTTTTGTATCTGTCTTTACACAAAGGGAAAAAACAGTGCAACCTACCCAAACCAGTGCCATAAAAAACAGAATAGAAACACAAGTTAAGATAGGCAAGAAAATGGTAAGTGAGCACCTGTCCAGCCTAGACGAGTTCAAATCACCAGGACCAGATGGATTACACCCCAAGGTTCTCAAGGAACTGGCAGGCGTGATCTCAGAACCACTGAACTATATTTTTCAAAGATCCTGGAGCACTGGGGAACTACCAGAGGACTGGAAGAGAGCTGATGTAGTTCCCATCTTCAAAAAAGGGAAAAAAATAGATCCAGGAAACTACAGACCTATCAGCCTGACCTCAATACCTGGGAAGATTCTGGAAAAGATAATCAAACAACAAATCAGCGAGCACCTAGAGGCAAACAAAGTCATCACTAAAAGTCAACATGGGTTTGTCAAAAACAGATCATGCCAGACAAATCTTATTACATTCTTTGACCAAGTGACAAAATTAGTGGACCAGAGGAACGCTGTAGATATAATTTACTTGGACTTCAGTAAGGCATTTGATAAAGTAGATGTGGGTTAGATAGCATTACCACCAGATGGATTCGTAGCTGGCTGACAGGCCGAACTCAGCGTGTGGTCCTCAATGGAACTGCATCTACATGGAAGGAAGTGTGTAGTGGGGTGCCCCAGGGCTCTGTTCTGGGCCCAGTGCTCTTCAATATCTTCATTAATGATTTGGATGAGGGGATAGATGGGGAACTCATCAAATTTGCAGATGACACCAAGCTGGCAGGAATAGCCAATACTCCAGAAGATAGGCTTAAGATACAGAAGGATCTGGACAGACTCGAACACTGGGCACTATCTAACAAAATGAAATTCAATGGTGAAAAAAGTAAGGTTCTACATTTAGGCAGGAAAAATCAAATGCATAGGTATAGTATAGGTGGTACCTTGCTCAATAGTAGTAACTGTGAGAGGGATCTCGGAGTCTTAGTAGACAATCACTTCAATATGAGCCAGCAGTGTGCTGCAGCTGCCAAAAAAGCCAACACAGTGCTAGGCTGCATTAACAGAGGGATAGAATCAAGATCAAGTGGAGTACTAATACCACTTTACAATGCTTTGGTAAGGCCACACCTAGAATACTGCATCCAGTTTTGGTCACCACAATGTAAAAAAGATGTCGAGACTCTAGAAAGGGTACAGAGAAGAGCAACAAAGATGATTAGGGGGCTGGAGGCTAAAACATATAGGGAACGGTTGCTGGAATTGGGTATGTGTAGTTTAATGAAGAGAAGGGTGAGGGGTGACATGATAGCAGTGTTCCAATATCTCAGGGGCTACCACAAAGAAGAGGGAGTCAAGCTATTCTCCAAAGCACCTGAAAGCAGGACAAGAAGCAACGGATGGAAACTAATCAAGGAGAGAAGCAACCTAGAACTAAGGAGAAACTTCCTGACAGTTAGAACAATTAACCAGTGGAACAACCTGCCTCCAGAGGTGGTGAATGCTCCAACACTGGAGGTTTTTAAGAAGAGACTGGACAGCCATTTGCCTGAAATGGTATAGGGTTTCCTGCTTGAGCAGGGGGTTGGACTAGATGACCTCCAAGGTCCCTTCCAACTTTATATATTATTATTATTATAACACAGAGCCATCATTGCTATTCTTACTGGGCCATGATTGAACTGATTCTGAACTTTGGTGGTGATGCGCTGGGTACCCAATTTACAGCTGGTGGTTTTTACAAAGATGACTCGGACCTCATGGAGAATACTCTACTGACAGCCGCTGGGAACTCCGATTTCAAGGCGAGAGCAAGACACATGGCTGGTAGTCGTAAATGGGAACTGCTAGAGCCTCTGCATAGCGATCTGTTTTTTCAAGACAGACTGCTAATTAACAGTGTTGATGTGAAAGTCAAACTCACAAGAAGGAGAAATGAATTTTGTGTGATGAAGGATGGCAATGAGAATTACAAAGTGCAACCCTTGGCAGCTTCTCTCTTTGTAAAACATGTAAAAGTAGCCCCAGGAGTGCGCCTTGGTCATGTAGAAGCTTTGCTCTCCTCCAATACCAAATACTCCATTGATTGAGTGGGGATGAAGGTTTACAGCATTCCTTCAGGCAGCCTTGTGTGTAATCAGGAAAATCGATTTCTGGGTCAGCTACCTAAACAATTAGTGATTGGGTTTGTGGACAATGCATCTTTTAGTGGGGATTATGAAAGAAACCCATTCAATTTTCAACACTGCAATGTCAATTTTTGCGCCTTGCATTGTGATGGTGATCAGATTCCTGCAAAGCCTCTTCAGCCTGATTATGAGCATGGTCTTTTTGTGAGAGAGTACATGCAGATGGTGCAGGCCACAGGAAAAGGCATGAAAGACAGGCCACTGTTAATCAGTAGGGAAGAGTTTAACCGAGGGTATACTTTGTATTGTTTTGACTTGAGTCCTGATCAGGGGTGCTCTGAGCACTATTATTTGATCAGGAACGGTAACCTCAGAGCCAAAATTAGATTTGCACAACCCCTCCCCAACACCGTCAACATGATTCTCTATGCAATCTTCAAAAACCTTATTGAAATAAGTCACACAAGGAATGTGCTCTTTGATTATATGTGAGTATGGACACACTGCAACTCCACCACTTGTTCTCTGGAAATAAAGCCTTTCCAGGGGTCTACTCTTGTGACCTGCTACCCCAGAGACAAATCTCCAAAAGACCTTTTGGATTAATTGTAAATACCCACCCTCACACTCTGCCTGGTGAACACTGGCTGGCCCTCTACTTCCCATCTCCCGGATAAGGCATTTTTTTTTATTCTTATGGAAGACCGCCAGATAGCCCTGACTTTCCTGGCTCCATAGCGACGTTTTTAGAGCAGCAAGCTGAGAAGTACACATTTCACCAACGCCAACTGCAACACCCCAGCGCTGTGACCTGCGGGCAACACTCTGCGTTTTTTCTACTGAACCGGACTAAAGGAGTAGACTATGAAAATATTTTAAAGATGTACTTCAATGTCGATATTAAAAATGATCAAATGTTAAAGCTGTTTGTAAAAACTATAAAGGTGGGAAGGGGACTTGGAACCTGTAACCGTCACCAGTGCATGCAGACATGCCTGCCTTACTGTAAAATAAAGAAAAAGACTTAAACGTTTTTACTTGTTTCACTGTGTTTTTATTCATTTTACAAATTGAGCCAGTCACCAAACCTGAACCTACTTCTAGGGTTTAATGTCCAAGGGCTAGAAGGGGCACTGGTAAACAGAGGCTTCTGAGCCCCAAAAGGGGCTGTCATAACAGAGTCGGGGGTAGTAGCAGTTTCATCCTTAACAACCAGAGAATCTTTCAACTTTTCTATTTGCTCTTTAACAGCTGTAGACCCCAACACAGAGGTCAGAACATTCACCTCAGCCATAGCATTCATAAAGTCATCCCAGCCTTTAAGTTTCCACTTCTCAGTAGGGGCTCAGTGCTGCGAGGCTCCTTTCACCAAGTCTAAAATATTAGTACCAGGAATAGGGACCCCTTTGTATAAAAAGGTACCGAGATCATCCCAGGTTGAGACGTCCTGATGCTGTTTCATTTTGTTCGGCAAGTTCCGCATTTTTCCTGTAATGGTTGCTCACACCGCTTAGGATCTCGGCCATCATTGTGTCCTGTGGAGATGGCTGTGGCGGCTGTTCTGGTAATGTTGGAAGCGTCCGAGGTTCTTCTGGTGGGTAAATGAGATTCAGTCTGTCCTTTTCAGACTCATTTTGCCTGGTTAGTCTTAGATACCTCTGCAATGCAGAACTGTAGAGCTTAATCTTGTCATCCTCACACAAATCAGCTCTCTGAAGAATGGCACGCATCTCAGCATCCAACCGGTTAGTGGCTGTAGGCCCCATAGTAGGGGGTCTGCCCTGTAGTTGTTCCATCTGATGACATGATACCAGATTTTATTTATTTATTTATTTATTTAATTTATATACCGCCCTTCTCTCAAGAGACTCAGGGCGGTTAACAGGGCAATACGTAAAGGACAAATACAAAAGTTAAAATTATTAAAACATGATTAAACAATGCCCATAGTACAAATAGTACAAATTTAAAATTAAAGTCATAATAACAAACCCACCCCATCCCATCAGGCCAGGCCCGCTTCCTTAAAGAGATGGGTTTTAAGGTCGCGCCGGAAGGAGCGGAGGTCGGGCGCCATCCGGAGCTCTACCGGAAGATGGTTCCATAAGTCCGGTGCACCCACAGAGAACGCTCTCCCCCTGGGGGCCACCAGTCGGCATTCTTTGACCGGCGGCACCCTGAGGAGGCCCTCTCTGTGGGAGCGTACTGGGCGGAGGGAAGTTGACGCCGGCTGCAGGTGCTCCCCAAGGTATTCTGGACCCATGCCATGGAGGGCTTTGTAGGTCATTACCAACACCTTGAACCTCACCCGGAAGACAACTGGCAACCAATGCAGCTCGCGGAGCAAAGGTGTAACACGGGAGTATCGGGAGACCCCCGACACAACTCTCGCGGCTGCATTCTGTGCCAGCTGGAGCCTCCGAGTGGTCTTCAAGGGTAGCCCCATGTAGAGAGCGTTGCAGTAATCAAGACGAGAGGTCACGAGCGCATGAGTGACCGTGCGCAAGGCATCCCGGTCTAGATAGGGCCGCAACTGGCGCACCAGGCGAACCTGGGCGAACGCCCCCCTAGTTACAGCTACAATATGGTCTTCTAAAGAGAGCTGTGAATCTAGGAGGACTCCCAAGTTGCGAGCCCTATCTACAGGAGGTAATGACTCACCCCCCATAATGAGGGGTGGGATATCCTGAATATCCCGGGATGCCGGTACGCACAGCCACTCCGTCTTGTCGGGGTTGAGACGAAGCCTGAGACGATACATTGTTCTGTACCAGCCTGCTACCGGCCCTGCAGAAAAGGCAGGGACAACCCCTTTTACAAGAAGGCAAGAGGCTGGAACTAAGCCTGCCAAATTTATTAATATAAAAAGATAAACAGAGCAGACAGAGCAAAGAGAGCAAACACGAACCATGAAACAGGAGCTACTCAAACGGTTGCCTTCAGCAAACCAGCCCTCCCACGCATTCCCCTTTTAAACAGTTCAGGGCGTGGCTTCTCTCTGCCTCCTTCCAAGGTGCCCCATTGCCTTCCTCTGTTTACTCCTGATTGACTGCCTCCTGCATCGGGCATCCTTGAACAGGGCCAGCTGTGGGTCATCTTCATCCACGCTGTCAGGCTCACACAGCTGGGTCTGCGTCATAACCAGGTGGGAGGGGCCTGGCTGAGGGCTCTCATCAGCAAAGTCTCCAACACCCTCAGCAACCTCTCCAACACCCCTCTCCTCCTCCTCTGAATCATCCGACCCAACTGCCAAACCCACAGGCTGACCCTGAATCACAACATACATTTTCTCGGCATGATCCCTGGTTTTTTCAGCTAACAGGCTAGTCAACAGCGGAATAGCTGCCCCTAGTAAGGGACCGATAAAACCACCCGACTGAAGTATGACCTGCTTCTTCTTTTTGAGTGAGACCTTTCTATCACTCAACGTTTTAATGACACCTTTCTTTCTCTTTAGAGACCGGAATTGTGAAGGTTTCAGAGGAAGGTTTCCTTTTAGGGTGTTCAAAGCTATTTCTGCTATTGCCCCCACCAGGTCATTATTAGCATTGCATAAGATGGCTTTTCTCTGTCTTGGTCCAGCCTTTACTAAGATTTTTAAAAGCCCCCAATTTCTACGTACCCTCTCTGACATCTTAAATGAACTAGTGCTAAGATAACTGGGCTACTGCTTTTTACACTTCTTTTTCATTGTGTAAACAGCAGGCCAATCAGGTGGGAAGAGGCCTGTTCTCAACCTGTAGGATTCTGGAGTGGTGGCTGCCAAATCTACCAAAAGGTACCTGTGTGGTTTGCGAGTGGCATCTTGGAATACTTCTAAAAAATACTTTGTGTTAGTGGAATACATCTGCCTGGCCAGTGTGACAATTTGCATCTGATCATGGGGGTTGCTGAATAAAAACCAAATATTTGGAATTCAGAGCTATTGTTCTCATTTAAGGGAACACCTGCTGCCGGCATCAACTTCCCATCGTCCTGTGCGCTCCCATAGGGAGGGCCTCCTTAGGGTGCCACCGCCCAGGGAATGCCGGCGGGTGATCCCCAGAGGGAGGGCATTCTCTGTGGGCGCGCCTGCCCTTTGGAATGATTTACCTGTGGAACTCTGGATTGCCCCCGAACTACGCTCGTTTTGCCGGGACCTGAAAACGTGGCTTTTCGATCTATCCGGCCTGGACTGAGGGGGGTTTTAGTTTTAAATTTTAACATTGTTTTATTGTTGGGCTATTATTAATTTAATTTTTTTAATTCTATTTTATCTTGATTTATATTGTTTTTAAACATTGCCCTCTAAACCGCCCTGAGTCCTTTGGGAATAGGGCAGTATAGAAAACTAATTAAATAAATAAATAAATAAATTTTCTTACCTTGAAAAAACAGGTTTTGTAGTATGAGAATAATGCTCAGGTTTCTGTGATGAACGTACTGTGTAAAAGCTTTCTCTATTTGATCGCTCTCACTGGCCCACGTCATGAGATCATCTATCACAGTTAGAGTAATTTGATTTGGCAGAAACAAATCATCATCTTCAAAAGAAGATGGAAGCCCTCCATAAACTTAATATAAGGGAATTTATTAAGCAGTTCTTTGTACAGAGGTTGCCAACAGCTATAAAACCATACAATATTTTGAGGCAATTGAGACAACACGACATCACCATGTTCTAACATTTGTTTGATAAAAAAAAGATTTGCCAGAATTGGACGGCCCGCTTATAATACAGGAGAAGGGGTGTACAAATTGTGCAATATTTTCCACCATCCTTAATAGCCGTAAGGCACCGTACAGTAATCTTCGCTCTTTAATAATCTTTTATTATACACTACTTTTAGAGTTTTACAGAGGACTCTCGTTTCTAGGGTCCACTGTTTCTTAACCCTAACAATCCCCAACTGTTCTACCCTGATCTCTTTTTTTCTCTCTGCATCAGACAGACAATAATCATCTACCAAATCTTTCAAGCTGTCAAAATTAACCTTATTGCTATTACTGCAGTTTAGTGTGATTCCCTTCACCTTTAGCACCGCTTCACCATTGGACAAAGCATAAGCATACTTTTGGGACTGGCTGCAACAAACTCTGTTATTGTAGTGTTTGGAGGAATCTCACTTGTCAGTTGACCTAAATAACCACCCAAAGGAGGTGTCCACGCCCCCTCTCTACTTATAAAAATGACTGAATCGGATGTGGTCAGGTGATTGGTGCTCTGCCCAAACTTGCCCCGCAGTGAGTTTAAGAAGAGTTTTGCAATCTGCCTTCTAGCAGGAATTACTTCAGTGTGGTCACGTCGTAAGCGGACACCTTCCATCTTTTCATAATACTGAATATATTGCTCTTTATTCTGTTCTGCTTTGCACCAGTCAGGGTAACCACTGGCTTCCTGTTTCTGTCTGAGATGTGTGTTCATATAACCTGAAAGTAGCCCATTTGACGTTCTTTCAAAATGCCAGATCTCATAGATTTCAACAATTCTGTAACCTTTTTCTAAAGCTACATTCAATTCAACAGTACACCATGTCCCAGTCAGAGCTCTTTCCTCATCATTGTGTTTACATGGGGTAGTTTGCAGTTTTTCTGTGCAGGTTGCGCACAAACTAAACATTAGTTTGCCCCCTGATTTGTGAGGTAGGACAGGGAAATAGAGATTCCTTGGCGGATACACTTCGACTTTGGCTAACCCGAAATATTGCTTTTTGTTCCCAAAGCTTTGGTAGATGATTTGTGGATGGTCAATTGGGTACTCCTTGGTCTTATTCACAAAAGGGTACAAACTGGTAAAATCGTAGTATAAGATTTGTTCACCAGGTTTTGGTTTGTAGTACAGGCATGTGGCATTTGTTCTGCCACCAAAAAAAGCATCTTGAGGATTCAAAGGAGTTGGGAGCTTATTCTCAACTAGGAACTACTTCAAAGAGGTGTCAGCCTCCACCAAGGCCCTCCATTCGTGTTCCCAAATGCAGCGCACAGCATAAACCTGGCTCCTGAGGTCCTCTTTAATCCTAGTACGGTTGTGCAGGCTACCATATGTTGAATCAAGTAATTTGTTGAAGTCTTTTTTAGAGTAGCAGACAGGGCACCCATGAAAAAAACAATCGTAAAATTCAAAAACTGTGGGAGTTCCATTTATGACAGAAAAACCATCTAAAAATATTTGCCTACTTGCTTTTCAACCCCCTTCAGAGCATGCCAAATACTGAGATTCTCAGTGCAGTATATTTTTAAATATGGAGTCAAAATTGTTCTGGAATCATAATCATGTAAACTTGTCTGTAGGGCATAGAATAAAGCCAGTGGGGTGTGATTTCAGTAAATAAAGTTTAAAATTTCATTATTCAATTTACATTTAAAATTACCATACAATGCAAAATGAGAAGACACAGGTTTCTTCATGCCATTGAATGCATAAAGCAATATGATTAGATTTTTTACCATCTTGTAGAAATTTTTTTAAAGATTTGTACACTGTGGATTTGTACACTTTTTCTGCAAGGCAGAAAACGAACACTATCAACAGATAAATATATTTGATTTATATTAGGTGTTTCCATTCAAGCACACTATGCAAGGATATTATTTGAACAGAAAAGGAAATATAATTTAAAAACATTACTATAATACATTGATGAAAATGAAATATAATGTTAATAACAATAAATAATTCAAAAGGCTGAAATTACAAGGCAAGGCTCAAGTCCCTTCCTAAAACCAGATTGATCTAAAAACATCTCTCAAGGGAGCATATTTGTGAGTGATGAAGACTACTTTGTTTTCCCAGCTGGCTGCACTTGCATTCAATTATTTATAGGTATCAAATGCTTATTAGAGAAAGATTAATAAAAAAGGTTTACAGAAGATGATAACTTCTTTATACAAGATATCTGAAAAGGGATGCATGTATTATGGGACTTTTCATCCAAGTTTGGTATGTTAGTTATGGGGCAATTTATATTTGAGATTGTGTTCATATTGAAGAGTCATAATACAATTTATGCAAATTTCACTCTTTCTAAAATGTAAAAGAGACATGGTATCTAAAGCAATTTTTAATAACATTCTCTAGGCTTTGTGATTTGAATAACAGATTATGTAACAATGAAATCAACAATTAACTTTTACAGTATATCCTGTTGTATAATTGGATTTCTATCCATCTTCTACTGAAATGGTGAATAGTAATATAGACAAATTTACTCAAATGAATTGTTGAAATGAAAGAGAGTAATATTTAACAATTTCCATGGATTATATTTAAGAAGTTATTTTTAAGTAGTATTATGATCTCTTACATTATTAAAGGTCTCACATGAATTTAGAATAATAGGACATTTATCTTACTGAAGAAACTTGTCATTAAAGTGAAGTACACCTCACCTATTCAATAGGCATGATGGCAGATTTTATGCAATTAATTAAATGCCCCAATTCAAGTGTATTTGGTCATTATTCATGCTCTCTTCTGTTAATGAAAAACAAAACACTTCAGTCACCTCACTTTATCCACAAAGTACAGCAATCAGAGAAAATACTATTCTATCATAAATATAAAGGGTACATTGTGACCTAGTTTATATATTGTACTTATCTGTGGTTTTCTTGTTTATAGTTTATTACGTAAACCTCAATCAGCTGTTTGTACTAAACATGCTATAGAATATGGTCTCCAAGTCATGTGAGGCTTTATTAAAGTAGAATGTATGAACTCTGCTTTCAAGTATTAAAAATTAACTTTATTCCAAAGTTGTAGTCTTACTAAGAACTGATGGATTGTTTTACATAAAGAATTCTGTTACATTTTTGTGTCACCCAAAATTCATTCTGAAACTGTAATCTTGATAACATAGCGTAATCCAGATTCAGAAATAAACTTTGGGACTGAATAAATTCTGACTTGGAAAAGAAAACATGATAATAACTAACATATTCCATGTTACAACTAAGAAAGCTAATAAACTCTTTGAAATATGTGGATGAAAACTTATTTACATACTTTCTTTTACATAAAAAAAGAAGCAGATTGGTTCATAATTCTACTCCTGGTCTATCAGACTGTGAGATCTCGATTCAAAGAAGCAGGTTGAAGGATCTACAAGTGGTTTTCTTTGCCAGTTGCATAATAATGATTGTCTGATGTAAATTGGCCCACTGATTTTAAAAGTTATAATGATAAATCAAGAGGGGAAAAACAAATATGTGCAATAATGTTAAAAAGAGGTTTCTTTAAAAAAGGAAGAAAAAAATCCATTTAATGTTAATATATAATTACCTCAGTTTTTAAACATTAGAGACAATACAGAAACATAGCGCTTCAATTTTTCATTTCTGTAATATAAAGTTATTTCAAAAAAGGAGAAAGAATTCATCTCTTAAATCCACCATGTCATATGAAGTGCTGCTGTTTTTCCATGGGTAGTTTTATCTCAAGAGACTCAGAGTTCCTCATAAAATATCAAATTATATTTTTGGCAGGAGGGGAGTATATGGTTCAACATTCAATTTACATCTAACTATATATGTTCTCTAAATTTGTGCTAACATATGTAATAATTTGAAACCAAAAAGGAGACAGAAAGAAACATGACTGAATCAGGCAATCAAAAAGCCCTTACATTTCTTACAAAAACATCTGCTATCCATCCTTTTAAAAATATTTTTGAGGAGCCCAAATAAATACAAAACAAAATATCTGATGAATTAACTTCCTCTTTAAATCATACGAAATATAAATTTAGAATAGAATAGAATAGAATAGAATAGAATAGAATAGAATAGAATAGAATAGAATAGAATAGAATAGAATAGAATAGAATAGAATAGAATAGAAGCTAGAAGGGACCTTAGAGGTCTTCTAGTCCAGGCCCCTGCTCAAGCAGGAGAACCTATACCATTTCAGACAAGTGACTGTCTAGTCTCTTCTTAAAATTGTGAATAAAGCTCCCCTCATCCATGATTTGATTGAGGAGGAAGACGCAGACCTGGCATGCATCACGGAAACTTGGTTGGGCCCGGAGGGAGGGGTACCTCTGATTAATCTATGCCCTCCAGGTTTCCATGTGCTACATCAACCTCGGGCTCAGGGTAGGGGAGGTGGCATGGCGATCGTTCTAAGAGAGACCCTCCGTCCACGGGAGGCCACTGCCCTTCAGATAGATGGATGTGAGTCCCTACTCTTAAGGTGGGGTCCTGGTGGTCAGTTGGGCCTGCTATTTGCATACCTCTCTCCAAGCTACATAGCAACGGCTCTGCCCAGGCTACTTGACGCCCTCTCGGGATTGGCGGTTGAATTTCCCAGACTTGTGGTTCTGGGAGATTTTAATCTGCCTTCCCTGGGCGGTACATCAGAGGTGGCCCGAGAGTTCATGGCTTCCATGATGGCCATGGACCTGACCCAAATTATTCAGGACCCAACGCACGAGGGGGGAAACACACCTGATCTTATTTTTATCTCTGGGCAGTGGCTAAATGGTCTGGGGAGGGTTACTCCAACATCTCAACCCCTTTCATGGACAGACCATTATCTCCTGCAGTTGGGCCTCTGTCACGTCACCCCCCGCTGTCAGGAGGTGGAACCGACCAGATGGTTCCGCCCCAGGCGCCTGATGGACCCAGATAGGTTCCAGATGGTGCTTGGATTGATTCCTACCTCCCTCTCCCACAGCCCGGTCGAGTCCTTAGTTAATGCCTGGCAACAGGCTGCCTCGGAGGCTCTCGACTGCGTTGTGCCTTTGCAGCCTCTGACCCGGCACAGGTCCCGGCTCGCTCCTTGGTTCTCCAAGGACCTGTGGAAGATGAAACGCCGGAGAAGGGGCCTAGAGAGCATTTGGAGAACCAGTCGGTCCGAATCTGACCGAACACAGTTAAGATCCTTTTCTAGATCTTATCTTGTGACAATGGAGGTGGCAAAGCGCGCTTACTTCACCACCCTCATTGCGTCCACAGATAACCGCCCGGCCGCCCTGTTTAGGGTGGTCCGCTCCCTTTTAAATCAAGGGACGGGAGAGGACCCTTTACGAGGACGGGCTGAGGAATTTAGTAAATATCTGGTGGACAAAATTTCTCAGATTCGGGCTGGTCTGGACTCTGACTGGGCAGTATCTGACGAGAGGAAAACAATGAGTTTGGCCGAGAACATTTGGGAAGAGTTTGATCCTGTGACTCCGGATGAAGTGGACAGGATCATGGGGAAATTAAGTGCTGCTACGTGTTTGTTGGACTCGTCTCCCTCCTGGCTGGTCTATGCCTCTCAGGAGGTTCATGAGGCTGGATCCTAGCAATTATCAATGCCTCACTAAGTGAAGGGTACTTCCCTGCCGCCTTGAAAGAGGCGGTGGTAAGGCCCCTCCTTAAGAAACCTGCATTGGACCCAGCTATTTTAAATAACTTCCGTCCTGTCTCCAACCTTCGCTTTCTTGCGAAGGTCATTGAGAGCGTGGTGGCACGGCAGCTCCCTTTGGTCCTGGAGGAAACTGAGTATCTGGATCCATACCAATCGGGTTTCAGGCCCGGGTATAGCACGGAGACAGCATTGGTCGTGATGGTGAATGATCTCTGGCGGGCCCGAGATATGGGTTATTCCTCTGTTCTGGTCCCATTAGATCTCTCAGCGGCTTTCGATAACATCGACCACGGTATCTTGCTGCGTCGTCTTAAGGGGTTGGGAGTGGGAGGCACTGTTCTGCAGTGGTTCTCCTCCTACCTCTCGGGCCGTTCGCAGACGATGTTGGCAGGGGGGCAGAGGTCAACCCCTAGGCCCCTTAGTTGTGGGGTGCCTCAGGGGTCGGTACTCTTGCCTCTCCTGTTCAACATCTATATGAAGCCACTGGGAGAGATCATCCGTGGCTTCGGGGTGAGGTATCAACAATATGCTGATGATACCCAGCTTTTCATCTCCACCCCGAACCAACCCAGTGATGCCCTCAATGTGATGTCCCGTTGCCTGGAAGCCGTACAGATTTGGATGGGAAAGAACAGGCTCCGGCTCAACCCGGCCAAGATTGAGTGGCTTTACATACCGGCATTTCGTTTAGTCCAAAAGGTTCCATCTTTGGTTATAGGAGGAGAGATGTTACCTCCCGTTGATAGAGCACGCAATCTAGGCGTCCTCCTGGATTCACAACTCAGTTTTGAAGATCATATTGGAGTCGTGGCTAGGGGGGCATTTGCCCAGATTCGCCTGGTACGCCAGTTGCGCCCCTTTCTGGACCGAGATGCCCTACGCACAGTCACCCACACACTCGTTACCTCCCGTATAGATTACTGCAATGCTCTCTACATGGGGCTGCCCTTGAAGACCACCCGGAGGCTTCAGCTGGTGCAGAGTGCGGCTGCATGGGTAGTGATGGGAGCACCCCGATACTCCCATATTACACCCCTCCTGCGTGAGCTGCATTGGTTACCGGTTGCCCTCCGGGTGAGATTTAAGGTGCTGATTCTTACCTATAAAGCCCTACATGGCTTAGGCCCGGGATATTTACAGGACCATCTGCTGCCAGGAACAGTCGTTCCCACAGGGAGGGTCTCTTCAGGGTGCCGTTGGCCAGATAATGTCGGCTGGCGACCCCTAGGGGGAGGGCCTTCTCTGTCGGGGCGTCTGCCCTTTGGAATCAGCTCCCCCGAGAACTTCGGATGGCCCCAGATCTCCAGTCCTTTCGTCGTGACCTAAAGACATACCTTTTCCAACTGGCCGACCTGGACTGACGACGGGGTTTTTAATTTTGTTTTAATTTTTATTGGTTTTTAGTAGGGCTTTGTAAAATTTAATCTCTTTTAATATTTGTATTTACTATTTTTATAGTTGTTTTATTGTTGTTAGCCGCCCTGAGTCCTTCGGGAGATAGGACAGCATACAAGTCCCATAATTAAATTAAATTAAATTAAATCATGCAGAGCTGCATGAACTTTAGTCTCTAGCTCGTAGGGATGTATAATTTCCCCCCTACCCAGGGTAACCCTTCTTGCATCGAACAGGTTTTTGTGGCTGAGGAATCACTCATCCTTCTCCAAGGTTTCCATTGATGGGACACTTTCTGTTTGCGCCCTCGTAATGACTGGGGCTGCCAATTGCTTTGTGGGTATCAGCAGCTTGACTATTTCAGCTTTCATGGTGTTGTATTGTGGCATCTGTGACAGGACATCTGCCAAAATGTTTTTCCCTCAGGCAAATCCCAGAGTGTAAAATTGAACCCGTGGAAGTGCTGAGCCCATCGGTCCTGTTTAGGGGACAGTTTCCTGGGCAGGACCATCTGCTGCCGGGAGCGAATTCCCATCGCCCAGTACGCTCATACAGAGAAGGCCTCCTCAGGGTACCGTTGGCTAGACAATGTCGGCTGGCGACTCCCAGGGGGAGGGCCTTCTCTGTGGGAGCGCCAGCCCTGTGGAACCAGCTCCCCCATGAGCTTCGGATGGCCCAAGATCTCCAGTCCTTTTGCCGCGGCCTCAAAACACTCCTTTTCCACCTGGCTGACCTGGACTGACAGGCATTTTAATTATGTTTTTAATTTTTTAACTCTAATTTTTAATTTATTTTAATTTTAATTTTAATTTATTGTACAGAGGCCTTTAATTTTAATTTTATCTTAACTTCTGTATTTATTGTATGTTATTGTTGTTAGCCGCCCTGAGTCTTTCGGGAGATAGGGTGGCATATAAGTCATAATAATAATAATAATAATAATAATAATAATAATAATAATAATAATAATAATAATAATAATAATAATAATAATAATAATAATAATAACCTCCAGTGATGGAGTGCCCATGATTTCTGAATGCAAGCTGTTCCACTGGTTAATTGTCCTCACTGTTAGGAAGTTTCTCCTTAATTCCAGTTGCTTTGGTCAGTTTCCAAGCATTGTTTCTTGTCCTGCCTCTGATGCTTTGGAGAATAGTTTGATGCTCTCTTCTTTGTGGCAAAACCTCAAATACTGGAACATTGCTATCATGTCCCCCTATTTCTTCTTTTCTTTAGATTAGCCAAACCCAAGTCCTTCAGCCATTCTTCATATGTTTTAGTCTCCAGGCCTTTGATCATTTTAGTTGCTCTTCTCTGAACTTTTTCCAAAGTCTCAACATCTTTTCTGTAGTATGGTGGCCAAAATTGGTTGCAGTATTCCAGGTGTGGTCTCACTAGGGTTTTATAAAGTGGTACTAATATTTCACGTGATCTTGATTCTATGCCTCTGTTTACACACCCCAGGATTGTATTAGATTTTCTGCTGCTGCACACTGCTGGCTCATAGTCAAGTGAACATCCACTAGGACTCCAAGGTCCCTCTCATGGTTACTGTTTTTGAGCCAGGTCTCAGCTAATCTATACTTATACCTTTGATTTTTCCTGCCTAAACTTTGCTTTTCTCCACATTAATATTCATTTTGTTGGATAGGGCCCATTGTTCAAGTTTGTCTGCTTCCTGTGAGTGGAAACCTAATCTGAGCTTGATTAATGACCCAGTTCAGGGGTCGGAAACCTGAATCGGTGAAAGAGCCACTTGGAACCGGTTCCCTCACCAAAAAATACCCCTGGGAGCCACAAAATGCACGCGCGCATGCGCACGTGCATGTGCACGCGCAGAACAGGGTTTGATTAAAGTGGAGCTTACGTAAGCGAGACATACACCAAAGAGGAGGCCGAGCAAATTCCCCCCTCCTTGCCAGGCAAACGGAGGCTTGTCAAACGCGCGTGCGAGGGAAAGGTGCTGCTCGGGGCTGTGGGGGGGGAGGCCGAGTAAATGTCTCCCTCCTTGCCAGACAAATGGAGCCATGGTGCTCTTCTGCAGGCACAAGCAACCCCGATCCCACTCTCCTCCTCCTCCCCTTGGAAGAGCTGCGGGCCTCAGGAGCCTCCCACAATGGCCCCCTACCCGTGAGGGAAGAGATGCACCTCCTCCTCCTCCTCCTCCAAAGGTGCACCTCCCGGCTCCGAGGTATGGAGGCAAGCTGAGAAACCGAGCTCCGCTTTGCCCGATGCTTACTTTTGCTTTCCAAAGTGGCCTCGGCCACTTTGCATGGGAATTGCAGCCGGGGATTCCCACCCCCACAAACACACTTACTTCTCATGGCTTGCCTGTATCTGGGGTTTCCTTCCTCGCGAGGAGATCTGCAAGATTTTCTGCTTGCAAAAGGGCGATCACTTCTGCCTCTCTTGCAAACACTGGAATTGGGCAAGGAAGGGAAACCCCTGCCCCACCACCTGCCTTCTCCTTTTTTTCTGCATGGGGGGGAAGAGGAAGGAGGAGGTAGAGAAGCAGCGGGCAAGATTGCAGCCCAGCCCAGAGAAGGGGAAGGAAGAGCTGGTTGGAGAATGCGTCTTTCTCCCTCCATCCCCAGAGGCGGAACAAAGCAGAGAGGCGAAGAACGTGGGCACGGAAGAATGTGGAAGGAAAGGAAGGAAAGAAAGAAGATATAACCTTCAGCAAAGCAGCTTCCATGCAAAAGAAACACTTTCACACTTATGTGAGCAGACACGTGCTCCCACAAGCAGCTCCCCCTCCCCCAACTCCCCTGAGCCAAAAAACTCGCCCTGCCTTAATTGCAGGCAAAACCTGCCGAAAGCCCAACCAGCCTGTGCAGATGCGCTGCCTGCTCACCTTCCAAGGTGCTCCAGCCCAGCTCTTTCCTCCCTTTCAGCTGGACAACCTTTAAAATTGGCCTTTTCTATTTATTTGGGGTGGTGGTGGTGGAATCTGCAAGCATGACAACTGGGGCAGCGGGTTGGGCTGGAGAAGAGTGGGAGCGAGGAGAGCAGCAAGGCAAGGAGGACTCAAAACCTGCCCACCAGCTGATCCAGGCTGAGCTCCTCATGAGCAAGCTGGGTGATGCCGAGGCCGGTTTGGAAAGCAAAAGTAAGCAAACTCTTCCCTTCTCCCTCCCGATTTGATTTCATAATCCTGGCCACTTTTGCTTTTTTAAAAAAAAGAAAGAAAGAAAAAAATATTTTTTTTAAAAAAAGAGCGAGGGGAATAGAGCAGAGATAATGAAAGGCAGACAAGAAGGGCTCCCCCCTCCCCCTCCAAGACAAGCTGCCCTCCTCTCCATCCTGTGCCACCTCTCCCAAAGAGTTTGGCTGGCAGTTTGTCAATCGCCGCTCTTCCTCCTCCTCATCCCCCTCCCCATTCTGGCTTGAGCACAGAGTTTTGGCCTGAAGAAGAAATGGGGCGCTCCCCCCCACCCAGTGTTTCACTTCTTCTCTTCCTTCTCCCATCACTTCTTTGGCGCGTGTTTGCTGGGAGCCCACCAGATTTGAACACCTTGGAGTCTCCATTTCCCACCGAAAACAAAACACTGGGAGCTGCAAAACCTTTTGACATATAAAATGAAAATAACACTGCATATATCGTTTTTTACCTTTGTGCTGCTATGTATAAAAAAACTATAGTGTGTTGCATTTATGAAATTAATGAACTGCTACAAAGAATTTTTTTAATTATTATTTCTGTATGCATCAAAAACATTTTGAACTTCCTGATGTATAACTAGCTTGTAGTTATTTTATTAAGAGTTAAAGTGCGATTATTCTGGAACGACGATGTTGTGCTTTAATTAATCTCTTGTAAGACTTCTATGGTCTGTGTAAGCAGATATAATTAACTTTAACAGGTCTCTCCAGATAGTTTAAACTCGTAGAAACACCTTTTATATAGAAATACCTTTATTGCAATTCAGATGACGTTGTACAGCATTTCCAAGATATTCCCGAGGTGTCTCCAAGGTTAGAAGATGATAATGGTCCCAGGGTCTGCATGTTGGGACCCCATGTTTTCTGCTAATGAAGCATGGCTCACTAGGCAAGAGGGAGGAGGAAGTCCATCCCAGAAAGGGGAGGGGAAAGGAAATACATCATATGGTAGGAGGGTCTGACTGCCCACATTGTGATTTCTCCACCCAGCCACGTGGTGGCAGCACACTCCCCGTCTGGTATTTCATAATACCACCATATAAAATCCCATAACGGTAGTTATGCGAATGCGAACACGTTTGTGGTTTGTTGTTGTCAGAAAACGCCTAAGAAATATAAGTAATACATCTGAGAAAAATATATAAAAATAAACATGCATACATATAAATGTAAACTTGAGGGATATAAAAAATAAACATGATATATGAGGCATAAAAACCTGAGAGATATAAGAGGTAAACATGCATCCATATAGGACATAAAACCTGAGATATATAAAATAAACATGCATACATATTGCAATAATAAACTGCCATTTCAGGCTGAGGTTTTGCTTGTTGCGTTCAAGACCTGAAAGATATAAAAGAACATGCATATATATTGCAACAATAAACTGCCATTTCAGGCTGAGGTTTTGCTTGTTGCGTTCAAGACCTGAAAGATATAAAAGAACATGCATATATATTGCAACAATAACAATTGCCTTTTCAGGCTTCAATAGTCTGGATCAGGTTGAAGGCACTTTCTTCTTGAAGGCAGGATTCAACAGGGAAAGCAACGAGTTCAGTCTTCAAGAGGTAGAAGCAGAAGGAGTTCTGTAATGGGTCTGATGAAGGTTTTTATGGTGCCTTGCTTTGCGACCCTTACTTCCACTTTACGTACCTTCCAATCGTCACTGAGAATGGCCTTCTCGACAAGTCCCATGGGCCACTCAATTCTTTGAACTTGTTGGTCTTTGAGCAGAACAAGGTCTCCAACATGAAGATTGGGGTATTGATTTTTCCATTTTCTGCGACTTTGCAAAAGAGAAAGATATTCCATCTTCCATCGATTCCAGAAGCAGTTGGCAAGGTGTTGTACTCTCCTCCATTGATCATGATACAGAGTTCCTTTTCCAAAATCTCCAGGTGGAACAGGAACAGATCCAAGCTTTTGAGTGAGAAGAGTAGCTGGAGTGAGGATGGTCGGGAATTCTGGATCGGTAGACACTGGTACTAGTGGTCTTGAGTTGATTATAGCAGACACTTCTGCTAATAAGGTGGTCAAGACCTCATGAGTAAGCCTTGTGGAGTTCAAGTCCATTAACATAGAGTCCAATACTCTACGTGTAATTCCTTTCATTCTCTCCCATGAGCCGCCCATGTGGGAAGAGTGAGGAGGATTAAAGATCCAAGTGCAGCCCTTTCCAGCTAAAAAGTCCTGGACTGACTTAGAATTGATGTCTAATTCTTTGCAGGCTCCAATGAAATTAGTTCCACAGTCAGATCTTAATGAGTTTACTGGTCCTCTTATGGCAAGAAATCGCCTTAGAGCATTAATGAAACATGAGGTATCCATGGATTCCAAAACCTCAATGTGTACTGCATGTATGCTCATACAAGTGAATAGGACTGCCCAACGCTTGTTATTTGCTTGGCCACCACGTGTCCTACGTGCTGTTACCGACCATGGGCCGAAAACGTCCAGACCAACATGAATGAATGGTGGGTCAGTGCTTAGTTTGTTGGTTGGCAGGTCTGACATTTGTTGTTTCTGATGCCTTCCTCTTAATTTACGGCATTGCACACATCTGTGCAGTATAGCTGCAATCTGTCTTTTTGCTCCTACAATCCAAAAGCCTGCCGCTCTTATGACACCTTCTGTGAAATGTCTGCCTTGGTGCTTAACCTCTTCATGGTGATGGCGTATGAGCAAGGTACAGAGATGATGACGATCAGGTATTATAAGAGGATGCTGTTCACGCTCTCCCAAATTGGCCTTATGTAAACGACCGCCAACCCTTAGCATGCTGTGAATGTCTATGAATGGGTTCAGGTTGGCGATTGGACTGTTTTTTGGAATGTTCCGTTTGTCCTGGATGCATTTGAATTCTGTGCTAAAGACATTCTGTTGTACACAGCATATGATGAGCAGCTCACTGCTAGCGATGTCTTTTGCTGATAGAGGGTTTTTACATAAGTGCCAGCCTTGACATTCAATGTCATCGGACTTGGTGTGATAACATCGTGCAATGTGGACTAACCTTGCGATGGTGCGTACAAGCTTTTTCCACTCGGAGAACCATTCAAAGCGTTGACAGTCCATGATGGTTCTTTGTTCAAATCTGGTAAGAAGAGTCTTGATTTCAGAACGAATCTCTGGATCATTGTCCGGATCTTGAAGATCGAAGGATTCGACTGTGCTTTCTTCTGTATGATCAAGTAGGAACTTAGGACTTGTTAGCCAAGAGGAACTTGTAAAAGCACTTGCTGATAGTGGTCTTGTAGCGTGATCTGCAGGATTACGTTCTGAAGGAATATAACGCCATTGTTCAGGCTTAGAGGATTTTCTGATCCGTTCTACACGATTGCTGACATAAACATAAAAGCGTTTTGTCTGGTTGTGTATGTAGCCTAAGACAACCTTGCTGTCTGTATAAAATTTAATGTCATGTATGTGAATGTCCAGCTCACGCAATATAAAGTCTACAATTTCAACAGCCAATACGGCCCCACAAAGTTCAAGTCTAGGGATTGTGTGCTCAGGCTTGGGTGCCAACTTGGCTTTTCCAAACAAGAACCCAATGTGGGTCCGATTTATAGAGTCTTTAACCTTGAGATAGGCAACAGCTGCTATGGCCTCAGTGGATGCATCTGAGAGAATGTGATTTTCCCTGGTCTGACTTGCTGTAAGGGAGGCTGGAGTGTAGCAGCGTGGTATGTTGATTCCATCTAAGGCATGTAGAGATTGTTTCCAGGACTCCCATTTTGGGAGCTTGTCTCTTGGTAATGGTGTGTCCCAGTCTTCCACTCCCAAGTTAAGGTCCTTAAATCCTTTGGCATAATCACTGGGCTGGAAGGCTTTCATAACTGCAGCACTGTTTGAGGCAAATTTGTGGAGTCCAAGATTAGCTTCAGAAAGCATACTTTGTGTTCTTTGGAGTAGGTCTATGGCTTCTTCGTCTGTGGGTAAGGATTTGAGTCTATCGTCCACATAGAAGTCCCTTTCGACAAAATGTCGAGCATCTGCACCATAGTCTTTCTCACCTTCTAGAGTGGTCCTTCGTAGACCATATGTTGCAACAGCAGGTGAGGGACTGTTTCCAAAGACATGTACTTTCATGCGATATTCGGTGATGTCATTGTCCATGTTGTTGTCACGGTGCCACAGAAACCTTAAGAAGTTCCTATGGTCTTCTCTTACTTTAAAGCAATGAGACATTTGCTCAGTGTCAGCTGTTAAGGCGACGGGTTCTTTTCTGAACCTCATGAGTACACCTACGAGGTTGTTGGTTAAGTTTGGACCAGTGAGAAGGGCGTCGTTCAGGGACACGCCTTGATATGGAGGTTTTAGTGCCTTTCCATTCCTGAGCTCGTTGGTCCTTAAACAGAACAAGGTCTCTAGCTTGGAGATTGGGTGAAGATGAAACATTGGTGACTGGAGCATGACTTTGATGCTCCCTGCCATGCTGCTCCCCGCCATAACTTGAAGCAGGGTTGGATACAGGTGGTTGCTGTGGATTGCCTGGAAGTGGATCAGGATGCGTAGCTGTATCGTGTTTGTTGCTATTGCATTCTGTGCACTTGTCAAAGGCTTTTCAATTTTTAGCAAAATGGCCACATGAAGCACAGCACCTGTAACGTATTCGTCCCCACCACCTGAATTGCTCCATTTAGGAGGAGGTGGTACAGGATGTGAGTTGCCACCACCTGAATCACTCCAAAGAGGAGAGGATGGTACAGGAGGTGAAATGCTACCACCTGAATCACTCCATAGAGGAGGAGATGATACAGGAAGTGAGATGTCCATCTTTCTTGTAGACACAGCTCCACGTGAGTCTCTGTGTTGAGCTGCTGTGTTATCATACCTTGGTGATGGTAATGGAGCAGGCACACTGGATTCAGCGAAGTCGAAGCTGGGTTCATTGTTCGTCCAGGCATGATGACTTATAAACCTGCAAAAATATGAGAATAGGGGAAAGGAAAAGAGTAGGTCAAGTTCCTTTCTGCCGGTAAGGTTGAGATCACCAACAACCACTTTGAAGATTGTTTTCCAGGATCTGAAGTCTTCTGGATGGTCATTAAACTTTGAGAGGCTATTGGCAGTGAGCTCTCGACGAGTCGCGTGTTTGGCGTACTCAGGGCGGTCTGGTCTCTCACTCTTTGATGCCGAAGAAACTTGTGGAACCTCTTGGGTGTGAGGGTTCTCTGGTGAATAAGGATCAGGTACACCAGGATAAAATGATGTTGCAGGATCATTTAACTGTGGTGTAAGCTCTAAAATTTGTGCTGGTTGTTGATTCAACCATTGATCATTGCTGGAAATTATGTTGTCAGTGGCAAGGGGTAATGCAATTTGAGGTGTTGGCACACCTGTTTCTGGGCGTTGAAGAGGTGCTGGCCTTGGCAGGCTTGGGGCTTCTGTGCTGTCTGTAGGAAGCACAGTTGATGCACCTGTGCTGCTTAGAAGAAGAGGTGTAGGCTCTGTCAGGCACGGAGCTTCTGTGCTGTTTGGAGGGAACATAGCTGACGCACCTGTGTTGTTTGGTTGAAGAGGTGTAGGCCCTGTCAGGCGCGGAGCTTCTGTGCTGTTTGGAGGAAGCATAGCTGACGCACCTGTGGCGTTTTGAAGAAGAAGTGGTGTAGGCCCTGGCAGTTCTGTGGTCTCTATGATGTTTGTGGGAAGTGCAGAAGATGCACTTGGGCTGCGGTGTTGAAGGAGTGCAGGCCCTTGCAGTTCTGGGGTGACTGTGATGTTTGTAGGCAGTGTGGAAGATGGCTTTGCATCGTTGCAAACATTTTGCTTTAACACATATTGACTGGTGCGCTCCATCGGAGCCTTCACTTCTATTGGGATGGAGCACTCCGCGTCGGTGTTTTTCTTCACTGCTTGTTCATAGATCTTCAGCTTTGCTAGGGCAACAGCTTCTTCTCCTTCAATTCGCAGAATCTTTATTTTGGCTGCCATCTCTGCTTGATGGGCTTTCTCCTGTGCGTCCATCGCTGCTTGACGGGCTTTCTCTTTTGCTCGACGGGCTTTCTCCTGTGCTTCCATCTCTGCTTGACG
Organism: Vipera ursinii; assembly: GCF_947247035.1. NCBI lineage: Eukaryota > Metazoa > Chordata > Lepidosauria > Squamata > Viperidae > Vipera > Vipera ursinii. Next base: position 70,919,900 of record NC_139514.1, read on the forward strand.
GGCTTTCTCCTGTGCTTCCATCGCTGCTTTTTTTTAATTGAAAAGTTTTAAAATACAATTTTCCTTTAAAAATCCCCCCTTCCCCCTCCCTCCTCCCCCCCCTACCTCCCCCCCCTCCCCCCCCTCCCCCCCCGACTTCCCAGAGCTAAATACAAGGTATATATATAAAAAGCAATCATAAACAATCATATACTAACAACTATAAACTCTAAAATCCATCACTCTCTAGCTTATATAGGATAAAACAAGCCTTAGTAATATTGAATATGTATAAAAAGAAACTAAAATAAGAAAAAAAAAACGAAAGAAGACTTATTCAAATGCTACATAAAACTTCTTAACCCTATACTTGTTCTGGATAAACTCAATCCATTTTCTCCATTCCATAATATAGCGTTCTTGCGAATGATCTTTCAAATAGGCCGAAATCTTCGCCATCTCTGCCAGGTCGGAAACCTTTAAAGTCCACTCTTCTATAGTCGGCAGTTCCTCTTTCTTCCAATATTGGCCTATCAAAAGTCTTGCTGCCGTAATTAAGTTCAACATCAATTTGGTGTCCACAACTGTAGCGTCTGCAATTATTCCCAACAAAAAAAGTTGTTGACAAAACTTTATCCTCTGTTTAAAAATCTTCTGCATATTCCACCAAACTTTTATCCAAAAAGCCTTAACCTTCTTACATGTCCACCATATGTGAAAATATGTTGCATCTTCATCACCGCACCTCCAACATTTAGGCTGATAATTCGGATACATACTTGCAAGCTTTTTAGGATCTAAATGCCATCTATAAAACATTTTATAAAAGTTCTCTCTTAGACTTTGAGCTTGAGTAAATTTTACGTTCCTCACCCAAATCTTTTCCCACGTGTCCATTGTGATAACTTCCTGGATGTTTTGGGCCCATTTTATCATACAATCCTTAACAAGCTCTGTTTCTGAGTCAATTTCTATCAGTGCAAGATATATCCGTTTGATATGTGCTGGTCCCTGATTTCTAATTTGCTTTATCAAATTTTCATCAGTCATTGTAAATCCATTTTTCTGGTCTTCTTTCCACCTGGCCCGTAACTGAATATATTGAAACCAATTTTGAACAACCTTCTCTTCTCGCAAGAGGCTATATGATTTCAAACACCAAACATTTCTTTCCAAGCTGAGGATCTCCTTGTACGTAGTCACATCATGTTTGAAGCCAGCATGTATATTTTCTATTGCGTGTTTTGGAATTGCCCACAATGGTATCTTGCAACTTAACTTATGTCTATACTTCTTCCAAACTCTCAGCAATGCCTGTCTTAAAATATGCACCCTAAACACGTTGTCTACCTTCTTATCGTACAACAAATATGCATGCCAGCCAAACAACAAATCATGGCCCTCAAGATTTAATAACCTCCCTTGCGTCAAATTAATCCAATCACTTATTCCTACTAATGCAGCAGCTTCATAATATAATTTAAAATTAGGCAATTTAAGGCCACCTCTCTCACGAGTATCCTGCATAATCTTAAGTTTAACTCGTGGCTTTTTCCCTGCCCACACAAATTTATTGATACCTCGCTGCCATTCCTCCAAATTAGAATCTTTCTTAAGAATCAGTATCATTTGAAATAAAAATAAAAATTTAGGCAGGACATTCATTTTTACTGCTGCAATCCGTCCCAACAAAGACAATTGCAACTTTTCCCAACTCTCCAATTCTTTTTGAATTTTCCCCCATAGTTTTTCATAATTATTTTTATATAGCTTTGTATTAGAGGGCGACAAAATCACCCCCAAATATTTAACCCTTTTAACAATCTCAAATCCAGTTAATCCTTCTAAGAGAGCCTTTTGCGAAACTGTCATATTTCTGGCCAAAATTTTGGTTTTCTGTGTATTAACTTTAAATCCAGAAACCTTCCCATATTGTGTTATTATCTCCATCAGGTCCACAACAGAGTTCTCTGGCTGGGTCACTGTAACAACCAGATCATCTGCGAATGCTCTCAATCTGTAGTCCTGATCTCCAATTTGTATCCCCTTAATTTTTTCCGAATTCCGAATTTTAACCAATAATATCTCTAATGTTAACACAAATAACAAGGGCGATAACGGACACCCTTGCCTTGTGCCCTTCTCAATATTACATGCTTCTGTCAAGCTATTATTAACTATAATTCGGGCAGTTTGTTTTTGATATAATGCCCTAATCGGTTGTAAAAATTTTTCCCCAAAATCCATTTTATCTAAAACTTTCAACAAGAATTTCCAATTCAATTGATCAAAAGCTTTTTCAGCATCTAAAAAAATTAGCACCGCAGCGATCTGGTTGTTCCTTTCCAAAAACTCTAACACATCAACTATATGCCTCACATTACTTTTCATTTGCCTACCACTAATAAACCCCGTTTGATCCCCATGAATCACCTGTTGCAGAACCCTCATCAGTCTATTAGCCAAAACCTTAGCAAATATCTTGTAATCTGTATTTAAAAGCGATATCGGTCTATAATTTTTAACTTGAGTAGCATCTTGGTCTTCCTTCGGAATCAAAGAAATAAAAGCTGTTCTCCAAGACGGTGGCACCTTTCCCCCCCTCTGCATTGTCTGGAACAGTTCCTTTAACGGTTTTATCATCTCTAATTGTAAATTTTTGTAATAGGCCGCAGTCAAGCCATCCGTACCTGGTGCTTTGTCCACCTTCAATTCCTTAATTGCTGTAAAAATTTCTTCTTCTGTAATCAGTTGATTAATCCCCTCTTTTTGTACTTGCGTAAGAACCGGGATGCTAGCATTCTCCAAATATATATCAATATCTTTTTCATTAATTTCCTCTTTAGCATATAATTTCGAATAGAAATCCACAAAAGCATCCTTAATAAGATTCTGTTGAAACACAACCCTTCCTTTATACTCAATCTTATCTATATTAGAAGCCCTTTGTTTTTTCCTCAATCTATAAGCTAACCATCTGCCTGGTTTATTAGCATTGCAAAAAGTATTATGCCTAGCAAACCGCAGATTGGTCGCCACTTGATCAGCCATTAATTTATCAAATTGTCCTCTTAGCAGTCTAATAGCCTCCTTGGTCTTCACATCCTCTGAGTTCAAAATCAAAGCCTTTTCTTTTTCCTTTATTTCATTCTCCAGTTCTTTCCTTCTAGTTTCCACTGCACGTCTATGTTTATTATTCATATATATCAACACCCCTCTCATATAGGCCTTGCTAGCATCCCAAACCATATCCATAGAGGTACCCTTATTCATGTTAATCTCAAAAAAATCCTTCATCCGCTGTTTGCATTCTTCCACATTTCTCTGATTTCTAAACAAATTCTCATTTACGCGCCACGAGCGCCTGTCTCTTATCTCCTTATCAATCTCTAACCAAACTGGACTGTGATCAGAGATAGTTCTTGCACAAATCTTCACCTTTTTGGTCCTCAAAAAAAAGTCATTAGTCAACAAAATAAAATCAATCCTCGAAAAAGATTGATGTCTATCAGAATAAAAAGTATAATCTTTCTGCAAATGTCTCTCACGCCAAATATCTCGCAATTCCAGGTCATCCTTCATTTCAAAAAAAGATTTAGGCAATCTAGCATGACTTGGAGTGCGCTTGAAAACTCCAGCCTTGTCCAACTGTACATCCAAAACACCATTCCAGTCCCCCATAAAAATAAAAGATTTATAATCCAACTGGGTAAGCTTTGTGTGAAGTAAACTAAAAAAGTCATCTTGTTGTTGATTAGGTGCATATAATCCAACTAAAAGCGTCTTTTTACCTTCTAACAGCAGCTCAATCATAACATATCTTCCATGCTTGTCTGCTTCAATTAAGTCTGCTGTTAAGGCACTTTTAACATAAACAACCACTCCATTTTTCTTGTTCTCTGCAGAAGCAACAAATTGCGTACCCAACCTCGAGTTCGATAAATACTTTTGATCCAAAACTCTAATATGCGTTTCTTGCAAACATATAACATCTGTCTTAAATTGTTTTAAATATTGAAAAACTTTCTTCCTCTTCTGTGGTGAATTTAGTCCATTAACGTTCCAGGTTAAGAATTTAGTTGCCATGCATATCCTCCCAAAGCTCTTGGAGCACAGCTTTGATAGGACTATCTTCTTTAGGCCGTGCTCCTCCCACTGCTTGGCTATGAGTACGTTGTGAAGATTCTGAAGACTTTTGCTGGTCTTGTTCTTTTATTTTCTTTGCTCGTTTTAAAGCAGCACGCGTTACCCTTTGCTCTCTAGGATCATCCAAAGAAGTTATAACTTGATCTCCTCCAGCTCCATTTTCCTCTGTTTCATCCTCTTGATGTTCTCCTTCTCCAGATCCCTTTGCAGCTTCCAGAAGTGTTAATGGGGTTGCTTTTAAGACATTATTGTAGAAATCACGCGCTTGCTTCACAGTAATCAGCTGATACCTTTTACCTTCATGCATCACCATCAGCCCGTCTGGAATCTCCCATCTGAACCTTATATCTCGTTGCTTGAGCTCTTGCACAAGAAATGTAAAATCCTTCCTTCTCCTTAAAATCTTTGGAGGGATTTCTTTTAAAACCAAGACTTCTTGATCAGCAATCACAACTTTAGCATCATAGGCAGCTTGTATAACTTCATCTCTAATTTCTCTTTTTGCAAAGTAAACCACCACGTCTCTAGGCAACTTTCTCTGTCTGGCAATCCATGAATTCACACGGAACACTTTATCCATAGCTGCTCTTATTTCAGATGCTGGCTTGTTCAATACCACTTCGAGAGCCTCAGAAACCAGCTGCTTTAAATCTTCCTTAATATTCTCTTTTAAACCTCTGATTCTAACAGCAAACTGCATCTGGTAATATTGAGCAAGGCTTAACTCCCTTTCCATTTTGTCTCTTAAATTTTCATTCTCCCGTACTTTTACTTCTAATATTGCATTCTTTTGGGTCAAATCATCCACTTTTTCATCTAAATCTTCCACACATTCCGCCACTTTATGCACTGAAGACAAAATGTCTACCTTCATCACGCTGAACTTCTGTTCCATCCTCTCTTCCATTCTCTCCTCCAGTTTCTCCAATTTCTCCTCCATCTGTGCAAATTTATCACCAATTGATTGATTAATTGATTCCAAAAGTACCTGGCATGTTTATCCAGTGCATCTCGTAAGTCCTTCGGTGTCAGTACATCAGGAGGGTGCAATGCCTGTAATGATGATTGTTGCACCGGAGAAGATCCACCACTCCGAAGAGTTTTAGGGGGAGGTTTAGCCGCCATCTTTTACTTTTCAATTGTGACGCACTTTCACTTAAAGTTTAAAAAGTCCATCAAGCTCAAGAGTATAATAAAAGAATCCTCTTCACCTTTTCCTCTTGTACTGCTCTGCCTGCTCCTTTAATCCATAGTCCTTTCTTCAGGCAGGGGTGGTCGCAGACGCCTGGCTCTGCTCCAAGAAATCCGGAGCAGAGACGCTGGCCAGCTGGGAGCAACCCAGGCTTCGGGGGAGTTCAATCCTTCAGCCGCCCAAGCTCCAAGCTCAGGCGGCCCCGGAGAACTCGACCCCTACCTGGGTCCTCACCCCCTCCTCTTCTCCCGAGGAGGGGGCTTCAAATTCGCCCGAACAGCTGGTCGACGCTGTTTTGGGCGAAAAAACACACAGCTGAGCCGCGGGCAGCCCGGGAAGGCTGTCTCCGGCGCCGCGCAGCCACCGGAAGTCGTGCTTCCATCGCTGCTTGATGGGCTTTCTCTTTTGCTTGACGGGCTTTCTCCTGTGCTTCCATCTTTGCTTGGAGGATTTTTTCCTGTGCTTCCTCCTTTGCTTGGAGGATTTGTCTTTGGGCTTCCTCCTTTGCTTGGCGGACCTTTCTTTGGACTTCTATTTCAGCTTCCTTTCTGGTTAAGGATAGAAGCATGTCCTTTTCTTCTACAAGCGCACGAGCCTCTAGTAGCTTGTCATGTATCGTTGAAGCTCTGGAGCGAGAGGATCTAACAGAGCATGCTGTGCGTCTGCTTGAGGTAGACCTATGAGATCTAGTTTCTTGCAGGTCAGAAATACGCTTTTTTGCCTTATACTTTGCCCCTTGCACCAGGAGATCTCTTTGCTGGTTCAGATCCTCGATTTTAATTAGTTCTGCTGAGGAATCGTCTTCATTAGAGTCCTTTAAGAAAAATGTGTATTTTGCAGATAGCCGCTGGTAACGTTCATAAGCTGCAGATAAGCAATCTATAGAGTCTCTTAATACAGCAGGATTACCATCAACACTGAGCAAAATTCTCATGGCGTATGCCGTTCTGTCCCATTGTTCTGACAGATTAGTGGAAAATTCATCTTTCATTGTCTCATAAATTTCTCTGAGTATCTGGGTTAGGTTTATTGTGCGCTTGGGTCTTCCAACTTCTTGATGCAATTCAGGATTGTTTGGCTGAACCGGTTCTTCAAAATCAATGAGACATTCCGCCATGGCTAAGACAGGTACAGAAACTTTCTAGATATTTTCTGATTAAATTCGGTGAACTTTGCTCTTTGACCACTAGGGGGCGCCTTCTGTGCGGTCAGAGACCTCAGGGAAGTTCACCTGTTGGCCACTAGGGGCACCTTCTGCGTGGTTAGGGACTTCAAGAAAGTTCACCCTTTGACTACTAGGGGCACTCTACACCTGCCTGAGGACAAGCCTTTTAATTGCTGAGCAGCCACTGGAATGCTGCTTGTGTAGGTGAGTACTTCAATGAACTTCACCTCTTGACCACTAGGGTCGCTGTTTGGATGCAAGCCTGGTATCTTCCCTAGCTTAAGTTGAGACATTAAGTGAAGCAACTCTTCTTCCCTATGAGCACAAGTTGTGAGCCGGTTTGAAACCCTTGGAGGAACTGCCTCTCCGTGTTGAGAGCTAAACCGTAGGCTGTAACTTGTCACTGACAGAGGATAATTGCTCCCTTTGTTTAAGCTAGTGGGGCTGGGGCACTCTACACGTGCCTGAGGACAAGCCTTTTAATTGCTGAGCAGCCACTGGAATGCTGCTTGTGTAGGTGAGTACTTCAATGAACTTCACCTCTTGACCACTAGGGTCGCTGTTTGGATGCAAGCTTGGTACCTTCCCTAGCTTAAGTTGAGACATTAAGTGAAGCAACTCTTCTTCCCTATGACCACAAGTTGTGAGCCGGTTTGAAACCCTTGGAGGAACTCTCTCTCCATGTTAAGAGCTAAACCGTAGGCTGTAACTTTGTGTCACTGATGGAGGTTAATTGCTCCCTCGTTCCTTTGTTTAAGCTAGTGGGCTGGGTAGGATTGATTTGCTTGCTGAATGATCTCCTTTTTGGAGGTTTAAAACACCTATTTTAGGATTTTAGATCATTTTCCTATCATATAAAAATGCTTGCATAGCTTACTATAAGTGTGAATCAAAGTCTCTCTCTGTATACAAGCTTTCAGCTGCGTTTTGAATTTGCAGACAATTTAAGCGTTTTAGATTGGCCACGAGGACTCCTGCCTGTTACTAGGCAACTAATTGCTTAATTGCTCTTTTATTGTTGTTTTTCCACAATCTTTATTTGCAAAAGAGAGAGGAAGGAGAAAAAAAATTGCTAGCTGGCAAATTTTTGTTGGAGCTCAACTTTAAAGCCAATGGCTAATAGCACAGGATGATCTCTGTAGAAATGCTTGCATAGGTTTCATTTGCAACTGGCAAAATTTTGTTTGAGCAAAATTCAATTCTAAAGACAATGGCTATCAATGAATGCTTTTCTCTCTGTATAACATCAAGCTTACAAGCTGTCGCACAGCTCGCATTCCTGAGGTGGGGTGAACCACCAAGAGCTGGTTACCAGGACAACAAATTGTTTTATTGTCTGTCCTTAATAGCTTAGCCAGAGAAGCAGAGTTCTTTTTCAAAGGTAAATCTCTGAAACTTCTAGAGAAAACTATTTGAAAAAGGCAGGCAGGAACTTTCTTTAAGCTTTCTTTTGATTTCACAAACTTGAAGGTTGCAAAACAGTCATTCTAAATTGCAGGCAATAACTGGCAGAGAGGCAATGAGATGTTTGCTAGCCTTTTCAAACAAAAGCTCATAGAATGTTATCTCCAAATCCTTTGTTATCTCTGCCTTGCTCAGAAACAACATGCACATGAGAGATGCAGAGAGAAGGAATTCAGATTGCATTTCTTGACTGTTTAAAACTTGATTGTAGAAACTTTACAGACTTTAAATTGCAGATTTTAGAAATTAAAACACATTTCTAACTGGGCTTTAAACTTGATTGAGGTAAACACATGCAGCCCAGTAAGATTGATCACTGATTTTTTTTCTTAAGCTTTTGCAGATAACATGCATACACGATGGATTGCAGGCAGTAAAATTAATACTTGTCTTTTGACTGAGCAAGGATGCAGAGAGAAGGAATTCAAATTACTTTAAACTTGATTGCAGAAACATTTTCTAACTTTTTGTTTGTTGAGCAACATGCAGACAAGAGGAATTTAAAATCATCTTCTAACTATTCTGGAAAGACGATGTTGTGCTTTAATTAATCTCTTGTAAGACTTCTATGGTCTGTGTAAGCAGATATAATTAACTTTAACAGGTCTCTCCAGATAGTTTAAACTCGTAGAAACACCTTTTATATAGAAATACCTTTATTGCAATTCAGATGACGTTGTACAGCATTTCCAAGATATTCCCGAGGTGTCTCCAAGGTTAGAAGATGATAATGGTCCCAGGGTCTGCATGTTGGGACCCCATGTTTTCTGCTAATGAAGCATGGCTCACTAGGCAAGAGGGAGGAGGAAGTCCATCCCAGAAAGGGGAGGGGAAAGGAAATACATCATATGGTAGGAGGGTCTGACTGCCCACATTGTGATTTCTCCACCCAGCCACGTGGTGGCAGCACAGCGATAGAATTTAATATTTTGTTGTTGTTTGCATATTTTAGATTATGTTTGTTTGTATTTTTATACCCTGTATTTAGCTCTGGGAAGTTGGGGAGGGGGAAGGGGAGGGGAGGGGAGAGTTGGGGAGGTTTGGGGAGAGGGGAGGGGCTTTGTATTCAAAAATGTACTGTAAAACTTTTCAATAAAAAAAAACATTTTGAACTTCCAAAAAAAGATGCTGGGTCGAAGGTTACTTTCAACTAAAATACTCAATGTCCATTTGAGTCCGCCTCATATTTATTAAATAAAAAGTCAAACTTACCTTTTCCCCATGCAGCAAACCCAAAATGCTGTCTGCTTGTCATTCTGTCCATCCACCCATCTGCCCACCCACCCATCTGGCTGTCCGCCAGTCCATCTGCCCATCTGTCCTCTCATCTGTCCATCCTTGCATCCGCCCGCCAGTCCATCTGCCATCTGTCCACCAGTCCATCTGCCATCTGTCCGCTCATCCGTCCATCTGCCCGTCCATCCATCTGTCCATCCGACTGCCCATCCATCTGCCCATCCCCCAGTCCACTCTGTACTGTAGCATCCAGTCAGCTGACAATGAATAAAAAAAGGACTATTTCACTGAACAACGTCAAATAAATATTTGCAAAATAATAGCCAATTTTTATTTCAGCATGCAACAGAAACATTTTGAACTCCAAAAAAAGACACTGGGTTAAATGTTAATTTCAAATACAATACTCAATGTCTGTTTGAGTCCTCATATTTATGAAATAAAAATCCAAACTTAACTTATCCACCTGCAGCAAACCCAAAATGCTGTCTGCTTCTGTCATTTTGTCCGTCCGTCCACCCATCTGTCTGCCCGCCAGTCCATCTGCCCATCTGTCTGCTTGTCCATCCGTTTGCCAGTCCATTTGCCCATCTGTCCACTTGTCCGTCTGTCTGTCCGTCTGCCAGGCCATCTGCCTGTCCGTGCATCTGCCCGTAAATCAGTCCATCTGTACTGCAGTGTGCAGTCATCTGGCAAGGAATAAAAAAAGCACTCTTTCACTGAAGAACATCAAATATATATTTGCAAAATAATAGCCAATTAAAATATTTATTTTACCTGGTTAATGTGATTTTTGCTTCTCAACATCAGCACACAGCATCTGCATATCAGGGCTGTAAGACGTCACCTTCATGTTTAAACAAGATTGCATTGCAATGATTGCAGACTGCAAATACTCTGAATTTATCACATTGCTACCTTGTTTGAACTCTCTCAAAGAGGGGAAGTGAGACAGTGTACCTCTCTGTAAATCTCTGTCAAACACTGTCAACTTGTGTTCAAATGCCAAAACTTCCTCCAGCAAGTGCAGGGCTGTGCCTCCTTTACCCTGAAGACTTGTGTTCAGGTTGTTCAGGTTGTTCAGGTATGCTGTCATATCTACCATGAAGTATAGCTTTTCCAGCCAAGCTGGATGTTCCAGCTCAGGATAGGTGAGCCCTTTGCTGCCCAGGTACGTTTTTACCTCTTCCAGACATGCAGCAAAGCGTTTTAGCACCTCCCCTCTGGACAGCCACCTGACTTTGTTGTGCAGCAGGAGATCAGAATAAGTGCTTTCCACTTCCTCTAGTAGCAAACGGAACTGACGGTGATTTAAACCTTGTGCCATTATTTTATTGACAATCTGAATGACAAGGTTCATCACTTCTGTGCATTCTGGAGGAAATGTTTGAGTGCACAATGCCTCTTGGTGCAGGATGCAATGAAATGTTAGCAGCTTTTATAAAATGTTTTACAGATGGCATTTAAGCTGATGTTGAATTTAATTACGGCAGCAAGACTCTTAGTAGGTCAATATTGGAAGAAGGAGGAACTGCCGACTATAGAAGAATGGACTTTAAAGGTTTCTGACCTGGCAGAGATGGCAAAGATCTCGGCTTATTTGAAAGATCACTCGCAAGAACGTTATGTTATGGAGTGGAGAAAATGGATTGAGTATATCCAGAACAAATATGGGACTAAGAAGTTTCATGTAGCATTTGAATAAGTCTTCCTTTCTTTTCTCTTTTTTTTCCTCTTTTTTATATATTTTATATTAATAGTGTTTGTAGTTATCCTATATGAGCTAGAGAGAGATAGATTTTAGAGTTTATGGTTGTTAGCATATGGATGTTTATGATTGTTTTTTTTGTTTTTTATACCTTGTACTTAGCTCTGGGAAGTCGGGGGGGGAGGGGAGGGGGGAGGGGTAGGGAGGGAGGGAGGGATAGGGGAGGGGTAGGGGGGATTGTTAAAGATAAAATGTATGATAAAACTTTTCAATAAAAAAAAAGAAATGTTAGCAGCTTTCTACCCAGCGACTTCTGCAGTAAAGCCCCAAAGCCCTTCTGTGCTCCTGTCATACTCAGTGCCCCATCAGTAGCCACTGACACAAGGTGGGTGGTGTTTATTTCATTGGTCCTTAAATAATCCAAGACAGCCTCACAGATGTCCTCCCTCCTTGTTTGGCCTTTCAGTAATATCAACTCAAACATTTCTTCCTATGGCCCAGCAGAGTTCACATATCGGCAGAACAGTGCTATTTGTTCAATATCACCTTTGTCTCTGGATGCATCACAGGCAATTGAGTATGCCTTAGCTGAATTGATGTCTTTAATTTGCTGTCTGGTGATGTTTTCTGCCATTCTTAGGGTTCTGTCTTTGACAGTCTTCGCAGAGAGGGGCATATCTCTGATTTTCTGCACAATTTCACTCTTGTTTTTGAAGTCTGAGAATAGATGTTCTGAAATCTTAATGAATGATTCCTTCATATATTCTCCATCTGTGAATGGCTTCCCGTGCCTGACTATTTCCTGAGCAGCCACAAAACTTGCATATGTAGTTGAACTTGCAGACATCACCCACTTCTTAAATTGATTCTTGTTCTGATCAACCTTCCGCATCAATTCCGAAATGGCTTTTATTTTCTCTTCTCCTTCTGGGTATTTTTCAGCAAAGGCTGTGTGATTATTTTGGAAATGTCTTTCAACATTAGACTTCTTGTTTGCAAATTTCTTACCACATATTAGACATACTGGTAAAACAGTCTTGTCAGTTGTGAAAGCAAATGAATGTGCCCATGCATCATTAAACACTGTTTTCTTCTGAAATTTTTCTTCTCTTGGATGATTTGTCCATGGTTAGCCTACTACGGGGTGAGAAGCAAAATAAATCTCATGCCGGCGGGTGTCGCACAGTGGCAATTATAACCAGTATTGTGAATCAAATGATGTAAGAACCAGTTCCATGCAAAGATGCCCCCCCCACACACAGAGCACCCAGCCGCCACTACTTCCCCCCCACCTGATGGAGCATTCCACTGCCACTGCTGCTTCCCCCCCATGACAGAGTGCTCCACCGCTGCTTTACCCAGTGGCAAAAGTGGAGTTTGGGAGGCAGCAGCAGGACATAGCCCAGGCATGGCCAAGCAGCATCAGCAAAGCTCGTCCTCCTCACTCAAAGTGCAGCAGCAGGACAGCTCTCAATAAGGCAGGTGAACATGAGTGAGCAGCACAGCTGGCTCTTATTTTTTGAGAGCCATCATCCCCCCTCCCCAGCCAGCCAGCCAGCTCTTCATCAGATTAACATGGACATTAAAATGTTTCACCACCTTTATCAATATCACAAAAAAAGTTTAAGAACTTTAATTGTGCTTGATCAGGTGCACTCATTTTCATCCAGTCACTCTCTTGGTATCACCCTCTGAAAGCCAGAGGACTCACAACGATCCACAGTCAGAGAGGATCCTGCAATGTAATCTGAGCTGTCATAACCTTTCATTCCAGCAGGATTATAGCAGGTTATTCTCTATCTCTCTTTCTCTCTGTCTGTCTGTCTCTGTCACATTTTTATGTCTTCTGTTTTTCAAATATTTATATTAAGGATTATAAATGAAAATAGTAAAAGCCAGTGCAAAATATAAAAACCACAAATAGAAAAATACAAAAGAAAAAAAGGTGTGTGTGTGTGTGTGTAGAAAAGGACAGGAGAAAGGAAAAAAACCCTTTCCCCTTTATCCCAACAGGTAAAAACAATTTTAGCACCTAATCTACCATCATTAAATACAGCATAATTGGGCCATCTCTTAATTAAACAAACAACATCTCTTAATTAAACAAACATCAAAATATTTCATTAAAGTTCTTTACCAAAAGTCTAGTAACGACAACCACATATATTCATATTCTCCTTCTCTCTCTCTCCCTCCCCCCCTCCCTCCCTGGCACTTACTTGGAAAGTAGGACAGTCACTTGAGGAATAAACTGGCCTTTTCTTTAGTCAGCAGTATTCCAGCAGTTCTCAAAAAATCACTGTTAAGAGATGAATACCTTTTTGTTAAGCCATTTTATTTGGTTGGGTTGGATTTGTTTAATGAGTTTTGCTCCATTTTGCGACCTTACCACCATTGCTAAGTGAACCACTGCAGTTGATAAGTTAGTATTCAGGTTGTTAAGTGAATCTGGTTTCCCCTTGTGATGGGTAGGTAGCCTTGGCTGTTTTATGAGTCCTGGGCTTAAACTCCCAGAATTCCTGAGCCAGCATTGCTCAGCATGGAAACCTCTCCATTTCTCCTCAGCATGGCTGGTTCAGGAACTCTGGGAGTTTAAGCCCAGGAGTCATAAAACAGCCAAGGTTGCCTACCCGAGTCCTTGGGGCTGGCAGCCCCACCCGCACCTCCTTACCCCAGTTCCTAAGGTAAAATGCTTTTTAAGTGGAATGGAAAGGGGGGGTGCGCCAATCCTGCAAGCTGCAGGAATAGCGGCTACAGCAGTTTGGCCAAGAATAAAGCCCCCCCCACCCTCCGACCAGTCCGGGCCACTCGTATTTACGTTTCAGTCGAGGGTGCCACGAGAGGAACCGCTGCCTCTCATGCCGCCAAACGCTGCAAGGCAGATCCTTGCGCAGCAGCGAGGATGGAAAAGGGGTGTGTGCCAATCCTGCAAGCTGCAGGGATAGCGGCTACAGCAGTTTTGGCAAGAATAAAGGACCCCCCCACCCTCTGACCCATCTGGGCCGCTCGTATTTACGTTTCAGTCGAGGGCACCATGAGAGGAACCACTGCCTCCCATGCCGCCAAACGCCATGAGGCAGATCCTCACACAGCAGCGGGGATGGAAAGGGGGGGTGCGCCAATCCTGCAAGCTGCAGGAATAGTAGCTACAGCAGTTTTGGCAAGAATAAAGCCTTCCCCACCCTCTGACCAGTCCGGGCTGCTCATATTTTCATTTCAGTTGAGGGCGCCATGAGAGGAATCACCATCTCTCCTGTCACCGAGCTCTGGGCAGGCAGATCCACATCTACCACAACCCCCGGGCTAGCAGAGCTGGCGGTGGAGCAGGGTGAGGGGAGACCTGCCGGGCAGGGAAGAGGTAGGCCCGGGGCACCCCAAGACTGGCTGCCCCCACCCGTGCAGCAGGTAGAATAAGGGCCTACTCACCTTTCCAGTCCTCCCGTCTCTTCCTCCACTCCTGCCAAGTGCAGTCAGAAGAAACAAAGAGGTTTGTGGGCAGTCCCACAAACGGCTTGTGGGTGGTCTCACAAACCAAAGTTCAACCAATCAATTCAAACTTTGCAAGGTTTTTTTTTTGTGAGAAGTTTGAATTGATTATTAAACTTTTTTAGTGCCACTTTTTTTTCCAGGACTAAACATGGCGGAGGAGGACTGGGAGCCGCAGGGGACGACTCAAAGAGCCGCATGCAGCTCCGGAACTGCAGGTTGCCGACCCGTGATCTAGGGGGAAGGGGTGTAATGTATTAGCCATAATTGTTTTAAATCACTTGCTTAATGTCTCATCACTTGCTAAATGTCTGACCTAGATTTCTCTGTTATGTAATGGTTGTTGTTACTGAAAGCCAGACTTGCTCTCTTCAGGCTGATAATTAGGTTTGGGGTGGGAAAATGTTACTTTAAACCTATTGATCTCTGCCTAGAGCCTAACCGTATAAATAGCTGTGCAGCAGCCATTAGGGCTTGCTTCTGTTCTGAGTTAATAAACTTGTTTGCTGTTTCAACACTTCATCTCACTTAATGCCTAAAGAACCAAAAATAAAACAAGTAGAATGATAGAATTAGAACCAGCAACTCCTCACCCAAGAAATCCAACATAGGAAGCAAGCCATCAGCTACAGCCCCAGGGAAGCAGGATATGACCTTTGGGACATAATAGGATTAACCCAGCACCATCAGAATACCAGAAAGATGCCCAGAACCTCAGGTCAAAGTTTATGCCACAAGAACAGGAACTCCAAACACAAAAGCCCAAGAAGGTATAAAAACCCAGTTACATGTGGTCAGCTGCTTCAGAACCTCATGTCTTGTTGTTCTGCTCTTCAATAAACTCCAACCTTCTTTCTAAAGCAGTCTCCATTTTGTTTATTCCCAGCTTGGACTGGATCCTGATGAAGACTTTTCTTTCAATATTTTCATAATAGGAAACAACAGATTTTTTTTAAAAAAAAACATATGCACCAAGGAACAAAATTAACATATTTTTATTCTACAATTATTTTCTCTGCATTTATGAAAGCGTATATTAGAAAGAAAAATATATAAGTATGAATGTTTAACTTACTGTATTAAAGTATCCCACTCTTTTTTCATAATTTTTATGTTGTCTTAAGGTTCTTCATAATAAAACTAGCTTAAAAATTCTGCTTTCCTACCACTATTATGTTGGGAATAAACTTTAAACATGAAAATAATATTGAAATATTTTTTAAAATGCATTTTGAGAATACTTTTCAGGACTTTGGCATGCTCTATAAAATATTCTAATTGAGTGTAATAGATATGATCATATTACATAATATAAAATTCCAACCAGTCTGGTCTCCATTTTTCCATAAATGCTAATCAAACCAACAATGGTTCCAGCTACCATACAGACTCCACATCTGTGGTATGTCTTCAAATATGATTTTGCCCAGAGGAAGAAGGGGTGGTAACTATGTACTATCAAATAGCAAATATTTCCTGCACAGATAGGAAATATATAAGTGCTTCAGTCTTGTTTGAACCCACTTGTTTATCACAAAGTGCCAAGGCAGCATCGGCATTCTGGTGCCCTCGGGGGAGGGGACAGGGAGGTGCCTCTGAGTGCCGCCTCTGGCACGAAAAAAAAGGGGGAGCAAAAAATGGGCCACCGTACCGCAAGGCACAAAACATTCCATCTCAAATTTTATGAATGAAGCTTAAGTTCTTTCCTTCTAAAGCCAGTGTGTTGTGTTCATGTTTGCCATTGTTCTCAGAGGTAATGGGAACATAGAGCATAGGACCTATGCCTCAGATCTTTTGTCTAGCTAAGAATTTGACTAAAACATTGGAGAACCTCTGCTAATTTTTCCTAGCTAAAGTCAAAGATATCTGGCAACAGATCTGTAACTTCCTGCAACATACCGGTATTTTATCTACAACTCAGCAGAATGCCATTCTCTTATTGCTGAATACAAAAAGTATTATTGGTAAGATATCCATTACTGATGAAACATTACATAATTTGAGCCAATTACAACTTATCCTTCATACAAATATCAGCTGAAGTTGACAGGCTACAGTACTGTACATGTAGAACTTTAACTGAATACAACTCAATTGATATAAACTATTGTTAAAAGGCCAGTAAAGACAATGCTGTTCAATTCAAACTACTCAACACAATATATTATTTTTTCAAAGCAAGTTATAAGTATCAACATGTTACTAAATTTTACAAGAAAATGTGTTTCATGAAGACAGAGACTTTAAGAAGTTTATTGATAAGAAAAGAAGAAAAAGAGATTCTGAAGAGAAACAAAAATTATGATGTTCACTGTTTATGGAAGATGCATATTGATGACACTGCTTCATTTTTCAAATTGGTTCTACCAAAGAGTTCATGCTAATAACAGAGTTAGGAATAAAGGGATGCTAAATGCTCTTCCAATACAAAATCCAGTGATTAACCCTCCAAATGAGAATGGAACCATACAACCCAGTGCCTTCTGCTGACAACCGCAATCAAGGAAGATACTCTAGACAACTTTATCAAAAGGTATTGATATCAAGCAGGAATATTTTGAACATTTTCAGATATGAAAAGTATTTTCAACTCCTCCTTTCCCAGTATCTTAATGCTGTATGTTGCTTTTCTCTTCTTTAGAAACACCTTCAAAAGGATTTTCAGATATATCCACCTGTTTATCATGACCATATGTTTGTTACATTTCTAGCTATTCCATACTATGTTATTCTTTCTTTGTAGCAAGCATAAAAATGCAAAGTTATTTTTTTAAAAAAATAATATTTAAAGGACCATGTAAGGACCTTCCTCCATTTCCTTACCAAGAAAGCAGAACTCTTGAAACTTGCATCATTTCAAAAAGAACTTTTATTGGCAGACACAGACAGCCAGTAATCTAAGCAGGATCTGAGGGTTTCCTGCCCAAATTGATAGGTAAAACCCACGTACTAATAACCCCATTACAACTGTCCATCAAGTCGGTTCAAACAGGCTGATCCATAGGTGACAATGAGCTGTGGGAAAAGGACTGATAAGGCACCTCACTCAAGTTTCTCAGGTCTTTGCAGTTTCCTCCCTTTGCACGGAAATAAGGCAGATGGCCCCGAGGCATTTCATTCACACCCCAAAGCAGATAGAGGAAGCATGCACTACAAACACTACAAACCTTTTTCCCTTCCCCCCCCAAAGAATGGCAGAACCTGACAACTAAAGCACAAAGAACATCTGAAATGGGGGAATTAATAAATTAGGGTTCTGACAGACATGTGACTTCCATGGCCTCCCTATTACTTCTCCTTTACTCTAAATAAACAATTCCTGTAATAGGTTCTCTATATTACTTATCAGTTATCTTGATTGGCAGGCTGTTCCAAGAGTTAATAATATAGTGTATGGTCCAATATGTGCACTCATTTCAAGCACAGGGAAAATTTTTGCAATGTTAAAAAATAAAAATAAATATCCAAGTCCTTTTTATCAAGGGGTCAAAGAGCAAATACCTTGGAAAATCTAAACCATCTACAGAAGAAATGCTGAACATATATAACATTCCATTCACAATTATAGGATGCAAGCAAAGTAACAACAGAGACAGAAAAGGACCATGTGAATGATCTATGGCAATTACCCAAATGACACTCCCAACACCTGTGTCCCTTAAAGTCACATTTCTTTTGTAGCCTTAGGAAAATAAATGAAAGCATCAAAAAAGGCATTCTGAAACAAAATAGCCATTTCCCATTTCAGTTTACTTACCAGCAGAATACTAAATATAAATGATGGTTATACAGAAGTTTTGATTTGACAGTGTAGGAAGTCAGCGTGCACACACACACACACACACACACACACACAAGAGAAGGAAATATTTTGGGGGATATTAAGAAAGACAGAATATTATATTTTCCCAAAGGAATAATGGAGAAAAATCTTAGGCAAAAAAATCCCCCAGTCTCCATTTGCTCCATGCAGAAACTGAGTAGGCCAGCTCTTTAGAAATGTAGATTTGATAATCCTATTCAGAAAGACTGGGCCACCTATTCATAAGCAAAATGCCTTCAGCCCCAGCCACAGAGAAAGTTTGAACTGATGGGATTAGAAAAACAAAGACTCCAAGGGCAGGACACTACCAAAAGGGCACACTCAAGCTCAGGTAAAAGTACATTGCACAAGAACAGGAACAACCTCAAATACAAATTTGTATTTGTATACAAAAACAAAGCCCAAGAAGGTATAAAAGCCCACCCACTCCCAACTCCATTTTGTCAGCCACTCCAGAAACATGCTGTGTCACTGAAGTTTCTGGCATCTAAATAAACAAGAACCTTCTTTCCTAAGCAGCTTCCATTTTATTTCCGGTGTCTTAGTCTCCATTTTGTTTGCTCCCAGCTTGGAACTGGACCTGATGATTTTTCCTTCTAACAATAGCAACAGCACCAATGTCATAAAATGGAAAGATAGTGAGAATTTTGTAATGTTTTCCACTTAGCCTCACAATTGTCCCAGCCTTACTCAGGAATTTAAAAGAGCCAAAAGAAACTCCTGAACTGAGGTTTCAGCAAAGAATTACAACTTTATTTTGATCAAAACAGAGAGGGGTGACCTTATTCCTCTTCGTGGCTGGTAGAGGAATGAAGGCGACAACCAGGAAAGATGTCTTCCACCTTTTATACCTTTTCAGAACAAAAAGATCAGGTCTTTGTATCAGGAGCCAAAAGGTACAATTTTTTTCCCCAAAGATACTGACTCACACAGCAACCCAGGCTCCATCCGTAACTCCTTTCCCCACCCCCACCCTTACCATGCCCTTTTCATATAAGCAATCTCCTGTATATAGAGCAGACATGTCAAACACAAGGCCTGGGGGCCAGATCCAGCTCGCTAAGTGGTTTCATGTGGCCCGCAAACCCGTCCTGGAAACAGTGAGGGAACAGCCCCCGCTGCCTTGGCCCCAGCCCAGGCTGGCCAGGAGCCAATGTACAATTTCGTGGTGGCCATCTATGCTGAAACGCACTCAGTCTTAGCTCCACAGGGCCGTCTGGAAACAGTGAGGGACCAGACCCTGCTGCATTGGCCCCACCCACTGGGCACACGCTGGGGAGGTATCACCCTTTGTGAAGAATGAAGAAATGCACCATCGCCTGGAAGTGGCCGGCACATGGCCCTGCCTACTTCAGGCAGGCTAGGGGCTGGGCAGCGTTGCGCTTCTCTTCAGATTCATGCCACCCGGCTCAGCCTCTTGGCACTGTGAAGAGAGCACCCCACTGCCTGCCAAAACTGGGCAGGCTGGGGGCTGGGCGGCATTGCTTCCCATGGCATCCCCTCACCCAGAGCCCACCAAGCCAGATATGTGAAGTAGGCGAGGGCCATGTGCTGGCCACTTCCAGGCAATGGTGCATTTCTTCATTCCTCTCGAAGGATGACACTTCCCCAGCTGTGTTTCTTGCCAATTTTCTCCCTCCCTCATCTCAAATATTTTCCCACCTCTCAAGGAAGGAAGGAAGGAAGGAAGGAAGGAAGGAAGGAAGGAAGGAAGGAAGGAAGGAAGGAAGGAAGGAGAGGGAGGATCTGAGGGAAGTCCTGTCTTAGTCCTTCCCTGCTACCCTTTCACCTTCTCCTTGCCCCCTCCTCCTGGCCTATCCTGGGGGGCCTCCCATCCTATTGCTAAGGAAGCTTTGGATACAAAGCCAGGTCTCCTCACATGGAGAGGGAGTGGGCCTCCCTCTTGACTTTGTCCTCATACCCATCATGAGCAACCTGGCTAAGGAGAGCAAGCACAGCAGCAGCAGCCTTGAGGAGGAGGTAAGTGCAGCTGGGCGTCCCCTTGGGGAAGTGGGGCTGGGCTTAGTGCTGCAGGTGCTTGATGGCTGGGCTGGGCATTTGACCTCTGCGCCACTGTCCAGCCCCCCCGTATGACCTGAGAGGAACAGTGAGGCTCCTCCAGTGGACCATGCCTTGGCACTTGCCCTGGTCCCATCTCCTTCTGCCAGAGACCCTCAGATCTGTCCCATTCCTGCCCAGGCCCCCATAGGCACCCTTGATGCAAATGATGTAGAGCTGGCCATGCCCATGCAGTAGGCCACATGCAGTCCAGCCACGCCCACCCACTAGGCCATGCCCACCCTGGCCACCACCACCCCCCGAGGCAACCGCAGTGCTGATACAGCCCTCAATGAAATAGAGTTTGACACCCCTGATATAGAGTATGAAACATTTGCTTTTATGTAAATAATTTCCCAATATATGGCACCTACAAAGCTGCTTGAACATGAACAAAGTTGTATATAAAATGATTATAAAGTATCACTACTAATATCAAGCTTAAGTATAATAAAATCATAAGCATAATAAAATCCCTTCAATTTAATGATCTTTTATTTTGGTTCAAAAATGCTTTCCTAAATTGCAAAATATGAAAGACTTTCCTTTTCCACATTGAATTTTAGCTTATGTGCAATATGCTCTGTAAAATGTTGCTCAGCCAAAAGGCAATCAGGGCATATATATAAATCAAGAAACTGTGATGCTTTATGTATCTGATTTCTGTAATGTTTGTGCTTCAATCTAAGGAAACCTGAGGCAATTTTTCTAAGTGAAATGCCACATATGTCTGATCCCTATCTCTAACCTTCAATTAACAGTAGCTGTCATTAGGTGTTCTCTTTTACCTGAAAACTCTGGGTTTGCTTTGTGACTCTAACCATGAAAAGCGCTGCATAGTTGTTGTCTGCTAATCTTGTTAAAATCAGGATTTTAATAGAGGCTGTTCATTTAGAAGAGACTAATAAAAACCAGAGAATCTGACCTGCATGCTATTTTAAACTGCCAAGCTGTTGTGTTTTACTCCTTTTTCAATAGCATTCTAATCTGTAGTTTGGTGGGAGTAAAGAATGTTTCATTGGCTTTATTTCATGTTCTTTAAATATGTAATTTAGAAAAAACAATCTATGATACTAAAGTTGTGGTTGCTGACCAAGAAGTTTTGGTTTTAAAAGAAATTCCTCCAAAGATTTTAAAGAGAAGGAAGGATTTTGCATTTCTTGTGCAGGAACTTAAGCAACGTGATATAAAGTTCAGATGGGAGATTCCAGTTGGATTGGTGGCGATGTATGAAGGAAAAAGATACCGTCTGGTTACTGTGACACAGGTGCGTGATTTCTACAATAATGTTTTAAAAGCAACCCCACTATCACTTCTGGAAGCTGCAAAGGGATTTGGAGAAGGGAAATCTCAAGAGACCGAAGATGGACAGACAGAGGAGAATGGTGCTGGAGGGGATCAAATTACAGCTTCGTCGGTTGTTGCTGGAGAGCAGAGGGTGACGCGTGCCGCTTTAAAACGAGCAAAACAAATAAAAGAACAAGACCAGCAGAAGTTTATGGAACCTTTAAAGCGTACTTACAGTGAAGCAGTGGGAGGAGCGCGGCCCAAAGGAGATAGAGGGGCTATTAAAGATGTGCTCCAACAGCTTCGGGATGGCACGTATGGCGACTAAATTTCTAACCTGGAACGTTAATGGACTAAACTCACCACAGAAGAGAAAGAAAGTTTTTCAATATTTAAAACAATTCAAGATTGATGTTATATGCTTGCAAGAAACGCATATTAGGGTTATGGATCAAAAGTATTTATCGAACTCAAGGTTGGGCACACAATTTGTTGCCTCTGCAATGAATAAGAAAAATGGAGTGGTTGTCTATGTTAAAAGTGCTTTAACAGCGTACTTAATTGAAGCAGATAAGCATGGAAGATATGTTATGATAGATTTGTTGTTAGAAGGCAAAAAAACGCTTTTAGTTGGACTGTATGCTCCTAATCAACAACAAGCTGACTTTTTTAGTTTACTTCATGCAAAGCTTACTCAATTGGATTACAAATCGTTTATTTTTATGGGGGACTGGAATGGTGTTTTGGATGTACAGATGGATAAGGCTGGTTTTTTTAAGCGTGCTCCGAGTCATGCCAGATTGCCTAAATCTTTTTTTGAAATGAAGGATGATTTGGAACTGCGAGATATCTGGTGTGACACACACCTGCATGAAAAGGATTACACTTTTTTTTCTGATAGACATCAATCTTTTTCCAGGATTGACTTCATTTTGTTGACTAATGACTTTTTTTCTAGGATTAAGAAGGTAAAGATCTGTGCAAGAGCTATTTCTGACCATAGTCCAGTTTGGTTAGAGATCAATAAGGACAATAGAGATAGGCGCTCGTGGCGCGTAAATGAGAATTTGTTTAGAAATCAGAAAAATGTGGAAGAATGTAAACAGCGGATGAAGGATTTTTTTGAAATTAATATGAATAAGGATACTTCTATGGACATGGTTTGGGATGCTAGCAAGGCCTATATGAGAGGGGTGTTGATATATATGAATAATAAACACAGACGTACTTTGGAAGCCAGAAGGAAAGAATTGGAGAATGAAATTAAGGAAAAAGAAAAGGCCTTGATTTTGAACCCATTGGATGTGAAGACTAAGGAGGTTATTAAGCTATTAAGAGGACAATTCGATAAACTAATGGCTGACCAGGTGGCAACCAATTTGCGGTTTGCCAGGCATAATACGTTTTGCAATGCTAATAAGCCAGGTAGATGGCTAGCTTACAGACTAAGGAAAAAGCAAAGGGCTTCTAATATAGACAAAATTGAGCATAAGGGAAAGGTTGTGTTTCAACAGGATCTTATTAAGGAAGCCTTTGTGGATTTTTATTCTAAATTATATGCTAAGGAGAAGATTAATGAAAAAGACATTGATGTATATTTGGAGAATGCTAGCATCCCGGTTCTTACGCAAGCACAAAAAGAGATTAATCAATTGATTACAGAAGAAGAAATTCTTACAGCAATTAAGGAATTGAAGGTGGATAAAGCGCCTAGATTATCGGCAGGAAGGACAAGGGAGATGCGTCTTCATTAACAGGTTGTTTATTCAGTTAGCCCGGACAACAGAACAGGGAAAAACATGCCTTATATAGGCAGCTGTCAAACGGGACAGCAAATCAGCTGGGCGCGTTTTCCCGCCAAGAACAGGGGGCCAATCGGTCAGCTGTTAGGGCAGAATCTCCCCAGAGACAACGCTAGTGCGTTAGCCAGGCAGGGGATCCCGTCAGCTGGTTTTGGTGCGCAGCCGGCGTTTTGACAGCTCGCCGCCGCTACTGCGCATGCGCTAACTTTGACAGCTTGCGGCGGCCGCCGGGGGCTTTCCGCGGTTTTGACAGTTCAAGTGGTAATGCGCATGCGCGCCGTTTGACAGCTGTCAAACGGCCGCGTGTGCTTGTAGGCCGCATGGGCGGTTGCGCATGCGTAGTCCTTTGACAGCTGTCAGTGCGGCCGCGTAAAAGCGGCCTATGACAGCTGTCATTATGTTTTGAATATAATGCACCCCTTTCCCCCCCCCTTGAACTGAACACATAACTTGGAGTAACTTTCAACTGGTGTTGGAACTGTTCGGCGAACTTCCGGCCCATTCAAAATCCGTTAAGTATGCTGGCGGCCTCTTCTGACGAGTGGATCTGCGGGGTGCAGGTGCTTCTATGGTTTCGGGGGTCTCTACGGGGGAAATGGGCGGAGGGTCTGTGTGGCACGGGATTTCTTCCGGGTAGTTGGTGCTGGGGGGTTCTAAGTTTTCTGCCGCCACTTCTGGCGTGGTGGAGTTGGGGGGTGACCGGGGGTGAAGCTGGTCTGCGTGCCTCCTAAATGTGAGTCCCCCGCCCACGTTAATGGTGTATGACAGGGGGCCGGTTTGATCGAGAACCACCCCCTGGGTCCATTTATCCCTTCCCCCATAATTTCGGGCCCAGACATTTTGTCCCTTAGAAAATGTTTTGTGTGGCAAGTTGTTGGTTTTTTCGGCCGCTGGCCTGTCTGGGTGCAGTCTGTCAAGTCGAGTGACCAGTCGGCGACCCCATCTTAGTTCTGCTGGAGATTTTCCGGTGGTGGACACGGGAGTGGTGTGGTGTGCAAGGAGGAAGCGGGCGAGTCGATGGTGCCAGTTTCCGATGACCATTCTGCGCAGAGAGTCTTTGGTGGTCTTCACCATGACCTCTGCGAGGCCATTACTGGACGGGTGGAACGGGGCCGATGTTGCGTGTCTAATACAGTTCCTCCTCGTGAAGATCTGGAAGTCACGGGAGGTAAATTGAGGCCCGTTGTCAGTGATTATGACATCTGGAAGACCGTGGGTGGCAAAAACTCCCCTTAATGCTTGAATGGTGGCCTCTGATGTGGTGCTTGAAACCGGGAGAACCTCCAGCCATTTAGAGTAACTATCTACAATGATTAAAAAGGTTTGTCCCTGGAATGGTCCTGCGTAATCGAGGTGGATGCAGGACCAAGGATTGGAAGTGGTTTCCCATTTGTGAACTGGGGCGTGCGGAGGGGAGGGTCTGGTTTGCTGGCAGAGATAGCAGCCAGCTACATGCTGCTCGATGTCCCTGTCTAAGGATGGCCACCAGACATAACTGCGTGCCAGGGCCTTCATTTTTGAAATGCCAGGGTGGCCCTCATGTAGTGTTTGGAGAACCCTTGCCCTGTGGCATGAAGGGATTATTACTCTGCACCCCCAGAGGATGCAGCCTAAATGTGTTGAAAGTTCGTGTCGTTTTGCAAAATATGGTTGGATGGGGGGAGAGGGGCAGGATGATTGCCATCCTGATGTGACCCATGAGAGTACCCTGCTGAGGGTGGGGTCCCTGGTTGTGGCGTGTGCGATGTCTTTTGCTATTACTGGGCATTCTGCGAGTTCTTGTATGGCCAGGACCTGGCCGGCTGGGGCTGGGTCAGGGTCTATTTGAGGCAGTGGGAGCCTGCTGAGGCCGTCTGCATGGGACATTTCCTTTCCAGGCTTGTAGATTAATTGATAAGAGTAAGCAGATAGGAATGTCGTCCAGCGAAGCATTCGCGGGGATAAAATTTGCGGGGTATGGCGGTCCCATGTGAATATGCCCAGGAGGGGTTTGTGATCTGTATAGATTGTAAAAGGTCTGCCATAGAGGTAATCGTGGAATTTCTTAATTCCAGCTACAATAGCCAGGGCTTCCTTATCTATTTGCGCGTAGTTGCGCTCGGTTTTTGAAAGTGTCCTAGAGTAGTATGCGATTGGGGCTTGCGTGCCATCGTTAAGGGAGTGGCTGAGGACTGCCCCGATGCCATAAGGTGAAGCATCGCAGGCGATGCATAGAGGTTTGGTTTCGTTGTAGTGCGATATGGTTGTATCGCTGGAAAGTAATTGTTTTAGCTGTTTGAAGCTGTCATTATGAAGTGGGGTCCACTGCCAGGGAGCCCCTTTGTCCAGGAGTCTATGAAGAGGTTCTGCTATTGTGGCTTTTCCGGGCAAAAATGAATGATAAAAATTTAGGAGCCCTAGGAATGCCTGGAGCTCCGTTTTATTTTTTGGGGGGGGTGCGGCTTGTATTGCTTGTATTTTTGCATTGGTGGGGTGAATGCCTTTGCCGTCTATTTTGTACCCCAGGAACTCTGCGGAGGGTACTCCGATTGAGCACTTCTCACGTTTTAATTTTAAGCCAGCTGCGCGGAATCTTGAGAGGACTTCGTGCAGCCTGGTTGCTAGGGAGTGGGAGGAGTCGCCCGCGATGAGGACGTCATCAAAATACGGGCAGACTCCAGGGATGCCTTTGAGAGTTCGTTCCATGACTTCCTGGAATATTCCAGGTGCCACAGAGATGCCAAATTGGAGGCGGTTCACTTTGAACGCCCCTCTATGCGTCACTATGGTTTGGGCTTCTGCGGTTTCCCTGGTTACAGGGAGTTGCAGGAAGGCATGTGCCAAGTCTAATTTGGCAAAAATGGAGCCGGACCCTATTTCTGAAAGAACATCTCTAACTGATGGGACTGGGTACGCATGCGGATTGAGTGCGCGGTTGAGGGTCGCTTTATAGTCCGCGCAGATTCTCACTTCACCATTGGGTTTGACAGGTGTCGCTATGGGGGTTTCCCAAGTTCCGCTGTCAGTGGGTTCTAGGACTCCTAGTTTGAGCAAGCGGTCTAATTCCCTGTCTATTTTTGGTTTTAGGGCGAAGGGAACTTTCCTGGCTTTTATTCTAATTGGTCCGACCTCCGGTTTGAACTTGAGGTCGATGGGGGGGCCGTTGTATTTGCCCAGTGAGCCGTCAAACACATCCGCAAATTTTTTGCAGATATTTTCTAAAGAATTGGTTTGGATGCGGTTTGTCCCTTCGAGGCGAATGCCTAATGCCTCAAACCAATCTAATCCTATTAAGCTAGTTCTTGGTTGCTTTGTTATTTGGGCTGTTAAGTGGCCTGAGAATTTTTTAAATTTGACTTCCAGGACGGCTTGTCCCTTTAAATCTATCTGCGCCCCTTGAAAATCTGCCAGCATGACCCTGGAGGGTTGGATAGGAATGCGGTGATTTGTTTTGTTGGCTATTTTCTGGAGGGTGTCCCCTGACAGGATGGAAACGGAGGATCCTGAGTCGACCTCCATTTCACAGGGGATTCCCTGTATTTTGACCCACGTTCTAACCTTGGCTCTGGGGATGTTGTTAGCGAGAGTTTTTGTTAGGGAGCATACGGACCCTACAACCCTTGGGGGAGGGCGGGGAGGGGCGGTCCTACCTGTGGGGATCTCGTCAAGGTCGTGGAGGGTCTCCCGGTTTAGGCTGCGACAAGCTGATCGGATGTGGCCGGTCTTGCCACAGCCGTGGCACTTCGCGTTCCTAAACCGGCAGGTGGCTCTGGCATGGCTTCCGCCGCAGTTTGCACACTTCGCCCTGGCGTTGGACTGCGGTTTCTTCGTGTTGGGGCCCGTCTGTCGGTCTTGGTTGCGGTTCCTTTCCCGGCCGGCGGTCATCCGGTTGAAGCGAGAGAGGATCGCATCGACCCCGGATTCGGGCTCCGGCGGCCCTTAGTCGAGCTCCCTGGCCTGATGGACAGAGTTGCCTGAGTTTCCGCCAAACGTCTCGGTTTCGTCGCGATGGCTGTCTTCGAACGCCATTATCTCCAGCGTGAGCTCTGCGAGGTCCATTGTGGGCTTTGCCACAAGCTTCCTCTGCAGACGCACGTTCTGGAGACCGGGGATAACTTGATCGCGGATCCGGTCC
Source organism: Vipera ursinii (assembly GCF_947247035.1). Classification (NCBI taxonomy): domain Eukaryota; kingdom Metazoa; phylum Chordata; class Lepidosauria; order Squamata; family Viperidae; genus Vipera; species Vipera ursinii. The sequence continues at coordinate 70,947,360 of NC_139514.1, forward strand.
TCCAGGTCGGGGAAATGGCACTTGCGGGCGGCGTGCCTGACGGTTGCGATGAAAGCGGTGGAGGTTTCACCAGGCTGCTGCTTCCGTCGGGCGAAATAGAGCCGCCAATACAGTTCTGACCGCCTTGGCATGAAGTGTTTGCTGAGGCGGTCTGTGAGCTCGGCGTACGGAATGGTGGCGACCGGGTCCGGGCTGCAGAGGCCAACGGCGACATCGTATACCGCTGGCCCGCTCAGGCATAGGAGCGCGGCGGCCTTGTGGCGGTCCTCCGTGATTTTATTCACAAGGAGGTACCCCTCGACCTGGCCTAAATGCGACTCCCATCCTTCGGGGTGCCGGACGTCGAACTCCCTTATGTGTCCTAGGGTTGCCATTCCGGGTCCGCGGTACTTCGAGCACCTGGAAGGTTGGCTTGTCCGGTCGGTGACTTAGCTAGTGACTTCAGCGGTTGACCGGACAGCAACGCTCCTGGCCCGTGACTTCAGCTAGTACCGGTATCCCACCTTCGTCGCCAGGTAGATTATCGGCAGGAAGGACAAGGGAGATGCGTCTTCATTAACAGGTTGTTTATTCAGTTAGCCCGGACAACAGAACAGGGAAAAACATGCCTTATATAGGCAGCTGTCAAACGGGACAGCAAATCAGCTGGGCGCGTTTTCCCGCCAAGAACAGGGGGCCAATCGGTCAGCTGTTAGGGCAGAATCTCCCCAGAGACAACGCTAGTGCGTTAGCCAGGCAGGGGATCCCGTCAGCTGGTTTTGGCGCGCAGCCGGCGTTTTGACAGCTCGCCGCCGCTACTGCGCATGCGCTAACTTTGACAGCTTGCGGCGGCCGCCGGGGGCTTTCCGCGGTTTTGACAGTTCAAGTGGTAATGCGCATGCGCGCCGTTTGACAGCTGTCAAACGGCCGCGTGTGCTTGTAGGCCGCGTGGGCGGTTGCGCATGCGTAGTCCTTTGACAGTTGTCAGTGCGGCCGCGTAAAAGCAGCCTATGACAGCTGTCATTATGTTTTGAATATAATGCAGCGCCAGGTACGGATGGTTTGACTGCGGCTTACTACAAAAATTTACAATTAGAGTTGATAAAACCGTTAAAGGAATTGTTCCAGATAATTCAGAGAGGGGGAAAGGTGTCTCCGTCTTGGAGAACTGCTTTTATCTCTTTGATTCCGAAGGAAGACCAAGATGCTACTCAAGTAAAAAACTATAGACCGATATCACTTTTAAATACAGATTATAAGATATTTGCTAAGGTGCTGGCTAACAGATTGATGAGGGTTCTGCAACAGGTGATTCATGGGGATCAAACTGGGTTTATTAGTGGTAGGCAAATAAAAAATAATGTGAGGCATATAGTTGATGTGTTAGAGTTTTTGGAAAGGAACAACCAGATCGCTGCGGTGCTAATTTTTTTAGATGCTGAAAAAGCCTTTGATCAATTGAACTGGCAATTTTTGATGAAAGTTCTAGATAAAATGAATTTTGGGGATAAATTTTTGCAACCAATTAGGGCATTATATCAAAAACAAACTGCCCGAATAATAGTTAACAATAGCTTGACTGAAGCATGTAATATTGAGAAGGGCACAAGGCAAGGGTGTCCGTTATCGCCTTTGTTATTTGTGTTAACATTGGAGATATTACTGGTAAAAATACGGAATTCGGAAAGAATTAAGGGTATACAAATTAGAGATCGGGATTATAGATTGAGAGCGTTTGCAGATGATCTGGTTGTTACGGTGACCCAGCCGGAGAACTCTGTTGTGGACCTGATGGAGATAATAATGCAATATGGGAAGGTTTCTGGATTTAAAGTTAATGCACAAAAAACTAAAATTCTGGCCAAAAATATGACAGTATCGCAAAAGGCTCTTTTAGAAGGATTAACTGGATTTGAGATTGCTAAAAGGGTCAAATATTTGGGGGTGTTTTTGTCACCCTCTAATACAAAGTTATATAAAAATAACTATGAAAAATTATGGGGAAAAATTCAAAAAGAAATGGAGAGTTGGGAAAAATTGCAATTGTCTTTGTTGGGAAGAATCACAGCAGTGAAAATGAATGTCCTGCCTAAATTTTTATTCTTATTTCAAATGATACCGGTTCTTAAGAAAGACTCTAATCTGAAAGAATGGCAGCGGGGTATCAATAAATTTGTTTGGGCAGGGAAAAGGCCACGAGTTAAACTTAAGATTATGCAGGATACTCGTGAAAGAGGTGGTCTCAAAATGCCCAATCTTAAATTATATTATGAAGCTGCTGCGTTAGCAGGAATAAGTGATTGGATTAATTTGACGCAAGAGAGATTATTAAATCTTGAGGGCCATGACTTGTTATTTGGCTGGCATGCATATTTGTTGTATGATAAGAAGGTAGATAATGTGTTTAGAGTGCATATTTTAAGACAGGCATTGTTGAGAGTTTGGAGGAAGTATAGACATAAGTTAGACTGTAAGATACCATTGTGGGCAATTCCAAAACACGCAATAGAAAATATAAATGTTGGTTTTAAACATGATGTGACTACGTATAAGGAGATTTTAAGTTTGGAAAGAAATGTCTGGTGTCTGAAACCATACAGCCTCTTGCGAGATGAGAAGATTGTTCAAACTTGGTTTCAATATATTCAGCTACGGGCCAGGTGGAAAGAAGATCAGAAAACTGGTTTTACAATGACTGATGAAAATCTGATAAAGCAAATTAGAAATCAGGGTCCAGCACATATTAAACGGATATATCTTGCATTGATAGAGATTGACTCAGAAACAGAACTTGTTAAGGATTGTATGATAAAATGGGCCCAAAACATCCAAGAAGTTATTACAATGGACACGTGGGAAAAGATTTGGGTGAGGAACGTAAAATTTACACAAGCTCAAAATTTAAGAGAGAACTTTTATAAAATGTTTTATAGATGGCATCTAGATCCTAAAAAGCTTGCAAGTATGTACCCGAATTATCCGCCCAAATGCTGGAGGTGTGGCGATGAAGATGCAACATATTTTCACATATGGTGGACTTGCAAAAAGGTTAAGGCCTTTTGGATAAAAATTTGGTGGAATATGCAGAAGATTTTCAAGCAAAGGATAAAGTTTTGTCCGCAACTTTTTTTGTTGGGAATAATTACAGATGCTACGGTTGTGGACACTAAGTTGATGCTGAATTTAATTACGGCAGCAAGACTCTTAATAGGTCAGTATTGGAAGAAGGAGGAATTGCCGACTATAGAAGAATGGACTTTAAAGGTTTCTGACCTGGCAGAGATGGCAAAGATTTCGGCTTATTTGAAAGATCACTCGCAAGAACGTTATATTATGGAGTGGAGAAAATGGATCGAGTATATCCAGAACAAATATGGGACTAAAAAGTTTCATGTAGCATTTGAATAAGTCTTCCTTTCCTTTTTCTTTTTTCCTTTTTTTTAATATATATTTAATATTAATAGTGTTTGTAGTTATCCTATATGAGCTAGAGAGTGATAGATTTTAGAGTTTATGGTTGTTAATATATGGATGCTTATGATTGTTTTTTTTTTTTGCTTTTATACCTTGTACTTAGCTCTGGAAAGTCGGGGGGGAGGGGCAGAGGGGTAGGGAGGGAGGGGTAGGGGAGGGGGAGGGGGGACTGTTAAAGACAAAATGTATGTTAAAACTTTTCAATAAAAAAAGAAAAAAGAAAAAAAAAGAAAAAACAATCTACTTCTCTGTGTTGTTACTTAGGTTGAATTGGACAGACTGGTGAAAGTGCTGGAGATAATATAATCTTGATGCCCACTCCCACTAATTTATACTATTTCTTTTCAAAACTGAAATGTAGCTTTCAGTGTGAACACATTATTTGTCCAAGAGGACTGAGGCAAACCTTACTGTTGATGAAGTTTTATGACAGGAATGTGTTAGTCACCTCAGGCATTATGGGCGGTGGCTTGTCAATGTTGGTTTTAGTCTTTACGGTGTATCTTGCCCAGAATCACTATTGTGAAATGGGCAGCCAAAAAACAAAACAATACAAAAAATTATTGTAGCTTGTAAGTCTAGCAGAAGGTATATTTAGTTTTGTGGTTATTAAGAACAGGAATGAGCATTTTAGATGTGTAAAGTAAAAGAATGTAAAACTGTTAAATAAAGTATTAAGCTTTGTGTAGATGTGATTTGCCTTTATACCGAAACAGCACATTTTGAAGAATGATTTTGGATGTGCTGTGAAAGGCCATAAAATGCAGGCTAGGGCCCTTATATTGCTTTTCTTGTATATCAATCAACTTGTTTCTAATTTTTCTCTTAAAAGGGGGGTTCATAAAAGCTGTAATTGGATGCTTCTTACCTGCAAGTGGTCTTGAACTCACTATAATTAAGTTTTCAATGTAAGGATTCTCAGACAGATATTCATTTCTGAATTGCCTTATAGTTCACATTCTAATTCTACGTAATGTGGGCTGTAGTTTGGCACAACAGTGTAATCTCATATAAGTTGGCTGAAAGAATAACCCGTTATCTTATGTAGTGGACAACTGAGTCTATAAAGTAGATTGTGAGGGTATCAAAGCTCCCCTCTAAGTAGTCTCTTAGTCTTCCCACCCTAATGCCAAGTCCTCTGATAGCTCACCTACTGTCACCACTGTGAAATAATTACTATAATGCAACTATATGTTTTTAGCATGAAAGTCTGTGCCTATATTCAACTCTTCATCTGCCCTTTCCTACTAACATCATACAATAAACCAATATCACAATAAACATACAAAATCAAACTTTATTAAAAAGTGATGTCCGACTCTAAGGCATGTGGTCATCTCAAGAAAATTATAAATGAAAACATATCTTTCTGTCCAACCAGCAGTAAAACTAAAGGCTAAAATTACACATAATTCACTAGTTTGCACATGAAGTAAGAGCAGGGTACAATGAGAATTGGCTTATTCACAACCAGAAATTAAACCTAGTACATTTCCTAGCTGAATGTTTTATGTGTTTCTTCAAAAACAGTACTACATGAAGCATGTGTTTCTGTTTTCAATCTTCTGGGACTCTTAGAAATTTGAAACTTTAATTAGATTGATGTTTCTCGAATAATAATAATAATAATAATAATAATAATAATAATAATAATAATAATAATAATAATAATAATAATAATAATACCACAATAATGTAATATCTTATGTACATACTTACATTATATACTAATTTAATGTAGAATCTCAGGAGGACAGCCAAAGATCCAAAAAGGTTAATGTTGGTTTTTTTAATGGTTATTGCTAAGGCATTGCACAACATTATGTTATGGAACCTGCATAGCTTATCCATTCTATTAAAATAGAAGTATTAAATAAAAAATAGTTGGGTTATTAGTCACCAAACTGCACATCCCAAGGAAGTCCTTCTTTGCTCAATAGACATTCTACTTTATCATTAGCTACACAGCTCAAGCATAGCCAAATGATAGGTTACATCAATGCAAATTCTTAAGAATATGATAATAGTACAGGAAGGCAAGTTAACCATGCTTTAAATTACAAACATTCTTATTTATATTATAGCATGCACTGTTTCAAAACCAACACTTTTCCTGCTGGTCTGCCTTCAGCCTAGTTTTCTACTGTTTTGGATGGGTTAGCATTAGCCTTTCTTTCATTTCAAAGCAAATTAAGGAAACTATTTTCAATAAGTTATTCAGAGTGCTCTTACTGTGAACTATTTTTGTGCAGAGACTGAGTTGGTAGCTCAAAACAATAAGCTTGCTTAAATGTACCTAGAATATTGTTATTCTGTGTCAGTGTACATGTAGATACGTGCTTGGTATTTGCAAAGGAACAGATTCAATATATAAATCAACAACTCTGATCCTACTACATATACCTAGATCGAGCTGTAGTATATACAGTATAATATTGATATTTTTTAAAAATTAAAATAATAATTTGAGCTTTTTTTTCTCTCAAATTTGTTTCCAATGTCCAGTCCTAATCCCTTAGTAGAGTTAGACGAGTGAGTATAGGTATGGAACTACACACATTTGTCTTAATTTTGCTTATTTTATTTCAGTCCCAATTTTCATGATATTACATATACATGTACCTTCAGCAGAATTATGATAGTGTAATGCTTGAATAAATAAGGTGTAGCAAGAAAAACTATTGGTTGATTATGAAGAAGTTTCTAAATATGTTTTATTCAGTGATACTATTTTCACTGAGCCCTGTCATTTAATATAGAAGCAAAACTCTTTCTCTGTGGCCCATGAACACCATATTGTCTTACGTGTATTCTCAGGGATGCAGAAGTTCAAAAATGAGACATGAGCCAAAGCTGACAAAAAGTGAAGTTTTATTTTCTCTCTCTTTTTTCTGTTCCTCTTTTCTCTCTCTCTCTCTTTCTTTTGTTTCTGTATGTCTCCTTCCTACTGTGGGAAGTCAGCCCCCCAGAGAAAGAAATATTAAAAGGGCAGAAAAATATTTTTTCTCAAAGGATCTTAAAGAGGCAGAAAAGCATGCCCAGTTTTCTTAATAGCCCCAAGTCTCCCTCCCCCAAGCAGAAACCAGCTCTATAGAAATGCAGATGTAAACCATTCAGGAAAGCTGAAGCTAGAAGATTAAGAAGACAAAGACACCTAAAAACTACATACTCCACCCAAAGTCTAAGACAGGACATAATAGGATTAACCCACAGATGCCAAAGGGACACAGGTCAAAATACATGACACAGGAAATACAAAGCCTCAAACAAGAACAGGAAACAACTCCAAACAAAAGGCTCCAGAAGGTATAAAAACCTACTCCCTACATATTCTCTCCCCTTTTTCTTCCAGAGCCATCTTTCTGTATGGCTCTCCTCTTCAATAAACTGCAATCTTCTTCCTAAAGCAGTCACCATGTTGTTTATCCCCAGCTTGGACTGAACCATGATGAAGACTTTTCCTTCAACAATACTTTATTTATTTATTTATTTAGATTTATATACCGCCCTTTCCCGAAGGACTGTAACTCTCCCATAGCAGTTACATTTAGACAAAAAGCTCCAAATAATGTCTGTGAGGAAGAGTTGCCTGTATCTCCCAGCCTATTAACAAAGTTCTACATATTTTTGCTTGGGGATTACCCAACACAGCAAGCACAATCTTAGATTCAAAAATTGATTACTGATTCTAATGACAGAACTGTATTCTATATTGATTGAAAGCACCTTTATATGGACTGTTTGCACCATCTCTTCTTCAACCCAAGTGTTTTTCAATACTTGATTTAATAGTCTATAACATAAGCCAATATTAATGTGCAAATATATAAAAGGTCCCTACACACACTGCTTTTTTTTTTAAAAAAATGTATTTTCCAGGCTAAATATAATAGAGTTGAATTATTTTCCCTAATGGCTTCTTTGCTTTGCAGTTCCTAAATTATCTCCTGCCTAGTTTAGAAAGGCCACTAACTCTTTTGAATAATTTTGGGGGGGGGAGACAACAATTTCTTTCCCTTTGCAGATGCCAAAAGCATCTGCTCCAAGAACAGAACATTTTTCAGAGATCCTGGACTCAGTTCATAGTTTCCACCAAATAAAAAATGGACAAAACCTTTGAGTTCAAATGCTACATTTTTTTTAAGTTATTAGGAGGAGGTTCTTGCTAAGCACCATAGAGTATCACAGTGACATGAGATCACCAGTGAGGTCAAGGAGAAGGAATTTTGCCTCTCTTTAAAGAAGCTTTAAAAGTGAAAATAGTATTCTAAACCTATGAATGGCTAAATGCATCCACATTATTACTGTCAACTCTACAAGTGAGCATGGCTGCAGCCATTTTTCCTATTCATTTTTGGTTGCCACATAGAAGGGAAGGAGGGAGGTTGCCCAGGTGCTTCACTAGTCTAAATAGTTTTTTGTCCCATGGAATAAGATAAGATAATCTTTATTGTCATTTTTTACTGTGGGCACAATGGCACACATCAAAAATGAAATTTAGTTGTCCGTTCTCAAAGTGAAACGCACACACCTAAAACATACTATATACAACATATGTATAGACCCATACCCCTACATATACATAACAATAAAATATTAAATACTGTCCATCTTGAATATATAAAGGAAGGAAGAAGCCTGAGAGTTCACAAGGTTAGTGCTATATGGAATGAAACTATGGCTGAATCTGGATGTTCTGCTATGGATACCACGAAGCCTCCTCCCAGAAGGTAACAAGGAAAACAGGTTGTGAAGAGGATGAGTAGTGTCCCAGATAATCTTATGGACCCTGCTCAAACAACACTTCTGTGCTATGTCCTGGATGGGAGGGAACTGCAAATGATCTTTTCAGCCATCCTCACCACTCTCTGCACCGCCTTCCTGTCTGAAGCAGTGATGCTTCCAAACCAGACTGTGATGCTGTATGACAGGATGCTCTCAATCGTTCCCCTGTAGAAAGTGGTCAGGACAGGGGAAGGAAGATGAGCTTTTCTCATGCGACACAGAAAGTGCAGGTGCTGCTGTGCCCACTTCATCAGTTTCTCACTGTTGAATGACCAAGCCAGCCTACTCATTAGCTGCAAACCCAGGAATTTGATGCTGGTAACCATCTCCACAGGTGAATCATTAATGCACAGAGAAGTGTGGCTGTGCCTGCCTTTTCTGAAATCAACAATGATCTCCTTGGTTTTGCCGGTATTTAAAACTAGGCTGTTTTACTTACATCAGTTCACCAACCCCTCAACTTCCTTGCAGTAAGCTTCCACATTGTCATCATGAATAAGGCCCACTACTGTTGTATCATCTGCGAACTTCACAATATGGTTGGTGGCAAACCTAGCACAACAGTCATAAGTCAACAGGGTGAACAGCAGTGGACTTAGGATGCAGCCCTGAGGAGAACCTGTGCTCAAGAAAATGGTATTAGAGGTATTTGTTCCAGCTCGCACATATTGGGGCCTGTTGGTAAGAAAATCCAGAATCCAGTTGCACAAAGTGGTGTTTAAGCCTAAAAGGCACAGTTTGTCTACTAGATGCTGGGGAATGATCGTGTTAAATGCCAAACTGAATTCGACAAACAACAAACGCACATGAGAATTTCTTTTCTCTAAGTGGTCCAAGCTCAGATGGAGAATGGAAGAAATAGCATTCTCCGTAGAGTGATTTGGTCGGTAGGCAAACTAAAGCAGGTCAAATGCTGGCAGGAGGCTAGATAAAGTCCTTCATCAGCTTCTCAAAGCATTTCATAATGGTGGATGTCAGTGCAACCGGATGGTAATCATTGAGGCCTGTGATTGTGGACTTTTTTGGCACTGGCAAGACGATGGCTGTTAGATACTGGGTTCATTGCATTGATTGACAAGACGAGGCGAGTGAGTTCAGCAAAGATCATTGTTTATTTGGTTGCAGGAACTGAACTGAGAAACAGGGTTGTGAATGCAGCAATTTATACCCTGGCCTCTAGAATTGAAGCAACATATTGCCGCCCTAGAGGTAGCCAATGGTGGTGCTGGAGACGGGTTGTCTGAGGAGCTGGGAGCCATTACCCAGCTTTCCTGCTTAAGCAACCTTCCAGCAATTAACCCCACGTGATATTCCAAGCAAGACAAAGCCCAATACATTGCACCCCTCCCCCCTAGAATGTACACACATTATTTATTTATTTATTTATTATTTATTTATTTTATTACATTTATATACCGCCCTTTCCCGAAGGACTCAGGGCGGTTTACAGGGTGATTAAAAAACCAAAATACAAAAGTTAAAAACAAATTTTAAAAGAAATTATATGTGTCCCTGCCTAAATAAAACCCCAGTTAAAATAAGATTAATCCTCAGCCTGGGCCAGAAAGCTCGAAGAGCCAGGTCTTCAGGCCCCGGCGGAATGAACGGAGGTCGGGGGCAGTCCTCAGCTCCACTGGCAGCTGGTTCCAAAGGGCAGGCGCCCCCACTGAGAAGGCCCTATCCCTGGGTGTTACCCGCCGGCAATCTCTTACCGGTGGCACCCTGAGAAGACCCTCCCTGTGGGAGCGCACTGGACGAAGGGAACTTGATGCCGGCAACAAAGGGAATGATCACAGCAATTACAAGTTTTACAGCAATACAGAAGTAGTTGTTGTGATTCAGTGTCAGCCTGTGGGTTCGGCAGTTGAATCGGACAATTCTGAGGAGGAGGAGGAGGAGGAGGACGAGGAGGGCATTGGAGAGCCTGCAGAGGACAGTTCTGAGGCATCACAGAGCTCTCAGCCAGGCCCCTCCCATCTGGTTCCTCCTCAGACCCAGCTGTGTGAGCCTGACAGCTTGGACGAAGACGACCCACAGCTGGCCTTGTTCAAGGATGCCCGAAGCAGGAGGCAGACAAGCAGGATTAAACAAAGGAAGGCAATGGGGCACCTCGGGAGGAGGCAAAGAGAAGCCACGCCTTGAAACTATTTAAAAGGGGAATGTGTGGGAGGTGCTGGTTGCTGAAGGCAACCGTTTGAACAGCTTCTGATTTAGTCATTCGTATTTGTTTTGCTCTGTTTGCTCTGTTTTGGATCTGTTTTGTGTAAATAAACTTGGTGGGCTTACTTCCAGCCTATTGACTTTTGAAAAGGGGTTGTTCCTGACATTTCTGCAGGGCTGGTAGTAGGCTGGAACAGAACAGTTTGCCTTCAGCCTCACACCCCTTATTATTATTATGGAGCAGCTATGTGCTGAGAATGCCCAGCTCACCCAGCAACTCGCTTTGTTGGCAGCTCAGGTGGCTCAATTGCAAGCTCAGGTCCATGCTGCACCCCCACCATCACCACCACCCAGGAGAAAATGCCAAGTTGCGATGCCGGATAAATTTAATGGCAATCCAGAACTGTTTCCTGCTTTCCTGGGACAATGCCAGCTCTTTATCAGCGTGAGAGCAGCTGATTTCCCCACTGACAGGGATAAGGTGGGGTTTGTGTTAAGCCTTCTTTTGGGTGATGCAGCTCGTTGGGGCACACCTCTGTTGGCTCAACTTAGTCCATTGTTGGACAACTTTGTGGGGTTTTGTGATCAAATGCGTCTGATGTATGAGGACCCTATAAAGATGTAGACCACTCCAGGAAGCCCCAATATTCCCGAGTGGAAGACAAGCTTCTGCCCAGGACAGTGATCCCCATCGAGTCTTTTGCTGTGGTGTGGGAGCCAGTTGATATATGGGCTCGGATTCGGGAGGCACAGCAGCAGGATGTGTGGGTGGCTCAGCGGAAGGAGGAGGTAGGGTCAGATTCTCCTTGGACGGTCACGGATGGACTCTTGTATTATCGTGACCGGCTCTACATTCTGGGAGGGCCACTCAGGGGACTCATCCTCAGCCAGTGTCACAATAACCCAGCGGCGGGGCATTTTGGCCTGTTCAAGACCCTGAATCTGGTCTCCCATACCTTCTGGTGGCCCTGAGTCCAACATGACATCCAGACCTATGTCACTTCCTGTATGCCATGTAGGCAGGCCAAGTCCGCAACAGGGGCCCCGCCTGGATTACTGCAGCCCTTGCTGACACCCAAAAGACCCTGGGGGGCTGTGTCCATGGACTTTCTGACAGATTTACCCCCCTCTTCTGGTTTTACAACAGTGTATGTGGTGGTGGACATGCTGACCAAGATGGTGCATTTCATCCCCTGTCGTGGTTTACCGTCAGCCCGCACCTCTAGTCGTATGTTCATTCAGCAGGTGTTTCAGCTGCACGGCCTCCCTGATAGAGTCGTCTCTGATAGAGGGGCCCAGTTTACAGCCCGTTTCTGGCAGGAGTTGATGCATGCATTGGATATCAAGATTTGCCTCTCGTCCACGCATCATCCTCAAGCTGACGGGGGAACCGAGAAGGTCATCGGTATTCTGGTACAATATCTGCGCTGCTACATCAAACTGCAGCAAAACAATTGGGTGAACTATCTGGCCATAGCTGAGTTTGCATTCAACAATTTGCAGCACACCTCCACACAGATGACACCGTTCTTGGCCAATGTGGGATATCACCCCCGGTTTTTCCCCCTTTCTCTCGTGGACTCACCAGAGCCAGCAGTGAACAACTACATAGCAGAGTTACAGGCGATCCATCGATTGGTGCGACATCAGTTAGAAAAGGCCAAGGCCAATTACAAAAGGTTTGCTGATCGGTCAAGGCGGGATACGCCTCCACTATTGGTGGGAGATCGGGTCTGGTTGTCCACCAGGAACCTACGGTCAACACGGCTGGTGAGAAAGTTAGATCACCACTATTTAGGACCGTTCCCAATTGAGGCTGTCATCAATCCGGTCGCGTATCACTTAACTCTGCCACGTTCCCTGCACGTGCATCCAGTCTTTCATAGGTCTCTGTTGGTCCCTGAGCAACTGGCCTGTCCACTCTGCTGAGCGGAACCTCCCCCATCAGGACATTGTGATGGAGACAGCGCCCCTGAGTATGAGGTCGCCAGCATCAGGGACTCCCGTTGGCTGAAAGGTTGTTTCCAGTATCTGATTTAATGGAAAGGCTATGGACCAGAGGAGTTCACTTGGGAGGACGCAACCACCATTCATGCTCCTGCTTTGGTGTCTGCTTTTCATGAACAATTCTCATCCCGACTGCATCCGGATCGGCAGACCCGGGGGAAGGGCCCTGCGGTGCGGCATAGTGTTGTGATTCAGTGTCAGCCTGTGGGTTCGGCAGTTGAATCGGACAATTCTGAGGAGGAGGAGGAGGAGGAGGAGGAGGAGGAGGAGGAGGAGGAGGAGGAGGAGGAGGGGATTGGAGAGCCTGCAGAGGACAGTTCTGAGGCATCACAGAGCTCTCAACCAGGCCCCTCCCATCTAGTTCCTCCTCAGACCCAGCTGTGTGAGCCTGACAGCTTGGACGAAGACGACCCACAGCTGGCCTTGTTCAAGGACACCCGAAGCAAGAGGCAGACAAGCAGGAGTAAACAAAGGAAGGGAATGGGGCACCTCGGGAGGAGGCAAAGAGAAGCCACGCCTTGAAACTGTTTAAAAGGGGAATGTGTGGGAGGTGCTGGTTGCTGAAGGCAACCGTTTGAACAGCTTCTGATTTAGTCGTTCGTATTTGTTTTGCTCTGTTTGCTCTGTTTTGGATCTGTTTTGTGTAAATAAATTTGGTGGGCTTACTTCCAGCCTATTGACTTTTGAAAAGGGGTTGTTCCTGACATTTCTGCAGGGCCGGTAGTAGGCTGGAACAGAACAGTAGTATGCAAGCATACACATTTTCCATACTTGCTAATTCAGAAGTCTATATGAATCCTTGACCAGGGTGTGTGTGTCTCCTCACACCTGTGGATGGGTGCATGCGGCATTTCAGGCCTAGACTGCTGGCATGTGTAACACCCATGAACTTGAGCCTCAATAGCTTTATCTAATCCTGGCCACCATAAATAGCTTCGTGCCAAAGCTTTCATGCGAACAATACCCGGATGACCTTCATGAAGCAATTGCAATACTCTGTCCCTTAATGAGGTGGGAACAATACCCTGTTCCCCCATATAATACAATCCCTATGAGCTGAGAGCTCATGTCTCCTTGAGACGTAGCTCTGAAACTCAGGACCTGGGCTTTTCTCTAGCCACCCCATGTGGACCCAAGATAGCACTCTGCTTAGTGTCTCTTTGGCAAAGAGTTTTTGCTGTAACTCTCGATTCTGGAGACCGCAGACAAGCTGGTCTCATAGCCTCTCCTTGATGTCGAAGAACTAGCACAGGTGTGCGGCCTGCCTCAATGCTGTGATGAATTCAGATGCTGTTTCACCTGATTGCTGAACTCTCTGTTCGAATGCATGGCACCAAGCGATTACCGATAGCTTGGGCTGGAAGTGGTCTCCAAGCCTTTTCTTCAAGTCCATGAACTCCAATGGCAGTGCGAACAAGTTCTCTGCGATGTTGAACGTGGCTGGGCCGCACACACACACAGGAGCGTAGCGGCCTTCAGGCTGTCCTCAGCAACTTGATTTGTGTGTAGATAGTTCTTGACCCTGGATAGATACGAAGACAATCTTTCCGGGTGAGCTATGTCAAATTCTTCCAGCTTTCCAACCTTTGCCATTTCTGCTGGTCTTCATGGCTGGGGCTCGTTGTCTTCTTGTCCTGTTCCTCCGTTGCCCAGGGACTGGTCCTCTGGGTGCGTGGTTGCTAGCGTGGCTGTGCTAGACCAACCATAGGGGGGGAATTGCTTTTCCTACCAGGTGAGTTCAGCCTCTCCCCTAGTGACTCTTCAGCTCAGTTGGAGGAGCAGGATCCCACCTTCATCACCAGTGTTAGATACTGGGTTCGTTGCATTGATTGACAAGACAAGGCGAGTGAGTTCAGCAAAGATAATTGTTTATTTGGTTGCAGGAACTGAACTGAGAAACAGGACTGTGAATGCAGCAATTTATGTGAGAGATGTGAGAGATCAGTGGGATGGTTTTCCCTGGTACCCTGGACTCAGTCCACCTTGGTGGGCTTTCCTCAGCAGCGGTGAGAGAGCGGCTGCGGTTGCTCCACCTGGTCGACTCGGGTGAGAGCTGAGTTGAACTGGGCTGGGGGGCTAAGATGCATATCCTGGCTTATAACATCACTTTAGTTATCTATCTGCTCATTGATTTATTGCCCTATGCAGCTGTTATTATGTTATGGTTCATATACAATATTCTGGCACGGACTTGTATGCTCTCAGGGGGGCTCCTCCCTCCTGGATACGACCTGTCGCAATGTCCCTTACTTCCCTTAAGGACGGGCCCAATTGTTGGGACCCCGAGAGGTGGCTGGGCTTAAATAGGGGCCTCTGGTGGAAATGCATTAAGAGGCCCCTTGTATGTTTTTTAGCCGGTTGTTTTAAAGGATTAGGGAGGGGTGGGAATGGGAGGGTGGGGAGGGAATTGGGGTGGGTTTCATCAACCGGCTGTCAGTCTGGACCTACAATAGTTCCCGGTGAGATGGGGTTGGGCGCGTGGGCTTTTGGTTCCATTGGTATGGGAGTGGGGTTAAAAATCCCCATGATGATTGGGAATGGCAGCAGGAGGTTACACGGAGGGCCGTATCAATATCCGGGACTGCGCCTCCGCTGTCTCCGAGTGGTGGTGTGTTCCGACCCTCCGGTTAGTACCCTTGTATCCAGGGGTGAGGGGGATCAGGACCCTGAGCTCAGACTGGTGTATTTTAATGCCAGATCCGTTGTGAACAAGGCTCAACTCATCTGGGAATTGATCGAGGAGGAACACGCAGATCTGGCATGCATTACGGAGACCTGGTTGGGCCCAGAGGGTGGTGTTCCTCTGGTTGAACTTTGCCCTCCGGGTTTCTGTGTGCTGCACCAGCCTCGGGCTCAGGGCAGGGGCGGTGGGGTGGCGATGGTTATACGGGAGACCTTATGTCCGCGGGAGACCACCGTTGTCCAGATAGGCGGGAGTGAGTCCCTTCTCATGAGATGTGGCCCTCAGGTTCAGTTGGGCCTGTTGCTAACATACCTGGCACCCAGCTGTGTGGCAACGGCCCTGCCTGAGCTGCTCGACACCCTCTCAGGGTTGGCGGTGGAGTTTCCCAGACTTATAGTTCTGGGTGACTTCAACCTGCCTTCCCTGGGAGAGTCGTCAGAGTTAGCTCGGGAGTTCATGGTTTCCATGACGGCCATGGACCTGACCCAAGTAGTTCAGAGCCTGACTCATGGGGCGGGTCACACCCTTGACCTGATTTTTCTATCTGGACAATGGTTGGATGATTTGGGAGGGGGCTCGCCAACTGCTGTCCCCCTGTCATGGTCCGATCATTATCTCCTGCGGCTGGTCTTCCATTGTGCCAACCCCCACTGCCGGGCTGTGGAACTGACCACGTGGTTCCATCCCAGGCGCCTAATGGACCCAGAACGGTTCCAGATAGTGCTTGGGTCCTTAACTGTCACCCTCACTCACAGCCCGGTCGATGCCTTGGTGGATGCCTGGGAAAGGGCGGCCACCAAGGCACTCGACCGTGTTGTACCCTTGCAACCCCAGACTCGGCACAGATCCCGCTGGGCCCCATGGTTTTCTGTGGAGCTCCGGGAGATGAAGCATCGGAGATGGGGTCTAGAGAGCGGTTGGAGGTCCACCCGGTCTGAATCTGACCGATTGCTACTAAGAGCCTTTACAAGGTCTTACCTCGCTGCGATGAGGATGGCGAAGTCTAATTACTTCGCTGCCCTCATTGCGTCCGCAGATAATCGCCCAGCCACCCTGTTTAGGGTGACTCGCTCTCTCCTTAATTGGGAGACGAGGGAGGAACCCTTACAGGGACGGGCTGAGGAGTTTAGTCATCATCTGGTGGACAAAATCGCTCAGATCCGGACCGGTTTGGACTCTGACTGGGCAGAGTCTGGAATGGAGGAATCAAGCGGTCTTGAGCATGTTACTTGGACTGAGTTCGACCCTGTTTCCCCCGATGACGTGGACATGATAATGAGGAGACTGAGTTCCACCACCTGTTTACTGGATCCGTGCCCCTCCTGGCTGGTCTATGCGGCTCGGGAGGAGACACGAGGCTGGTTCCAGGCAGTAATATCTGCTTCCTTGAAGGAGGGTATCTTTCCCACCACTTTGAAGGAGGCGGTGGTGAGGCCCCTCCTCAAGAAGCCTGCCCTGGACCTGGCTGTTTTAAATAACTATCGTCTGGTCTGCAACCTTCGCTTTTTGGCAAAGGTTGTTGAGAGTGTGGTGGCGCATCAGTTCCCTCTGTTCCTGGAGGAAATGGATTATCTTGACCCATATCAATCGGGTTTCAGGCCCGGGTACAGCATGGAGATGGCATTGGTCACACTGGTGAATGATCTCTGGCGGGCTCGGGACTGGGGATGTTCCTCTGTCCTAGTCCTTTTAGATCTCTCAGCGGCTTTCGATGCCATCGACCATGGTATCCTACTGCGGCGTCACAGGGGGTTAGGAGTGGGAGGCACTGTTTTACGGTGGGTCTCCTCCTATCTCCTGGGCCGCTCACAGTCGGTGTTGAAGGGAAGGCAGAGGTCTGCCCCGAGGTCTCTCATTTGTTGAGTCCCCCAGGGGTCGGTTCTCTCTCCCCTCCTGTTCAACATCTACATGAAGCCGCTGGGCGAGGTCATTCATGGTTTCGGGGTGGGGTATCATCAGTACGCTGATGATACCCAACTTTTTCTCTCCACCCCGAACCAACCCAGTGATGCACTCGATGTGATGTCCCATTGCCTGGAAGCGGTGGGGGTTTGGATGGGGAGAAACAGGCTTCGTCTCAATCCTGCCAAGACTGAGTGGCTGTGCATACCGGCATCTTGGATAAACCAGGTTGTTCCACCACTGATGGGGGGTGAAGTGTTACCCCCCCATCGATAGGGCTCGCAACTTGGGCGTCCTCTTGGATTCACGGCTCAATTTTGAAGACCGTATCAGAGCCGTGACCAGGGGGGCTTTTGCCCAGCTTCGTCTGGTGTGCCAGTTGCGGCCCTATCTGGACCGAGATGCCCTTCGCACAGTCACCCATGCACTCGTGACCTCCCAGCTAGACTACTGCAACACTCTCTACATGGGGCTGCCCTTGAGGACCACTCGGAGGCTTCAACTAGTGCAGAATGTAGCTGCGCAAGTTGTTATGGGAGTCTCCCGATACTCCCGTGTAACACCTCTTCTCCGTGAGCTGCATTGGCTTCCGGTTGCCCTCCGGGTGAGATTCAAAGTGCTGGTAATGACCTATAAAGCTCTAAATGGCTTGGGTCCGGATTATCTAAGGGAACACCTGCTGCCGGCATCAACTTCCCATCATCCTGTGCGCTCCCACAGGGAGGGCCTTCTTAGGGTACCGCCAGTCAAGAAATGCTGGCAGGTTATTTCCAGGGGAAGGGCGTTCTATGTGGGCGCGCCGGCCCTTTGGAACCAACTTCCCACGGAGCTTAGGACTGCCCCCGACCTTCGCTCATTTCGCAGGGACTTGAAAACTTGGTTTTTTGAGCTGTCTGGCCCAGACTGAGGGGTTTTAATGATTTATTAATGGGGTTTTAGTTTAAATTCAGGGACTTAATTTAATCTTAGTTTTAATCGATTTTAACTTTGTATGTTATGTATTTTTAATTTTTCCCTGTAAACCGCCCTGAGTCCTACGGGAATAGGGCGGTATACAAGTTTAAATAATAAATAAATAATAAATTTATACCCTGGCCTCTAGGTGGCGGCCAATAGGTTTGAAGCAACCTATTGCTGCCCTAGAGGCAGCCAATGGCAGTGCTGGAGATGGGTTGTCTGAGGAGCTGGGAGCCGTTAGCCAGCTTCCCTGCTTAAGCAACCTTCCAGCAATTAACCCCACGTGATATTCCAAGCAAGACAAAGCCCAATACATTACAATGGCTGTCTTAAAACATAATGGGACCACTGTCTGCTGCAATGAGAGATTGAAAATATCTGTGAGAATACAAGCCAGCTCATCTGCACAATCTCTGAGGACACATCCAGGGATGTTATCTGGGCCTGCTGCTTTCTGAATGTTAACTTTCTTCAGTGTTTTCCAGGCAGAGGTGACATCAAAGCTTAGCACTTGCTCATCAGGATAGGGCACAGCTTTCCTAGCAGGAGTGCTATCTGATGTCTCAAATCTACCAAAAAATGCATTCAGTTTGTTTAGGAAGTCTGTGTCATCCTTGCATCTCGATGGATTCACCTTGTGATCCGTAATGGCCTGTATTCCTTTCCACATTTGCCTGGTGTTTGTAGGGTCTTGAAAAAAGTTCTGAATTTTCTGGCAATGGGCTTGCCTTGCACCTTTTATGTTTTTTTATGGTCTTTTTTTCATTGGCTGCTCCCAAGACTGCAGCCTGGGCATTGCCTAAAAAGCCCACCAAGAAGATGTATTGGGGAACATAGTTGCTTGCACAGTTTTAGGGGTGGGATTTTTTAACTTTGTATTGGGGAATTGTTATGTGTGTCTTCAGACGTGGTTTCACTTTTGATGTGCCGATACTTTGTAACTAATAAACATGTTCTTTGAAGAATTTGCAAGCCTTGGAGTTCTGCTTTATTTGTCTCTGTGTGTCGGAAGCATGGCAATTATGTTTTAAACAAAATGAAAAAATCCGTTTTAAACCATCAGTTTGCCCACATAATTTTGCCAATGCAAACTGGGAGACCCCAAGAGATAGCTAAGGAGCGCCAAACGGCCTTTATAATGAGTCATTGTCTTTTCCTAATTCAGTACACAGCAATGATACCAAAGGGCACTAATCTTTCTGTAACTGAGTATTGCCATGACGTTATTGAGAAGAGTCCCTATAGGAAGCAAAACTAAAAGGATAACAAGCAGGAAAGGGATCTTTTTTCAGATCTAAACAGATATGTACTGATGCAGTTGCAACCACACTGATCAATGACTAAAGAAAAAAACAATATAAAAGTTTTCATGAAAATTATAATGTTTCCAATTTGTTTGTGGATTTTTGATTTCATGTCTAGGCTTCTTTACAGCTTAAAAATAAAATTCTGATTTAAGACCACAGACCTCAGAAACTCTGTATATATGCAAACATGTCAAATTCCCAGTTGGTGTTTTTTTTTGTTCTCACTCTAAGATTTAAATGTTACTACTTAAGTTCTAATATACTACTTTCATGGTTCACATGAATCTGTATTACTTCACATTTTTGTTGGCAACCTCCATTATGCCCTTGTATATCCTAGAAGACATCAGACTTTCCTGCTGTTGAGATATATACTTTCCATAATGTAACCTAATACAAAAACAATTTACTCCGATTTGCTTTGCTAATGGAGAAAAAAATAAGCTAAAAAAATGCAAACCTACTTTTGTAGCTGTGTCATCTAATGGGAAATTAAGGAAGAGGACATAAGGACAAAGATCTAGGAGCCAGGTTTTAATGGGCTGCACAACTCTTAATGTTTCATATCCATCAGATATCCACTTTAGAATGCCAAAATGAACCAAGACCACTCAGTTGGAAGGCTAAAGAAGATACTATTTTGAAAATGGTAGGACTGTCCGGTTATCTGCTTCAGTGATTTTTGGCAGAGAGCAAGGCTGATTACACCATTTCCCATGTGCCTGAATTTGAAAGACTGGGGAGAAAGGTATCACAACTGGAGCTCTATAGTAACCCACAATTGATAATCTTAGGGATAAGAAACTATTGATTTAAAAATACTTTATAAATACTATATAAAAATTTATCTGGTGCTTCAAAAAATACTTTGGGAAATGATTTTTTAATTTTATTTTGAAGATGTTAATCAGAGCAGTTCAATATACACAGTGTAACTTCTTCAGCACTTCACAATTTTCTAACCAGAAGGAACATTTGGTCTAGATACAGCATTAAGGATTTACTCTGAATTTCCTCTTGACCTGTTTCATTCCTTCTGCCTTTGTTCCTAGGTACTCACTGTCTTCTTTGTAGGATGTTGTTATTATTTTTGGTTTCTTCAGATCAATGCTGACTCCTGGATTAGTCTCTGTAGATATTTTGGAAGAGGTTTGCCATTGCCTCCTTCTTAGGGCTAAGAGAGAATGACTGGTTCAAGGTCACCCAGCTGGTTTCATGCCTAATATGGAATTAGAACACATGGACTTTTGTTTTCTAGCCTGGTGCCTTAACCACTAAACCAAACTGACTCTCATGGGACATAGTTAGCCAGGAAAATATAATTATATAATATGGTCTTCCCAGTTGTAATGAATGGCTGTGAAAGTTGGACCATAAGAACAGCTGAGCGCCAAAGAATTGAGGCCTTTGAACTATGGTGCTGGAGAAGACTCCTGTGAGTCCCTTGGACTGCAAGGTGATCAAACCGGTCAGTCCTAGAGGAGATCAACCCTCACTGCTCTTTAGAAGGTCAGATCATGAAGTTGAAACTCAAATACTTTGGCCACTTAATGAGAAGGAAGGACTCACTGGAGAAGAGCCTAATGCTGGGAAAGATTGAGGGCAATAGAAGGGGACGACAGAGAATGAGGTGGCTGGATGGAGTCACTGAAGCAGTAGGCATGAGCTTAAATGGACTCCAGAAGATGGTAGAAGACAGGAAGGCCTGGAAGAACATTGTCCATGGGGTTGTGATGGGTCAAACACGACTTCGCAATTAACAACAACAAATTATATTATGGGCTTTGCCAATACCTATTATCTATGTCTCTAACTCCTTTTCCTGGATTAGTAATAGGGTCATTACTAACTAACTACTACCAACTGGGTCACGGGATGGGAACCTGTGGCTCCGGAGGTGCATGCGGCTCTTTGAGCTGTCCCCTGGGCTCCCAGTCCTCCTTCGCCATGTTTAGTCCTGAAAAAAAAAGTGGCACTAAAAAAGTTTAATAATCAATTCAAACTTCCCACAAAAAAAAAAATCCTTGCAAAGTTTGAATTGATTGGTTGAACTTTGGTTTGTGAGACCGCCCACAAGCCATTTGTGGGACTGCCCACAAACCTCTTTGTTTCTTCTGACTGCACTTGGCAGCAGTGGAGGAAGAGATGGGAGGACTGAAAAGGTGAGTAGGCTCTTTTTCCACCTGCTGCATGGGTGGGGGCAGCCAGTCTTGTGGTGCCCCGGGCCCACCTCTTCGCTGCCCGACAGGTCTCCCCTTGCCCTGCTCTACCGCCGGCTCTGCTAGCCCCGGGGGTTGTGGTGGATGTGGATCTGCCTGCCCGGAGCTTGGTGGCAGGAGAGGTGGCGGTTCCTCTCACAGCGCCCTCAACTGAAACGTAAATACGAGTGGCCTGGACTGGTCAGAGGGTGGGGAGGGCTTTATTCTTGCCCAAACTGCTGTAGCCGCTATTCCTGCAGCTTGCAGGATTGGCGCACCCCCCCCTTTCCATCCACGCCGCTGCGCGAGGATCTGCCTTGCGGTGTTTGGCGGCATGGGAGGTGGCGGTTCATCTTGTGGCACCTTCAACTAAAACATAAATATGAGTGGCCCGGACTGGTCAGAGTGGGGTCTTTATTCTTGCCAAACCTGCTGTACCTGCTATTCCTGCAGCTTGCAGGATTGGTGAACCCCCCTTTCCATCCCCACTGCTGTGCGAGCATCTGCCTCACGGCATTTGGCAGCATGGGTGGCGGCGGTTCCTCTTGCAGTGCACTCAACTGAAACGTAAATACGAGTGGCCCGAACTGGTTGGAGGGTGGGTGGGGCTTTATTCTTGCCAAAACTGCTGTAGCCGCTGTTCCTGCAGCTTGCAGGATTGGCACACCTCCCCCTTTCCATTCCCACCACAGCACAAGGATCTGTCTCATGGTGTTTGGCAGCAGGAGAGGCGGTGGTTCCTCTCGCGGCACCCTTGACTGAAATGTAAATATGAACGGCCCAGATTGGTCGAAGGGTGGGAAGGGCTTTATTCTTGCCAAAACTGCTTTAGCTGCTATTCCTGCAGCTTGCAGGATTGGCGCACCCCCCCTTTCCATCCCCGCTGCTGCGTGAGGATC
Organism: Vipera ursinii; assembly: GCF_947247035.1. Taxonomy (NCBI): domain Eukaryota; kingdom Metazoa; phylum Chordata; class Lepidosauria; order Squamata; family Viperidae; genus Vipera; species Vipera ursinii. The sequence goes on from NC_139514.1 coordinate 70,969,711, forward strand.
TGCCTTGTGGCGTTTGGCAGCATGGGAGGTGGCAATTCCTCTTGCGGCGCCTTCAAATAAAATGTAAATATGAGCGGCCAGGACTGGTTGGAGGGGGGGGGCTTTATTTTTGTCAAAACTGCTGTAGCTGCTATTCCTGCAGCTTACAGGATTGGCTCACCCGCCCTTTCCATCCCCGCCACTACGCGAGGATCTGCCTCATGGCATTTTGTAGCATGGGAGGCGGTGGTTCCTCTTGCAGTGCACTCGACTGAAACATAAATACGAGTGGCCTGGACTGATCGGAGGGTGGGGGGGCTTTATTCTTGCCAAAACTGCTGTAGCTGCTATTCCTGCAGCTTGCAGGATTGGTGCACCTCCCCCTTTCCATTCCCGCCGCTGCGTGAGGATCTGCCTCGCAGCGTTTGGTGGCAGGAGAGGCGGCGGTTCCTCTTGTGGTGCCCTCGACTGAAATGTAAATACGAGCGGCCCGGTCTGGTTGGAGGATGGGGGGGCTTTATTCTTGGCCAAACTGCTGTAGCTGCTATTCCTGCAGCTTGCAGGATTGGTGCACCCCCCCTTTCCATTCCACTTAAAAAGCATTTTACCTTAGGAACTGGGGTAAGGAGGTGCGGGTGGGGCTGCCAGCCCCAAGGACTTGGGTAGGCAACCTTGGCTGTTTTATGACTCCTGGGCTTAAACTCCCAGAGTTCCTGAGCCAGCCATGCTGAGGAGAAATGGAGAGGTTTCCATGCTGAGCCATGCTGGCTCAGGAATTCTGGGAGTTTAAGCCCAGGACTCATAAAACAGCCAAGGCTGCCTACCCATCACAAGGGGAAACCAGATTCACTTAACAACCTGAATACTAACTTATCAACTGCAGTGGTTCACTTAGCAATGGTGGTAAGGTCGCAAAATGGAGCAAAACTCATTAAACAAATCCAACCCAACCAAATAAAATGGCTTAACAAAAAGGTATTCGTCTCTTAACAGCGATTTTTTGAGAACTGCTGGAATACTGCTGACTAAAGAAAAGGCCAGTTTATACCTCAGGTGACTGTCCTACTTTCCAAGTAAGTGCCAGGGAGGGAGGGGGGAGGGAGAGAGAGAGAGAAGGAGAATATGAATATATGTGGTTATCGTTACTAGACTTTTGGTAAAGAACTTTAATGAAATATTTTGATATTTGTTTAATTAAGAGATGGCCCAATTATGCTGTATTTGAAGATGGTAGATTAGGTGCTAAAATTGTTTTTACTTGTTGGGATAAAGGGAAAAGGGTTTTTTTCCTTTCTCCTGTCCTTTTCTACACACACACACCTTTTTTTCTTTTGTATTTTTATATTTGTGGTTTTTATATTTTGCACTGGCTTTTACTATTTTCATTTATAATCCTTAATATAAATATTTGAAAAACAGAAGACATAAAAATGTGACAGACAGACAGACAGACAGAGAGAAAGAGAGATAGAGAATAACCTGCTATAATCCTGCTGGAATGAAAGGTTATGACAGCTCAGATTACATTGCAGGATCCTCTCTGATTGTGGATCGTTGTGAGTCCTCTGGCTTTCAGAGGGTGATGCCAAGAGAGTGACTGGATGAAAATGAGTGCACCTGATCAAGCACAATTAAAGTTCTTAAACTTTTTTTTGTGATATTGATAAAAGTAGTGAAACATTTTAATGTACATGTTAATCTGATGAAGAGCTGGCTGGCTGGCTGGCTGGGGAGGGGAGATGATGGCTCTCAAAAAATAAGAGCCGGCTGTGCTGCTCGCTCATGTTCACCTGCCTTATTGAGAGCTGTCCTGCTGCTGCACCTTGAGTGAGGAGGACGAGCTTTGCTGCTGCTGCTTGGCCATGCCTGGGCTATGTCCTGCTGCTGCCTCCCAAACTCCACTTTTGCCTCTGGGTAAAGCAGCGGTGGAGCACTCTGTCATGGGGGGGAAGCAGCAGTGGCAGTGGAATGCTCCATCAGGTGGGGGGGAAGTAGTGGTGGATACTCTTGAAGATGTTGCCCGTCAGAAGGCCAGTCTTGTGCTGAATCACCAATGGAGTGATATTGAAAACCTCCCCTCCAGCCCCGAGCAGCACCTTTCCCTCACGCGCACGTTTGACAAGCCTCCGTTTGCCTGGCAAGGAGGGGGAAACTTGCTTGGCCTCCTCTCTGGTGTATGTCTCGCTTAGGTAAGCTTCACTTTAATCAAACCCAGTTCTGCGCGTGTGCGTTTACGTGCGCATGCACACGTGCATTTTGCGGCTCCCAGGTTTTTTTTGGTGAGGGAACAAGTTCCAAGTGGCTCTTTCACCAATTCAGGTTGCCGACCCCTGCCCTAGATAGCTCAAACTCTCAATTGTTTGACATAATCTTGCAGATATTTTGGTGGCCTTCTTGACCATTCAGAATATCTAAGGGTTACAGGGATCTCCTGGTCTACCTGTTTGCCTGCCAGGCTGGGTAGATCAGGGCTCTGAGGTTCAGTGGAGTCGGATTGACTTGAGTCCCTTTGGCTGGCCAGTCCTGGTCAGCCCAAATGAAAGTCCAATTGTACAGCAAAGTCTGCAGGGCTGTCTCTCAGCGCAGTTTGCCTGTCCTGATCAGTGGATACAGTCTGTGTGTCCAGAGGAGATTCTTCTACGGCCATCCCCCCGTCTCCTTGAACAAGAGTTCTGTCAGAGCATGCAAGCTGCTGTGTTGGACTGCTGTCCTGCAGACCCTGTGTTTGGCCCTCTTGGGAATTCTAAATCAGCAACTGGTCCCCTAACCACTGATGCACCTGGTCAATGTGCTGGCGAATGATTCACCCATCTTCCAGGACCACCTCATAGGAGAGTGGTCCTGACACCTTAACAACCACTGCTGCCACCCACAAGGCCCCTTGCCCGTAATTCCAGGTCCAAACCTGGTCATCCACTTGTAAACTTCTTGGTGCCTTTGACTGTGTACTGTCTGAGGCAACTCTGTCAGGGTGTAGCCTGTCCAGTTTGGTGATCAAGCATCAACCCCATTGTAGCTTGGCTGGGCTCCTGCCCATGACGGTGCAGGGTGTCGTGCGCTGGCAGAGTAGAAAAATGGCCAGTCTGAGGTGCCAATCCCCTGTGACAATCTGTTTCAGATATTCCTTGGTTGTGCGGACCATGCGTTCAGCTTGACCATTCGGTGACAGGTGAAAGGGAGCCAACATGGCATGCCTTATGAGATTTGCCCTGAGGAAGGCCTGGAATTCTGAAGCAGTGAACTGAGCCCCATTGTCTGAGACTAAGACATCTGGAAGCCTGTGTGTTGCAAATATTCTTCACAGTTCCTGAATGGTCCTGGCAGTAGTCATAGTGGGAATTGGTACAACCTTTAACCATTTAGAGTGGCTGTCGACCACTATTAAAAACAGCTGTCCCTGAAAGAGCCCGGCAAAGTTGATGTGGATTCTTGACCACAGTGTGTGAGTGTCCTCCCATCAGTGGACAGGGGCCTGCAGTATATCCGGCCTGGATTGGTGGCACATATAACAACCATGTACTTGGGCCTCAATAGCTTTATCTAGCCCTGGCCACCAAAGGTAGCTCCTCGCCAGTGCCTTCCTCCAGACTATTCCCGGATGGCTTTCATGCAAAGACTCAAGAACTCTGGGCCTTAAAAAACTGGGGACTATGACTCTACTTGCAAAGAATGCACCCTTTATGAGCTGAAAGCTCAACTTTCCTCATGAAGAAACTCTGAAATTCTGGCTCTGGACATTTGTCCAACCATCCTGTGTGTACCCAAGTTAACATGCTGTGTGTACCCAAGTGTTTTGTCAGCTGCTATCTCAGCAGTTATGTCTCCAGGATGGAGAGGAGACTCTGGCAAATCCTGTATGGCTAGGATGCATGCAGCCAGAGCTGGATCTGGCTCCACATGTGGCAGGGGCAATCTGCTAAGGCCATCTGCATGGCCCATTTCTTTGCCCGGTTTGTGAATCAGCCAGTAGCTGTAGGCTGAAAGAAATATAGACCACCTCAGCATTCGATGAGACAGAATCTGAGGTGTCTGCCTGTTTGTAGTGCGTAATTGCGCTCTGCAGATGACAGGGTCTTCGAATAATAAGCGATGGGAGACTGCTTCCCGAGACTGCTTCCCATCAGCCGACAAATGGCTCAACACAGCCCCACTTTCTACGGGCTGCAAAATCCCCTGCAGAGTCGGGATGCTTGACGAAGAGCAGTGATGAATTCTGTGGCTGTCTCACTGGGCTGTTACTGCTGCTGCTCAAAAGTGTGCCTCCACGCTATGATGGATAATTTGGGCTCAAAGTGGTCTCAGAGCTTTTTCTTCAAGTCCGTGTAGGTGATGGACTTGAGCAGCATCGGTGCGACCAGGTTCTCGGCAATGTCGAAGGTGGCTTGGCCGCACATGCAGAGGAGGGTCACGGCCTTTAGCCTGTCTTTGCTGACCTGGTTGGCCCAGAGGTAATTCTCGACATGGGAAATGTAGGATGCTCATCTCTCCGGGTGTGTGACATCAAACTCTTCGAGTTTCCCCACTTTTGCCATGGTGAGTTGCTTGCGTTTCTTGTTGCTTGCATTGCCTTGTGCTGCTGGCTTCTGCATAGGCCCTAGGATGGATCCAGTGTGGTCTCCAGCATGTCTTGCTGGCAGACCAAGGGGGGGGGGGGAATGTGGTCCCTGCCAGGCTTTGTGCTGGCCTCATCCCCTAGTGACTTTAGACTCTTGTGATGAAGCAGCACATCCCACCTTTGTTGCCACTGTTATATCTTCGGTTCTTTAGGCATTAAGCGAGACGAAGTGTTGAAACCGCAAACAAGTTTATTAACTCAGAACAGAAGCAAGCCCTAATGGCTGCTGCTCAGCTATTTATATGGTTGGCCTCTAGGAGGTGACCAATAGGTTTAAAGTAACAGTTTCCCACCCCAAACCTAATTATCAACCTGGTGACAGCAAGTCTGGCTTTCAGTAACAGCAGAAAGCCAGTTACATAACAGAGAAATCTAAATCAGATGTTAAGCAAGTGATCAGACATTAAGCAAGTGATTTAAAACAATTATGGCCAATACAATACACTGCTATTCTTAGCTATCAGTTTTGCTGCAAGGGATTTTAAAATATTGTCATGAATGGGCTTCTGCCTGGTGGTATTTGCTCCTGAATGGGGCTGAATGGGATTATCAAATCTGCATTTCTAAAAGGTGGTTTCCTGAGTTTCTACTGGAGGCTATTAAGGAAAACTGGGCCTGCTTTTCTGCCTTTAAGATCCTTTGGGGAAATATTCTGTCTTTTAATATTCCCAAAATATTTCTTTTTTGGGTGGGCTGCTGTCCTCCTACGAGATGTTTGGACCTTGGTATCCAAAGGGAGATATGCAGGATAAAAACTTGTTCATGCTTCACATACCGCTGAAGAAAAGATTTTCCTTCGCTGTTTGTGAATCTGGCTTCTTGTTAAGGATAGTTGTGGGATTACCTGGCTAATGAATCCTTCCCAGCAATTTCTGTTCTAACAAGAATAGGCATTTTTACAACTACCTTTCTATTTAAATATTTATAATGAAATAGCTACAGAAACTGAAAATGTGGAAATTAAAAGTGTCTTTTCAGGAGGCAATCTGTAAATTGTTCGCTGAAATCTTGTTATTGCACTTTAAAAAAAATGCAGGAATCTCATAACTGACAATGTAAAGAATCTTTCTCTGTGGGACTGATTTGCAAATGAACAATTTAAATGGATTTCAGCTTGCTTGATAATATAGCACATTTTTTAAAAAATAATTTTTATTGAATAAACATTTAAAAACAGGTTGAACACAGTGTGACTTTTCTGGCTGTTATTTTGCCATACATACTATACCATATACCATATATCTCCCTAGTCATTGATCTTTTATACCATTTCTATGCTTAGTTAATACTATTTATACACTCTTTATACACTTATGATTGTGTATCATCTGACCCATCCACTGCGATAATCAAGTTCGCAGATGATACAACTGTGGTGGGTCTTATTACAGGTGGGGATGAGACAGCATATAGGGCAGAGGTACAAAAACTATCCATATGGTGTAGTAACAACAACTTGCACCTAAACATCAGCAAGACGAAAGAGATGGTGTTACACTTCCGGAGAAAAAAGGAGGAACCTGCCCCACCCTACATCGGAGAGAACTGTGTAGAGAGTTTCCTCCTTTAAATTTCTGGGAATCTACCTCTGTGAAGATCTGACCTGGAAAGTTAACACAACTCAGGTGGCCAGAAAGGCCCAACAGAGGCTTCACTTTCTTAGGGTCTTGTGGAAGAACAGGGTAGAACAACAGCTAATGACCCTCTTTTACCGGTCTACTATAGAGAGCGTCCTCTCGTATGGTATTGTGGTTTGGTATGCTGGTCTGACAGCCGTGGATAGGAAAGTATTGCAGAGGGTAGTGAGCACAGCACAAGACATTGTGGGCTGTTGCCTGACACCAATGGATGACATCGCCAGGGCTCGTTGCCTTGGAAGAGTGAGGAAAATTCTCAGGGATGACTCACACCCTGGACGGTATCTCTTTACTCTCCTACCATCCGGTAGGAGATATAGGAATATAGCCAGCCGTACCAACAGGCTGAAAAATAGCTTTTATCCGTGGGCTGTTAGGCTTTTAAATGGGACATAATCTTATGCAGAATTGACTTGGGAAGCCGGTGTGTGGTGTAGTTGGTTCACATAGTGTGGTGGGATGGAGGGTTTGTTGTCACTGTGTTGGAGGGAGAGAGCACGGGGGGAGGCTCAGCTAATCTCAATGTACACATGTTGTATTTTGACAATAAAGGTTTATTATTATTATTATTTATTATTATTATTTATTTACATAATTACATACATGTTTACGTATATTTACAACATAACTTCCATTTCCATTCTTATTTCAAATTCAAATTCAAATCCCTATCTTACGCTCACTTTGGGGTTGAAAGTCTACACTTTCTCTCTTCTAGATGAGCTTTCTTTGCTCTGACTTTTTCTCCTTGAGTCTAACCAATAATACATCTTATCCCAAACTTCGTAGTACTCTGTTTCATCCTTGTCTTTAATTTCTAAGGTTAGTCTATCCATCTCTGCACATATCAATTTTTTTTAATTAATTCACTCTCCACCGGGGTATTTTCATTTTTCCAGTTCTGGGCATACACCAACCTTGCCGCTGTTATGATATGCAACACAAGATATGTCTCTCCTTTGTTAAACTTCCCATCATTCCCAGTAAAAACAATTCTGGTCTGTCCCAACATTTCCTCCAACCAAGTCTTTATTAGCTGCCAAAATTCTTTTGCTTTGGAACATGTCCACCACATATGATAATAGGTCCCTAACACTTTCTTGCACTTCCAACATTGTGGTGATATACCTTTTCTCATCTTTGCCAGTCTTGTTGGGGAGAAGTGCCACCTATAGAACATTTTGTACAAATTCTCTTTATATGAGGTAGCCAAAGCTAACTTTTTATTTCTTTCCCATAATGTTTGCCATTTGACTAATTCAATATTGTATCCGATATTTTGGGCCCATGTTATCATCACTTCTTTTACCTGCTCCTCTTCCATTTTATATTCCAATAGGTATTTATATGTTCTTTTAATTGCTTTCTCCTCCATTCCTAATAATATTTTATCTAGTGTTGTCAGATCTCTCCGTATACCCCATTCTTTTTTGTCTTTCTTATAGCATGACTGGATCTGCAGGTATGCCTACCATTCCAATTGTACCCTGTTTTCTTTTAATTCTTGTCTAGATTTAAGTTCCCCTTGTTCATTTAAAATATCTCTGTATGTAACTACTTATCCCAAATTCATGAAATTTGGATGTAGTAGCGCTTTCAATGTTGAGAGCCATACTGGTGTTTCTATATAGTTCTGTTGTTTGACTTTAATCCACATATTGAGTAATGCTGCTCTGATATGGTGTCTCTGGAAGTATTGATGAACATTGTATCTCTCATCCCACAAAAATGCGTGCCATCCAGGTTGCAAATCATGACCCTTCTGTCTTTTAAATTTATCCAGTCCCGCACCCAGGTGAGTATTGCAGCTTGGTAGTACAGCTCCCAGTCAGGTAGTCTGAATCCCCCTCTCTCTTTAGCTTCTTGTAGTAGTTTTAATTTAATTCTAGATTTCTTCCCTTGCCAAATGAATTTCAATATTGTTTTATTCAAATTTTCAAAATATTTTTCTTTAATTTTATGGGGACATTCTGAAATAAAAAGAGTAATTTAGGTAGAATGTTTATCTTTACTGCTGCAATTGCTAAGCACATTGATTTGTGCTTCTTAGATTGTAAGCCGCCCTGAGTCTTCGGAGAAGGGCGGGATATAAATGGGATTTTTAAAAAAAATTCTCCCCATGAAGGAGAGTTGCAAATTTTTCCATCTTTCTAGATCTTTCTTTATCTGATTGTTTAAATTGATATAATTATCTTCTTTAATTGTAATACACCTTGCTGTTAGCTGTACTCCCAAGTATTTAACTTTCTTCACTATTTGAATATTTATTTTCTCCACCAGGTCATTTTTCTGTGTATTAGTCATATTTTTAACTATCCTTTTCATTTTGTCTTTATTGATTTTCAATCCAGCTACCTCTCCATATTCTTCTAATATTTCCACAAGTCTTGTACCCGAATGCAGCGGTTCCTCTAAGATAAATACAAGGTCATCCACAAATGCTTGCAGTTTGTAGGTTTCTTTCTTAATATTTAAGCCTCTAATTTGACTTTCCTTTCAAACCATTCTAGTCAGTACTTCGAGAGTTAGTATAAACATTAGCGGCGAGAGCGGACACCCTTGTCTTGTACCTTTCCTAATTGTGTCACTTCTCCATTAATTATAACTCTTGCCTCTTGTTTATCATATATAGCTCTGAATATGTTTATAAAATTTTCACCAAAGTCCATATAGCCTAACTGCCTTAACATAAAATTCCAATTTACGTTGTCAAAGGCTTTTTGTGCATCCAAAAACATCAGAGCTACTTGTTTTTCGCTATGAATCTTGTAATATTCCAAAATATTCAAAATCATCCTCATATTGTTTTGAATTTGCCTTCTTGGTAGGAAACCGTTTTGGTCTACATGTATAAATTCATTTAGGTATCTTTTTAGTCTTCCCGTGATTATTGCCATAAATATTTTGTAATCTGAATTTAAAAGCGATATTGTCCTATAATTATTGATTTTTGTTAAGTCCTAATTTTCTTTTGGGATCAGCACGTTTTCTTCTATCCAGGATGATGGCATTTTTGCTTCTTTTAGGACTGCATTGAACCTCTCCAGTACTATTTTGCCAAATGAGTCTTGAAATTCTTTGTATATTTCTACTGGCAGTCCGTCTGGGGCCGGTGCTTTGTTGTTCTTCTATTTTTTCAATGCCTCAGTTAATTCTATCTTTGTTATCTCCGCATTTAACATACACTTTGTTTCATCCAGAATTTTTGGTAGATCAGCTTTTTAAAAACATTGAAATATTTTTTCATCCTTAGCCCACTTATTTTCATTGTATAGTTTCGTATAGTAATTTTGAATTATCTTTTTCTTCTCTTCACTTTGTGTTGTATATTTCCCTCTTCATCCTGTAGTTTATTAATCCAGCTTCTTTCTCTCTGTTTCTTTAGCTTATACGATAGCCATCTCCCTGGCTTGTTTGCATTCTCAAAGAAATTCTGGCCACTCCTTTTAATTTGTTGTTCTAGTTCTTCTTTCTCGAGAATGGTCAGCTTCTGTTTAATCACTTCCATTTGTTGTTTCAGACTTTCATTTTGGGGGTTATGTTGTAGTTCTAGTTCTAATCTTTGGAATTCCTCTTCTAAGTTTTTTCCTTTTGTTTCCTCTTTTTATTTTCACTTGCCATGTAGGCTATAGCCACTCCTCTCACATATGCCTTCATTGTATCCCATAAATTTTGTATGTTCATATCCTCTTTTTTATTTCCCTGGAAGAACAACTTTAGTTGTTCCTCCAGCTTTATTTTAAATTCTTTGTGTTTTATAATCGTTCTTTTTAGCGTCCATCTGCCTGTTTTTCCCCCTCTCCACCTGATTCTCACCAGGTTGTGGTCTGCCCAAAAATTCATTTCTATTTCCACTTCCCCCATTTCCTGCAATAGTTCTGTCAATACCCAAACCATATCTATCCTGGACCACATCTTATATCCACTCAAATAGTACGTGTATTGGCTTCCCCCTTGGTTCCTTTCTTTCCAAATATCTCGCATCCCTAATTCATCCACCATCTTGAAAAAGATTTTTGGCAATATTCTTCTGGGTTCCTTTCTTTCTTCCTTACTTTTATAGTCTAGTTTCCTGTCTGTTATTGCATTAAAATCACCCATAATACAGATGTTCTCACAGTCTATCGCCCGTAGTGTATTATATAGTTTCCTGTAGAACTGTTCTTGCCCCCCATTTGGGGCATAGATTCCTACTAATATTATCCATTTTTGGTTAATGATCATCCCCACTACCAAAATCCTACCTTCTGTATCTTTATAAATTTGCTTAGCTAAGATTGAGTCTCTGATAAATATTGCTACTTCTCTTTTTTTGTGCTGTGATAAAGATGCGAACATCTTCCCCAGTTTAGGGCATTCCAACATCTTTCTATGCTGTTCCTTAATGTGAGTATCTTGAATAACTATAACATCTAAATTTCTTCTGATCTGTTTATTAAAAGTTTTTTTTTCTTTTGAGGAGAGTTTAAGCCATTAATATTCAAAGATAGGATTTGGAGTTCTCCCATCATTTTTCTACTTATATCTAGTTTTTATACCCCTCTTATTCTAGCCTCTCTTGGTTCCTCTCTCAGCTCTCGTTTTCTCCTTTCATAATTTTCCGTTCCCTCTCTCTCATAACTGACAATGTAAAAAATCTTTCTCTGTTGGACTGATTTTCAAATGAAAAATTTAAATGGATTCCAGCTTACTTGATAATATAGCACATTGATGCCTTTTAATTCTTTTAGAAAGCTTAATGAAAAAAGTTATTTAAAACATTGCCACCCATATTATACTGAATTCTGAGTGGTTCTATTTTTTATTTATTTATATAGCCACCCACCTAACTGACATATAAAGAGGTGATAGTCTTCTTCTCCTCCTCTTTCTTCTTCTTCAAATCCCCCCTCCTCCTCATGTGCTTCCATAGAAAGCAAGTTTATTCTTGTCAGAAATAGGAACTAATTGATTGCAAAAAGTTTTTAAAATGTTTTTTAGGGTTGCATTCATCTCTTCAGCTACAGGCTGCCCACCTCAAACTAAAGCATTGCCTTCTGTTATTACTTTGATTTTGCTGGCACTTTGCAAAAGTCATTTGAGCTTCATTACATATGACTGCAGTGGAATATGTTATTTAAGGAAAAACCAGCTGTATTATATAAAAAAGACTCAAGGGATTTTTTTAGCTGTGCTGTGCATTCTCTTTCATAACCACAGTGGGAAATGAACATATGTCCAAATCAAATAATGGCTGAAGTGCTTTCCTCCTTTTTTTTCTTTAACCTTTGTTATTCCAGCTGAGGAAAATTAACCAAGTATTCTTGATACAATAGGCACAGCATTTTGTTAACGTCCCCCTGCTAGAAGGTAGAGGTAATGTGGGCAAGAATGTACACAGAGTAAGACTGATATAAGTTTGAACCCCCAATTAGTTAACTCATATATCAATCACTCAGTTTAACTATAAGCCTTTTAGCACCCTTCCAACCTTTTAATATTTTATAATTTGTTCCCTTTTTCCCATTCCACAAGTTATGAGAAGAAGTTCTAAGGAGTAATTCTTCCCTATTTTTTGTGTAAAGAGAGATGTTTGGGCACACAATCTACTTTTGTAACATTTAGATATATTACAGATATCATTGTTGAGTTGAGTAAGACACCACTGAACTGCAACAAGCAACAACTTTATGATTTCTCCAGCTTGCACCAGTTGAAAATGCTTTGGCTGGGCTGTTTGACAATTGTGGCCTTCAAAGTGCCTTCATACTTACAGTTACAGCTCTCAGATCAGTGCTCTCCCTGTTTCTCAAAATTGTTTGATCAAAGGAATGTTATATGTGTCCATTTTTCATGTTAGGAACCTAACACCATACTTCTTCTTAACCCAACAAGCAGGTGTCTGCTTGTTCATAGTGAACAACCCTAGAAGTGGCTTGTGGTCCATAAAGAGTATGAAGTGGTGGCCATACAGATAGTCATGGAACTTTTTAACCCTGGCCACAATGGCCAAGGCCTCCTTGTCAATCTGTGCGTAATTGCACTCTGCAGATGACAGGGTCCTAGAATAGTAGGCGATGGGAGACTGTTTCCCATCAGCCGACAAATGGCTCAACACAGCCCCAACCCCATATGGTAATGCATCACACACGATGCAGACTGGTACCTTCTCATTAAAATGAGTGAGTAAAGAGTTTTAGGACAGCAGTGATTTGACTGCCTGGAAACTTCTTTCATGGATACTGGTCCAGTGCCACTGAGCCTTTTTGTCTTAGAGCCGGTGTAATGGCTCTGCCACTGCAGTCTTATGTGGGAAGAACGCATTATAAAAATTAAGAAGGCCCAAGAAGGCTTGAAGCTCTCCCTTGGACTTCAGAATTGGGGCCTGCTGAATTGCTTTCAGCTTTGAATCCACTGGATGAATGCCATTGGCATTGATGCAGAAGCCAAGGAACTCAGTTGACATTACTCCAATCTTGCACTTTTCTTTTTTTAAGTCCTGCTGTGCGGAACTGCTGAAGGATGGCTCTAAACTATTCAGCCAGGACCTCTATGGCTTCACCGGCAATGAGAACATCATCGAAGTAGGGGCAGACCCCTGGAATGTCCTTGAGTGTGTGCTCCATGACTCCCTGGAAAATCCCTGGGTCTACACTCACCCCAAACTGTAGGTACTTGACCTTGAAGGCCCCCCGATGGGTGACAATGGTTTGGGTGGCTGCCATGGCCTTGTCCACAGGCAGCTGTTGGTAGGCCTGTGCCAAATCTAATTTGGCAAACACACGGCCTCCTTGTAATGATGCCAAAATATGGCTGACAACTGGCACCAGGTACGCATTCTGTTGAAGTGCCCAGTTAATGGTACACTTATAGTCAGCACATATGCATACTTCTCCGTTGGCCTTAAGTGGCATTACTTTTTTTATTTTTTATTGTTTACATACATATGTTAATTTTCCAAACAATGTGCAAACTGAGTTCGTAATCCATTAATACATATACAAATTTCACTCTTTGGTTCTCTTTTCCAACCATTTATAAAATAAATTCCAGCTTTCATAATATACTGTTTCTTCTTTGTCTTTTAGTCTCATAGTTAGTCTGTCCATCTCTGCGCATTCCAGTATCTTCTTTATTAGCTCTTCTTCTGATGGTATTTGTTCATTTTTCCAGCATTGTGCATAGCTTATTCTTGCTGCAGTTATGATATGTAGAACCAAGTATGTATTTTGTTTATTAGTCTTTTCTGGTAATATACCTAATAAAAATAATTCAGAATTAAATGCTACATGTTCTCCTAATATATTTTATAGCCAAGCATGTATTTTTCTCCAATAAGCTTTTACTTTATCACACGTCCACCAAATATGATAATATGTACCTATATTATGTTTTTATTTCCAACATTTGCCTGATACATTTTTAAATTTTTTTGCTAATCTGGCTGGAGGTAAATGCCATCTATAAACATTTTATACAGATTTTCTTTGTATGCAGTTGACATTGTCAATTTGTAATTTCTCTCCCATAATTTTTGCCATTCTTCTAACTCTATATTATAACCAAAGTTCTCCGCTCATCTTGTCATTGTCCCTTTAATTTGTTCACTTTCCATCTCTAAAGTTAACAAAAAATTATACAAATTTTTAAATAGTTTCTCATCAGCAGTTAATAATATCAAACACATTTTGTTCTTTATAAAATCCATACATTTTCATGTCTTTTTCATATCTATTTTGTATTTGTAAATGTACCCACCATGCCATGTTGATACTGTGATGTTCCAGTTCTTGCTTCAATTTTTAATGTCCCATCAATATTTAAGATATCTTTATATGTCCACGTTTTTTCAAAATCTAACAAGTTTACATGTGAAAAAGCTTCAATTGTTGATAGCCACCTCGGAATTTTTACATATAATTTTGATTTTTTCCCATACAGTTATCAAAGCATTTCTAATACAGTGGTTTTGAAAATATATATGAATTTTGTTTTTCCCATACCATAGAAACACGTGCCATCCCAACTGTAAATCATGTCCCTCCAAACATAACAACCTTTTATTCCTAAGCATTATCCATTTTTGGAATCATCTTCAAAGGATCTTCCAAAATGAATACCAAATCATCAGCAAATGCTTGTAATTTATATGTTTCACCTTTTAACTCCAAACCTCTAATATCTATATCTTGTCTTATATTTTGATTTAAAACTTCCAAAGTAAAAATGAATAGCAGAGGGGAAAGAGTACATCCTTGCCTTGTGCCTTTTCTTATTTCAAAACTTTCAGTTCAATCTCCATTCACAATCACTTTTGCAGTTTGTTTACTATATATTGTTTTTACCATATTTATGAAATTCTGTCCAAAATCCATTACTTGTAGTTGATAAATTAAAAACTGCCATGAAAGATTATCAAATGCCTTTTGAGCATCTAAAAATACTAATGCCATTTGTTTCCCTGGATGTAATTCATAGTATTCCAGTATATCTATTATCATTCTTAAGTTGTTTTTAATTTGTCTCTTTGGTAAAAAGCCGTTTTGATCCGGATGTATAAATTCAACCAAATATTTTTCAATCTCTCTGCCATTATTGAAGTAAAAATTTTATAATCCACATTTAGTAGTGAAATCAATCTGTAATTCTTGATCTGGATCAGATCTGAATCATCTTTTGGTATTAGGGAAATATTTGCTTCAATCCATGTCACTGGCATTTTAGCTTCTATTAAAAGTCCATTACAAACATCTTTCAATGGATCGCTTAGTATTTCTTGCAAACTCTTGTATAGTTCTGCCGGAAGTCCATCTGGGTTTAAGTGGCATTACTATGGGGTCTCCCACACCCCACTGTCTACGGGCTGTAATACCCCCCTGACTGACTAGCTTGTCAAGCTTTGCATCGATTTTGGGTTTTAAAGCGAAAGGCACTCAACGAGGCTTGACCCGTATTGGCGTGACCAGGGGATCAAGCTTGAAGGCTATTGGAGGACCCTTGTACTCCCCTATGCTTGAACTGAAAACATCCACGAACTCATGGCAGACTGAAGACAAGTCTGCTGCCTGTGTTCGGTGAATGTCAGTTACTTGAATGCCCAGTGCATCAAACCAATTGAGCCCTATGAGGCTCATGTGTTGGCTTTCCACCACAACAACCTCTAGTGGGCCTGCAAACCCCTTGAAATTCACCAGAAGTGTGGCTTTGCCCTTGACCACCACTCGGGACTTTTGAAAGTCTGTGAGTAGTAGATTAGATGGCCAAAGTTTGACCCATCTGTTGCTGCAGTTGCATATGTGCTTAAATGTTCCTATGGAGATGATGGACATGGCTGAGCCAGTGTCCAGTTCCATTTTGCATGGAACTCCCTGAAGCTTGATCTGAAGACGAAGCTTCTGTTTAAGGCGGCGATGAGCACCAGTGCAGAATATGCACTGTTATACTGTTATATCTTCTGTTCTTTATGCATTAAGTGAGATGCATTTATGCATTTAAAGTGATTTAAAACAATTATGGCCAATACATTACAGTTTATATCAGAATTCTTTGGAATTTAATATTGCTTTTTAAAAATACAGTTCTGCTGCACCAAGCTTATCTCCTTTGGAAAGTTCTTTTTTATACTTAAGTATAAAACACCCATGTCTTACATAAGGCATCCATTCTCCAAAGTAGATTAGGAAGGAGAGGCACAACAGTAACGTGGTTGGCACTGCTTCTAAAAACGTTTCAAGTAATTTCATTAATTTTAAGCCAAATACCATTATTTATTTTACAAACAAATATTTTTGTTAACTGCTATGACCATGGTTAAAAGGTGCGGCAGTGGTTGGAGTGTGGTGCATGGTTGGTGTTAGGGCTCATTTTCCCACCAGGAAAACATACAGGGGAAAAGAAATGCTGCTATAGAAATCAAAGTTGAAGCCAGTTGCTCAGAAGGAGGCTTTAATTGAGAAATAAAATAACATACAACAATTCAGTTCTGGGACAGCTGACCACCTGGCTGGGTCTTTATGGATCTTTATAGGGTTCTGAGACTTTGAAGTAGAAATGGTTGTGCAATGAGGTGGCCTTTTTGTGTCTTTTGCTAGTTTGAAAAGGGTGTTGGGTGATCTTTATTGTGCAGCACTTGTTTGTTATAAATGGAGCCATCTAGATAGGCAACATCGACTTTCAATAAGCTTGTTATCTCTAAGTGCCAGCATCTGCTTGCAGTTAGTGCCTTGCTACAATGTTTCTTTAGCAAGTGTCTGGCTGGTTTGTGAAATGTGCCTCAGGTGGTTTTTTATTAGTGGCTTGACTTTCAGGATTTTCTGAGGCATTTCTTACTGCTGGTTTCTCTTGGAAAAATGGTGTGTGTGTGTGTGTGTGTGTGTGTGTGTGTGTGTGTGTGTGTGATTACTTCTCACAGGAGTCTGGGTGTGTGTGAATACTTCTTACAATAGGGATATATTCCAAGTAATTCTACGGATAGGCACCAGAAAGAATTTACCATGGATTGGGAATCTGCTCTGAATGAAAGAGAAAGAATGGAGAAAAAAACAGCTAGCCCTGTTTTTCTTTTAGTTGTTTTTTTTTAAATAGTCACTGAGGTAAACATGAAATCAACCAAGATCCTTCTCAGTCCTTTTGTTACTTGGGCCACTGCGCATGTGGGAACATTTGCAACATTCAGCAAATAGCTAAAAAAATATAATATGTATTCTGCACTATGATATCTACTCTGGAAATGGCTGCTATGAAATGATGTGTTAAACTATTTTTCCTTTTTAAGGAAATGTATGCAGACTACATACATTGGAAACTTATGGGCCCAGAGGTCTGCTGAAAGAAGCTTCTACTAATGGGGTAGCCCAGAAGTGAAAACATAAAGATCACTTTGGATTATACTTCACTGAGCCAAAAACAAATCAGCTCAATTACTCATATGTATGTTGCCAGGAAGACAGGAAGAAGTTTCTAGTTTGAATCAATGAAGCCAACAAAAGTTTTCTACTGACATTATCCAAGCCTGCTCTTCAGAGTTCAGTATTGGTTTTTCATAAAGTTATCTATTAACCTTTCCTTTTCGGAGGCCCTATTTATGACCCAAGTGGAGTCCCTTTTGCAATAGGAATCAGGGAGATCATTATTCCAAATCATTTTCTGCAGTCAGAAAGAAAGAGTTTGCACTGAATGGGGCTTGTAGTATCTGTTCATATTTCCATATCAAAGTGCTTTAAAAGTCAAACTAACATGGCAGTTTCCCATTCATGAAATGAGACTATGGGCAATTCTACATTTCAGCTTATATTTTCTGTCCCCCTCCACATGCTGCTTCCAGCTGTTTCTTAAGCCATCTTTAAAAATTCTAGTCTGAACTGATCTGACAATGGGGCTGGGGTGATTCTTAGTCTGAGTTATGACCACTGCAGGCCTGATTGATCTGACCTGTGATTCTTGTCCTGCCCATCCTCTAGGCAAGGCAAACCATGCTCCCTCCTTCTAGGGGTGGATTGTGCCTGCTCAATAGTCTCTGTGTCTTTCCTTTCCTTTTTCCTTTTATCCCCCTCCCTCCCTTTCCCATAGATTTCTTCATTCTCACTTTCCCACAGTATCTCTTTGACATAATACAGATCCTTTCTTTTTCTCCCCTTATGCTTCCCTTGATGCTCAAACAATGAAAACAATAGGAAAGAAGTTGTTCTTTTGTTTCTACATTCCTCTAGAGTTTCATGGAAATTTTATGGTGGGGAAGAACTGAAAGTTTCATAACAATAAAATAGTAATGTTCTTAAGTTTCATTCATTCATCAAATTTCAGAGCTGCCAGACTTGGAATGACTCTTGGCATTAGAGCTTAAAAGATGTTTAAAACACGGGGTGAAGGGAGATGAAAATCTCTATGGACAGAGGGTAGGAAAGCAAGAGGAGGATGTTTCACCAACCTGGACAGAAATAGAATGGGTGACTGCAGGAGATGAAAGACTTGTGAGAGCTTCTGGTGTTCTGGAGAGTTTATTTAATGAAGGGACTATCAGTGGATCAGCTGAAAGATTGTAGCAAAAATGAGCTAAATCAGTTAAAAATAGAGCACCCTAGGAGAAGCAGGCTACACAGGGCAGTGATCAGAGGAGAGGCAGCATAGTAGGCACTGCAGCCAGTTGGAACATGGGCTTCTACTGGAATGAAGTGCTGAAGACGATCTGCTCCTGAAGGACATCTTAGGATGTGACTAGAAACCGAGTATGGAGTGCATTTTCAATAGGCTGGAAATGTAGGGAAGAGGCTGTCATCCATTTCTGCATTCATGAAGCAGTGATACACAAGGAAAAATTATGGCTTTTCCCAAACCTATGCAGGTTGTGGTTTAATAGTCTCTTGGCTGTTTATCCCATCTGAACTTGAAGCATTAAAACAATTGGAAAAGATTTCAGTAGAGTTTGGAAACAATATTCTACAGATTGACATATTCGATGTTATTACCCTTGCAAACTCTAATATTTCTTATAAATATGTCTCTATATAATATTATGTACAGGTAGTTCTCAACTTACAACAGTTCATTTAGTGACCATTCAAAGTTACAACAGCACTGCAAAAAGTGACATATGACCATTTTTCACTCTTATGACCATTGCAGTATCCCATGGTCACATGAACAAAATTCAGATGTTTGGCAACTGACTCATATTTATGTTGGTTGCAATGTCCTGGGGTCATATGATCACCTTTTGCAACCTTCTGACAAGCAAAGTCAATGGGGAAGTCAGATTCACTGAACAACTGTGTTATTAACCTAACAGCTGTAGTGATTCACATAATAACTGTTTCAAGAATGGTCATAAAATGGGGCAAAACTCACTTAACAAATGTTTCACTTAGCAACAGACATTTTGGGCTCAGTTGTGGTCATAAGTCAAGGACTACCTGTATACCAATTGATTTCTTATGTATGTTTAATAGGAACTTGTTTGACATACTGTAATCCCAGTTTTCTAAAAGTCATTCTCAAAATGTGATTGGTGATTTATATTGCTCCTACCTAGTGGATTAGTTTTTCAGTTTTCTGGTTTAATTAAAAGCAACTGCTCTGCATTTACAAAGGATGCATGTGCCTTCCATGAAGAAAAGGAAACTATTTCAGATGGGAAACATTGGATATGCATCCAAATTTGTGCACCTGCAGAAAAATAAAAGAATTACAATTACATAAAACTGAAACATTTATTTTGTGTACAGGACTACAATCTCATACAGTATTCTTATTTAAAATCTGGCAACAGATTATAAACAGCATTTTGAAAGTGTGTATAGGGATGTGAGGTCGTCTACAAATGAACTTTTTAAATACTATTGTTGTTAGCTGCGAAGTCGTGTCCGACCCATTGCGACCCTATGGACAACGTTCCTCTAGGCTTTCCTGTCCTCTACCATCTTCTGGAGTCCATTTAAGCTCACGCCAACTGCTTCAGTGACTCCATCCAGCCACCTCATTCTCTGTCGTCCCCTTCTTCTATTGCCCTCAATCTTTCCCAGCATTAGGCTCTTCTCCAGTGAGTCCTTCCTTCTCATTAGGTGGCCAAAGTATTTGAGTTTTAGCTTCAGGATCTGGCCTTCTAAAGAGCAGTCAGGGTTGATCTCCTCTAGGACTGACCAGTTTGATCGCCTTGCAGTCCAAGGGACTCGCAGGATGTCACTGCATGTTTTTTAGTTTTGCCAGCTTCGCTCATTTCTAATCATACATCTTTTTCTGCTCTGCACTGTGTATTGTCTTATCTTGTAACCATAGTGACTCCAGCTATGTCCAGCCAATGTTTTGGTTTTAAACAGTTTTGTGCGCAGGCCTAGAAAAAGTTCAGTTTCTGTTTTACTTTCTCCTTCTGCCTTATGAGAGAATGTAGTTAGTCTAGGTCTTTTGTTTTCTCATTAAAAGTTTTACTATAGAATATGCCTTGGATTTCTTTTCTTTGATATTGACCATGCAAATGAACCACGGTCCATCCACCTCTGGTCGGACTGTTAATTGTTCCGCGACATTTGGTCCCCGAGGATGGTTTATTTTTATTTTCAAGATTTATTGATAGGCAATTAGCCAGGCAGTTAGTCCGGCACTGAGGAGGCTGTGATTAATTGCTGCAAATATGCCGAGGAAAAGGAGAAAGAAGAAGGCCGGTTATCTCTCTGCTGAGGAGGAGGCAGCCGTTTCACAAAGAGCTCTTCCTTCACATTTACAGACTCCGTTGGCATCGGCTACACGTCTTGGAGAAGCAGCCTCTGAGCCAAGGTCAGTTTCACCATTTTCTGTTTTTACAGACTCTCAAGCTGATGCCCCAGTTCTAACCTCTGCTCATGGGGATCAGGCTGATTATGAGAGATTTGGTGCTAGACCTAAGGCTTCACTAGGGAAGGAGGTGAGCTATTATCCTCCAAGCCCTGAGCAAACTGTGCAGGAGAAGGCTTTGCAAAGTTATTATGAACAAATTGAAGTTTGTGAGAAAGAGCTGCTAAATGCAAAGTTGTGTGCAGCATGGTATGAAAAGCATGAGAGAGCCTCTGCTGGCATTCAGTTTTCAGAATCGGCCATTTTGCCTCCCTCTTCACAAGCAAAGCCACACCCACAAGGGATCGCCATTTTGCCTTCTTCCTCAAAGACAGAGGCACGCCCACAGTGGAATCTTGTGTCAGACGAATGGGAGCCTGACTGTCTTCTGTGTCAAAGAATGCAGAATGCATTTTCACAGATATCCCTTCAGCAGGCATCGCTCCAAGCTGCCACACCTGCTCATTCATTGGGAGCTTCAGCTAGAATGCCTATTAATACTGATACTATTAAAGTTCCTGTCTCAGATGGAGCACAGCAGCCTTCACCCCAAGTGCAGCCTCCACTGGTTCCTCAAATACAAAGGCCAGTGCTGACTGCAGGCCAACTTACTGTAGCAGCTCAAGCGCCAGCACCTTCTGCTGGCCAGGGTAGCATTGCAGCTCAAGTACAGCCACCCCCAGCACCATTACCTGTAGCAGCTTCAGTGCAACTGCCGCAGGCCCTGGCACAGGCGCCACTGGTGCCCCCTGCAGGCCAAGTCCCAATTGCACAACCTGCACAGCCAGTACCCCAATTGCATGTTCCTCAACAGGCACCCTCTATTGTACCACTGGATGGTGATTCAAAACTGAAGTGGTCAGGACAGAATTACAGGGCATGGGTCAGTGAAGTTGGACTTTTGCTTCGTAGAGAAGGTACCCATGTGATGGTGTTTAATCCTCCTGCCCAGCCATGGCCTCCTGACATATGGAGAGCATGAATAATAGAGCATGCACAACGTTATTGATATCCATGGACACTGAATTGCAGCTCACTTTTTCACAAGATGCAACTGCCCAACAAATTTGGGCTCAATTAGAAACATTTTACCGGCCTACGTCCATTGAGTCTACATGTTTGCTTTTATCCGAGTTCCATGGTTCTAGATTAAAACCTGGTGAGCATATTGGAGAACACTTAACTAAAATGAAAGGAATAAGAAAAGAACTGGGTGAAAAAGGCTATCCTATTGATGACTTTCAAATGATCAGCATTATCATTAACTCTTTGAATTATGAATGGAAAGATGCTATTTCCAAGATTAATCAAGTGCCTATTGCTCAACGCACAGTGGATCATGTATGCAGAATTTTAACCAAAGAAGAGGCACTTATGCAAGCTGCGCCACATTTAAGGGAACCACCTGCATCGAAGGCTCCAGTGAGATGTCCCTTCCGTGGAAGAGCCTACGTTCCAAGAATGCCAAGATGCTACATCTGCAATCGTGTGGGACATGCCACCCGGGATTGTCCCCAATGGTTTCCAGCGCCCGCCATGTACCAGCCCAGAGGAACAGATTCCAGAGGAGGCAGAGGTAGAGGCGGACGACAAGGTCGTGGTCCCAGGCGTGATCCTCAAGCTCCACTTGCCACATTGGTTGTAACCAACGATCCACAGCCTCAACCAGAGTATGACAGACGCCTACTTTGGACTTTGGACAGCGGAGCAGCATTACATGTTACCTACAGAAAAGAGCTTTACACAGAGATGCACGAGCCTGAACCTGAACTTCGTGAACTGTACTTTTTTTCAAATCATCCTGTTCAGGTCATGGGAAAAGGAACTGTCTACATTAAAGAGCTTGGTGCATTCATTCCCGATGTTTACTACGTACCATCAGCTAATAGTAGTTTGCTTAGTCAGAGTCACTTGTCTAGGGTATTAAAATTCCAGGTACACCATCTTGAAAAAGCAAGTTATGTAGTTAAAGATGGAGATATTGTTGCTGAAACCATATTGATTGGTGGTGTTTATTACTTAAAACCAAAGTCTAAGCCGCAAGAGCAGGCAAGTATACCAGTTCCAAAAAGGGAGAGCACAGGCCCAGTGAGAGGTGTCCCAGAGAGAGATCCTGTTGCTACTCCAAAGGATCCTAAAGCCAATAAAAGGACAAATAAGACACAGGTTGCTCACAGCAAGCCTGAGGTTCCTAATAAAAATGTTAATGTTGAGAATTCACTAACAGGTAAACCTTTGCATTCCAGGTGTATCCATAAGTGGCATAGAAGATTGAGTCATGCCAGTTTCCGTGTTCTGAAGAAGATGCCAGAGTTCGCAAGAGGTTTGGATCTTAAGGGGTGTAAGGTGTTCTTGGACTGTGCTGTCTGCAAGAAAGCCAAATCTAAAGCAGCAGCAATTCCACAACGCGCTACATGCCTGTCAACACACATTTTTGATTTGGTACACACTGACATAGAGGGTCCTTTTGCACCAACAATTGGTGGTAAAAAATATTTCTTGACAATTGTTGATAATTACTCTAGATATGGTTATGTATTTCCTATGAGAGAGATCTTTAAAGACTTTGCCAATCTTGTCTATACCCAATTCGAAGTCAGCATTGCCAGAATTCAGAGTGATCGTGGTGCTGAATTCATGTCTCAGTGTTTCCAGGACTGGATGCGTAAGAGTGGGATACTACACCAGACCTCAGCTCCTTACACTCCAGCTCAGAATGGAGTGGCAGAACGCAGAAATGGAGTTCTGCAAACCATGATGCGTTGCCTCCTTGAAGATGCTAACCTCAGTCTTCCATACTGGGGTGAAGCTATCAAATATGCTAACCATATCATCAACCGCACTTGGAGTAGTGTGATAAATCAGACCCCTTATTTCATGTTATATGGACACAAGCCTGACCTCTCACGTCTCCATATTTTTGGTTCCTATGCTATGGTCAATATTCCTTTAGCCCAAAGAAAGAAAGGGGGTCCTGCAGCAAAAAGGATGAGATTTATGGGCATTGATGATAATTCAAAATGGAGCAAATACATAGACTCTCATCACGTCGTAGTGATTTCACAATCTGCTGTTTTTGAGGAAGATACTGACTGGTCCAGGATTTATTCTAACGATCCTGGAGTTTATTTTCCTAGAGATGATGCTGCTGATGCCACGCAGCCTGATGGTCAAGATGCACAGGCGAATGTTCCTTCCACGAGTTCTTCTCAACCCACTGTTCCATCTCCGCAAGCTGCCAATGCTGCTGGCGATGAAGACGAGGACGAAACGGAAGAAGAATGGACGGTTGGCCCGAGACGTTATAAGAGGACCACAAAGGAAATTCCTCCAAAACGGTATTCATGGCAAGTAACCAAAGCACCTTTACCTTTGATTTGTAATGTTACACTTCCTCCTGAGACGTTCACACAAATCAAACATCTTCCTGAATCAGAGCAAGATAAATGGTTTGAGGCAATGCAGGCTGAAATGGACAGTCTAAAGAAACTTCAGGTGTTTACGCCTGCAAGCCCTCCAGCAAACAAGAAAGTCATTGGCACTCGATGGGTCTACAGAATTAAAAAGAAGCCAAATGGTGAATCGCTGTACAAGGCTAGACTTGTAGCCCAGGGTTTTGCTCAACGTTATCCTGAGGACTATACAAATACCTATTCACCCACAGTGCGGACGGAGAGTGTGAAAATCGCCTTAGCCACTGCAACTATCCTTGGCCTAGAAGTTTTACAGTTTGATGTTGAAACAGCTTATTTACATGCTGATCTTGATGAAGAAATTTATGTCAAAGGTCCTCCAGGTTTCCGACAGCAAGAAGGGGATACTTGGTTTCTACACAAAAGTCTTTATGGTCTGAAACAGTCTGGTTTAATGTGGTACTTATGTCTTTCTGACAAACTAAATTCAATGGGCTTTATTAAGTCCAAAACAGATGAATGCGTGTTTACAAAAAGATCTGATAATAGGTATGAGATAATTCTTGTTTATGTTGATGATATTGTTTATATTGGTCCAAATAAGCAGATGAGTGAATTTTTTGTTAACGCTTTACAACAGTTTTTCACATTGAGGTCTTTAGGACATATTAACACTTATTTAGGTGTTCAAGTTACCAAAACTCAGAAGGGGTTCAGTCTTACACAGGAAGATAAAATTGAACAACTATTGCATCACTGCAACATGAAGGATGCTAAACCTGTGAGTATACCCATGCAAACCGATTTTCACAACTTGACACATGAACCGAGTCCTGAGTTCGAGGATCAAACACTTTATCGCTCACTCATTGGGTCGCTGCTATATATTAGTAGTTGGACTAGACCTGACATTGCACTTAGTGTTAATCTCCTATCACGACACGTAGGCAAGGCAAAACAGTTTCATTGGACATGTGTTAAGAAATTATTGAGATATCTAAAACACACAAAAGACATGAAGTTATTGTTAGAACCCACACATACTGACTATGCAGAGTTATGTTGTTATGCAGATTCAGATTGGGCAAGTGATAAGAAATCACATAAAAGCACTTCAGGTTATATGATGTTTTTGAATGGATGTCCTGTTTACTGGCATGTGCGTAAACAGAATTTTGTTTCTTGTTCTTCTACAGAAGCTGAGTATGCTTGTGTTTCAGATGCATGTAATTCTCTAACGTGGTTTGATGCCTTAGTCACAGATATCTGGACACCTCCGATTCAACCAATCACTGTGATGGAGGACAACGAAACTGTGGTCTATATATCTGAGAATCGCTTTACAGGTTCCAGGTCTAGACACATTGACATCCGTTACCAAAATATAAGACAAGCAGTTCAACAAGGTTTTGTCAAATTGCAGTATGTGCCTACACATGACCAAATTGCTGATATGATAAACCACTTCCTACAGCCCAACACGAGTACCTGCGCAAGAAGATGTGCCTTATCTGATTTTCTGCTTCGCTGACAAAAGAAGGGGATGTCACTGCATGTTTTTTAGTTTTGCCAGCTTCGCTCATTTCTAATTGTACATCTTTTTCTGTTCTGCACTGTGTATTATCTTATCTTGTAACCATAGTGACTCCAGTTATGTCCAGCCAATGTTTTGGTTTTAAACTGTTTTGTGCGCAGGCCTAGAAAAAGTTCAGTTTCTGTTTTACTTTCTCCTTCTGCCTTATGAGAGAATGTAGTTAGTCTAGGTCTTTTGTTTTCTCATTAAAAGTTTTACTATAGAATATGCCTTGGATTTCTTTTCTTTGATATTGACCATGCAAATGAACCACGGTCCATCCACCTCTGGTCGGACTGTTAATTGTTCCACGACACAGGAGTCTTCTCCAGCACCATAGTTCAAAGGCGTCAATTCTTTGGCACTCAGCCTTTCTTATGGTCCAACTTTCACTGACATACATTGCAACTGGGAAGACCATAGCCTTGACTATACGCACTTTTGTTGACAGGGTGATGTCTCTGCTTTTTAGTGTACTGTCTAGATTTGCCATGGTTTCCACCCGAGGAGCAAGTGTCTTTTAATTTCTTGGCTACAGTCCCCATCTGCAGTGATCTTGGAGCCCAGAAAAATAAAATCTGTCACTACCTCTATTTCTTCCCCATCTATTTGCCAGGAATTGAGAGGGCCGGATGACATGATCTTGGTTTTTTTAATGTTAAGTTTCAACCCAACTTTTGCACTCTTCTTCTTCACCCGCAACAAGAGGATCTTTAGTTCTTCTTCACTTTCTGCCATTAGAGTGGTATCATCTGCATATCTTAGGTTGTTGATGTTTCTTCCGGCAATCTTAATTCCAACTTTTGATTCATCTAGCCCTGTCTTTCTCATGATGTGCTTTGCATATAAGTTAAATAGGCAGGGCGACAGTATACAGCCTTGCCGGACTCCTTTCCCAATTTTAAACCAATCAGTGGTTCCGTGTCTAGTTCTCACTGTTGCTTCTTGGCCCACATATAAATTTCTCAAGAGACAAATAAGATGGTCTGGTACACCCATCTCTTTAAGAACTTGCCACAGTTTGTTATGATCCACACAATCAAAGGCTTTAGCATAGTCAATGAAGCAGAAGTAGATGTTTTTCTGGAACTCTCTAGCTTTCTCCATGATCCAGCGTATGTTGGCAATTTGATCTCTAGTTCCTGTATCTTTTCAAAATCCTGCCTGTACTTCTGGTAGTTCTCAATCCACATACTGCTGGAGTCTAGCTTGTAGGATTTTAAGCATAACTTTACTAGCATGAGAAATGAGTGCAATGGTGTGATAGTATGAACATTCTTTGGCACTGCCTTTCTTTGGAATTGGAATGTAAACTGATCTTTTCCAATCCTGTGACCACTGTTGAGTTTTCCAAATTAGCTGGCAAATTGAGTGTAGCACTTTTACTGCATCGTCTTTTTAAGATTTTGAATAGCTCAGCTGGAATACTGTCACCTCCACTAGCTTTGTTGTTGCTCAGCTTTTCTAAGGCCCACTTCACTTCACATTCTAGGATGTCTGGCTCAAGGTCAGTGACCACCTCATTGTGATTGTCAGGGATGTTAAGCTCATTCTTGTGTAGTTCTTCTGTGTAATTTTGCCACCTCTTCTTAATCTCTTCTGCCTCTGTTAGGTCCCTGCCATTTTGGTCCTTTATCATGCCCATTTTTGCATGAAACGTTCCCTTCATCTCCAATTTTCTTTCTCTGGTCCTCCCTATTCTATTGTTTTCTTCTATTTCTTTGTACTGTTCATTTAAGAAGGCATTCTTATCTCTTCTAGCTATTCTCTGGAATTCTGCATTCAATTGGCCATATCTATGTTTTTCTCCCTTGCCTTTCGCTTCCCTCCTTTCCTCAGCTATTTGCAAAGCTTCCTCAGACAGCCATTTTGCTTTCTTGCATTTCTTTTTCTTTGGGATGGCTTTGGTTGCTACCTGTTGTACAATGTTGCGAACCTCTGTCCATAGTTCTTCAGGCACTCTGTCTATCAGATCTAATTCCTTAAATCTATTTGTCACCTCTACTGTATTTTCAACAGGGATATGATTTAATTCATACCTGAGTGGCCTAGTGCTTTTCCCTACTTTCTTCAGTTTAAGCCTAAACTTTGCAATGAGAAGCACAATAAGCCACAGTCAGCTCCTGGTCTTGTTTTTACTGACTGTATAAAGCTTATCCAACTTTGGCTGCAGAGCATATAGTCAATCTGATTTCTGTGTTGACTGTCTGGTGATGTCCATGTGTAGAGCCGTTTCTTGGGTTGTTGGAAAAGAGTGTTTGCTATAACCATCATATTCTCTTGACAAAATTCTATCAGCCTGTGCCCTGCTTCATTTTGTATTCCAAGGCCAAACTTGCCTGTTATTCCGGTTATCTTTTGGCTTCCTACTTTAGCATTCCAATCCCCCATGATGATAAGGACATCATTTTTTGGTGTTAGTTCTATAAGGTGCTGTAGGGCTTCATAGAACTGGTCAATTTCATCCTCTTCAGCACTGGTGGTTGGGGCATAGACTTGGACTACTGTGATATTGAATGGTTTGCCTTGGATTCGAACTGAGATCATTCTGTCATTTTGAGGATTGTATCCCAGTGTTGCTTTTCCTACTCTTTTATTGACTATGAAGGCTACTCCATTTCTTCTGAGGGATTCTTGCCCGCAGTAGTATACCTGATGGTCATCTGAATTAAATTCACCCATTCCTGTCCATTTTAGTTCGCTGATACCTAAGATGTTGATGTTCAGTCTTTTTTTTATTATTAAAAATTTTAGAATACATTTTATCTTTAACAAACAACAAAAAAAAGAAAAAGAAAAAAAAAACCCAGCCCCCTTCCCTCCCACCCTCCCCAACCCTCCCCAACCCCACCCTCCCTTTCCCCTCCCCCCCCCACTTCCCAGAGCAGAATACAGGGTATAAAAATACAAACAATCATAATCTAGCTTACGCAAACAATCCTGAACTATATAGACTATCGAACTTTAACTCATATAGATAAACTCCAAACATATATATACAGTATACATCATATCAATAATTATTCAAAAAACAAGATAATACTTTTCAATCTACCCAATAAAAATCACAAATAAAACAATTTATATCAATTGTCTAAAGCTGTTCTTCTTCCCAACTAAGCTTTAAATTCATATTATCCTGATATATTATACAAAGTAAAGTACCATAGATTACTTCCAAACTTAAATTTTTTTTATATAATCACATCATTCTTATATTCTTATATTCTATTACCTACTCCAATATTGCCCATAAAAGTATTACAAATTAATTCCAATCACACATAAAACAATTTATATCAGTTTTATAAAACTATTCTTCTATCCAACTAAACTTTAACATACTAAAACCAAGTTTATACAACCTTTCCTTCACCTAATGTATTATACAACTTAAAATACCATACATTACCTTCCAGGCTTAAAACTTTCCATCCAAATAACAAAGCATAACCTACAGAATATCAATAAACACTACTACAAATCTTCCCAATTAAATTTTCATAATCATCTTAAAACTAAAGCAGCACAAGATATTATATAATTATTTTATAAGGGTGAAAAATGAATCCCCAAATACTTAATCCTTCTAGCATCCTTATTACATTATTATCTCTTGCAATTATGCAACTAAATCCTCAGGTTTGCTTCATTCTTCCAGAAGCAGCACACCTCTTCCAATTTCTGGCCTTCTCCCATGGTGATGAAATTTGACCCACTCCTGTAGCTTTCACATCTGTCTGCGTTAACCCTTCAACATCTTGTGGATTCTCTCTGGAACGTTGAGGCTCTCTGTCACCTTTTTTCTTTGTAGACTCCAAAGACAGTATGGGGACTGCTTTTAAAACATTACTGTAAAAGTCATGTGCCTGAATCACCGTGGTAAAACAATGCCTCGTACCTTCATAAGTCACCACCATACCCTCTGGTATTTGCCATCTAAACTTAATATCATGTCGTCTCAATTCTTGTGTCAAAAAAGCAAATTCCTTCCTTTTTCTTAAAATTCTTGCAGGAATCTCTTTTAAAATCAAAACTTTTTGCTCATCCATTACAAAATCAATATTATAGGAGGCCTGGATAACTTCATTTCTAATCTTTCTCTTTGTAAAATAAACCACCACATCTCTGGGTAATTTCCTTTGTCTTGAAATCCACAAATTAACACGGAAGATTGATGTTGATGTTCAGTCTTGTCATCTCTTGTTTGACCACGTCCAGCTTGCCTTGATTCATGGATCTTACATTCCAGGTTCCTATGGAGAAAAAATCTTTACAGCATCGGACTTTCCTTTCACCACCAGACACAACCACAGCTTAGCATCCTTTTGGTTTTGGCCCAGTCGCTTCATTCTTTCTGGTACTAGCCCTCTGCTCTTCCCCAGTAGCATATTGGATGCCTTCTGACCTGAGGGGCTCATCTTCCAGCGTCATATTGTTTTGCCTTTTGGTACTGTCCACAGGGTTTTAATGGCAAAGATACTGGAGTGGGTTGCCATTTCCTTCTCCAGTGGATCACGTTTTGTCAGAACTCTCTGCTATGACCTTTCCATCTTGGGTGGCCCTGCACAGCATAGCTCATAGCTTCATTGAATTACGCAAGCCCCTTCACCACAACAAGGCAGTAATCCATGAAGGGGTTAAATACTATATTGCCCTTCTATTAAAATAACTTGTGGAATGCTGCCAATCGCAGTGTGAAAAAATTTAACTCATTTAGGCTACCTTAGTTTTGGATTGTGAAAGATCACTAACTTGCTTAATTTCCTTAATCACACCTGCGGAGCTTAGGACTGCCCCCGACCTCCGTTCATTCCGCCGGGACCTGAGGACCTGGCTCTTTGAGCTCTCTGGCCCAGGCTGAGAATTTTCTTTTAAA
Source organism: Vipera ursinii (assembly GCF_947247035.1). Classification (NCBI taxonomy): domain Eukaryota; kingdom Metazoa; phylum Chordata; class Lepidosauria; order Squamata; family Viperidae; genus Vipera; species Vipera ursinii. The sequence continues at coordinate 71,000,087 of NC_139514.1, forward strand.
TACCCTGTAAACTGCCCTGAGTCCTTCGGGAAAGGGCGGTATATAAATCTAAATAAATAAATAAAAATAAATAAAGTTTTCCTATATTACATGAACATGTAATTCATTTTTAATGAAAATGACAATCAGCAGCAGCCAATGTATTCCTCTCTGTCAAGTTACTGATACATTTAGTATAACCAGAATAGAATAGAATAGAATAGAATAGAATAGAATAGAATAGAATAGAATAGAATAGAATAGAATAGAATAGAATAGAATAGAATAGAATAGAATAGAGCTGGAAAGGACCTTGGAGGTCTTCTAATCCAGCCATCTTCTCAAGCAGGAAAATGTATACTGTAAGACCCACATCAGCTAACCACCCAAGAAAGCAGAACTCTTGAAACAGGCATTGTCTCAAAGGGAAACTTTTATTAGGGGTTAGTGACAGTAGGGTAGTCAAGGCGAGATCTGGGGAAAATCCTGCTTAAATGGTATAGTTAAACCAGCAATATTCCTGCTCCCACCAGAATCATAATGTCCATTTGAAATCCAACCAATCCACAGGTGGCAACAATGTGCAGGTATCTGGCACAGTTGGTGCGCATCTCAATATCTTCTCCAGTTTCATTTCTCTGTAACCGTCTCTCTGATAAGGGAGACACATTCCTTTCTCACATGGATAGAAGTAAAAGAAGAAAAGCAGAAAGCAAAAGTTATCCCAAGTGAAAGCAAATATCCCCCCTTCCCCCCAACTAAATGGCAGGCCCCAAAGCAAAGCACAAGAATATAAGGGAGCACCCACAATTTCTGAAGGCAAACTGTTCCACTGGTTAATTGTCTTCCCTGTTAGGAAGTTTCTCCTTAATTCCAGGTTGCTTCTTTGTTTGATCAGTTTCTAACCATTGTTTCTTGTCCTGTCCTCTGGTGCTTTGGAGAATAATTTGACTTCCTCTTCTTTGTGGCAGCCCCTCAGATACTGGAATATTGCTATCATGTCCCCCCTATTTCTTCTTTTCTTTAGACTAGCCAAACCCAAGTCCTGCAGCCATTCGTCATATGTTTTAGTTTCTAGGCCTTGGATTATCTTAGTTGCTTTTCTCTTAACTTTATCCAAGGTCTCAATAATTCTTTTGTAGTATGGTGACCAAAATTGGATGCATTATTCGAGGTGTGGTCTTGCTAGGGTTTTATAAAGTGGTATTAATACTTTGCATGATCTTGATTCTATGCCTCTCTTTATACAACCCAGGATTGTATTAACATTTTTGGCTGCTGTTGCACACTGCTGGCTCATAGTTAAGTGATCATCCACTAGAACTCCAAGGTCTCTCTGACAGTTACTGTTTTTGAGCCAGGTCTCTCCTAATATGTACTTATAGCTTTGATTTTTCCTGCCTAAATGTAAAACTTTGCTTTTCTCCACATTTTGTTGGATAGGGCTCATTGTTCAAGTTTGTCAAGATCTTTTTGGATCCTGAGCTTGTCTTGTGCGGTGTTAGCTATTTCTGCCAGTTTAGTGTCATCTGCAAATTTGATGAGTTACCCTTCTATTCCCTCGTCTAAGTCATTTATGAAGATATTGAAGAATACTGGGCCTAGGATGGAGCCTCGTGGTACCCCACTCTTACTTCTCTCCATGTGAATGCAGTACCATTGAGGACTACTCATTAAATATTTATTTATTCATTTATTTATTTATTTATTTATTTATTTATTTGTTTGTTTGTTTGTTTTTATATACCACCCTTCTCCCGAGGGACTCGGAGCGGTGTACAGAGTAAGGTTGGTATACAGATTGAACAATAGTGAAAAACAATAGTAAAAACAACTGAGACCCCAAGAGCTATCAGGCCAGGCCGGACTGCTGGAACAGGTAAGTTTTTAAATCGCGCCGGAAGGTGCGGAGGTCGGGGGCCATCCGGATTTCGGTAGGCAAGCAGTTCCAGAGGGCTGGCGCACCCACTGAGAATGCCCTCCCCCTGGGGGCCACCAGCCGACATTCCTTGAGCGGTGGCACCCTGAGGAGGCCCTCTCTGTGGGAGCGCACAGGACGGAGGGGTGTTGACGTTGGCAGAAGGTGCTCCCGTAGGTAGTCCGGACCCATGCCATGTAGGGCTTTGTATGTCATTGTTAGCACCTTGAATTTCACTCGGAAGGCAACTGGAAGCCAGTGCAGCGCACGGAGGAGAGGTGTGATATGGGAGTATTGGGAGGCCCCCAAAAGTGTCTGTGCAGCTGCACTTTGCACCAGTTGAAGCTTCCGAGTGGCTCTCAAGGGCAGCCCCATGTAGAGAGCGTTACAGTAGTCTAGGCGAGAGGTCACAAGTGCATGGGTGACTGTACGTAAGGCATCCAGGTCCAGATATGGTCGTAGTTGGCGCACCAGTCAAACCTGGGAGAAGGTCCCCTTGGTCACAGCTCCTATGTGATCTTCCAGGGATAGCTGCGAGTCTAGGAGGACACCCAGGTTGCGGGCCCTATCAACAGGGGGTAATAACTCATCCCCGATGTTAAGGGATGGAATGATCTGAGTATCCTGGCTTGCCGGTACGTACAGCCATTCAGTCTTGTCCGGGTTGAGTTGAAGCCTGTTCCTCCCCATCCATTCCCGGACCACATTCAGGCAGCGGGACATCACGTCGAGGGCATCACTGATGCTGTTTGGAGTTGAGATGAAAAGCTGGGTGTCATCAGCATACTGATGGTACCCTACTCCAAAACCACGAATGATCTCACCCAGCGGTTTCATGTAGATGTTGAACAGGAGAGGCGAGAGGACCGAACCCTGAGGGACTCCGCAAATGAGAGGCCTCGAGGTCGACCTCTGTCCCCCTGCCAGCACCGACTGCGAGCGACCCTGGAGAAAGGAGGAGAACCACCGCAGAACCGTGCCTCCCACTCCCAGTCCCCTGAGGCGCCGCAGCAAGATACCATGGTCGATGGTATCGAAAGCCGCCGAAAGGTCTAATAAGACTAGGACAGAGGAATGGCCCCGGTCCCGGGCTCTCCAGAGATCATTCATCAGAGCGACCAATGCCGTCTCCGTGCTGTAGCCCGGCCTGAAGCCCGATTGGCACGGGTCTAGATAAACCGCTTCAACCAGGACCTGAGGAAGTTGATGCGCCACCACGCTCTCAACAACCTTCGCAAGGAAGCGAAGGTTGGAGCCTGGACGAAAGTTATTCAATGAGGTTGGGTCCAAGGTGGGCTTCTTGAGGAGAGGTCTCACCACCGCCTCCTTTAAGGTGGTGGGGAAGTGACCCTCACTCAGAGAAGCAGAGATGACCGCCAGAAACCAGCCTCATGTCCCCTCTCGAGCTGCATAAGCCAGCCAGGAAGGGCACGGGTCCAGTAAGCATGTGGAGGAGCTCAACCTCCTCATAATCCTGTCCACTTCCTTCGGAGTCACAGGATCAAATTCCTCCCAGATGACGTCGACAAGACTGTCCATGTCCTGTTCCTCCAACTCTGCCCAGTTGGAGTCTAGGCCGGTTCGAATCCGAGCGATTTTATCCAACAGATATTGACCGAATTTCTCGGCTCGACCCTGTAAGGGTTCCTCCCTCACCTCTTGGTTCAGTAGGGAGCGAGTCACTCTGAACAAGGCAGCCGGGCAATTATCTGCGGACGCGATGAGGGTGGAAAAGTAGTTGGATTTCGCCACCTTTATCGCTGCGAGATAAGACCTGGTGAGGATTCTTAGTCGCAATCGGTCGGATTCGGATCGACTGGATCTCCAACGGCTCTCTAGGCACCGTCTCCGACGCTTCATCTCCTGGAGCTCCGCGGTGAACCATGGGGCTCGCTGGGATCTGCGCCGGGTCAGGGGCCACAGGGGTACAACTCGGTCCAGAGCCTCCGTGGCTGCCCTTTCCCAGGCTTCCACTAAGGCGTCCGCCGAGCTGTGAGCAGGGAGTGCATGTGGGTTCCCAAGCGCTGCCTGGAACCTATCAGGGTCCATTAGGCGCCTAGGGCGGTACCATCTGGTTGGCACCGTGCACCCACGGCGGGGGGTGGCAAAGGGGAAGTCTAGCCGTAGGAGGTGATGATCGATCCATGACAGGGGCGTAACGGTCGTGGCGCCCCCACCGATATCATCACGCCACCGTCCAAACAAGAACACCAAGTCGGGGGTGTGGCCTCCCTCATGAGTCGGTCCAGAAATTATTTGCGACAGGTCCATGGCCGCCATGGAAGCCATGAACTCCCGAGCTAGTTCGGACGATCCTCCCAGGGACGGTAGGTTAAAGTCGCCCAAGACCATGAGTTTTGGGAATTCAACCACCAACCCTGAGAGGACATCGAGTAGCTTGGGTAGGGCTGCCACTGCACGATTAGGTGGTAGGTACGCCAGCAGCAGGCCCAACTGCGCCCCCGGGCCGTATCTCAGAAGGAGAGACTCACACCCGACTATCTGAGGGACGGTGGTCTCTCGCGGGCTAAGGGTCTCCCTGATGATTACTGCCACTCCTCCGCCCCTCCCATGGGCCCGAGGCTGGTGCAGCACCCGGAAACCTGGCGGGCAGAGGTCAACCACAGGGACACCACCCTCTGGGCCCAGCCAGGTTTCCGTGATGCAAGCCAGGTCCGCGTGCTCACTCTCCACTAGGTCACGAACAAGGTCAGCCTTGTTAGCTACGGACCTGGCATTTAGGTAGACCAGCCTGAGCATAGGAGGCTGCACACTTCCGCTCCCGGGTCCTTGGGGGAAGTAAAGAGGGTCAGAGCGTCTCACTGCTTGTACAGAGCGGAGATGACTCTCCCGGTGACGATACGGCTCTCTGCTTGTGCACCTTCTGCCGTTCCCCACCATCCTGGGAATTGGCTGTTCGTCAGCTCGCCACTGGGCTTTGTCGGCGACTGGTCCTCGTTCTCCACCTTCGTGGACGGTCGTAGGCCTGGCCTGCGCTATGGTAGTTCACCGAACAACCATAGTCTTTTCCCGCCCCCCTCCCTAACCCAACAAAGAACTTAGCTAGGAACTTAACCATGAATATGGTTTGTCAGCCAGCTACAAATCCATCTGGTGGTGATGTTGTCTATTTTGATGCTTTCTACCTTACCAAGAAGTAGGTTTGTGGTCAAAATTGTCAAATGCCTTACTAAAATCTAAGTGTACTATGTCAAATGCATTTAGGTGGTCTACTAATTTAGTCACTTCATCAAAGAATGAAATAAGATTAGTTTGGCATAATCTCTTTTTAACAAACCCGTGCTGGCTACTAATTATAACTTTGTTTTCTTCTAGTTCTTTGCAGATGTGTTTTTTGATTATCTTTTCTAGGAGATTCCCTGGTATTGATGTTACAATGATTGGTCTGTAGTTGCTGAAAGCAAAATTGTATTCCATGACTGTTGTATATTTCAGGTCCACGTGGAAGTAACAGACAGAATTCACAGCAACAGTCTTTATTGTATGTTAGCAGGAACAAAGAACAATGGAGCTCCCCAGAGCCCCCTTAAATACCTAGCCAGGTACATTCCCAAAACCAATCCCCACATCTGGAATTCCCGCCGAACGCTAGCCAGCCAATCCGAGCACTTGACTGGCGCCACCTGTTGGTCCTAGTGGCTTGCTGTGATTGACAATCCCCAGCATACACAACACCCTTCCCCCATAATAAGAACAATAAACATTCTACAACAGGGGTGTCAAACTCAATTTCATTGAGGGCCACATCAGCATTATGGTTGCCCTCAGGGGGGCGGGGGGCGTGGCCAGGTGGGCGTGACCAAGTGGGAGTGACCAAGTGGACGTGGCCGGGTGGGCGTGGCCAGCTCAATGCTGTTCACTCAGCACAGCTTAATCGAAATGAAAGGGGCAGGCAGGGTGGCAAAAACAGTTTTTTAGCGCTCAGCTCTACTATACCAGCAAATCAAGCAATCACACCAGGGTTACCCTTGTAGGTAGGTGCACTTGAAGCAGGCAGAGTGCCACTCAACCTGGTTCCCAGAGGACCAACTTCCCCCTTTGGCCTTGAGGCCCCCGGAAAAGCCTAGTGAGGTAGGGCCGGATATTGGCTCATTGCAGGCACCCCGATGAGCATTGCATAGCCGTAAGATAGGTAGTCCTCGTTTAGCAACAGTACAGTTACAACAGTGGTGACAAAGTAACTTTGCAGCCAATCCTTGCATTTAGAACTTTTTCAGGTTTGTGTGGCAAATGGCAGCTGAAGTAAGATCCTAAGTCAGTTGCAGTTTCACTGAGTGACTGCATTGCTTAACAACCGAGTGGATGGTCCCAATTGTGGTCGGTAAATGAGAACTACCTGTATTTCTATGTCCTTTTTGGTGGGGTAGAGGGCTTCAAATTCAGGAAACCTTCCTAAAAAAGGACCAGAGACTTACTTTCCCCAGGCTAGGAGTGCCCCTGAAGTACACACACTTGAACAGCAATTCAACACATAATCTCACTTCTGTACCCATGCCAGCTTTTCAAAACCACACCGGCAGCAGGAGATCCCACTTCAGTTTCCATTTTACAGCTTTACCCTGTGCAGCAGAAACCCAGCAGCTGCAAAATTACCCATAACACAGCCTGGAATTAAAGGATTCTGCCCTCGGCAGCGATAGGTAGGCAGTTGAAGCAATCAGTGAAGGTCTTCCATAATTTTATGTTATACCGTTGTTTACCACAAATTTTGAATGGGGCTTCTAGTTCCAACAAAATGGGCTGGCTCAGGAAGATCTCTCGTGACTTCAGGCATATGCCCAGAATCTCATTTTCTGTGAGCTGAACATTCTTGCCTGGATGTGATCCTTGCACTTCAAGCACCCGGCACAGGAGCCCATGCGTGAAAGAAGCCCGGCAGAGGAGCCGGAGCGGCTCTGCTGCTGGGGGCGCATCTCGAATGGGCCTTGCAGGATCTGGGCCGGGCGCCTCTGCTCGCCCTCAGCAGTGCCCAGCAAAGTAGCTCGCACACGAAACAAGCCCGGCAGAGGAGCCTGTGTGTGAAAGAAGCCCGGCAGAGGAGCTGGAGCGGCTCCGCTGCTGGGGGCGTGTCTCGGCTGGGCCTTGCAGGATCCAGGCCATGTGCCTCTGCTTGCCCTCAGCAGCTCCCAGCAAAGTAGCTCGCACATGAAAGAAGCCCAGCAGAGAAGCCGGAGCGGCTCCACTGCTGGGGGCACATCTCAGCCGGGGCCTTCCAGGATCCGGGCCGGGCACCTCTGCTTGCTGCTCTGGCTCCTCTGCCGGACTTGTTTTGCGTGCGAGCTACTTTGCTGGGCGCTGCTGAGGGCGAGCAGAGGCGCCCGGCCCGGATCCTGCAAGGCCCGGCCGAAATGCGCCCCCAGCAGCACCAAGCAAAGTAGCTTGCATGCAAAAGAAGCCCAGCAGAGGAGCCCATGTGTGAAAGAAGCACGGCAGAGGAGGCGGAGCAGCTCCGCTGCTGGGGGCGCATCTTGGCCGGGGCCTTCCAGGATCCGGGCCGGGCGCCTCTGCTTACCCTCAGCAGTGCCCAGCAAAGTAGCTTGCACATGAAACAAGCCCGGCAGAGGAGCCGGAGCGGCGAGCAGAGGCACCCAGCCCAGATCCTGGAAGGCCCCGGCCGAGACGCGCCCCCAGCAGCGGAGCTGCTCCGGCTCCTCTGCCGGGCTTCTTTCACGTGCGAGCTACTTTGCCGGGAGCTGCTGAGGGCGAGCAGAGGCACCTGGCCTGGATCCTGCAAGGCCCAGCCGAGACACGCCCCCAGCAGCGGAGCCACTCTGGCTCCTCTGGTGGGCTTCTTTCACACACGGGCTCCTCTGCCAGGCTTGTTTCGCATGCGAGCTACTTTGCCTGGTGCAGCTGGGGGCACGTCTCAGCCAGGCCTTGCAGGATCCGGGCTGGGCGCCCCTGCTTGCCCTCAGCAGCAGCCGGCAAAGTAGCTCGCACGCGAAACAAGCCCGACAGAGGAGCCGGAGCGGCTCCGCTGCTGGGGGCGCGTCTCAGATGGGCCTTGCAGGATCAGGGCCGGGTGCCTCTGCTCACCCTCAGCAACGCCCAGCAAAGTAGCTCGCACACGAAACAAGCCCGGCAGAGGAGCCTGTGTGTGAAAGAACCCTGGCAGAGGAGCCGGAGCGGCTCTGCTGCTGGGGGTGTGTCCCAGCTGGGCCTTGCAGGATCCGGGCCAGGCGCCTCTGATCACCCTCAGCAGCGCCCGGCAAAGTAGCCCGTGTGCGAAAGAAGCCTAGCAGAGGAGCCATCTGTGGCTCTTTCTCTGGCCACCTCAAGTCTGCCTTCCTGCCTGGGCACCTCTCCCCCTCACCGGCTGGGTGTTGCTCATCCTCCCCCCGGCGTCCTACCTCACTCCCTCCTACCTCCTACCTCCTCCTCCTCCACTTTTTTTTGGAGCCGCAGGAGACTAATGAGATGCAAATGGTGCTGGGCTCCACCAGCCCACGTGCACTTGCCTCCTACTGAGCAAGTGCTCAGCCAGGCCGGCGCCAAGGTGGTGGGGGCCAGACCTTTGTAATTTCTGGGAGATTTGTGCGGGTCGGATTCAATCATGTGGCGGGCCATTTGTGGCCCGCAGGCCTTGTGTTTGACATGTCTGCTCTACAACAACTAACAATGGTATATCCAGCTTCTATGCTGTGTCGACATTCCCCCCCACCATGACATTCATGGCCTCACATAATCCTCAAGATCTACTGGTGACTTATGGGTCCTCACAGAACGTCTCAATGGTTGATCATCTGCCTGGGCGACTGACTCCTGGGATGACAGTTGGCTTTGAAACTCCTCTCCCGCACGGTCATCGTTGGCCTGGCTAAACTGCTGGTTGGTCCGGTCCATAGACCCTGGTTCTTGTTCTGTGCTGGCACCTGGCTCTTGTTCTATGCTGGCATCTGAGAGTACTACCTGTCTCTCTTGACCAACCATGGTAAAACCAGCAGAGCCTGTGGGTGGTGTTTAAAGGGCCTGATCACATTGCTGTTTCTCAGGGGCCCTCTTCCTCAATTGATCAATGTGCCTTCTGACCTGCTGGCCCCCTTCTCCTTCCACAAGGTATGATACAGGCCCAGTTTTGTCAACTACCACGCCCTGAACCCACAAGTCTCCAGTCCCATAGTTCCTGGCCCAAACTGGCTCTCCCAAATTAAATTCCCTCATGGGGGTGGGTTGAACCACCTCTGCGGCCACTCTATCTGGGTGCAATCTGTCCAATTTTGTGATGAGCCGCCTGCCCCAACGAAGTTCTGCCAGACTCTTGTCAGTGGTTGTGCAGGGTGTAGTGTGTTATGCCAGTAAGAATTGTGCCAACCTTTGATGCCAGTCCCCACAGATGATGCGTCTCAATACTTCTTTGATCGTCCTTACATTTCGTTCTGCAAGGCCATTGGTAGCCGGGTGGAAGGGAGCGGACGTGGTGTGCCTAATCAAGTTGGCCTTGGTGAAAGCCTGAAAATCAGCAGATGTGAATTGTGGGCCATTATCAGAAACTATGACATCAGGAAGACCATGTGTGGTGAAGAGCCCCCTCAGCATCTGCACAGTTTTTGCTGTGGTCATACTTGTAACAGGGACTACCTCTAACCATTTTGAATAACTGTCTACCACCACTAGAAAAAGTTGGCCCTGAAAGGGTCCCGCATAATCCACATGAATTCTCGACCACAGGGTGTGTGTCACCTCCCACTTGTGCACTGGGGCGTGTGGTTGTTCGGGCCTGGACCTTTGACGTTGGTAGCAACCCGCTACTTGTTCTTCTATTGCTTTATCCAGGCCAGGCCAGCACACGTAACTCAGGGCTAAAGCCTTCATCCTCACAACCCCCGGGTGTCCTTCATGCAGAGGCTGCAAGATCTTATTCCTAAGCTTCTCAGGAATCACAACCCGGCTACCCCACAACAGACACCCTTTGTGCGAAGACAGCTCGTTTCTCCTTGTGAAATATGCCTGGAACTCTGTGCCAGGGCTCCTGCCATACCAAAACTACCCATGCCAATACCCTGCTCATTATTTTGTCTGCCGATGTGCCAGCAGCAATGTCTCTGGCTTGTAGAGGGCATTCAGGGAGTTCCTGTATGGATAAGATTTGGCCTGCCGGTGCTGGATCTGGTTCAGCCACTGCAAGGGGTAATCTACTTAACGCATCAGCATGGCCCATATCCTTACCTGGTTTGTCTACCAATTTGCACGTATATGCAGAAAGAAATATGGACCACCTTAGCATTCTGGGTGAGAATATTTGTGGTGTTTGTTTATCTGTTGTGAAAAGTCCCAGCAAGGGCTTATGGTCAGTGAAAATAGTGAATTCTCTACCATACAGGTAGTCATGGAACTTCTTCACCCCAGAGACTATTGCCAATGCCTCTTTGTCAATCTGAGCGTAATTCCTTTCTACTCTTGACAACGTTCTAGAGTAATAAGCAATTGACCTCTGTTCACCATTCTCTTCCAAATGACTTAGCACAGCGCCCACCCCATAAGGAGATGCATCACAAGCTATGCATAGGGGCTTGTTCTCAATGAAATGTGTGATTGTTGAACTGCTGGACAGTAATTGTTTGAGGTTTTTAAAACTCTTATCATGGACTGTGGACCAATGCCATGGAGTTTTATTGTCCAACAACCTATGTAAAGGCTCAGCAATTGCTGTCTTATGAGGCAAGAATGCATGATAAAAATTCAGCAGCCCCAAAATGCTTGCAGCTCTGCCTTGTTCTTTGGAGTAGGAGCCATTTTAATGGCTTCTACCTTAGAGTCTGTGGGGTGAATATCTTGTGCATCAATCCTAAACCTTAAGAACTCTGTGGAAGACACTCCAATACTGCACTTTTCTCTCTTTAATTTAAGCCCAGCAGAACGGAATCTACTCAACACCTGCAACCTGTCAGCTAACTCCTCTTCTGACTCCCCTGCAACTAGGACGTCATCAAAATACGGGCATACCCCAGGAATACCCTTCAACGTCCGTTCCATCACCTCCTGGAAAATTCCCGGGGCTACAGAAATGCCAAATTGTAGGCGATTCACTCTGAAAGCTCCTTTGTCAGTCACTATCATTTGAGCATCTGCCGGGTACATACTTGCAAGCTTTTTAGGATCTAGATGCCATCTATAAAACATTTTATAAAAGTTCTCTCTTAAATTTTGAGCTTGTGTAAATTTTACGTTCCTCACCCAAATCTTTTCCCACGTGTCCATTGTAATAACTTCTTGGATGTTTTGGGCCCATTTTATCATACAATCCTTAACAAGTTCTGTTTCTGAGTCAATCTCTATCAATGCAAGATATATCCGTTTAATATGTGCTGGACCCTGATTTCTAATTTGCTTTATCAGATTTTCATCAGTCATTGTAAAACCAGTTTTCTGGTCTTCTTTCCACCTGGCCCGTAGCTGAATATATTGAAACCAAGTTTGAACAATCTTCTCATCTCGCAAGAGGCTGTATGGTTTCAGACACCAGACATTTCTTTCCAAGCTTAAAATCTCCTTATACGTAGTCACATCATGTTTAAAACCAACATTTATATTTTCTATTGCGTGTTTTGGAATTGCCCACAATGGTATCTTACAGTCTAACTTATGTCTATACTTCTTCCAAACTCTCAGCAATGCCTGTCTTAAAATATGCACTCTAAACACATTATCTACCTTCTTATCATACAACAAATATGCATGCCAGCCAAACAACAAGTCGTGGCCCTCAAGATTTAATAATCTCTCTTGTGTCAAATTAATCCAATCACTTATTCCTGCTAACACAGCAGCTTCATAATATAATTTAAGATTGGGCATTTTAAGACCACCTCTTTCACGAGTATCCTGCATAATCTTAAATTTAACTCGTGGGTGCATTCTTATTACACTGTGGAAGGAGAGCAAAGAAGGGCCAACCAGCTAGCTCAGGGGTCTTCAAACGTGTCACTTTTAAGACCTGTGGACTTCAACTCCCAGAATTCCTCATCTATCCATGATGGCTGAGGAATTCTGGGAGTTGAAGTCCACAAGTGTTAAAAGTGTCAAGTTGGAAGACCCCCGAGCTAGCTGGTAGTGATGCATATTAATAAACATGGATAAATTCATCATACATTTGTCAGAGCAAAGGGAAAGTGATTCAGCAAAGGAACAGCCACCAAAGAAATTAAAACTGGTACTTTTTTCCTACGGTTTGTAATATTTTATTAGATTATAGAATAAGATACAAAAATACAAAAGCAAATAGTAGAACACAGTGGGGAGGAAAAAGGGGGGGAATGAGGGGGAGAAGAGAAAAAGAACAGACTTCCTCTGTTGCAGTAGAAGGAAGCATTAACATTGAACCTCAAGTTTTTACTTTTCCATAATATTATAAACTAGCCATTTCTATAACAACAAATGAATCTAATCAGTAAAGCCCCAAATCCCCCCCTTTTTTAGTCATCAAATTTTTGACACCTTGCTAAGCACTAGTGGTACTCAAATATTGTCATGTCCTAAAAATGGTACAATTTGTGATAAGATTGAAAAGCCCTGCACTAGGACTCCAAGGTCCCTCTCACAGTTACTGTTTTTAAGCCAGTTCTCGCCCAATCTGTATTTGTTCCTGCCTAAGTGTAAGACTTTGCTTTTCTCGATATTTCAAACTCATTTTCTTGGATAGGGCCCATTGTTCAAGTTCATTAAGATATTTTTGGATCCTGAATTTGTCTTCTGGGGTGTTGGCTACTCCTGAAAGTTTGTTGTCATCTGCAAATTTGATGAGTTCCCCTTCAATTCCCTCGTGTAAATCATTTATGAAGATGTTGAAGAGTACTGGGCCTAAGATGGAACCTTGTGGTACCCCACAGCTTACTTCTCTCCATGTGGATGTAGTACCATTGAGGACTACTTGTTGAGTATGGTTTATCAGCCAGCTACAGATCCATGTGGTGGTGATGTTGTCTATGTCACCTTTTTCTAGCTTACCAAAGAGTAGGTTGTGGTCCACTTTGTCAAATGCCTTACTAAAACCTAGGTCTACTACGTCCACTGCGTTTTGCTGGTATACTACTTTGGTCACTTTATCAGCTGCTAGTTATGACTTTGTTTGTTTCTAGTTGTTCACAGATTTGTTTTTGATTATCTTTTCTAGGATCTGTCCACATTATTGATGTTAAACTGATTGGTCTGTAGTTTCCTGGGTCTGTTTTTTCCCCCCTTTCTTGAAGATGGGAACCACATCAGACCTTTTCCAATCCCCAGGTACTTCCCAGTGCTCCTGGACTTGTGAAAGATATTTGCAACGGTTCTGAGATAACATCTGGGATATAATCTGTCGGGTCCTGGTGATTTATATTCTTCAAGGTTGGATAGGTGTTCTCTTATCATTTTCTTGCTTATTTGATTTTTGTTTCTAGTATATCTTTTGCAGTGTTTTTTTGGTGTGTTGGGCTATGGCAGAGCTGGCAAACCTTTTAGAGACCAAGTGCCCAAACTGCAACCCGAAACCCACTTATGCATTGCCGGGTGCCAGGTGGGCATGGCCACTGAGTGGGTGTGGCCACCGAGTGGGCATGGCTATAGTAGTCATGGCAGTGTGGGTGGGCATGGCCAGGGTGGGCATGGCCACCTTGATGTTGCTCCTGAGGAGGGATGCGTGTGGGGGCCGGGCAGGGTTGGAGGAGATCCAGGGGGTCTCTGATGGGTGGGGCAGTGGGCAGGAGGCTTGTCATCTTGTTTTGGTAATGAGCCAATCAGATCACAGTAGGATTCAGTTATTGATGTCTGGTATTGAAGCTGAGAGGAGGACATTTGTCAGTGTTTTATGTGATTGTTATCAAGTTGGTTGGGTTTTTTTGTGTTCTTTCATTTAGTGAGCTTGTAAAACATAATAAAATTAAAGTAGTGGTGCAAAGAGTTGATTGGTTGCCCACAAAGCAATGTAAAATAGTATTACAGTATTAAGTGAACAAGACTACAGTTATAAAGAAATTAGAAGAAAAATTGTTGGAAATCTAACCAAAGGTGTCATTTCTACTGTACACTTTTTCCAAAAGGTTTCCACAATTTTGGCCACTACTGTATGAGGGGGGAATTAAATAATGAAAGCACAGTGTCTTGGATTTTACAGGTTGTTGGAAAAGTACTCATTCGTTTTGCTAGATGCTGAAAATAACAGAAATCTGAAGCAGAATGCCTGTACTAGCAGATGTAACAGATATAAAATCTGGACAAAGAATGGTCAATAAAGCATTCTCGGGTGTCTATTTATCTTTCCTAATAAGCTGTAACCAACTTCCTGACTTAACTTTGCAAAACCTGTGGGTCTCATGCCATTCCACATACCTGCAGGAGAGCAGCTGCAATCTGAGTACTCTAACTAAGGGCTTTTCCAGTCGCCTAGCAAGGTGTCAAAAACTTGACCCCACCCCTCCCAAAAAAGGAAAAAAGTGATAAAGTACAGTAGTCCTCGACTTACAACAGTTAACTTAGTGACTGTTCAAAGTTACAAAGGCACTGAATAAACTGGCTTATGACCACTTTTCACTTATGAACGTTGCAGCATCTCCAGGGTCATGTGCCTCCCTCCTTCTCATTCCCATCTCCTTCCTTCCTTCCCCCTCACCTCCTTCCTTGCCTGCCTCCCTTTCTCATTCCCATCTCCTTCCTTCCTTCCTTCTCCCTCCCCTCCTTCCTTCTTCACTCTCTCTCTCCCTTTCTCCAAAGTGCAAACACACACATCCTCCAGTCCCCCTCCCATGAGCTTCTGCAAAGCGCAAACGGGTGCTACATCCCACCTGCCTCCGCCAAAGTGCAAACATGCATATCCTCCTCCCCCTCTCCCCTGCACCACCGCTGCTGCCCACAAGGCTTGGCAGGCAACTTCTCCCCGGCCCCTGGATGAGGTAAAAGGGGCCAGATCCCAATCCCCCCACCCAACCCTGCTCTCGATGGCTGGCTGGCTGGCTGCTGGCTGTTCTCCCACCACCCTGACCCAACCCTTGCAGAGCCCCAACCCAGTTCCTTACCTCTGCCTGGCTTGTTCCATGGCCTCATGGCAGCAGCACTGTGCGGGAGGTGGCAAATGGGCCAAGGGAGCAGATGGGGGTTCTGCTCTCCCAAAAGGCAGCCACCGATGCAGACCCACCGAAGTGCCCCCCACCTTGCCTGGAGCTGGCCCTGGCCAGAGCAGCACCTGTCCTCCCACTCTTCCTCCCAACTGGGCGTCCCACTCGCTTCTTTCACAGCTAGCTCAACTGCAGCCACTGATGCAGACCCACGGAAGTGCCACCTGCCTCGCCTGGAGCTGGCTCCGGCTGCCGCTGGAGGCAAAAATCTGCACCATGCTGAAACTGGCCATTTGTTGGGAGACAGCCAGTTTTGGCATGGTGCAGATCCTCCCGTCCTCAGCCCTGGTGGTGTGCTCGCCTCCGGACAAGGTGGGCAGTGCTTCGGTGGCTCTTCATAGGTGGCTGTGGCCAGGCCATATCTGAAAGAAGTGAGCGGGAGGCCCAGTTGAAAGGACCCAGCAGAGCCACCTGCCACTTTAAGCCCCTCTGAGTGCACCACCAGGGCTGAGGCCGAGAGGAGGCAAAGATCCGTGCCACACCAAAACTGGCTGTTTCCCAGCAAATGACCAGTTTCAGCATGGTGCGGATCTTTACCTCCAGCATTGGCCAGGGGTGGCTCCGGGCAAGGCAGGCAGCACTTCGGTGGGTCTGCATCGGTGGCTGCAGTTGAGCTGGCTGTGAAAGTGAGTGGGACACCGGTTGCAAGGAAGAGTGGGCAGGCAGGCGCGGCTCCGGTCCTTCCCTGGCGGGCCACCCTTTGTTTGCCTGGAGACCTGCGGCGGGTGCCTCCCTCGTGGCTGCTCCCCTTAAAGTGTCTGCTACATGGCCAGGAGGAGGCAGCCAGAGAGCCAAGCAGTTCTGGCCATGCCCGTGCTCCAGCCGCGACCCTGGCCTTACAAGCTGTGGGGGGAGGGGGGGTTCTGGGCTGCAGAACCCAATGGCCAGCAGTGATGAGGGGAAGCCAGGCCATCTCCTAACTGCCACCTGAGGATTCTGGGCATGGGCGGCTGCCCTGCCCTGCCCTGCTGGGCACCCCTCCACAGCCTTGGTCAGGAAGCCTCCGATGGGGCTCCATCCATGTAGAGCGAGGCCTGATTGGCAATGGCTGGACCCTTGGCATGGCCTCTCCACCTCCAGGCCTTAAAGGGTGCTGAGATGGCAAGGCTGCCCAGCAGGTTGCCAGCCAGGAGTTGGTGGCCTTTTGGGAGAACAGAACCCCTGTCCGCCCCCATGGCCCAGGTGGCCAGCACCTTCTGACTGGGGGCGAGGTGGTCACAGCTGGCCTTTGACTCATGGGGGCTGCAAGGGCAGCCCACAGCACAGTGAGTAGCAGCCTGCCATGGCAGGGGGAGGGAAGATTGGTGCCCCAAGGAATGGAAAGAGTGGAGCAGATGGTCCCCCGAGCCCTGGCCGAGCTACCACACAGATTGTCATGCTGCTGCCATTTTCTTCCACATGGATTGCTGTGCTGCCACTGCCATTCGCCCCCACCTGCTGCGTGGATCTCCTTGCTGCTGCCATTTCCCTCCCCCACATGGATCGCCGTACCACTGCTGCCATTTCCCCCTTGCATGGATCTTCCTGCCTTCCTTCCGGAGCTAGAATCCATGGCTGTGGGGTAATTTTGCGGTGTCCCAGCAGCCCAATCTGAGCTCCACAGGCTTGGAAAAGGCCTCTGCAGATTGGCCATGGGGGGTGGTGGTGCACAAAATTGCTCTGTAGGCTTACCTGGACTTGCGCTGGCAGCTGCCTTCACCATCCAGCTCGGATCCACCCAGCTCTTGCAGCTGCTCTGATTCAGAGTGCAGAGAGAGAGAGAGAGAGCACAGGCACACATGGAGAGGCAGAGGGGAGCAGCCTGGCCTCGCCTCCCTCCGGGGTGATGACGCACATGCCCACAAGGATGGCTCTACGTGTTGCCTGTGGCATGCGTGCCATAGGTTCGCCACCATGGGGCTATGGTTTCTTTTTGTGTCAAGACTAATGCAAAGTATGAGTTAAACAGCTCTGCTTTCTCCCTGTTGGCTGCAATTTCCTTGCCATCTTCTCTCTTTAGTGGGCCTAGAGTTTGCTTGATTTTTTCTTGTTGCTAATATGTTGGAAGAAACTTTTTTTGTTGTCCTTGATTTCTGTTGTGAGTCTTTGCTCTCCTGACTTCTTATTTGCATGTTCTGGCTATCTGCTGATAATCGGCCTTGGTTATGAGCCCCTCTTTCCATTTTTTTGTATTTGTCCCTTTTGTCTTTTAGTTAAAGAGATCTTTGTACAGCCATGCTGGCTTCTTCTTGGCTTTCTTGTTTTTCTTTCTCAGTGATATTGAGCTAGTATGGGCTTTTGTGATTGCATTTTTCAGAATTTCCCATGGTTCTTGGATTGTTTCCCCCATTAGGATTTTCATCCATGGAATCTTTCCTAGGTTCTCTCTGAGTTTGTTGAAGTTGGCTCTTTTGAAATTAAGGATGTTGGTTGGATTGTTTTCTATTGCTTTGTTGTTAGCTGTGAAGTCGTGTCTGACCCATCGCGACCCTATGGACAATGTTTCTCCAGGCCTTCCTGTCCTCTACCATCTTCTGGAGTCCATTTAAGCTCACGCCTACTGCTTCAGTGACTCCATCCAGCCACCTCATTCTCTGTCGTCCCCTTCTTTTTTTGCCCTCAATCTTTCCCAGCATTAGGCTCTACTCCAGTGAGTCCTTCCTTCTCATTAGGTGGCCAAAGTATTCCTATTGCTAGTGTTTGCCTTATATTAAATTCTAGTATGATGTGGTCTCTTTCACCCAAGGTTCCGGCAATTTTGATTCCCTCTATCATTTCTTCTCAATTAGTTAGGATTAGGTCCAGTGTAGCTTTTCTTCTAGTTCCCTCCTCCACCTTTTGGGTGACAAAGTTGTTGGTTAGGTTGGTTAGGAATCTGTTTGATCTCCCGCTCACTGTAGAGTTTGTCTCCCAGTTGATATCTGGACATTTGAAGTCTCCCATTACTATTGTCGTATGCTTCCTGCATACATTTGTTAACTGGTTGGCAAAGAGTTCATCTATTTCTTCTGATTGATTGGGTGGCCTATAATATACACCTATGATAATGTCACTTTTTTTTCTCTTTTATATTGACCCATATGCATTCTGGAGAGATTTTGTCTTGGTTCATGTGCATTTTTGCAGATATGTAGTGTTCTCTTATATATAGTGTGACTCTCCCTCCTCTTTTTGTAGATTTGTAACCATCTATAAATCCATTTCATTCATGGGTTTCGTCCCACCAGGTTTCTGTAATGCCAACTATGTCATACCTCCCCGGATTGTATGTCTGATCTGCAGTTGCCTGATTCTGTTCCTTTGAGGATAGAATCTCCTATTACCAATGCTCTCCTTTCTTTTTTTGGGGGGGGGTTTGCAGTCTGGGGTGCTTTTCAGTTTGTCTCAGGTGTGTTTGTTGATGTAGCTGTTTAAGGGATATTTGAGGTGACTGTTTTAGGGATATTTGAAGTTGTTTCTTTGCTAGGTATCTGCATGTCTTCTTTGAGGGGGAGGTTCTGGGTCTGTGTGTTTCCATCTAAGGGGAGAAATCAATTGCTCAGTTTTAGTGGGCCTGCTACTGGTTGGGTACATTTGGGCAGGGGGGGGTTGTTTGCTGCATGCTGTTTCTTTCTTTGAGTGTTGTGTTTCCTTCTGTGTGTGACATACCTCCATTTGTCTTCCTCCCAGAGTTTATTGGTAGGGTCAAATGCTGTGGGAGTTATTTGTTCATTGTTTGGTTCAGTCTGAGTGGAGCTTTCTTTCATTCTTGGGGTTTGGCTAGAGTTCCTTTAAGTTCCTAAACTTTTCCTGTAGTAGTTTGCATAATTTGCATCTGATGCATGTATAATTTGAGTGTTCTTTGGGCATCAGTTTCATACATGGAACATGTGTTGCATGTCACAATAGTTTCAGCCACCTGTTCCATAGGTTTGGTGTTTGATAGTCCCTCTTTTTTGGTTGGTGGTTGTACTTTGCTGTTGGCTTGTTTCTAGATTCTCTGTTTTTGGTAATTATGCCTATTTTGCTGTCCTTTTTTTCAGTCTGCAGAAGAAAAAGGGAAGAAAAAATAAATGCTGCTGCCTGCAGGCCTCCAGTTTGCTGCTACTGCCTTGCCTCCAACAGCAGGCCTCCTGGTTCACAGGAGAAAAAAACCCAAAAACCCACCAAGGCCTTCAGGCCTCTGGCTCACCACTGCTGCCTCGTCACCACCTACAGCCTCCCGGTTTGCCACTGCTGTCTCACCTCCAGCTGCAGGCCTCCTGGTTCACAGAAGAAAAAAACCTCCATCGCCTGCAGGCCTCTGGTTCACTGCTGCTGCCTCACCATTGCCTACAGCCTCCCAGTTCACTGCTGCTGTCTCACCACCACCTGTGACCTCCCAGTCTGCCACTGCTGCTGCCTGCCACCTCTGCACTGCCCCCAGTGCATCACTATTCCACTGCTTCACATTGCCGCTGGCTGGCTCCCTTTTGCTTCCCCCAGCCATCTCACGGTTCACTGCTTCATGCTGTCATTGGCTGCCTCCTCTCCTCTGTTTGAGCTGCCTGTGCATTGCGTGGTCCGGTTTGCTATGCTGGTCTCTACTTCATTGGGCTGGGTTGGGTCGCTGGGTGGCCGGGCCTTTCAAGTGGGCCTCCATTGGTCTGAAAGTCCTCCAGTGTCCCCTTTGTGACCCTGCACAGCTGCTCTGTCAGTTGGGGGGGGCACTCTGGTTCTCTTCAATAGACCACCGGTCTTTTGGGTAGGCCTCTGGGGTGCAGTTGGGTGTCCCGCAGCCTGGGTGAAGTTTTGCCCTGCCAGGGGACCCTAAATGGATCTAAAGCTGCCCTGAAGATGCGCCGAAGAAAGAGGGGTGCCTCAGCAATTTGGGAACGATGGCGGTCATCCTATTCAATTGGGAAATTCCCTCTAACCCTACAGGAGAAATACTGCCCCCCATCTCAGTAACCAGCCCAAGCTACTTGCAGCTGAAGTACTCATCAGAACATTGGTGAACAGCGTGCTGAAACTGGGTGAGAAATTTGATCTCTCTCCTACTCTATATCCTGAACTTTGCGAAAAGATACCCCCAAAAGGAAAAAGCCTCCGAAAGTGAAAAGGAGGGGGAGCTTTGCCCCACCATCCCACAGAAGGAAGCGGTGAATTAAACTATGAAGGGGGACAAAAACATTATGTTGCTGACATCTAGTGGTGGAAAAGAATATATAACTTTAGCTGCTTTGTTATAAGTATTGACAGGATGCCCAGAATGAGATAACCTACTTCTTTGATCTTTAAAAAGAGCTAAACAAAACATTCTGGGCCAGCCACAATAAGCAAAGATTATAATTGAAAAAACATAACTGACCTTCCTGGATGATAAACACCTATTGACTGTGACTTTAAAGCTGTTTTCAGAGAAAGAATTTTTTTTGTTTGAGTTTTAGCTATCATGGAACCTCAGGAACTTGCGAAAAGAACTTGTCAAGAAAAACCAAATACTTTCCAGGAGGAAATACTTGCTATGTTGCAACTAATCCAAACAACAATGGCTCAAAAACAATGATGAAATTAAAAACAACTTTGATGACATAAATGGACATATCTTTACGTCAACCTCAGAAAATAAGAATTTTCAGGAAATGAAAGAATCTACCAATGGAAGGGATTGTGATTTAATGGAGATGGGGGAAAACACACAAGATGTGACTGAAGCACCAGAACTGGAAGAGATAGTCCACACCCCAGAATCACAAAACAAAGCTGAAGATGAGAAGAAAAGCCTGACTAAATGGATTATAGAGATAGCAAAAAATCTACAACTTGAGAGACAAAAAAAACCATAAAAGAAATCAACATCTAACCTAATTTGTCTCTTCCATCCTTAACAACATCCATAAGAAAATGGCAAGACTTTTTAACTAAACAGAATAGATGGATGAGAAAAGCCATTTGGCAAAAAAAGAGAGACTAAAATCAGATTCAAGGGATTAGAAGATTGGACCTATTAGAAGCAATTTTTAAAGGTTAAGCATTTGTTTGAATATGGTTAAAATATAATATGGTCTGCTCAATCAGTAACTATTGAATGGAATAGAGTTAAAAGATAGTTTTAGATTTCACATATCATATATATGTGTGTGTGTGTGTGTGTGTGTGTGTGAGTGAGTGAAATGTAACGTTCTTATGAGATGCAATTTTTAAAGATTAAGTATTTGTTTGAATATGGTTGAAATATAACATGGATTACTTAATTAGTAAATATCGAATGAAATAGAGTTAAAACATGAAAAAATGGGGGATATAAATGAATTTTAGTTTGAGAGAGATATGTTTCTCTTTCTCTTTCTCTTTCTCTTCTTTCTTATTCTGAATAGTATTGTATTTTTTATGATATGAGAAATGTGATTGTTGGGAGGATTATTATGAGGGAAATAGCTTAGATATTTAACCATAAACCAACTTTGAGAAAATGTTAACAGATAAAAATGATTTCAATTTTGTGGGGAAAAAGTCTAAATGAGAATGTTGAAAACAGGACATATAAAACAACCAAGAGGTCTAACTAGAAAAGAAATTCTATACTGATGCTATTACTAATTGGATAAATGTTAGAAAAATGTTTATATTTAATTTGCAAGGGTTTTTCAGTGCCTCTAGATTTTTGTGATCAGTCCATACTTCAAAAGGCAAGTCGCTCCCTTCAAGAAAATGACACCAAGTAAACAGAGCCCATCTTACAACAAAAGCCTCTTTCTCCCAGATTGCCCACCTTCATTCAGTGTCATTAATTTTTGGGACGTGTAAGCAAAAGAACAGTCCCCACTGCTACATTGTTGGCATCAGCTTGAATGGTAAATTGCTTTTCAGGATCTGGATGTTTGAAAATAGGTTTGGCTGCTGGTCACTTTGCTTTCATCGGTACAGGTGAAGGAAGACCTTGCAATGAAATCAGTGGGAATTCAACCTCTGCAGCCTTCGGCGTGCTCTTTAGTGGCAATACAGCATCGGAATGCCAAGTCCCCCCAAGGATGATGGCTTCCTCCTTCTGAGTCAGCTTCTCCACTGAGACTTCATGGGGCTTTGGTCTTGCTCCAGCTGCCAGGACAACACTTTCCACAAAAGTAGCAGCCTGCGTCCCATTCGCTGCAGCTGCCCCCAGGCTTGGGATTGATTACACTTTCTTTTCCATCTCCATGTCTTCCCTGAGTCTTTGTCATCCTCCCATGGATAAATGGAATTTGCAACCTTGGTTTAATGTTATACTTCCGATAGATGAGACCAGAAGAAATAAGAACTCTGAGGCAATTGCTTTCCTCAAAAAACACTTTTAATGGCTACATAATATCAGCACGAACAAAGGTGAAACCAAGACTGAAAGTCCCCCCCCAAAAAGGTTACAAATTAAAAGTTGAACTGCCCACCCATTTGTGTGTCATAAATCACAATCCCCAATTAATGCCTTTGGCGGGCTTCCTAATGGTAGCTCCAGCCCGCCAAACACTTAAGCTGCTTGACCTTCATTCCGACAAGAAAGTTATTGTTTTGACTAAACTATAAGAATACATCTTCCCCCTCCTATTGCTGTGGCAGTCAAAAAATGAAGAAACATGGCTGTATTCAGAGTGTTTGAAGTTCTGACACATATCTTGATGACATATTAATTTACACTGAAACAAAAGCTGATCATGTGAATTTGGTCAGAGTGGTTCTAAGTAAACTCTGTGCTGCCAAACTGTATGCTAAGCTTTCAAAGTGTGAATTCCGCAAGGAAAAAATTGACTACTTTGGCCTATCGGATCTCCCACAAGGGAGTGGAGATGGACCCGGAGAAATTGTGGGCTGTGTTAGAATGGGAGCCTTCTTGTACCAGAAAGCAGCTGCAAATTTTCCTGGGCTTCGCAAATTTTTCCAGGGAATTCATCCCATCCTTTGCACTAATTGCCCTCCCCATTACTAACTTGCTGAAAACAAAAGGGGTGCACCAATTAAATAAAACCTAGCCAGCCACTAAAATGCACTATGGAATGCCAAGCTGCATTCAGAAAGTTAAAAAAACTTTTTTCTGTTGAATCAGTACTAAGGTATCCAGACCCTGAAAAGCTCTTTGTTATTCAAGCCAATGCCAGCTATGTAGTGGTGGGATCCATGCTGCTCCAGGAAAATGACAAGGGCCAACTACATCCTTCTATTTACACATTAAAAAAAACTGTCAGAAACTGAGCAATATTAGGTGGTGTGGGGAAAAAAGACTTATGAAATTAGGTGGGCCCTCCTCACCTAGCAACATTTCCTGGAAGGGAATAAAATTCCTTTTCAGGTCTGGACTGACCACAAAAACTTAGAGGCTTTGAAAACTCCAAGAAGATTGTTCCCTAAGAAGTCATGCTGGGCACAACACTTTCAACATTTTAATTTCACCCTCCACTACTTACCAGGAGGAAATTTTTTTCTAGAGGATGTCCTGCAATATAATAGTGCAAAACCAGAAGTGGCCAAGCCTTTGCTCCCATCACAGCATTTAGTGGCTCGAGTAACAACAAGAGTCCAAGTAAAGGACAAGTGTTTCCTCAAGTGTTTCCTCAACCACAAGAATATTTGATCAATCCAGGAAGGGCTACCCTGGGGTAGGAGAGAAATTATACATCCCAACCAGTCAGAGACTGAGAACTATGCAGACATGCCATGATTTGAAACTGGCATGACATTTGGGGTTCATGAAAACCCTGCACCTGTTAAAGAGACAATTTTGGTCACTGTCCCTTAAAAAGGACATTGAAAGCTATATGTCCAACTGCCTCACCTGCACAGCAGCCAAATGGAGGCAAGGGAAAACACCTGGCCTCCTGCAATCAGCATCCTGGAGAGAGATTTCTATGGATTTTATTGTAGAACTGCCAGTCATTTGGGTGGTGATTAACTTATTTTCAAAGCAGGTCCACTTTATCCTGTGCCAGAAGATTCCCCCTGCCAAAGCTCTGGCAAAACTGTTCCTTCATCATGTATATCGCTTACATGTGGCCCCACATCACATAATTTCTGAAGGGGAGTCCAATTCACTTCAAAGTTCTAGAGGGCATTTTTGGATCTTTTGGGGACAGATCAGGGCCTGAGTTCTAATCACCATCTGCAAACGAATGGTGGGACAGAATGAATGAACTCAGTTCTATCTAGAACAATACCTAAGATGCTTTATTAACTACCAACAAGACAACTGGACTGACCTCTTGCCATTTGCTGAAGTGGCTTATAACAATGTTGTACACACCTGCACAGGCTTTATCCCTTTCCAAGTCACCATAGGGCAGGACTTCAACCCAATGCCCAAGTTGCCAACTAATAAACCCATCATCCCCTCATTAAAGGAGTGGGTTAATCAATTGAAGAATACCTGGCCAGTTGTTCGCAAAGCTTTAGACAAGGCCAGAGCAGCCTATAAGGCACAAGCAGGCAAAAAAAGTAGAGCCTAAACCATTCTACATTGGGGATTGAGTAGATTTAGAGTTGCCAAAAACCTTAAGACAAGTGCACCTTGTGTTCTCTTGCCTTCTAAAGCCTGAAATAATTTCACCTTTATGGCCAGCACCCTACCCCCACACTGCAGCTCAACATAGTAGAAGGTGAAAAACACTTTGAAATTAAAGAAATCCCAAAAACATCATGGAGCAGCACAATGTGTCATAGCATAGAAAGACTCCCCTGCAGCTCAAAATGAGTGGGTTCACAAGAAACACATTAGAGCCCATAGACTGCTCAACCTATTCCATGCTCTTTACCTGGATAAACCTAACTAATCATTTTAGTCTTTTCTCTCCTCTTTATTATTTTCTATTTGCTCCAGGTGGATTTCTCTTTCTTTTAAGGGGGCAGCTTGTCAGGTCCCCATATAACCCTATCAGGACACTGCCATTCTGGTGGGAGGGGGGCCTCGAGGCTTTTCTGTGATGTATCCGTTTTACTTTGTTCCTCTTTTGCTTTGATATATCCTCCTGTGAAATGAGAGGGGGGAGGGATATGCCTGGGGCCATCTGCTTTATCTCATCCCTGGAGAACCAAGGTTGTGGCACCTGAGAACAATTTCTTATCACCCTTTCAGCTTGTAGTTCTCACAACACCTTTACATCTCCGGATTGGCTCTCTATGGACTAGACAGGTGGGAGGGGTTTGAACAATGGGGTTTAACCTAATGTTTTCGCATGAGAACTTTAGATCCTGCCTGCTTTCTCTGCAATCACTGTCTCTCAATAAAATATCCTTTTGAAATACTGTTTGCTTCAAGAGTTCAACTTTCTTGAGGGAATAGCTGAGATGAGACCTTACACAACCAAAGGATTAATAAAATGTAACAACAGACTTCTGGGTAGTAGTAATTGGTCAAACATCCTGAGACTTACATTTCTTAATGCAATCACAATTGGGCAAAATTTGGCAACCTTCCAAGAAATTCCAGTGGACCAGTCTATTGATGAAAAAAAAAATCTCCCCTCTAGGCCAAAGGAAATAGTTAATTATTAAAGGAGTTATATAAGAGGAAATCCAAGGATAACTCAAAGAGCACCAAATACTATTCCAGAAGTTGCCCAAAGCAAAATAGTTAAATATAAAATCTGATATGTAATCATACAAATAAATTATTAATAAATGAAGACATTTAAAGCATGACAAATATTACAACTTAGATCCAGAATAGAGTTGTGTAGTTTACCCAATATCAGTCCTTGTTAGTATCATGTATATTTATTCCATTTCCTATTATTAAATTCCATATAATTCCTTGAGTTATCATTACAATATGAGAATTTGCATTTATTTTTATACAGTTCTTACTATCTAGAGCTTTGTGAATCATGCATACATATTATACAATGTATGCATTTTTGTTTAAAATGTTCCAAATGTGTCCATTTTCCCATACAATCTACCTAAATAATGGCCATTAAATGCATTTTAAGCTGTGAAATTAGTGGATTCTGAGAATTATGAGTATAATTGTATTACAAGATTTCACTTGGCAGCCAAACTATATTTCATTTTAAAAGAAATATGACAGATTGTTCTGACATTTCTGATTCAAGAAATTAGGTAGATAGATTTTCTGAAGATGTAATTATATATTTTAAAGATTCTTTTATTATTTTGTTGAACCTTTATTTTCTCAATTACAGTGGATAGAAATGTTTTAAAACAGCCTAGAACAGGAAACTGTGTGTATGTATAAATGTGTGTGTGTGTGTGTATGTATGTAAGTATATGAATGTATATGTATGAGTACACACACACGCACATGCACGCACACACACACACACACACACACACACACACACACGAAAAGTGAAGAAAGACAAAGGTTAAAATGAGAAATGTAGGATTTGTTTCTTCTTTTCCTAGAGGAAATGTAGCCTTTAGATACATACACATATGCAGCTACACAAATAAAGAGTCTGCTCCTGTTTAATAAATATAAACTTCTTGAAAGCTAATATGATGGTTTCAGAAACTGAAATTCAAACTTGCAAAACATTTCATGAATATATAACTCCTTCCAATATATATTCAAGATGGACAGTATTTAATATTTATTTGTTATGTATATGTAGGGGTGTGGGTCTATACATATGTGTATATAGTATGTGTATCGGTGTGTTCCACTTTGACAGTGGGCAACTAAATTTCATTTTTGATGTGTGCCCTTGTGCCCACAGTTTTAAAAAGACAATAAAGGTTATCTTATCTTATCTTATCTTATCTTATCTTATCTTATCTTATCTTATCTTATCTTATCTTATCTTATCTTATCTTATCTTATCTTATCTTATCATCTTATCTTATGATTGATTTTCTATATTTAAACTAGTCTCCTGGTTTTGGAAGGTGACTAAATTGCTTTGGCATTTTGTGTAATAAAGGGAAACAAAGAATCAGAAGGGTTGGGCACTATGCAGACCTCGCTTTATGGAAGGACCTGCCTCAACTAGGTCTCCCAAGAAAGCAGAACTCTTGAAACAGGCATTGTCTCAAAAGCAATATTTGTTACTCCTCCCGCCAGGGTCCCACTGTCTGTTTGAATCCTTGCCAATCCACAGGTGGTATCTTGTTTTGGTAGTGGCTCCTTTGGCATGTTCCTTAAGGTTTCTCTAGGTTTTGTTTCCTTCTGGCTCCAAGCACAAACTGTCTTCCAGATAAGGGTGATAGTATTCAGCTGCATTCCTTCTCCTGGGTGAAGGGCAGTGTGGCAAGGCAAACCAAAGCATCCCCCCTCCCAACAGA
This sequence comes from Vipera ursinii, assembly GCF_947247035.1. NCBI lineage: Eukaryota > Metazoa > Chordata > Lepidosauria > Squamata > Viperidae > Vipera > Vipera ursinii. The sequence goes on from NC_139514.1 coordinate 71,027,297, forward strand.
ATGGCAGGCCCCTCAAAATGGCTTTAGAAGCATGCATAGAATAGAAAGAAAAACAATACATTTCTTTGGGGATCTAACATACAGCCCCCCCCCCAGAAAAATGACTGATCCAACTGTAAAACAAAGAAAGGAAAGGGGAAAACAAATAGAGAAAGGCATGTTAATCAGACTTATCTGGATACTTCGAGTGAAATTGTTTCAGTACCCTAGGAGTCCTAACATGTTTTTATATACCTATTCATTCTGGGACAACAGAAGGTTCTTCCAAGCAACTAAGTACTGGGTGGAACCATGGTGTTTGTGGGAGTCCAGGATCTCCTGCATTTCAAAGTGTTGTTCACCTTCAACTAATATGGGTGTAGGCACCAGAGGTGCAGGTGGCCTAAGGTTAGATGTAATCTCCGGTTTGAGCAAGCTACAATGGAAAACAGGATGGATTTGTTGTAGGCTCTTTAGGGAGCTCTAGTTCGACAGTTACCGGGTTGATAATGTGTTTAATAGGAAAAGGCCCAACAAATTCAGGGACCAGCTTTTTAGAGGGTTGTAAGGACTGTAAATATTTGGTAGAAAGGTAAACTCTATCTCCGACATTGAAAGGTTTAGATTCCACTCTCTTTTTATCAGCTTGAACTTTATAAGCAGCTCTGGCATCATCTAGCGCCCTCTGAACTACAGGCCAGGTATTTTGCAATTGCTTAATCCAGGGGTTCCCTTCCCAAACAAGGGTGCTCGAACCCCCTGGAGGTGCGAGATGATATTCCAGAGGGTGCAAAATCTTGGCTTTTCAAAATTATAGTGTATATGCATAATTCGATGCCGTTATTTTGAACTTTTGTAAGGCGGGTGATAATATATCAGAAGTGCACTAGGGGTGCAGAAAAGGTTGGGAACCACTGGCTTAATCCATTCCTGCAGGGAAGGGATGTCTGGTTATTTTGTGGGTAGTTCCAGCATAGGGACAAAGATTTGCCCATTTGCAACCTGGAAAGGATGAAACCCATACTTGAGTGCACAGCATTGTTATAAGCCGCTCAGCAAAAGGCAACAAATCAGTCCAATTATCTTCTTGATAGTTGATAAAGCATCTAAGATATTGTTCTAGACTAGAGTTCAGTCTCTCTGTTCCACCATTCATTTGAGAATGATGGCTAGATGACAGCCCCTGGCTAGAACCGAACAGGTCCAGAAAAACTTTGCAGAAATTGGAGGTGAACAGGATCCCCCTGTCTGAGATTATACATTGTGGGGCTCCATGAAATCTATAAATGTGTTGCACAAAGAGTTTAGCCAGCATTTTGGCAGTTGGGATTTTCAGGATGAAATGGGCCTGCCTAAAGAACACATCCATAACCACCCAAATAACTATATTTCCCACACTTTCAGGAAGTTTTACAATGAAATCCATACATATCTCTCTCCAGGGTTCTCAAGGGCTTACTACTGGGTAAAGCAGCCCTGGCTTTTTTCCTTGCTGTTGCTTTGCTGCTGCACACATGGGGCAACTGGCCACATAGCTCTCAATGGCCTTCTTTAATGAGGGCCACCAAAATTGTCTCTTAAGAAGGGGTAAGGTTTTGATGAACTCAAAATGTCCAGCTATCTTTGAGTCATGTCCTGCTTGCATAACTTTCAATCTTAGGGCTGCTGGAACATACAGTTTATCTCCGGCCCAGGCTAGGTCATCTTTTATTAAACACAGGTTTTTATGGTTCGAAAACCACTCATCAGTCTCTTGTGCTTTCTTAAATTCAGGGTCTGTTGTCTGGTCTAATGGTGCAGGGGTTCTGGTTTCCGCCTGTTTAGTGACTGGTGCAGTCAATTGTTTTGGAGAGAGCATTGGCTTAACTATTTCAGACTATACACTATTGTATTGTGGCATTCTAGATAGGGCATCCACCAGAAAATTCTTTCCCCCAGGGAGGTAGTGAATTGTAAAGTTGAACTGACGAAAGTGTTGTGCCCACTGAGCTTGTTTTGGAGAGTTTTCTAGGGGTTTTCAATGCTTTGAGATTTTTATGACACACCTGGAAGGGTATTTGATTCCCTTCTAGGAAATGTGTCCAAGTTAGGAGAGCCCATTGTACTGCATAGGCCTCCTTTTCCCAAGCCACCCACCTTTGCTCAGTTTAAGATAACTTTTTACATGTGTAAGCACAGGGTTGTAGCTGGCCCTCCCTGTTTTTCTGGGGGAGTACCGCCCCTATTGCCACATCACTGGCATAGGCTTGAATGACAAAAGCCACCTCCAGATCCAGGTGTTTGAGCACCAGCTCCACAGAGAATAGTCACTTTAATTTTTCAAAGGTAGCCTGACATTCCACAGTCCATCTCTGTAGTTGGCTGGGTTTTGGCTTATCCCTGCCTTTCATCTTTAACAGATTTATAATGGGGAGCACAATCTGTGCGAAGGAGGGGATAAATTGCTGGTAAAAATTTGCAAAGCCAAGGAAGCTTTACAGTTGCCTTCTGGTATGAGGGGGCCCCCACTCCAGCATGGCCTGCACATTCTCTGGGTCCATTTCCATCCCCTCACATGAGATGTGATAGCCCAAGTAATCAATGTGATCTTTGTGGAATTCAGAAATTTTTGCATATAACTTAGCAGAACGCAGTTTATTTAACACTGCTCTAAACAATTAGACATGCTCTGCTTTTCTTTCAGTGTAGATTAGAATGTCATCAAGAGACACCAAACCCCCCTTATACAGATGCTCATGAAGAACCTCATTAATCAACTGCATGAAAACAGCAGGGCCCCCCTGCAGTCCAAAGGGTAGCACCCTAAATTGAAAACAAGATCTCTCTCGGTTTTGTTTCCTTCTGGCTCCAAGCACAAACCATTTTCCAGATAAGGGTGATGGTATTTGGCTGCATTCCTTCCCCTGGGGGAAAGGCAGTGTGGCAAGGCAAACCAAAGCACCCCTCCCCCTCCCAACAGAATGGCAGGCCCAAAAAATGGCTTTACAGTAGAAGCATGCATAGAATAGAAAGAAAAGTGATACATTTCTTTGGGGATCTGACATTGATCTTTAAAATTATTTTATTTTTCAAATGTTTGGACTGAAAAAGCTTGATAAAAATAATGTTGGGTAGTGCACATTAACTTGTCTGTATTTATTTTATTCATTCCAGGTACTCAGTTTCAGCCAATGACTACAAGTGACATTATTTTTATTTATCCTCTTTTCTTCCATGTACTTTTTAAACCAAAAAGACTAGAGTTTATAATTTTAATTAGAAAATTCTGTCTCTTCTCTTTTTATAACAGGAAAAGAGAAAAAGAGAAGAACTTCAGTTTTACTTGTCAGACAAAATTGTCTCATGAAGAATAGCTAATGGGGAACTACTTTCAACATAGTGTCAACTCTACAATGAACCTGGCTGCAGCCATTTTTGTTGTTCTAGGTTACCACAAGAAAGGGAGAGGGGAAAGTTATTTTTAGTAATCTAAACATGAGCAAATCTTGTTGGAACCAAAGTCATTCCCATACCAAAGGGGAAAAGGAGGATTGTTTAGTCAGAAAGCCCGCCAAGTTGTTCTATTGGATAGCATGAGTAGAGAGGTGGGAATTGTTACATTGCATTACTTTGATTCTTGGGAGGAAAGTTTAGATCTGGTTTCACTTTTGTTCATGCTGACATTATGTATCCAGTAAACATGTTCTTTGAGGAACTTTCCTGCCTCTGATTTATTTGGTCTCATTGATCAGAACCTTGACACATAGCTCTTCACAATGTAGAGCTATAAATCCAAAGTTATCTAAACTTAATTTTAAGATCCCTAGATTGCCTAAGAAGTAATTCTATTTTTCATTTGCTAGAGTGAATACATAAGGAAAAAAATGTAATCTGGCCATTTAAACAGATTAGAAAAGGTATGCATCATTCTTTTGTATACATGTAAATACGTAACAAGAGAGAGATTTTTTATTAAGAGTTAAGTTGCCTTAATTATATCCCAAATTTATTGCTTAATTGTATTTAATGAACAACAAAGCATCCTTTTAATAAAAAGTTAGATCCCTATCTTCAACCAGTATACCTCTATTATCCATATAAGCATTCCTTTGGTATTTTCTAAGATATAGTAATTAAGGTCCTGGCCTAATAACCAGGAAACCATGAGTTCTAGTGCCATTTTAGGCATAAAAAAACAGTGCTGAGTGACTTTGGACCAGTCATTCTCACTCAGCCCAACTCACCTTACAGCAGGGGTGCCCAATCCCCAGTCCATGGACTGGTACCCAGCTGCGGCATGCCAGTAATCGGGCCACACAAACAAGCAAAGCCCCATCCGAGTCTTCCTTTCTTTTTTCCTGTTTTTTTTGTTAGTCTTCCTTTCTTTTTTCCTGTTTTTTTTGTTTTTTTATATATTTTATATTAATAGTGTTTGTAGTTATCCTATATGAGCTAGAGAGTGATAGATTTTAGAGCTCATGGTTGTTAGCATATGGATGTTTATCATTTTTTTTCTTGTTTTTTATACCTTGTACTTAGCTCTGGGAAGTCGGGGGGGGTGGGGAGGGGGGAGGGCTAAGGAGGGAGGGATAGGGGAGGGGTAGGGGGGGACTGTCAAAGATAAAATGTATGATAAAACTTTTCAATAAAAAAAAAAAGCAAAGCCCCATCCACAGGATGCAGGCAGCACAAAAAACCATGCACCTTCCTGTCTGTGGAAAAACCTCTCTCCACAGAACTGTTCCCTAGTGTCCAAAAGGTTGGGGACCTCTGCCTTATAGGGTATAAATAACTTTAATGACTAATGACAGAAATCATAACTTTGTCTTAGTTGTTGCATTGGGTTGAGCCATTCACTATGCATTCTATTTAGTCCCCTGTATAACATAATACTTTTCATGCTGCTCCATGCAGCTTCCATATCTTTCCTTTTATTTATTTACTATCCTGTTGGAAGATTGATCTATCTTCTAATGAAACTTGGCTCACATGTGAGCCTTCTGTATTCTTTCTACTTTTTAGTCTAATTTCTTTCTTATCTTTTATTCTATTTTCCCCAATATACTCTTGATAATACCTATTGTTTATTTTATATTTAGAATCTTGTCCATATATCCTTTCTTGATTCTCTAAGCCAGGGGTGTCAAACTCAATTTCATTGAGGGCCACATCAGCATTGTGGTTGCCCTCAGCGGGATGGGGGTGGGGTGGCCAGGGTGGGTGTGGCCTACTGGGTGGGCATGGCTGGGGTGGGTATGGCCTACTGGGTGGGCCTACTGGGTGGGCATGGCCAGCTCGATGTTGCTTGCATCAGGGGTGTCTGTGAGGGCATGGGCAGGACTGGGGGAGATCCGAGGGTCTCTGGCTGAGAAGAGTGGGTCTGAGGTGAGCGCCAGGGCATGGTCCACTGGAGGAGCCTCACCATCCCTCTCAGGCTGTGTGGGGGAGGGAGGGCTGGACAGTGGTGCAGGATGCCCAGAGCCCTGGGTAGCAGAGGTCAAATGCCCAGCCCAGCCCTCAATCTCCTGTGCCACCTAGCCCAGCCCCACTTCTCCAAGGGAGTGCCCAGCTGCGCTAACCTCCTCCTCAAGGCTGCTGTTGCTGTGCTTGCTCTCCTTAGCCAGGTTGCTCGTGGTGGGTGCAGGAGGGCAAAGTGAGTGGGTCAGAGGGAGGCCCACTTCCTCTCCATGCAAGGAGACCCAGCTTTGTAACCAAAGCATCCTTCCCTCCCTCCCTCCCTCCCTCCCTCCCTTCCTTCCTTCCTTCCTTCCTTCCTTCCTTCCTTCCTGTTTCCTTCCTTGCATCCTTCCCTGCCTCCCTTTTTCTCATTCCCATATCCTTCCTTCCTTCCTTCCTTCCTTCCTTCCTTCCTTCCTTCCTTCCTTCCTTCCTTCCTTCCTTCCTTCCTTCCGAACAGAGTGTCAGGAAAATATTTGAGATGAGGGAGGGAGAAAAACAGGCAAGACACACAGCTGGGGAGGTGTCACCCTTCATGAGGAATGAAGAAATGTACCATCGCCTGGAAGAGGCCAGCAAATGGCCCTCGCCTACTTCACATATTCGGCTTGGTAGGCTCTAGGGGAGCAGACACTGCAAGCAGCGTGAGAGTCAACATTACCTGTGCAACACTGCCCAGGCCCCAGCCTGCCTGGTTTTGGCAGGCAGTGGGGTGCTCTCCTCACAATGCAGAGAGACTAGGCCAGGCAGTGCGAAGCTGGTGAGCTTCTCATCAGCTTTGTATCACCCAGCCCAGCCTCTCAATGCTGTGAGGAGAGTGCCCTGCTGCCTGCTGAAACTGGGCAGGCTAGGGGCTGGGCAGTGTTGTGCTTCTCACCAGCTTCATGCTACCTGGCCCAGCCTCTTGGCGCTGTGAGGAGAGTGCCCTGCTGCCTACTGAAACTGGGCAGGCTGGGGGCTGGGTGGCATTGTGCAGGTAATGTTGACTCTCACACTGCTCAAAGCATCCCCTTCCCTGGAGCCAACCAAGCTGGAGATGTGAAGTAGTCGAGGGCCATTTGCTGGCCACTTCCAGGTGATGGTGCATTTCTTCATTCCTCACGAAGGGTAACACCTCCCCAGTGTGCACCCAGTGGATGGGGCCGATGCGGCAGGGGTCCAGTCCCTCACTGTTTCCAGGATGGCCATGTGGAGCTAAGACTGAATGTGTTCCAGCATGGATGGCCACCAGAAAATTGTACATTGGCTTCCAGCCAGTCTGGGCCAGGGCCAAGGCAGCAGAGGCTGTTCCCTCACTCTTTCCAGGATGGCTCTGTGGGCCACATGAAACCACTTGAAAAGGCTCACGGGCCTTGTGTTTGACATGTCTGCTCTAAGCCTTTCTTGATAAACAATCAGATGTTAGATTTATACTAGACAACTATAGTCTTTGGGACATAGTTTCAGAGAAATTTATTTACTTAAACAGAGAAACAGAATGAGTAATGGCAGGCAAAAAAGTAGAAACATGTGTGACTTCCAACTTCCTGTCAGCTTCTCCATTGAGTTTCCTTATGTAAATCTGGCAGTGGGTATTGGAAATCCTTCCTTTCTTCCTTCCTTCCTTCCTTCCTTCCTTCCTTCCTTCCTTCCTTCCTTCCTTCCTTCCTTCCTTCCTTCCTTCCTAGTAAGCAGCTGCTGCTGGGTGGAGGGAGAAAGCAAGAGATGACTCCCCCAAATTTCATTCCTTCCAGGGTGATGGGTTGTGGGGTACACTCTGTAAGCTATCCCATTTGAGGTACATTGGTTAAAAAAATGTTGCTTTATACTACAGAGTTTCAACCAATTAAAGATCAGAATAATGAGGTTTTAATAGTATATAAATTGATTGGATGGAAACTAACCAAGAAGAAAAGCAATCTAGAACTAAAAAGAAAATTCCTAATGGGTAGAGCAATCAAGCAATGCAATAGCTAGTCTTCAACTGTTGTGGATGCTCCGTCACTGGAGGCTTTCCAAAACAGACTGGACAATCATTTAGAATAGAATAGAGCTGGAAGGGATCTTGGAGGTCTTCTAACCTAGCCCCCCAATCAAGCTGGAGAATCTATACCATCTCAGACAAGTGACTATCCAGTCTCTTCTTAAAAACCTCCAGTGATGGAGCACCCACAATTTCTGAAGGCAAGCTGTTCCACTAGTTAATTGTCCTCAGTGTTAGGAAGTTTCTCCTTAATTCCAGATTGCTTCTCTCTTTGATCAGCTTCCAACCATTGTTTCTTGTCCTGCTCTCTGGTGCTTTGGAGAATAATTTGATTCCTTCTTCTTTGTAGCAGCCTCTCAAATACTGGAATACTGCTATCATATCACCTCTATTTCTTCTTTTCTTTAGACTAGCCAAACCCAAGTCCTGCAGCCGTTCTTCATATGTTTTAGTTTCCAGGCCTTGGATCATCTTATAAAGTGGTACTAATACCTTGTGTGATCTTGATTTTATACCTCTGTTTATGCAATCCAGGATTGTATTAGCTATTTTTGGCTGCTGCTACACATTGCTAGCTCATAGTGAAGTGTTTGTCCACTAGGACTCCAAGGTTCCTCTCACAGTTACTGTTTTTGAGCCAGGTCTCACCTAATCTGTACTTATATCTTTGATTTTTCCTGCCTAAACGTAAAACTTTGCTTTTCTCCACATTAAAGTTCATTTCGTTGGATAGAGCCCAAGTTTGTTCAAGTTTGTCAAGATCTTTTTGAATCCTGACCTTGTCTTCTGGGAAGTTGGCTATTCCTGCCAGTTTAGTGTCATCTGCAAATTTGATGAGTTCCCCTTCTATTCCCTCATCTAAGTCATTGATGAAGATATTGAAGAGTACTGGGCCTAATACTTCTCTCCATGTGGATGTAGTAACATTGAGGACTACTCATTGAGTACAGTTTGTCAGCCAGCTACAAATCCATCTGGTGGTGATGTTGTCTATTCCACCTTTTTTTAGCTTTCCAAGCAGTATATTGTAGCCTACTTTCTTGAATGTGTATATGTGCATAGCGTTTCTTTGCTATGTACTAATTTGGTCACTATCAAAGAATGAAATAAGATTGGTTTGGCACGATCTGTTTTTAATAAACCAATAATGGCTACCAGTTATAACTTTGTTTGCTTCTTGTTGTTTGCAGATCTGTTTTTTATTATCTTTTCCAGAATCTTCCCAGGTATTGATGTTAGACCAGACATGTCAAACACAAGGCCTGGGGGCCGCATCTGGCCCGCAAAGTGGTTTCATGTGGCCCACAAAGCCATCCTGGAAACAGTGAGGAAATGGCCCCCGCTACCTTGGTCCTGGCCCAGGCCGGCCAGGAGCCAATGTACAATTTCATGGTGGCCATCTATGCTGAAACACATTCAGTCTTACCTCCACAAGGCCGTCTGGAAACAGCGAGGGACCAGCCCCTGTTGCATTGGCCCCACCCAGTGGGCACTCGCTGGGGAGGTATCACCCTTTGTGAAGAATGAAGAAATGCACCATTGCGTAGAAGTGGCTGGCACATGGCCCTGCCTACTTCAGGCAGGCTAGGGGCTGGGCAGCATTGCACTTCTCTTCAGATTCATGCCACCCGGCTCAGTCTCTCAGCACTGTGAGGAGAGCACCCCGCTGCCTGCCAAAACCAGACAGGCTGGCGGCTCGGCAGCACTGTGGCCCATGGCATCCCCTTGCCCAGAGCCCACCAAGCCAGATATGTGAAGTAGGTGAGGGCCATGTGCTGGCCACTTCCAGATGATGGTGCATTTCTTCATTCCTCTCAAAGGATGACACTTCCCCAGCTGTGTTTCTTGCCAATTTTCTCCCTCCCTCATCTCAAATATTTTCCCACCACTTTTAGGAAGGAAGGAAGGAAGGAAGGAAGGAAGGAAGGAAGGAAGGAAGGAAGGAAGGAAGGAAGGAAGGAAGGAAGGAAGGAAGGAAGACCTGGAGGGGTGTCTCCCTCCTATTGCTAAGGAAGCTTTGGATACAAAGCCAGGTCTCCTCACATGGAGAGGGAGTGGGCCTCCCTCTTGACTTTGCCCTCGTACCCATCATGAGCAACATGACTAAGGAGAGCAAGCACAGCAGCAGCAGGCTTGAGGAGGTGGTAAGTGCAGCTGGGCGCCCCCTTGGGGAAGTGGGGCTGGGCTTAGTGCCACAGGTGCTTGATGGCTGGGCTGGGCATTTGACCTCTGCGCCACCATCCAGCCCCCCTGGCATGACCTGAGAAGAACAGTGAGGCTCCTCCAGTGGCCCATCCCTTGGCACTTGCCCCGGTCCCATCTCCTTCTGCCAGAGACCCTCAGATCAGTCCCACTCCTGCCCAGGCCCCTATAGGCACCCTTGATGCGAATGATGTAGAGCTGGCCATGCCCATGCAGTAGGCTACACGCAGTCTAGCCATGCCCACCAAGTAGGCCACACCCACCCAGCCCCCTGAGGGCAAACACAATACTGATGCAGCCCTCAATGAAATTGAGTTTGACACCCCTGTGTTAGACTGATTGGTCTGTAGTTTCCTAGGTCTGTTTTTTTCCCTTTCTTGAAGATGGGAACCACATCAGCTCTTTTCCAGTCTTCAGATAACCTCCCCGGTGCTCCAGGATTTTTGAAAGGTATGGTGCAATAGTTATGATATAACATCTGCCAGTTACTTCAGAACTCTGGGATGTAATCTGTTGGGTCCCGGTGATTTATATTTGTCAAGGTCGGATAGGTGTTCTCTTACCATTTTCTTGCTTATTTTAATTTTTGTTTCTAGTTTATCTTTTGCAGAGGTTTTTTTTTGGTATGTAATGCTATAATTCATTTTTGTGTGAAGACTGATGCAAATAATGAGTTAAGGAGCACTGCTTTCTCCCTATTGCTTCTTACTTCCTTGCCATCTTCTCTTTTTAGTGGACCTACAATTTCCTTGACTTTTTTCTTGTTATTAATATGTTGAAAAAAACTTTTTTTATTATCCTTGGTTTCTGTTGCAAGTCTTTGTTCATTCTGAGCCTCTGTTTTCCTGACTTCGTCTTTGGATGTTCTGTCTGTCTGCTGATAATCAGCCTTAGTTATGTGTCCCTCTTTCCATTTTTTTGTACTTGTCCTTTTTGTCTTTCAGTTTGTCTGAGAGATCTTTGTGCAGCCATGCTGGTTTCTTATTGACTTTCTTGTATTTCTTTTTCAATGGTATTCTGTGCTCTTATGATAACATTTTTCAGAGTTTCCCATGCTTCTTGGATTGTTTTCCCCTTTAGGATTTTCATCCATGGAATCTTTCCTAGGTTGTCTCTGAGTTTGTTAAAATCAGTTCTTTTGAAGTTTAAGACATTGTTTGAATGATTTTCTATTGCCTGTGTTTGCATTGTATTGAATTCCAGTATGACGTGGTCACTTTCACCCAAGGTTCTGGCAACTTCAACTCCTTCTACCGCTTCTTTTCGATTAGTAAGGATTAGGTCCAGTATAGCTTTACTTCTAGTTCCCTCCTCTACATTTTGGATAACAAAGTTGTTGGTTAGGTTGGTTAGGAATCTGTTTGATATCCTGCTTGCTGCAGTTTGATTCCCAGTTGATATCTGGGTAGCTGAAGTCTATGATTATTATCTTGGTATGCTTCCTACATAGATTTGTTAACTGGTTGGCAAAGGGTCCATCTATTCTTCTGATTGGTTGGGTGGCAATGTCACTTTCCCCCCCTTTTATATTAATCCATATAGATTGTGGAGGGATTTTATCTTTGATCATTTGCATTTCTCTAGATATGCAGTATTGTCTTACATATAGTGCAACTTCCCCTTCTCTTTTTGTAGTTCTGTTTCTTTTGAACAATTTGTATCCATCCATCAGTACATTCCAGTCATGAGTTTCATCCCAACAGGTTTCTGTAATGGCAAGTATGTCATACCTACTCTCACATACTATTGCTTCTCGTTCACCCTGTTTGTTCCCCAAGCTTTGATCATTTGTATATAAACATTTAAGACTTTTATTTCTGTCCATGGGTGTTTCCTGGATCTCCTGATTGCTGTTTGATTTTTTTCTTTTTTCTCATCACTCCCTACCTCTTTGTTTGATTTGCTTTCTTGGGATTTATGATTGGTTTTGTTTGTCCAGAGATTCTAAAGATTGGTCATCCTTCCCCCATAATTTTATTTTAAAGCCCTTCTAATGAGTTGGGCCAGTCTTTCTGAGTATATTTTCCCCTGTTTTTGTGAGGTGCAGCCCATTCCTTGCCAAGAGTCCATTGCATAGGAAATGCAGTCCATGTTCCAGGAAACCAAAGTTTTCTTGGTGACACCAACCCTTTAGCCAGTGGTTTATTTCTAGAATTCTTTTTCTCCTCAATGTGTATTGGCCTTTTGTTGGAAGTACTGATGAGAACACTACTTGTGCTCCTAGCTCAGGGGTCAGCAACCCAAAACAGCAAAAGAGCCACTCAGAACCAGTTCCGTCATACACACAAAAAAGTGGGAGCCGCAAAATGTGCGCGCGCATGTGGGCATGCACATGGGCACGCACGCGCATGCGCAGAACAAGCAAAAAAATACACCACCCCTACACCCGCACCGCATCCTGAGCCGCATGCACCTATCGCTTCCCAGTGCCGCCAGCTTCCACGGGGGGGAGGGATGGACTCGCAGGCGACGGGCACTGGGTTGCTGCGGCGCCTTCAGCCCGGGCGCCGCCGGAGCCACCCGAATGCCCTGCCCCTCTCCCAGGACCTCCAAACCTCTGCGTTTGATGAATGCAGCAGCTCTCCAAACCGCCGCCGCCCCATTTGCAGAGCTGCTGCATTCCTCCATGTTTGAAAGAAACTGAAAGAAACACGGACGAACGCAGCAGCTGTGCAAAGAGGACGGTAGCAGTTTGGAGAGGTGCGTGTGCACTCTCCAAACCGCTGTCGTCCCGTTCGGAGGTCTGCCACGCTCATCAAACATGAACGAATGCGGCAGCTGTGCAAATGGGACAGCGGCGGTTTGGAGAGTGTGCACGCTCTCTCTCTCTCTTCCCGTCAGCTGGCTCTGGTGGGGCTGCCTGCCATCCTCTCTTTGCTCGGCTCTGCTCTGCCCAGCTCTCCTCCGCCTCCCTCGCCCACCATTACCTCAGGCAACATCCTCGCTAGTCCGGAGGTGGCCACTGGAGCAGGGGTTTTAACGCCTCGCCCCCTCCCTTATCCTTCTCTCTCTCTTCCCCGCCACCGCCAAAGAGAGAAAGAGAGAGAGAGAGAGAGAGAGAGAGAGAGAACTTCAATCTGCACGTGCCACTTCTTCCCCATCCTGCCAAAAGCGTCCGAGCAGAGCGACGGCGCTCCATCCCAACCACCCCAGGACTAGCACCGGCGGAGATTCCCACAGTGCCTCACTTGCTCCTCTGCAGACTGAGGAGGGCCTGACTTGGCACTCCCTGCCCAGAGCGGAGCGGAGGCGGCCATGGCGGGGATTTTAGCGTGGGGGTCCAAGCAGTCCCACGCTGGTCCAAACAGCGAAGGGAGTGGCGAGACGTGGCAGCAGCAGCCCCGGCGAGTTCCTGCTGCCTCCCCTCATAGGAAGGGGAGGGCAAATCTGGTTACATCTGTATTTTAATTAGTCACTGGGAGATACTTGTGACCTTTATTACTGGACATCCTGTTACGTGCCATTGTATTATCCTTTTCCATGAATCCTAGCCACGAGACTCTTTTGCTCTGTCCGAACATGGGGTGAATCTACCTTTATTTTTTTACACCACAAGATTAGACAGATTATGAAACGTGCCTCAGAAGTACTCTTCATTAACTGTAAGTTATTGTTTAGAGATTCCTGAAGAATAAATAGTCTGAATATTAATCTGTCTGTGGAGTTTAACTGCCTGTGTCAAGCAGGAATAAAGAAACTCTCCTGTTTGGGACAGAACAGTAAAAAATAAAGCTAGTAGATTGCATCCTCTTCAATAGGAAAAAGGAATAAATTATCTCCATGCATCTGCTTGGCTAGAGTAAAGAGGAATAAAAATCTCCATGCATCTTCTCCATGCCTCAGAAAAACAATTGCAGCTAGCCTCTTCCGCCCCCTCTTCTTTCACACGGAAACCCCCATACTTGTAATGCCAGGAATGTGTTACTACCTGGCTGCAAAGATTAATATCTCTTCAATGAAAAAGCCAGCATTTCCAAGTATAAATTTGTCGCAAGCTCACTTTGTATTTTAAAAAAATGAAAACAGTTAACATTTCTGCACACTTCTCTTTGCTTGCCGATGTAAGGAAACAACTTAGAAATGAAGAGATGTATGTGTGTGTTTGAATCTGCTCTGCGTAGCTCAGAATTTCCAAGTAGAAGATAATCTTTACTCAAAGAATGCTGTTCCCTTTGTCTTAAGACATCACTCAGAACATCTCAGACTAGTTGTAAAATAGGGCAATCTCTTGCCATGAGGAAAAGCAATTAATTGGCAAGCTGGGTGAAAGAGACCCCTCCAATGGGCCAATCTCTTGCCATGACAAAAAGCAATTAATTGTCATGACAACTGGTGAGTGAAAGCCCATAACTTATCCAGCTATTGCCCCCCTCCCATTGGAATGCATGCAGAGAGAAGCAATGATTCAAGCTTATGTTTAAAAATACAGGTCAGCCTATCTCTGGAAAGAAAAATAGCGAACTCAGAGATGTTCCTTCAAACAATGAAAACTCTATTCAAAGAGTAGTTTAGGTGTTGCAGTGCTGTTTGGTGGCCAACCTAAAAACAAAGCCTGAATTCAAACTGTCTGCATAAAAACACCTTAGCATTCAAACTGTTTGTAAACAACGCACCCCAGTGGATCACATGCAGCACCCTCTGGTGGCAACCTGCAAACAACAGGCTTACATTTATGTTACCTGCATACAGCGCACCCTGGTGGCTGATTTGCAAATAACAGGCTTGTATTTATGCCATGCAAGCAGTGGACCCTGTTGGTCAAAGAGTGAACTTTGCTGAAGTCTCTACCCACACAGACAGTGCACCCTGGTGGTCAAAGAGTGAACTTTGCTGAAGTCTCTACCCATGAAGACAGTGCACCCTGATGGCCAAAGAATGAACTTCACTGAAGTCCTTGCCCACACAGACAGTGCACCCTGGTGGTCAAAGAGCGACATTCACTGAATTCATTTAAAACATCTAAGAAATTTTCTGTGCCTGCCCTAGCCATGGCAGAGTGTCCTATTGGTCCAGAAGAGCTGGTCCAGCCAACCAACCAACCTTGATTTGTGTGCAGAAGCCGATGTCTAAGCTTCAGTGAGGCCAAAGACATCTCAGAAACCCTATGACCTGAGGCAACAAAGAAAGCCTACAGAAGTCATGCGGTCAAGCCTGATGGAGAAATGGAATGTGCTCTATCAATGTCATGAAATATACTGGGAGAAGTTACAGAAACTCTGCAAAGCATCCAAAGAGGAGCTTTCCCCTGAGCACACTTTCTCATTGAAAGAGTTTTTCTTAAAGTGGAAAGACAGGGGTTGCTCCTCTGTCCTGGTCCTATTAGATCTCTCAGCGGCTTTTGATACCATCAACCATGGTATCCTACTGCGGCATCTCAGGGGGTTTGGAGTGGGAGGCACCGTTTTACGGTGGTTCTCCTCCTATCTCCTGGGCCGCTCGCAGTCGGTGTTGACGGGAGGGCAGAGATCCGCCCCGAGGCCTCTCATTTGTGGAGTTCCTCAGGGGTCAGTTCTCTCGCCCCTCCTGTTCAACATCTATATGAAGCCGCTGGGTGAGATCATTCGTGGTTTCGGGGTGGGGTATCATCAGTACGCTGATGATACCCAACTTTTTCTTTCCACCCCGAACCAACCCAGCGATGCCCTCGCCGTGATGTCCCGGTGCCTGGAGGCGGTCCAGGTCTGGATGGGGAGAAACAGGCTTCATTTCAATCCCACCAAGACTGAGTAGCTGTGCATATCGGCATCTCGGGTTAACCAGACTATTCCATCTCTAACGATGGGGGGTGAGGTGTTACCCCCCGTTGATAGGGCTCGTAACTTGGGCATCCTCCTGGATTCACGACTCAATTTTGAAGACCATATAGGAGCCATGACCAGGGGGGCTTTTGCCCAGGTTCGCCTGGTGCACCAGTTGAGACCCTATCTGGACCGAGATGCCCTACGCACAGTCACTCATGCGCGTGTGACCTCCCGTTTGGACTACTGCAACGCTCTCTACATGGGGCTGCCCTTGAGGACCACTCGGAGGCTTCAGCTGGTGCAGAATGTGGCCACGCGAGTTGTGATGGGGGTCTTCCGATACTCCCATGTAACACCTCTACTCCGCGAGCTGCATTGGCTTCCGGTTGCCCTCCGGGTGAGATTCAAGGTGCTGGTGATGACCTATAAAGCCCTACATGGCTTGGGTCCGGGATATTTGAGGGAACACCTGCTGCCGGCATCAAGTTCCCTTCGTCCAGTGTGCTCCCACAGGGAGGGTCTTCTCAGGGTGCCACCGGTAAGAGATTGCCGGCGGACGGCACCCAGGGATAGGGCCTTCTCAGTGGGGGCGCCTGCCCTTTGAAACCAGCTGCCAGTGGAGCTGAGGACTGCCCCCGACCTCCGTTCATTCCGCCGGGACCTGAAGACCTGGCTCTTTGAGCTCTCTGGCCCAGGCTGAGGATTAATCTTATTTTAACTGGGGTTTTATTTATCCAGGGACAAATTTAATTTTTTTAAAACTTGTTTTTAACTTTTGTATTTTGGTTTTTAATTACCCTGTAAACCGCCCTGAGTCCTTCAGGAAAGGGCGGTATATAAATGTAATAAAATAAATAAATAAATAAATAAATAAATAGTCATCTGATCCATTATATAGCTAGCTTAGGAATTAAGAACTGTGTTAGAGCATTTAGCATTTAAAGGGTTAAAGTGCTTAAGGGTTTAGTTGTTACATGGTTACATCTGTATTTTAATTAGTATTTTAATTAGTCACTGGGAGAGACTTGTGACCTTTATTACTGGACATCCTGTTACATGCCATTGTATTATCCTTTTCCATGAATCCTAGCCATGAGGCTCTTTTGCTCTATCCAAACATGGGGTGAATCTACCTGGTTTTTTAACCACAAGATTGGACAGATTATGAAACGTGCCTTCATTAACTGTAAGTTATTGTTTAGAGATTCCTGAAGAATAAATAGTCTGAATATTAATCCGTCTGTGGAGTTTAACTGCCTGTGTCAAGCGGGAATAAAGCCACTCTCCTGTTTGGGGAGGTTGTGGGCCTATGTATTTTCATGTAGGGGGAGAAATCAATTGTTCAGTTTTAATGGGGCTGCTTCTGGTTGGGTTAGATTGGGCAGTAGGGGGTTGTTAGATATATGCTGCTGCTTCCTTTGATTGTTGTATTTCCTTCTATGTGTGACATACTTCCATTTGTCTTCCTCCTAGGGTTTATCAGTACAGTCAAATCCTCTGGGAGTTATTTGTCCATTGTTTGGTTTGGTTTGGGTATAGCTTTCTTTTTTATGTTGGAGTTTGGCTAGAGTTGCCTCTAGATCCCTTACTTTTTCCTCTAGTAGTTCACATAGTTTATATTTAATGCATGTATAATTTGAGTGTTCTTTGGACATAAGCACATACATGGAACATGTATTGCATACCACAGTAGTATCCATCACCTGTTCCATGAATTTGTTGTTTGAAAATCCCTCTTTTATGGCTGGTGGATGTGTTTTGCTTTTTGTTATGTGTCTACCTTCTCTGTTCTATGTTTTGCAACTGTTTTTGTTTTGCAACTCAAAATAGTATCAGTTTTTCCCCGCCAAGAGTCTGCTGTGCGGTTTCCGTTCACAGTGCCCGGCCTTCTGGTCTGCTGCCTTTCGTAGTCCCTGGTCTACTGCCTTCTGCAGCATCTGGTCTACTACATTCTGCAGGTCTCAGTCTACTGCCATCTGCAGCACCCAGTCTACTGCCATCTGTAGGCCTTGGTCTACTGCCTTCTGTAGCACCCAGTCTACTGTGCTGCACCGTACCACCACCACCACCACCACCAAGAACAGCTCCACAGCCACATGGCTCCTGTTTGCTAGTCCATCACACCGGTGTTCTGCTTCCTTCAGCAAACATGGCTGCCTGGATGGTTCACAGTAAGTTCTCCTCTTCTCTCCCTGGCTGGCTCTCCTCCCTGCTCTACTATCTCACCGACTCTGCTGTTTCTGCTCTATGTCGGTCATTGTGCTGCCCTCAGTCAGCTTTCCTCTCCGACCCACAGCTGATTCTCCTCTCTGGTCCACAGATTTTTCTTCTCCTTTTCTCTTCTCCAGTCTTTTTATTTTTCTGACTTATCTTTCCCTCTCTACCTCTCTTCCTACTGTTTTGTCTTAGTTTAAGATAACTTACTTTAATAGCAACTTCTCTTCCCATGATGTAACCATGATTCCTCTGTGACCGCCATCTTGGGGGAAAAAAGATTTTTTTTGTCTGAAATGGTATAGGTTCTCCTGCTTCTTCAGGGGGTTGGACTAGAAGATCTTCAAGGTCCCTTCCAACTCTATTATTTTATGTTCATTCCTTTCATGTTTTTCTATCAACAGATATATGCTTAAACCACATATTCAAAGGAAACAGATTTTTTTCTAAACAAATCCTTGCCAGACACCATTTTAATTCATTCTTGTGTCTTTGAATGACTCAGTCATATTTTTTGTAATCTCTCATTTATTAGCCTCCTATTTTACCACATAGTAATTCTGAGTGATTTAAAATATTAAAAGATAAAATTATGTAACACCTAATAATATAAATACAGTACTGTTTTTAAAAATCAACCTATGTAAAAAGATGGGGAGGGAGAGAGAATGATGAGAAGGGTAGGGGTGGGATCTGTTGTTAATCTATTACCCCCCCCCCCTATGTGATATCCCTCTGTTGGAGCTCCAAGCCTGTTCCCATCTAGGTATTCATTTCATATTATAGAATGTTCTTTCAGAACTATATTCATTTAGAATGTTGTGCAATTTTTCTTAAAAAAAACTTATTTCTGGATATTTCATTTTTGACATTCATGGGACCACAACATTCAACTATCAGCAACTCTGTAAAACTCATGCCATGTGTGACATTTTCTATAAATACTAAAAAAGATGCCAGCCAATTTGGATCACTTTGTTTAATATGCTACAAGTACAATTAAATGTCACTTTCATCCCAAGTGGGATGAAAGTAACATTTCACTTGGGATGAAAGTGACATTTCTATTCTATGCAAGCTTAGAATTCTAATATAGAAACTATAATTACAAGTCAGCACTCTTAGTTCTTCCCTTTTAAAAATAATTATTCATAGTTTTAAGACTTCAGAAACAATGTAATTTCATTCCAAAAACTGAACGTAGAGGGAAACAAAATGGTCTTGGACAATCAGTTGCATCCAGACCTTTTGAGCTGATGTGCAGAGAGAGAGGGGAGGAGGGAGGGTTGGAGAGGGAGAGAGAAGGAGGGAGAACATATGACTCTAGTTAACTGTTAACAATGTAATTGCAAAATTATTTTTTGCCCCAGGCTGAAATTTAAGATGATAGAAACTTGCCAGCCTGGAATTAGAAGAGAGTGGCTATTTCTCTTTTTATAATTTGAATCAGTGTTGAGTTTTCAACATTAAAAGAATCAACCATCAAAAGTTACAGAAAGGGAGGGTCCCCTTGAAACTTCCCTTCTGATATGTGAATCCTACTTATCTAGAAGGCATTAGGGTTGCAGTCAAACTGTAGTTAATAATCTTGTTGGCAAAGGAGTATTTTATTTTCTTCACAGCAGTCTCTG
Source organism: Vipera ursinii (assembly GCF_947247035.1). Lineage (NCBI taxonomy): Eukaryota > Metazoa > Chordata > Lepidosauria > Squamata > Viperidae > Vipera > Vipera ursinii. The sequence continues at coordinate 71,046,463 of NC_139514.1, forward strand.
CTGGACTGCAAATCTGTAAAAAAAAACAATTTAATTAGCTCTGTACACATTGATTAAAATACCCTCACTTATGTATTGCTTGTGGACTGTGTCATATAATTGACCTTTATGAATACAGAAACACAGAAGCTCAAGTTATTTTCTTTTTCATTTCCTACTTAATTTCCCTTGTTTTATAGTATAGTTTTAAATATTAGTTGTCTGATTTTTCAAGTTACTAGCTGTTCCAAAGGTGTCAGAACCCACTTCAATCCACATCTTAAGAAAGAAAGACTCTTAGAGACACCCCATTTCTTAGTTGCCCATAAGATGAGAGGGAGAATGCCTCTCATCGATCTTATTGTGATGGGTAACAGGCAGGCAAAATAACCAAAAGTTACATCTAAGGAAAGGAAGTGGAATCAATAAACCCCGATGTTTATTCTCTCTCATCCTTGGGAATGGCAGAATCCAACCACAAACCCAAACTCTGGCTCAGATACGTAGATGACACCTTCGTAATCTGGCCACACGGCAAAGAAAAACTGGATGACTTCCTCACACACCTCAATAGCCTACACCCCAAAATACAATTCACCATGGAAACAGAAGCTAACAATCAACTTCCCTTCCTTGATGTCTTAGTCTACAAGAAATCCAACGGCTCCCTAGGACACACTATCTACCATAAAAAACACACACAAACCGCTATCTGAACGCACTCTCACACCACCACCCAGCACAGATCAACTCCGTAGCCAAGACACTCATCTCCAGAACAAAACACCTAGCTGACGAACAACACCTAAAAACTGAACTACACACTCTCACTAATGTACTAACAGCCAATGGACTCCAAAGAAACACGATTACCAACTTAATCTGAAGAGAGACACCCACAAAAACCCAAGACAGAGAACAAGAAAATGGGAAAGCCCTCCTCCCATACTTAAAAGGGACCACAGACAGAATCAGCAAGATCCTCCAAAAACACAACATCAAAACAGCATTCTACACAGACAGAAAAATATCCACCATCCTAAGAAACCCCAAAGACATAACTGGGTTAGAAAACCAAGGAGTATACGAAATCCCATGCACCACCTGCCCCACCACATACATCGGACAGACCAACAGAAAAATAAGTGCACGCATTGAAGAGCACAGGAACTCACTCAGAAAGGGAGAACAAACTTCATCCCTGTTCCAACACTTTAAAGCCACGGGACATGAAATTGATTTAAAAAAAACCAAAACTATCGCCAAAATTGAACATTTTAACAACAGAATAATCAGAGAAGCCATTGAGATAGAAAAACGCCTCCACAGCATGAACAAACGAGATGATACCTCTCGCCTACCAGCCATTTGGAAACCCGCCTTGATTGACAGACGAGTCCCAACCACCAAGAACGATACCAGACCCAAACTCATGATAACATCACATGACATCACCACCACACAAGCATTCTAAAAGCAAATCCGAACCCACAACGATAACGACACACAACCACAAAACAGAAACCTAACTACAGCTGCAACATCAGCCACTTTAAACCCCTCCAAACCACACAATAAGCAAACTGACATCCACCATAAAAACATGGCACCACCACAAACACGGAGCCGAACAAAAGCAGCACAACTCACCAGCTCAGGTCTAAGGCTGGCAGCTGAGACCAGCCCATCCACTCAAAACACATCCAATCAGAACACAGCCCCCATTCAAAACACACTCCCACCCAATCAGAAAACAGCTAACCCCCCACCCAATCAGAGCACACCTCCACCCACAGAACACACCCCCTCTGGCAGTTTAAAAAAGAGGAACAAACAGCCACTACCACACACTTCTCCCAGAAGAACGAAGCTGAAGCCACCAGCCTGAGGATGACGGATGAGATTTCGTCGAAATGTTGCTCTTATAACTTCAATTCTATGTGGGAAAAAACCCGAATGACCAAAGATCTACATACAAACACCCGCGAAAACCTCATATGTGTGTGTGTGTGTGTAAATAAATAAATAAATAAATAAATAAATAAATAAATAAATAAATAAATAAATAAATTGGCTTCCAGTTGCCCTCCGGGTGAGATTCAAGGTGCTGGTGATGACCTATAAAGCCCTAAATGGCATGGGCCCAGATTATCTGAGGGAGCACCTGCTGCCAGCATCAATTTCCCATCATCCTGTGCGCTCCCACAGGGAAGGCCTCCTCAGGGTACCACCGGTCAAGGATTGCCGATGGGCGATCCCCAGGGGGAGGGCGTTCTCTGTGGGCGCACCTGCCCTATGGAATCAACTGTCAACGGAACTCCGGACTGCCCGCGACCTTCGTTCATTTTGCCGGGACCTAAAAACCTGGCTCTTTGAGCTATCTGGCCTGGACTGAGGGGTTTAATGTTTTAAATGTTTTAAATTGTGATTTTAATTTTTTTGCGGCTAGACTTAATTTAATTTTATTTTAATTTTATATTGTATTGTTTTTAAATTTTGCCTTGTAAACCGCCCTGAGTCCTTTGGGAGTAGGGCAGTATATAAACCGAATAAATAAATAAATAAATAAAATATGTATGTATGTATATATATATATATATATATATATATATATATATATATATATGTATATGTATATGTATATGTATATGTATATGTATATGTATATGTATATGTATATGTATATGTATATGTATATGTACATGTACATGTATATGTATATGTAAATGTATATGTATATGTATATGTATATGTATATGTATATTTATATATTCAATTTTATTTTCCCATTTTTTCCACAAAGAAGTCAACACATATATCGCCATACATAAATACATACACATAAGTTTGGGTGCTGCTCGTCCATTTCCCCTTTCACTGTATCCACCCTCCTTCTCTCTCTTCCCTCTTCTCTACTTTCTTTCTCCCTTTCTCCTTTCTTTCCTACTTCCCTCTTCTTCCTCTCCTCTCCTCTTTCCCTCACCACTCCCCTCCCGTTTCTCCCCACTTCTCCTCTTTCCCTCCAACCTTCCTACTTCCTTCCCCCTCCTCTACTCTCTTCCCTCTCTCCTCTCCTTTCTTCCCTTCCATTCCTCTTCTGATACAATTCAGGGGTGATGTCTGAGCAGCTCCTCTCCTTAGATTTTCAATGTCTATATTAGGTATGATAATAGCCTTATCTCCTCATTTTTCTTCCATCTAAATTAGCGTTAGCTGTCTTTTAAGTGGTCTGGGTTTGGATGAGGAGAAACAGGCTTCGTCTCAATCCTGCCAAGACTGAGTGGCTGTGCATACCGGCATCTCAGACTAACCAATCTTTCCCATCGTTAACTATGGGGGGTGAGGTGTTACCCCCCACTGATAGGGCCCGCAACTTGGGCGTCCTCCTGGATTCATGGCTCAGTTTGGAAGATCATATAGGAGCCGTGGCCAGGGGGGCTTTTGCCCAGTTTTGCCTGGTGCGCCAGTTACGGCCCTATCTGGACTGAGATGCCCTATGCACAGTCACCCATGTGCTCGTGACTTCACGGCTAGACTACTGCAATGCTCTCTACATGGGGCTGCCCCTGAGGACCACTTGAGGCTTCAGCTGGTGCAGAATGCAGCCGCGCGAGTTGTGATGGGAGTCTCCCGATACTCCCATGTAACACCTCTTCTCCGCGAGCTGCATTGGCTTCCATTTCCAATAAATAAATAAATAAATAAATAAATAAATAAATAAATAAATAAATAAATAAATTGGCTTCCAGTTGCCCTCCGGGTGAGATTCAAGGTGCTGGTGATGACCTATAAAGCCCTAAATGGCATGGGCCCGGATTATCTGAGGGAGCACCTGCTGCCAGCATCAATATCCCATCATCTTGTGTGCTCCCACAGGGAGGGCTTCCTCAGGGTACCGCCAGTCAAGGATTGCCGACGGGTGATCCCCAGGGGGAGGGCGTTCTCTGTGGGCACGCCTGCCCTATGGAATCAACTACCAACGGAACTCTGTACTGCCCCCGACCTTCGTTCATTTCGCCGGGACCTAAAAATCTGGCTCTTTGAGCTATCTGGTCTGGACTGAGGGGTTTTAATGTTTTTAAATTGTGATTTTAATTTTTGGGGCTAGACTTAATTTAATTTAATTTTAATTTTATATTGTATTGTTTTTAAATTTTGCCTTGTAAACAGCCCTGAGTCCTTCAGGAGTAGGGCGGTATATACACTGAAATACTACTACTACTACTACTACTAGAAATAATAATAATAATAATAATAATAATAATAATAATAATAATAATAATAATAATAATAATAATAATAATAATAATAATCTCTTTTTCACCCACTCATAAAATTTTCCCCAAATTTCATAATACTCTGACTCTTTCTTATCTTTAATTATCATTGTTAATCTATTCATTTCCGCACATTCCATTATTTTCCTGATCACCTCTTCTTCTGGAGGAGTTTTCAGTGCTTTCCAGGTTTGTGCAAACACGATCCTAGCTGCAGTGGTTATATGAATAATCAAATATGTGTTCTCTTTACTATATTTCTCTGGTAAAATACCCAACAGGAATATTTCTGGTCTTAATTCTATACGTTGTTGTATCATCTTTTCTATCCATGATTTAATTATGTTCCAATAGGTTTTAGCTTCTGCACACGTCCACCACATATGATACAAAGAGCCTGGTATTTGATGGCTTTTCCAACATTTCATAGATCTGTCCTTAAACATTTTAGCTAGTCTTTCTGGAGACATATGCCATCTGTAGAACATCTTGTACATATTTTCTTTATACGCTGTTGCCATTGTCAGTTTATAGTTTCTTTCCCACAATTGCTGCCATCTATCTAATTTAATCGTATATCCAAAATTTCTTGACCATTTTATCATAGACTCCTTAACTTGCTTCTCCTCTAATTCCCTGTATAATAAGTAGCTATACATTTTTTAATCCATTTTTCTTCAGTTCCCGTAAGTATTTCATCTAACTCTGTTCTCCCCAAATATGTGTTCTCTTTACTATATTTCTCTGGTAAAATACCCAACAGGAATATTTCTGGTCTTAATTCTATACGTTGTTGTATCATCTTTTCTATCCATGATTTAATTATGTTCCAATAGGTTTTAGCTTCTGCACACATCCACCACATATGATACAAAGAGCCTGGTATTTGATGGCTTTTCCAACATTTCATAGATCTGTCCTTAAACATTTTAGCTAGTCTTTCCGGAGACATATGCCATCTGTAGAACATCTTGTACATATTTTCTTTATACGCTGTTGCCATTGTCAGTTTATAGTTTCTTTCCCACAATTGCTGCCATCTATCTAATTTAATCGTATATCCAAAATTTCTTGACCATTTTATCATAGACTCCTTAACTTGCTTCTCCTCTAATTCCCTGTATAATAAGTAGCTATACATTTTTAATCCATTTTTCTTCAGTTCCCGTAAGTATTTCATCTAACTCTGTTCTCCCCAAATATGTGTTCTCTTTACTATATTTCTCTGGTGAAATACCCAATTTCTGGTCTTAATTCTATACGTTGTTGTATCATCTTTTCTATCCATGATTTAATTTGATGGCTTTTCCAACATTTCATAGATCTGTCCTTAAACATTTTAGCTAGTCTTTCCGGAGACATATGCTATCTGTAGAACATCTTGTACATATTTTCTTTATACGCTGTTGCCATTTTCAGTTTATAGTTTCTTTCCCACAATTGCTGCCATGTATCTAATTCAATCGTATATCCAAAATTTCTTGACCATTTTATCATAGACTCCTTAACTTGCTTCTCCTCTAATTCCCTATATAGTAAGTAGCTATACATTTTTTAATCCATTTTTCTTCAGTTCCTGTAGGTATTTCATCTAACTCTGTTCTCCCCAAATTAAAAACATCTATTTTAGCATCTTTTTCGTATCTAGATTGCATTTGCGTTCTCATGTACCAATCCATCTTTATTCCTTGTTCCTCTAATTGTTGTTTGGTTTTCAGCTTCCCCGTATCTGTTAGTAGGTCTTTATATCTTATAATAGTTCCCATGTTAAACATATTGGGGTATATTAATGCTTCCATTGTTGAGAGCCAATCTGGAATCCTCAAGTAATGCTTCCTCTTTATTTTCTCCCAAGCCATCAATAAAGAATTCCTGATATGATGTCTCTGGAAATAGCTGTGTATTCTATTTTTCCCATACCATATGAACGCACGCCATCCCAACTGTAAATCATGTCCCTCTAATGTCAATAATCTAGTATTCCTCAGTAAAATCCATTCTCTCATCCATGACATTACTGCAGCCTGCTAATATAATTCCCAAGTAGGTAAGCTAAACCCAGCTCTGAGTCTTGCATCCTGTAACATTTTTAAATTAATCCTTGCCTTTTTCCCCTGCCAAATATATTTTAAAATTATTTTATTTAGCCCCTCAAAATATTTATTTTCCAATCTTATTGGTATTGTTGAAAACAAAAACAACAATCGTGGTAATATATTCATTTTGATTATTGCAATCCTGCCCATTAATGATAGTTGTACCTTTTTCTATTTATCCAAATCTACTTCGATTTGTCTTTTCAATTTGTAATAGTTATCTTCTTTAATTGTTGTACATCTTGCTGTCAGGTGAATCCCCAGATATTTTACCTTCTTTACAATCTGTATCTCTAACTTTCCCATCAATTCTTTTTTTTGTTTTTCAGTAATATTTTTCACTAACATTTTTGTTTTATCTTTATTAATCTTCAAACCTGCTACCTCACCATATTTTTCTATTTGTTCTATTAATACAGGTCCTGTCTCTAGTGGCTCCTTCAAGATAAATACTAAAGCATCTGCGAAAGCTTGTAGCTTATATTCTTCTCTCTTAACTTTCATACCTTTTATATCCTTATTCTGTCTTATAGTTCTAGTTAGTATCTCTAGTGTCAATACAAACAATAATGGGGATAAAGGGCATCCCTGCCTTGTTCCCTTCATAATGTTAATCTTTTCAGTCATATCTCCATTAATCATTATTTTGGCTATTTGCTTATTGTAGATAGCTTTAATTACATTTATAAATTTCTCCCCAAAATCCATAATCTGTAGTTGTCTTATAATGAATTGCTAATTCACATTGTCAAATGCTTTCTGCGCATCCAAAAACATCAATGCCATCTGTTTTTCGGGATGTGTTTCATAATATTCTAATGTGTTTAATATAATTCGCATATTGTCTCTAATCTGTCTTTTGGGCAGGAACCCATTTTGATCCATATGTGTAAATTCATTTAGGAACTTTTTAAGCCTTTTGGCCATGATTGATGTGAATAATTTATAGTCCACATTCAGCAAGGAAATCGGTCTGTAGTTCTTTATTTTCTGTATTTCCGTTTCTTCCTTTGGTATCAGGGTAATAAGTGCTTCCGACCACGAATCTGGTATCTTAGCTTCAGAGAGGAGTTCATTATAGAGTTCCAGCATTATATTGCCTAACAGTTCTTGCAATGTTCTATATAGTTCCGCTGGTAGCCCATCTGGTCCTGGTGTTTTGCCATTCTTTTGTTTTTTAATTGCTTCTGTTAATTCCATCATTGTTATTTTCTCTTCTAATAGCTTTTTAAATTTCTCTGGTACTGTAGGTATCTCTGTTTTTTCCAAGAATTGTTTTATCCTATCATCTGAAACTACTTGTTGCTTATATAAATTCTCATAATATTCCCAAGCTATTTTTTTCTTTTCTTCATTCTGGTGTTGTAAAGTCCCCTCGGCATCTTCCAGTTGTTTAATCCATCTCTTCTCTTTCTCCTTTTTAATGTTATATGTCAACCATCTCCCTGGTTTGTTTGCATGTTCAAAAAAGGTTTGTTTATCTGCCTTTATTTTCCTTGCCACCTCTTCATTTTCTATTAAGTTCATTTTATGCTTGTTCAACTCCATTAATTTTTTATCTTTTTGTTTTGTGTATCTTTCTGTAATTCTTTCTCAAGAGTCTTATATTCTTCCTTCAGTTTTTCCCTAATTTGTCTTTTCTGTTTATTCTTTTTCCCCATATAAGATATAGCAAGTCCTCTCATGTACACTTTCGCCATATCCCAGACATTTTGAAGTGAGGTATATTCTGTTATGTTTTCCTTAAAGAAGAAAGTCATTTCTTTTTCCATATATTGCTGGAAGATTTTTCATTCAATGCAGTTTGATTTAATGTCCATCTTGGTTTTTTTTTCCTTTCCACCACTGGGTTGTGGTCCGCCCATGTGCTTGTTTCTATGTTTATATTTTGTGTACTTGTAAATAAGTCTATTGATGTCCATATCATATCTATTCTCGACCAGGACAGGTGTCTGTTAGAATAGAATGTATATTGCTTCTTTTCTGGATATTTTTTCTCTCCAAACATCTAGTATATTTAATTCGTCCACCATATTATGAAAAGATTTTGGAAGTGTTCTCCTTAGGGTCTTATGTTTTTTTGTCGTATTATTATCTAACCTGGCCTTTACAATAGCACTGAAATCTCCAATCATATGCTTTCAAATTCCAATACTATTATTTTCTGGTGTAATTTTGAATAGAAATTTTCTTGGTTTTCATTTGGGAAGTAAATCGCTACCAATAAAGTTTTTTACAATTCATAATTACTTCCACCATTAAAATTCGCCCTTCTTCATCTGAATATAACAATGTAGTTTGTATTGCTTTTTGAATATATAATACCACACCTCTTTTACTCTGATCTGCAAGTGAGGTATATAATTCTCCCAATTTTGGATATTCTAGTAGATTTTTATGTTGTTTCTTAACATGAACTTCTTGTAAACAAATTATATACATTTTTAATTTCCCCAATTTATTTAGTGTTCTTTTTCTTTTTATAGCTGAATTCAGTCCATTTACATTTATCGAAATTGCTTTTATTTCTTCTTCCATGATTATTTATTTGAAGTTTTAGTTGCTCTCGTTATTCTCATCTCTCTTTGCTCTTTTCCCTCTTTTGCTCTTGTCCCTTCTCTCAACACCCTTTCCTCCTGTTCTATGCTATACTTATTGCATTGCTTCTCTGTCTCGTCTCCTTGCTGTCGTGGCGGGACGACATCCTTTGGAAGCTCCCGAAGGGTTGTCGCTTTTCAGCTGTCTGAATTTCAGACAGATCAGAGCTGTCCTGTAGGGATGGTGAAGAAGGGAGGCACAGTTTTGGCAGCACAGGAGAGATCACAACCTCCTGGAGAGCCGATGGAAGATTCCTGGACCAGCAGCTGTCAGACGGCCACTGCGAGCCATCACAAGCCAGGGCCGCCACTTGGAAAATCTTGAAAGTAATTTTTGAGGATTGCGTGGGTAAGAAGATTGAGAATCCTTAAATGCTGGAAACTGTGGGGGGGGGGGAAATAAGAAGAATTTGAAGCCATGGAGATGTGGGGGAGGGGAATGGATTTTTAAACTGCTCCTGTCCTGGAACTGCAGCAGAGGAAAACAATGGAAGGCAAAAGAAGGCAATGAATCAAGTATCTTGGCTGAGAATACTCTTGTAGCTTAAGAAAAAAAGGGAGAGTAAATGACCTTGAATGACAGCTTCTGGACTCACTGATAAGAAGTTTACAGAGTCTGTTTTTTTTTTGTTTGCGGAATGGTGGATTGTTTTTTACTTTGACTTTTTTTCTTTTGGACTAAGGCACAGAGACTCTGAAATGAGTCTTCAGGTCCCGGCGAAACGAACGAAAATCAGGGGCAGTCCTGAGCTCTACGGGTAGCTGGTTCCAAAGGGCAGGCGCGCCCACAGAGAAGTCCCTCCCCCTGAGTGTTGCCCACTGGCAATCCTTTGCCGGTGGCACCCTGAGAAGGCCCTCCCTGTGGGAGTGCACAGGACGAAGGGAACTTGATGCCGGCAGCAGGTGTTCCCTCAGATATCCCGGACCCAAGCCATTTAGGGCTTTATAGGTCATCACCAGCACCTTGAATCTCACCCGGAGGGCAACCAGAAGCCAATGCAGCTTGCGGAGCAGAGGTGTTACATGGGAGTATCAGGAAGCCCCCATCACAACTCGCGCGGCTGCATTCTGCACCAGCTGAAGCCTCCGAGTGGTCCTCAAGGGCAGCCCCATGTCTAACTGGGAGGTCACGAGCACATGAGTGACTGTGCGCAAGGCATCTCAGTCCAGATAGGGCCGCAACTGGCGCATCAAGCGAACCTGGGAAAAAGCCCCCCTGGTCACGGCTCCTATATGATCTTCAAAACTTCCCTTTTTGTTCTTTTTTTCCTTTTTCTTTTTTTTTCTGAACTTTGAAAGAGGAAATCAAAACCTAAGAGATGGCTGCGAGACGTGGGGGAGGGCCTCCAATCTCTAAACTTACAGTACAATGATCCTCCCCCCCACCTCCTGCATTTACACTGACAGATATTCAGTGAGTTGTGATGTAGTTAACACATGTTTTGCAGCAGGAACTAAAGGAAACAAGGGAAGAATTTGTTAACCAAAACAATCAGATGAGGGAAGATATAGTGCTCGCACTTCAGGGTCTGGCTGTACATATAGAACGCCTGGATGTTCGTGTGGATTCAGCTATGGAGTATGTGGAGAATTTGGAAAATAAAATCATTGATGCTGAACAAAAGATTGACAGAGCAGAGGCTAAGATTGACAGAACAGAAGACGAGCTTACTATATTAGAATATAAGAATATGGAGTTTGCTTTACGTATCAGAGGCCTCAAAGAGAATCCTAAAGAAGACTTGGAATGGGAAGTGGCACAAGCAGCGGCTCCTGTTTTGAAATGTGAACCTGAAGAATTACTTAAGGAAATGGATAAGACATTTAAGGTTAACTCCTGGATTGCTAGACAAAAAAATTTACCTAGAGATGTAGTGATTTATTTTTCCAGGAGATTAACCAGAAATTCTATTATCCAGGTTTTTTATCGGGAAAAAATTCAAATTGCAGGCCAAGATATTATGATTTTAAAGGAGATACCTCCAAAAATTCTTAGAAAACGGAAAGATTTTGCCTTTCTGTCTGATGAGCTTAAGAAGCGACAAATCCAGTTCAGATGGGAAATACCTATTGGAATTGTGGTAAATTATGCAGGGACCAGATACAGATTGGATACAATTTTAAAAGCAAAAGATTTTTATACTAAGGTCCTGAAAGCAGGTTTACCACCGTCTCCTTGAATCAAAAGAATAGAAGTAAAACAAGAAGATAAACAATTGAGTGAAGGGGCAATGTCATTGCCTCTTGAGGAGATGCGGCAGGCGGAGTCTATGGAGCAGAGTTTGGCATTATAAGATGCTCTAAGTCAATAATAGCAAAAAAAATTAAATTTTTACATCAGAGACTAATCGAACTGGATTATAAATTTGTTATTATGATGGGGGACTGGACTGGAGTTTTGATGCCGTTTGAAGACAAGAAGGGATCCTCTAAAAACTTTTTTAATTCGAAAGTGCTTAAAGCTTTTTTTGATTCGAAGGAAGATCTGGAATTATGGCGGGAAAGGAATATGAGAGATAGACTTGTTTTTACAGAAAACATATGAAAGAATTTTGTTACAAATATGCATAGGTACCTTGATAGAAAAGGTTTGGGATGCTAGTCTTATTTTGAATCCATTGGATAATGGGGTATTATTGTAGATTGTGATGTTAAAGAAACTAATTTGATGTTGAATATAAAAAGGATAGTTTGTTTATTATAGAAGAATGGGTGTCTAAAGTTTAGAATCTTGCAGAGATGTCTAAGATTTTTTGTGTATTTGAAGGATCATTCACAGGAAAGATATATTTCAGTTTGGAGGAGATGGATAGATTATATTTAGAACAAATATGGGACTAAAAAGTTCCATTTAGCTTATGAGTAGATTTTAGTGGGATATTGTTATTGGTACTTTGATTGTAGTTATGTTAAAGGGGAGTTAAAGCACATTATGAATTTGGTTAATTGTATACTTGCATAATTTTTATTTAGAATATGATTATTATAACCATAATCCTGTATTTAGCTCTGGGAAGTGGGGGAGCGAAGTGGGTGGTTTTGGGGTTGGGGGGGATTTGGGGGTAAAACTTTGTTTTTGTAAAAGTTTTCAATAAAAAAAACTGAGCCGCGAGTCCAGGAGGACACCCAAGTTGCGAGCCCTATCGATGGGGGCTATCCACCTGTGGCTTTATTTTAGCTTGGACCCTGGTAGTTACTGGCACTGCCAGTTGTTGTTCGGGCATAAATGATTAAGAGTCAGGGGCTCGTGTGCTGTTATATTGGGGCATGCGAGATAATGCATCCACCAGGAAATTCTTTTCCCCCGGTAAGTGTTTTAGTGTGAAACGGAATCAGTGAAAATGTTGAGACCAGCGGGCTTGCTTAGGAGTGGGTTTCCTGGGTGTTTTTAGCACTTCCAAATTTTTGCGGTCTGTCCAGATCTGGAAGGGGATTTTATTTCTCTCAAGGAAATGATGCCATGTAAGTAATGGCCACCTCACAGCATACGCCTCCTTCTCCCACACGGCCCAATGTTGTTTTGTCTCCGTGAGTTTCCTGGATGTATATGCACATGGTTGCAATGCCCCCTTGTCATTTTCCTGTAATAATACAGCTCCCAATGCCACATAGCTCACGTCTGCCTGTATTACAAAAGGTTTATCGGGATCTGGGTGTCTCTGTACAGGTTTAGCAGAAAAAAATCTCTTTAGCCTCTCAAATACCACTTGACATTCCATTGTCCACTTCAGGGGCTGGCCGGGTTTCACTGGGAGACCCTCCCTCATTTTCAACAAGTTTGTGAGGGGTAGGGCTATTTGGGCAAATGAAGGGATGAATTGGTGTTAGAAGTTTACAAACCCTAAGAAAATTTGCAATTGCTTCCTTGTACAGCTTGGTGCCCATTCTAATACTGCCCTGACTTTCTTGGGGTCCATTTGAATGCCCTGTGGAGATATGTGATACCCCAGGTAGTCTATTCTTTCCTGGTGGAATTCACATTTTGATAATTTTGCATATAGGTGGGTAGCCCGCAAGTTTTTCAGAACTGCTCTGACTAGATTAATATGCTCCTCTTTGGTCTCAGTGAAGATAAGGATGTCATCTAAGTAAATCAGGACCCCTTTATATAAGTGCTCTCATTAATTAATTGCATAAAAATTGCAGGGGCCCCTTGCAGTCCAAATGGCAGAACTTTGAACTGGTAGCAAGCCATTGGACAATTGAATGCGGTCTTCCAGTCATCCCCTTCCTTGATCCTAATGCAGTAGTATGCTTCTCTTAGGTCTAGTTTGGTAAAAATCCTTCCTTTTGATAGGTGGAATAGCATATCTTTCATTAGGGGTAGAGGATACAGATTACTTTCACTAATTGTGTTTAGGGCTCAGTAATCCACGCATAAGCACATCGTGCCGTTCTTCTCCCTGAACAGGACCAGAGTGGCCACTTTGGTTTTGGCAGGCTCAATAAATCCCCTTTCTAAGTTTTTGTTTATGAATCTTTCATCTCCACCATCTCTTTAGGGCTTGTGGAGTACAGCCTGGGCTTCGGGAGTCTTGCCCCAGGTTTGAATTTTATAGCACAGTCTGTGGGTCAGTGAGGAGGTTGCTCATCTGCCCGTTCCTCACTGAAAACTTCAACAAGGTCCTGGTATTCTTCCAGTATTTCTGTTAACCCCTTCTTTTTCCCCACTGATGCTATCTCCACTCCTCGGGGTTGAGGGGTCCTCTGGGGATTTAATTTCATATGCTCCCACTCTGGGAAGTTGAGTTCTGCTGTCCTCCAATTTACCCAGTGGTTCCATTTCTTTAACCATTCCAGCCCTAATATCATTGGGCATTCCACGCCTAGGGTCACTACAAATGTTATATCTTTCGCATGGGTCCCCAGAGAAAGGTGAACTGGTAAGGTGGCTAGGGTAGCTGGTACCCCCCCTGCTATAGACCCATCTAACTGGCCAAAGGAGATTGGTTGCTTTAGTCTTCTTACTGGAATGCCCAGGTTCCCCACTAGCATCAGGCTAATGAGGCAGCAGGTGCAGCCAGAGTCTGTTAGGGCTTTTAGTTTGAAGGCTTTGGGCATGGAGGAGGCTAATATAGTCACTGTCTTAAGGATGGGTGAAATGGATCCAGTTACCAGTGTTTCACCCTTTGAGCTGTCCTCTGATATGTCCACTGTCCCTGCGGTGTAGGCCGGAATCCCCTCCTAGTCCTTGGCAGGGTTTGGGGAATTTACAGTCTCTATCCCCCTCATGGCAGGTTCTTTTGTTTTGGCTGTGGACTTCCCTGATCACCTGGCCAGTGATGGGTCTGATTTGTGCTGAGGGGCTTTTGAGTGGCATTCTGTGGTGTGGTGGCCCCCTCTCTTGCATTTGAAACAGCCCGTTGATTTCTTAGCCATAGCCAGTGGTTTTGCTGGCTTGCGTGTTTGCTCGGGTGGTGGGTGGGCCCATGGTTTCAATCAGCAGTGCCTATTTAGTAGGTCTATCTCTGCCTCCTCTGCCAGGATGTACCAGTTATTGAGCTGATATGGCTCTCGTTGAGGCAGGCAAGGATACAGGTTGTAGTTTAGCCCATCTTTGAAATGGCTAAGGAGGATGTCTTCTGGCCAGCTCAGCTTGTTGGCAATGGCCCAGAATTCTTGTGTGTATTCAGCCACCGGCCTTCTGCCCTGCCTCACCATTTTAATTCTCTCTTGGGTTTTATGATGAGCCAAAGGGTCCTTAAATCGCCGCCCCAAGGATGACATGAATTGGTTGAAGTCATTGAGTTCTGGGGCATTGGAGTCATGCAGATTCACCACCCAGTCTGCAGCCGGTCTGTCCAGGGCAGATTGCATGATGCGGATGTGGGCTCCATCACTGGGGATGTCCTGTCTGTATTCTTCAATACAGCTGAGGGCTTGAGTTACAAAAAACCCCAAGCATGGCGGCTCCCCCTTGAATTTCGCTTCCAGAGGTGGGAATCTTTGAATGGATTGGTGCCTACGCCATTGTTCTGTACCAGCCTGCTACTGGCCCTGCAGAAAAGGCAGGGACAACCCCTTTTACAAGAAGGCAAGAGGCTGGAACTAAGCCTACCAAATTTATGGATACAAAAGCAAACAAGACACGAACCATGAAACAGGAGCTATTCAAGCGGTTGCCTTCAGCAAACCAGCCCTCCCACGCATTCCCCTTTTATACAGTTCAGGGCGTGGCTTCTCTCTGCCTCCTTCTGAGGTGCCCCATTGCCTTCCTCTGTTTACTCCTGATTGACTGCCTCCTGCGTCGGGCATCCTTGAACAGGGCCAGCTGTGGGTCATCTTCATCCACGCTGTCAGGCTCACACAGCTGGGTCTCTGTCGTGACCAGGTGGGAGGGGCCTGGCTGAGGGCTCTCATCAGCAAGCTCTCCAACCCCCTCAGCAATCTCTTCAACACCCCCTCCTCCTCTGAGTCGTCTGACCCAACTGCCGAACCCACAGGCTGACCCTGAATCACAACACTAACCCACACCGCAGGGCCCTTCCCCCGGGTCTGCCGATCCGGATGCGGTCAGGATAGAAATTGTTCATGAAAAGCGGTCACCAAAGCAGGGGCATGAATGGCAGTCGCGTCTTCCCGGGTGAACTCCTCTGGTCCGTGGCCTTTCCATTCAATCAGGTACAGGAAATGACCTTTCAGCAAATGGGAGTCCCTGATGCTAGCGACCTCGTACTCGGGGGTGCTGTCTCCATCATGAGGTCCTGATGGGGGAGGTTCCACTTGGCGGAGTGGACAGGCCGGTTGCTTGGGGACCAACAGAGACCGATGAAAAACTGGGTGCACGCACAGGTAACGTGGCAGAGTTAAGCGATAGGCGCCCGAATTGATGACAGCCTCGATTGGGAACGGTCCTAAATATCAGTGATCTAACTTTCTCACTAGCCGTGTTGTCGGTAGGTTCCTGGTGGACAACCAGACCTGATCTCCCACCGATAGTGGAGGTGTATCCTGCCTTGACCGATCAGCAAACCTTTTGTAATCGGCCTTGGCCTTTTCTAACTGACGTCGCACCAATCGATGGATCGCCTGTAACTCTGCCATGAAGTCATTCGCTGCCGGCTCCCGCACCACAGCAAAAGACTCGATGGGGATCACTGTCCTGGGCAGAAGCTTGTCTTCCACTCGGGAATATTCGGGCTTCCTGGACAGAGCATCTGCTCTTTGATTGTGCCCATTAGGTATGTACCGAACTCGGAAGTTGAACCTCGCAAAGAAAAGAGACCACCGGATCTGGCGTTGGTTCAAATTCTGAGCGGTCTGCAGGCTTTCCAAATTCTTATGGTCCGTCCGGACCTCGATTTGATGCCGCGCTCCCTCCAGATGATGGCTCCAGGCCTCGAACGCCACTTTGATGGCCAGCAGCTCCTTCTCCCAGATTGTATAATTGCGCTCCAAAGGGTTCAGTTTTCGTGAATGGTACGCGCAAGGGAAGAGGTACCCGCTGGGCATCGTTGCCTGGAGTAACACCGCCCCAATGGCAATGTCGGAGGCATCCGCCTCCATGACAAACGGCCGTTGCGGGTCAGGATGCTTCAAGATGGGCTCCTTCATGAAGGCTTCCTTCAAAGTCTGGAAAGCCTGTTGTTCTGGAGCGTTCCACTGGAACCGAGTCTTCTTCTGCAGGAGCCAGGTGAGGGGGGCTGTCAAGGCAGCAAACCCAGGGATGAAAGTTCGGTAATAGTTGGCGAACCCAAGAAGTCGCTGAACATCCTTCACGCAACGCGGGGGTTGCCAACTCTGCAAAGACTCAACCTTACTTGGCTCCATGGCGATGCCCTCAGGAGAAATGCGGTGACCCAGGAAATTGATGGTCACCCGGTAGAACTGGCACTTTTCCAACTTGGCAAACAGCCGATGTTCTCGGAGTCACTGCAGGAACTGATGGAGATGCTGATGGTGCACCTCAGGCGACGGGGAGTAGATCAGGATGTCGTCCAAGTAGATCACGACAAACTGATCCAACAAATCCCAGAAAATGTCGTTCATGAAATGCTGAAACATGGCGGGGGCATTTGTCAGGCCAAACCGTGTACTCAAAATGTCCATAGCGAGTACCAAACGCCGTCTTCCACTCATCACCCGGCCGAACCCTGATGAGGTTGTAAGCTCCATGCAGGTCCAGTTTTGTGAAGATCTTAGCCTCCTGGAGTCTGTCCAAGAGTTCGGGGATGAGGGGCAGTGGGTAACAATTGCGCACCGTGATGGCGTTGAGTTTCCTATAATTTCAGCAAAGCCGCAATTCACCAGACTTCTTTTTGACGAAGAGCACAGGTGCAGACACTGGCGAGGACGAGGGCCGGATGAAACTGTGAGCCAAATTCTTCTCCAGAAAGTCCCGCAATGCAGCCAACTCGGGCTCCGACATGGAGTACAAACGCCCCACTGGGAGAGGCGCATCAGGGACTAAATCAATGGGGCAGTCGTAGAGCCTGTGTGTGGGTAATTGATCCACCTCTGTCTCGCTGAACACATCAGCAAAGTCAGACAGTTCGGGAGGCAAGGAAACCCCTGGGGAACACTCCACCTGGCCGGCACAGACATTGCAGGAGTGGTCTACACACTGCAAGCTTGGGAAGGTGACCAAGTTATGTGACCAATAGATCTGTGGGTCATGCGCCCGGAGCCACGCCAGTCCCAAGACCACGGAGAAATGCAGATCTGAGGTGATATAGAACTGGATGGCCTCCACATGGGAACTGATGGCCATACATAATGGTTGCGTGATGGCAGTAATTGGCCCAGACAGGAGCACTCGACCATTGATAGTCTCCACTAACATGGGCAGATCCACCGGGCACTGGGGAACAGCCCATTTGGCCACAAATGCTGAGTCCATAAAATTTGTCGTGGCCCCAGAGTCAATTAAGGCATGGACTGGAATCCCCTCTGGCTTGCCAGGAAGGATCAGACATGCCTCCAATATCAGATGCCATGGAGGTCCATAGGCAGCATCGGAAAGACGTCGCTCAGTGTTGTTGTGGGACACCCGATCTATCACACTGTCTAGATCGGGCTCGGGGCGTTTCTCGACAGAAATGTAGGGGACTTTCTCGGGGCAGACTCGGTCACTGATGTCTGCTGTCGCTTCTTTGGGCAAAAAGCAGCCAAATGCCCAGGGTCCCCGCAGTAAAAACACAACTCCCTCGATCGTCGTCTGTTCATTTCAGTCACCGATAGACGAGACCTGGTGGCACTCAGCTCCATTGACTCCTCCCTTTGAACTGGGGTCTCATGCACAACAGGGGCTGCAGGGGTTTGTGGGGTGGCACGGCGACTCCTTCGCTGCTGCAACCGAGCATCGATTTGCAGGCAGAGATGGATCAGCCCTTTGAGGTCTGAGGGAATATCCACACGGGCCAGCTCATCCAACATCTCCTCCGACAATCCATCCTGGAAGGCATCCACAAGCGCAGCCTCATTCCTGGCGGAATCCTGGCTAAGCAGCCGAAAATCGCTGATATAGCCCTGTAGGGGGCGTTGACCCTGCCTCAGAGCTTTCAGGCGACGAGTAGCAGTCTGCGTCTTAATAGGGTCCTCATACATCAGACGCATATGATCACAAAACCCCACAAAGTTGTCCAACAATGGACTAGGTTGAGCCAGCAGAGGTGTGCCCCAACGAGCTGCATCACCCAAAAGAAGGCTTAACACAAACCCCACCTTATCCCGGTCAGTGGGGAAATCAGCTGCTCTCACGCTGATAAAGAGCTGGCATTGTCCCAGGAAAGCAGGAAACAGTTCTGGATTGCCAGTAAATTTATCCGGCATCGCAACTTGGCATTTTCTCCTGGGTGGTGGTGATGGTGGGGGTGCAGCATGGACCTGAGCTTGCAATTGAGCCACCTGAGCTGCCAACAAAGTGATTTGCTAGGCGAGCTGGGCATTCTCAGCACGTAGCTGCTCCATAATAATAGTAAGGGGTGGGAGGCTGAAGGCAAACTGTTCTGTACCAGCCTGCTACCGGCCCTGCAGAAAAGGCAGGTACTACCCCTTTTACAAGAAGGCAAGAGGCTGGAACTAAGCCTACCAAATTTATGGATACAAAAGCAAACAAGACACGAACCATGAAACAGGAGCTATTCAAGCGGTTGCCTTCAGCAAACCAGCCCTCCCACGCATTCCCCTTTCATACAGTTCAGGGCGTGGCTTCTCTCTGCCTCCTTCCGAGGTGCCCCATTGCCTTCCTCTGTTTACTCCTGATTGACTGCCTCCTGCATCGGGCATCCTTGAACAGGGCCAGCTGTGGGTCATCTTCATCCACGCTGTCAGGCTCACACAGCTGGGTCTCTGTCGTGACCAGGTGGGAGGGGCCTGGCTGAGGGCTCTCATCAGCAAGCTCTCCAACCCCCTCAGCAAGCTCTTCAACACCCCCCTCCTCCTCTGAGTCATCCGACCCAACTGCTGAACCCACAAGCTGACCCTGAATCACAACAGCCATTGGTGGTATTGCCCCCCCATCCTGATCCCTGTCTGTGGGTTGGTGGGGGTTGGGTGCTGCTGTGGTGGTAGCTCCAGGTTCAGTGGATGCCCCCGGTGCTACAGGTTCCCGATCCCCCACTGTCTCTCCAGCTGCAGCTCCAGGCACTGGTGCAGCTGTGGGACTCAGGTTTCTCCTTCCTTAGTGAGCCGAGGGTTTTTTCCATCAGGTGAATAGCTTTCTCTAAGATCTAGTCTATATGTGGTGCATAATTCCCATCCTCTTCGCTTACTTGCAGGGAGTTCTCCATCTCTTGCTTCCATTCAAGTTGGTGGCCGCCCTACCTCAGGGTCATTTTCCTCAATGCCTTTTCCTACTCGCTTTTCCTTCCAATGCCCATAGATCACTGCGGTTTGTGGTCATGCATTTCTACCACCTCTTCCCTGGAGGAATATGATGCTTCAGCTTCTGATATGTCAAGGTAAAAATCACCTTTGTAGAGGGCGAAGGACCGTGCTTCAGAGAATGCATGATGGACCATTGACACATATTCCTTTGCCTGCTGCAAATGCATTTCAAAAACCCCAATTTGTTCACAGTAGCCTTGCATAGCCCTATCTCGCATAGTTTGCTTGGGGCTTGAAGGAGCAGAAGGAATTTTCTTCGGCTGAACTTTAAGTTTCACTCCAAGCCTTTGAAATTCATCTTGAGCCACTGGAGTGTGAACATTTTCAAAAGCAGCTGCCAGGGAGCTTGGAAAAGTAGAAAAAGGAGTGACTGACCTTGCATTGTCGACAGGAGCAGGTGCGTCTTCTCCAAGGCGTGTGGCTGAAGCTATTGGAGTTCTTAAAGTTGAAGGGAGATGCCCCACAGACAGACTCCTTTTCAGCCGTGGCTTCCTTCCTGACATGTTTCAGCAGTTAATCACCGCTGCCTCGCTGGCACTAACTAACTGATAACAGCCGCAGAAACATGCATCTCTAAAAACATAAATCAAACCATCCTCTGCTACCAAAATGTCAAGGTAAAAATCACCTTTGTAGAGAGCGAAGGACCGTGCTTCAGAGAATGCATGATGTGCATGCAGGAAGGCAATAAAAACACGACGCATAATCTTACTAAATACCTTTACTTACAAAAATATAAAAACTAAATATATATTATAATGAGAGCTAGCTCACTACATCCTAACGTAACAGACAGCAACAGCAAAGTGAAACACAATAAAGAAATAACTGTGGGAACTTCTTCTAGACATGCGCACTAAACAGACTGAAACCATAACATAACTAGTCATATGGGATTCACTATGGTTGCCAGATAAGTTATCACAACAGGTGCAGAGAGCAGGGGAAATGTACAGTTAGAAATGAACTTTCTGACGAACAAAAAAAAACGTGCAGTGACATGATAGTTGGTGGGATTTCGGTAGGAGGGAAAGTTCCCTTTCCATGGGGTTTCCCTCCTTCCCTGCCTCGTCATCAGACATTGTATTTTTTGCAAAGTCCCCCAGTAAGGTTCTTCCTTCCAGGTTGACTCTTAATGCAGATCCTGTCTAATATCAGAAGCCACTTCAATCCACATCTTAAAAAAGAAAGACTCTTGGAGACAAAGTTATCCAAGCAAGAACATTTACTAAGACATAGATGACAGAAGGTATAATAGACAGGATCTGAAGAATCCCCTCACAGATCAATATTTCTAAAGTGTCCCCAAGCAAACTCCATCCCACAGTTCATTCAGTAAGTTCCGGATCAGCCAAGTTCCAGGTGGTAAGCCCCTCGTGGGAAAAGGAGAAACATCAGTCCATTCGTAGCAGAATCAATCTCACCCCTTCACATTCGAACCAGAGAAACAAACCAGATTCCCCCACCCCCTTTCTTAGTTGCTCGTAAGATGAGAGGGAGAATGCCTCTCATTGATCTTATTGTGATCTTATTAACAGGCAGGCGAAATAACCAAAAGTTACATCTAAGGAAAGGAAGTGGAAGCAATAAACCCCAATGTTTATTCCTTTCCTCGTTGGGAATGGCAGAATCAAAGGGGGTGTGAGATTTGGGTTTTGCACAGAAGAGACAGTTAGAATTGAGATATAAATGGATTCTGACATCAAGGATTTGAAACAAAATTACAGATAATTTCCCAATAGGCTAAAGGGTTCAGCAACATTTTCTTGGCAAAGGAATAATTCTTATCATCACATTTCTTCCCTTACAAATAACATTAAAGCAATATCCTTAACGGTTATTAGCAAAATTCTTAACATTGTTGGAAAATTATTGTGGGCAATTTTCAGTTTAGTATCCATTTTATACACTGTTGTTTAATTCCTATATCCAAATCAGAACAAATATGTATGCATGCCACTCAGTTCAGATAGCAAAAATATAGCTTGATTTTTATTACATAGGCAAAATGGGGCAAAAAGGCAAAAGCAGAGTGAGATGAACAACAAGCAAGGATTGACAATCTCTCTCTTTCAAAAGGCAGAGAACTTTCCAGAGCCAGTGGTAACATGGACAGTGCCAAAGAGAGTGGCCTTTGGTTGTTCCAGCTTTAACTTTCTTGTGTACATAATGGCAGCAGAATAGAGACAGAAAGTAAGATGCCAGCGACCTGTCTTCTATTCTGCACCATGAAGGAAACAACTTGATGGACAGGACTGAGATATCCCATAAAAATATCACTTGGTCTAAAATCATAAATAGTGCCAGAGGTTTTGAACCAGTGAAGGGCCAGGATCCTGTTGAGGATCCATTGAGAAAGCTTGTCTGGGAAGGTAGTTGCTGCCCTACTTCCTGCTAGAGATATGCCTGGCAACTATGACAGACTCATGGATATACTTTTAGTCCTTGAAAACCTCTGACTCTGCCTGTTGTTTCAGTTTCTTAATGCATAGACTACATTGTCTGCACATTTCCTGGCACTACTGGACTGTTTCCTGCCTGTTTTATCAGTTTATATGAGATCACTGGAGTTTACTTAACAAGTGATTTAATCAGAATTAAGTCTCAGTTTATACTTCTGCCCCTACATAAGTGCTAATTAAAAATAAACTTAACAGGCTTAATAGCATCAAACCAATTGCTGACAATCTCTTTTGGCAAAGAAATGAAGCATGTTCTCATATATATAACAGTTCCAGCTGTCAGAATCCATTTATATTTCATTTCTAACTATCTCCTCTGAGCTAAATCCAAATCTCATCTTTCCCTGGATTCTGCCATTCCCAAGGGGGAGAGGGAACAGGCATGGGGCTTTATGGCTTTCACTTCCTCCCTTAAATGTAACCTTTGTTTATTCCGCCTGCCTGCTATCCATCACAATATAATCAATTGCTTTCTTACTAGGCATTCCCTCTCAACTTACGGGCAACTAGGAAAGGGGGTGGGAAAGGGAGAAATGCAACCCTCCGGGATCTGGTTTGTTTTTCCGAATGAAGTGTGAGGATGTTGACCCGGAATCAGGGGACAATACAGGAAATATCAATTGTGAATGTGCAGATGGCCCTACTGTCTTTGGGCTCTTGCAAAGTCCTGGCTGCAGGGTCATGAAAGGCCAGCAAAGAAAATACCCAATGTCCTAACTTACCCAAGAACATACAATATCTTTTGGGAAACACCCAAAAGGGAACATTTTTTTTACTTCTGCTCTCTTATCTACAATATGCCAGACTTACTGGGTGAAATCTTTATCATATGCATGTCAGCTTTGCTGGATGGCTTGCTTATGTAACCAGAAAGAATAAATACAAGGATTTCTTGTCTTTCAGGGCTGCTCTCATTTAGAGGAGCCCATCTTTTTGTTCAGCTGAATAAAAATGTAAAGCTTGAAGGGAACTTTGGGTTTCCTGTATTTTTTACCAGCAAAACCTCGGAACCTGCATATCATTTTTGGCGAGCCTGGTTTCCAGGAGAGGTGCTTGGTTGGTCCTAGGGAGGCTCAGGAAAGGGGAAGGCACCGAGCACACTCTGGGATTTCCTGGAGGTGCCCCCCTTCTTGACTCTTCATTGTGGTTTTAACAGGAGCCAGTTTTTTTCTTCTTTTTGGTTGCCTTTTACTTGGTTCCTGCATACTCGGGAGGGCTGAAGATAAGGTATGTGTAAACATGTGTCTGTTTCCTTGAATTAATAATTAATAATTAAATAATTAAATAATTAAATAATTAAATAATTAAATAATTAAATAATTAAATAATTAAATAATTAAATAATTAAATAATTAAATAATTAAATAATTAAATAATTAATAATTATTTAATAATTATTTAATTATTTAATAATTATTTAATTATTTAATTAATAATTAAATAATAATTATTTAATTATTATTGTTTCCTTGAATTATTTCCCACCATTGACCAGAGCTGGGTGGAAGGGTTAATGCCAGCTGCACCTAGGCCCCCCTCTTTTTGGGGTTCTGGGGGCACCTAGAAAACAAGGGGTGTTAATTTTGTACTCTTGTGCTCCAACGGGTTGTGAGTGGTGTGTGGTTTGAGGTTTTTGGTTGCTCCTTATATATATATTTCCTGCTGTTGACCAGGCCTAGGCGTGATACTGATCTTGGCTGAAGGTCAGTGCATCTCTTGTGGCCCAACAGGCTGTGTAAGTGGTGTGAGTGACTTGAACACATGGGCTCAGCCCAGAAAGACCAGTTAGACTGAATAAAAGGTCAGTTAGAATGAATAAAAGGAAGGGATGTGTCCTTATGACTGTGTCATAAAGAACTTTGGTAAGCTTAAAACCTGTTGGGATATGAAACTGAAACTCTAATTAAATACAATGCCCTCTGTCACCAGGACATACCCACTGTTTGGCCCACAGGGGAATCCATAAATTTCGGAGTTTTTGAAACCATGGGGACTGTGCTTAAAGAGGCATGGATCATGATCAGCACACTTCATATGCTTTTTTTTGTTTTTCTGGACCTTACATGTGAATAAGCATTTGCTTAGAGACTGTGGGCTGTGGTGACCTTCCACGGCACCACTTTTTCCTGCTTTAGCTTCTGCTCCACCACCCATGAGGGGATCTACTCCCTCACAGGGCAGGTAGCTGTTGTGAGGGGGGCACTGATGAGGTCCTGGTTCATACTCCCTTCTCCATATCTGATCTTTATGC
Organism: Vipera ursinii; assembly: GCF_947247035.1. NCBI lineage: Eukaryota > Metazoa > Chordata > Lepidosauria > Squamata > Viperidae > Vipera > Vipera ursinii. The sequence goes on from NC_139514.1 coordinate 71,070,952, forward strand.
ATCGGAGGACCGATTGGGTTCTTACACTGACACCCCACACAAATATTCTGAATTGGTTCTGTTCACTAACTAGGCAGACCTCCAAGCCATGCTGCATGTCTTTTTAACAGAGGAGGGGCATCTGGTAGTCAATGCTACTAAAGGAAGGAGGGTCCTTGATCTGCAACTTAAAGGTTTCCAAGATATTATTGTCACTGCATTGCAAATTGCCCTCCCTAAACAGGAAATGTGGGCATAATTTATGATGTTCATCAGTTGCCAGCTGAAAGTCCCAGTGACTCCCTTGAGCGCTCCAGATGTTAAGTGTGAATTACAGAAGGTGGAGGGGACTTCAGGTGATGATAGACAAGTTGTTGGAGGGAGCGTATAAAGCTTACATGACATGGCCAGAAGTGATAACCAGAGGGGCTGAAGAGGGTGGAAAAAAATACAGTATTGTTTTGCTGGCTTAAGCTCTGTAACAGGTTTCCTAGTGCATGGTTTTTCAATCTTTTCCCCCATTATACTGCTTTTCGGATACAATATCAGTTACAATATTTGAGAATACAACCCCAAAACTCTTATGCAAACACAATGCATCAGGTCAGTTGTAGGACAAATAACATGAGCAAGCATTTTATTTCCTCCCTGGATACAATTCCTGCAGCTGCAGCAAAAGCAGCAAATGTGGAAAAAGGAGGATGTGCATTTCCTTGCTGTAGACAGTGCTTTTTTTGTAAAAAAAAACAAAACAAAACCAAAAAGGTGCCAGAACTCACATATGTCACACAACCCACCTTGCCTACCCTACAAGGTGCCATAAAAAAAGGTGCCAGGACTCCGTTCTGGGCGTTCTATGACAAAAATAGGATTGATTACTCCTATCGCCCAGGGATGGGAATAACTTGATGGAGTTTTTGTCTTGTCTTTGTCTTGTCATGGGTCCTGGTGTGTTTGGGGTTAATACTGTTGTTGGTTTTTCTGTGGGGCGGGCAGACCTCTCAGCTTTCTGTGGATTTGTTCATGGTTAACGCTTATCTTTTCCTTTATGTTTCTTGGCTGTCTTCCCAGGACTGTTAACTGTGCCAAGCGGGGAGGAAAAAAGAGGGGAGAGGAAAAAAAAAAACCTCTTCCCTGGTGCTTTTATTTTTCGGCTTGCCTTTCCTGAGAGAAGTGGGGGTTGCAGCAGCCTTTCGTATTGTAATAGGGGCTAGGTTTTCTGCTTTTTCATCCATGCTGGCTCAGGGATTCTGGGGGCCCTGCCCTGCCCTAGTGGAAGGGGGAGGAAGTGGGACTTCTGAAAGAGGATGGTGAGGAGTGGTAGGGTCCCCTTCAAGAGAGAAATGGGATGATGTTACCCAGATTCCAGGCACCCCCAGACCACCCACTGCGGTCTTTTGCCCTGGGACAGGACCGGTGTTGCATATGCATGACATTTGGCCACTGGAGCAGGGAATGTCTTTTATGTTCCCTTCTTAACTGTCCTATAGGGTACGGTTCCTAAACCATGCTCCAAATAGAAAGGGAGAGGGGTGAGGGACTGGGGCCTTTATCTCCCTGCCTTTATGGATGATTTTTCCTCTTCACCCCTGATACAAGTCAAAGTAAGAGAAGAACAATACCCTTTTTGGTTGGTACAGGAGTGTCACATTCAGTATTAAATAAGCCCCTTGGAGACACTTCCTCGCAAACGTTTCAGGTCTTTGGGGCCAATGGCCCTTCTGTGTCAGCTGCAAAACTCGATCCTTTGGAATGCTTTATGGGTGGTATTGGCCTTACTCATCTTTCTTTCCCTTTCAGACTGCCCTATGCTTTTACGTTACAAGCCACCATCTTTGCTCTAATGGCTAAGCCCCTATACCAGGCCACTACAGGTATGGATAAAGAACCCTTTGCATGGACCACGGATTGTCAGGTGGCATTTGATAACATTCAAACTGCTTTAGTCAATGCTCCAGACCTTGGCATACCTGATGTCACTGAACCATTCCCCTTGTATTTGGCTAAAAGTAAAGGAGTGACTGCTGGGTTCCTTGCTCAAACCCTTGGTACTTGGTCTCACCTTGTAGCCTATTTTTCCAAACAATTGGATCCTGTTGCTCAAAGATGGCCAGTGTGATTTCGGGTGACTGCAATGCCATTCTTCTTTTGGGGCTACTGAACAATTAACCTTTGGGGCTCCTATCACAGTGGAATCACCCCATTCCATCCAGGATTTGTTAGCATCCAAGGGGAGGCATTGGCTTACAGCCTCCTGTCTGGAACAGTATCAGATAGCACTCCTTGACAACTCATGTTCATATAGAGCACAGTAGCAGGTTCAGCCCAGCGACCTTTCTTCCCCAACTGGATAGTGATCATAATTGTGTATAAACTGTACATGGAAGAGGAAGTGTCTTGGCCAACTGCACCTTAAAGTCTGCCGCATCAGGTCCGCTGTCCCCTTGGTATATGGGTGCACTTGTACCCTCACGTTTGCCTGTGCTGGCTCCAACATATGCACTGGATGGGCACAGAGTTTCTGAACTAGGTGCTGTTTATCGTGGATGTAGGCTGGCGAAGGATGGGAAGTGCCTTCTCCCAAAACATGCATTTTGGGCCCTCTTAAAAAACTTGCATGCCAGCACTCATTGGGGTTACAAGGCCATGGCTGAGTTTCTTATAATGGACTATAACAGGGATCTTTAACAGGGCCCTCACAATGATCAGGTGATGTGTGATTTGTGGATGTAATGACCTGTGGAAATTATTAAGTTCCTCTTGGGGAGGCTTGGGGCTGGCCAGGATCCTGCTAGTTTTTAGGAATTTGATTTTACTGAGTTGCCATGGACGCGGGGTTTTAGCTACTTGCAAGTTTTTGTGGATCCTTTCTCTAGAGGGAATGAGGCCTTTCCCTGCCATTATCCAGCAAGAAATTCAGGCCCTGGGTATTGTTTGGTGGTTTCATCTGTCCTATAGGCTCCAGTCTTCAGTACACATGGGGAGGCCTGTTTCCCTTTGGGATGGTGTATGGTCAGCCCTTTCTTTCTCATTTGCCTTATCCACTTCCCTCCCTGTTGTTGGAGACCAGGCCCTCAGACGCTAATGATGTTTCTTCCATTTCTCAAGCTGTTCAATCCCTCCATTGTCCAAGGTTGATCATCCACTCCATCCTTTCCTTCCTGGTGTTTGGGTGCTTGTCACGTCCTGGACTGCTTCTGGCCCTTTAGCTGACTGCTGGACAGGGCCCTTCATTGTTCTTCTCGCTACCCACATGGTGGTCAAGGTTGCTGGACTTCGTGCTTGGATTTGTCATGCTCATCTTCACTCTTCTTCATCACCTTCTGACATGGAGGACTGAGTTGCTTGGACTGTGGCCCCTGGTGCTGAGGAAGACCTTGGGCTGAAGCTTCTGTTTGAGGGCCAACGCTGATCTGTATGCCGGGACATTTTGGTCATTGTGATACCTGTGCCCGCTGGGCTTCTACACAGGCGATTTCTTCTCACCGGCTTCCTGCTTACTTACATCACGGGCATCACTCCTCTCTTTCTTGGCTGACATCTGGTACTCTGACAGTACTGTCTTATATTTCTTTCCCTACTCCATGCTCTCTTTTATGGGGGGGATTATGGGTGGTGGTCAGTACAATTATGGGAGGTGGTCCCCAAAATTTCCCAGTCCCTCTTTGGGGACTTGGGGCTCCAACACCTATATACTGGATATGCAAGCATGTATTCAGCTTTTGAACATAACAGATTGCTGAATCTGTGCACTTATATCCCCCACTGGTATACATGGATTGGCCATGGAAACTACAGCCTTGGAAGCCTTCACATTCAGCATGAACAAGGGGCTGGACTCTTCCTGTGTTTGGGGCAGGAAAGTTCTTCTTCCAGAAATAAGTTAGGGATCTATATACCTTGCACAGTCACATGGAAGGTAAGTACTGGCATGTGGGATGGTTGGCATAGATGTCATCAGACCTTTGGCTTGACTGCAAGAAGGTTGCCTCTGCTCTTTGTAGTTCATTTGCAGCAAAGAGACTCATGACTTATATGTCTGGTGTTAGAGCTTATATGCCTAAGGGGTTGGAAGGCGAACCAGGCATTTATCTTCCTAATCACTCGGACTGGTGGTTCCTTTGTGATCAGTTTGCCTGTATGTCTTTGCCAGCTTACTGATTTGGTACATGTACCATAGGGATTATCTTTCCCTCTGTTCATATTATCCAACACAAGGATACCATTCATCTCATGGAGGAAGGAATTAGGAATTACCCTAAAAATCTGAATATTTCTACTGATGCTGTATGGGGAAGGTTTAGGGAATTATTCTTGGTACTCTCTTTGTAGTAGTCCTTGTTCTTGTATCCTGTTGTGTCATTCACTGCTTGCCCCTATTCACCTCTGCCTGTCCTCAACAATGTGTCCCGCATACTACAGAAGCCTATCCCATGTTCATACTTTTTTGCACTGCTCTAAGTATGAAAGGGGGGATTATGTTGACCCAGAATTAGGGGACAGTACAGGAAAGAGTAGAGTACAGGTGGAGCAGTGGGCTAATGCCTCCTTACATAACACCAGCTGCCTGCAATTAGTGCAGGTTCGAGTCCCACCAGGCTCAAGGAGCACCAGGCTTAAGGAGTGTTAAGGAGCACTCCTTAGCAGCCGGGGAGTGCGCGCGTGTGCAGGACTGCCCTGCCGGCTCCCGCCCGACGCCGGATGGCTCCGCCGATGCTGCTTCAAGAGAGAAGAGCGTGAGACGCCTGCCATGGCTCCCCAAGGACTCTTTAGCAGCCGGGGAGTGCACGCGTGTGCAGGACTGCCCTGCCGGCTCCCGCCAGATGCCAGCCTGCCCTGCTTCCTCCACAGTGAGAGGAAAGGGCGTGCCTTCCCGGGCTTGCTGACTTGCAGCCAAGCCGGAGCCAAAAGGGGCTTTTCCTTCCACCCACCCTTTGGAATAGACGCAAGAGCTCCCGGGGTCTGGCGTTTGCAAGGGGGAGGGGAAGGGGCTGAGAGGCTCTTGGGGGTGGGAAGGGAGAGTCACATTGGAGGGGGGGCTGGACTAAGGAGGCTTGAAGTTGCTTTGCAAGAACGGGGGCGCTCAATTGATTTATGTACTATTTTCCGGTGTATAAGACGACTGGGCGTATAAGACGACCCCCCAACTTTTTTTATTGAAAAGTTTTACAGTACATTTTATTTTTAACAAAACAAAACAAAACCCCTCCCAACCTCCTCCCCTCTTCCCAGCCCTCCCCAACACCTCCCTCCCTCCCCCTCCCCCCTCCCCAACTTCCCAGATCTAAATACAAGGTATAAAAGTAGAAACAATCATAATCTACCATATGCAAACAACAATAAAGTATTAAATCTATTGCACTTTAACTCTTATAAAATAACTACAAGCAATATAAATATCACATCAATACTTATTCAAAGGCTAAATGAAACCTTTTAGTCCCATATTTATTCTGGATGTAATCAATCCATTTTTTCCACTCCACAATATATCTCTGTTGCGAATGGTCTTTCAAATACGCTGAGATCTTTGCCACTTCCGCCAGGTTGGAAACTTTTAAAGTCCATTCTTCTATAGTCGGCAGTTCTTCCTTCTTCCAATATTGCCCTACTAAAAGTCTTGCTGCCATAATTAAATTCAACATCAGCTTAGTGTCCACAACAGTAGTGTCAGTAGTAATGCCCAGTAAAAACAATTGCGGACAAAACTTTATCCTTTTCTTAAATATCTTCTGCATATTCCACCAAATTTTAATCCAAAATGCTTTAACCTTTTTACAGGTCCACCATATATGAAAATACGTTGCATCTTCACCACCACACCTCCAACATTTAGGCTGGCAGTTAGGATACATACTTGCTAGTTTTTTAGGATCTAAATGCCACCTATAAAACATTTTATAAAAGTTCTCTCTTAAAGACTCAGGGCGGCTAAGCTTGTAAGCCGCCCTGAGTCTTCGGAGAAGGGTGGGATATAAATGGAATTAAAAATAAAAATAAAAATTTGAGCTTGCGTAAATTTTACATTTCTCACCCAAATCTTTTCCCAAGTATCCATTGTAATGACTTCTTGAAAATTCTGAGCCCACTTTATCATACAATCTTTAACAAGTTCTGTCTCTGAATCAATTTCTATCAGTGCAAGATATATCCGTTTGATATGTGCTTGGCCTTGATCTCTAATTTGCTTTACCAAATTTTCATCAGTCATTGAAAAACCAATTTTCTGATCTTCTTTCCACCTGGCCTGTAATTGCCCATACTGAAACCAAGTTTGAACAATCTTTTCTTCTCGTAAGATATTATACGGCTTCAAATGCCATACATTCCTTTCCAAACTTAAAATTTCCTTATATGTAGTCACATCATGTTTAAACCCAACACTTATATTTTCTATTGCGTGTTTTGGTATTGCCCATAAAGGTATCTTATAATTTAACTTATGTCTATACTTTTTCCAAACTCGCAACAGAGCATGTCTTAAAATATGCACCTTGAACACATTATCCACCTTCTTATCATACAATAGGTATGCATGCCAACCGAATAGCAAATCATGACCTTCAAGATTTAATAATTTCACTTGTGTTAGATTAATCCAATCACTTATCGCTGACAAAGCAGCAGCTTCATAGTATAGTTTAAAATTAGGCATTTTAAGACCACCTCTCTCACACGTATCCTGCATAATCTTAAATTTAACTCATGGCCTTTTCCCTGCCCAGACAAATTTATTAATACCCTTTTGCCATTCCTCCAAGTTTGAATCCTTTTTAAGAATAGGTATCATTTGAAATAAAAATAGAAATTTCGGCAAAACATTCATTTTCACTGCTGCAATTCTTCCCAATAAAGACAATTGTAGTTTTTTCCAACTATCCAATTCTTTTTGAACTTTTCCCCATAGCTTTTCATAATTATTTTTATATAACTTTGCATTTGAGGGTGACAAATATACCCCGAAATATTTAACCCTTTTGACAATTTCAAATCCCGTTAACGCTTCTAAAGCAGCCTTTTGTGATACTGTCATATTCTTAGACAACATTTTAGTTTTTTGTATGTTAACCTTGAATCCAGAAACTTTCCCATATTGCATTATTATCTCCATCAATTCTACAACAGAATTTTCTGGCTGGGTCACCGTAACAACCAGATCGTCTGCAAACGCCCTCAGTCTATAATCCTGATCTCTTATTTGAATTCCCTTAATTTTTTCCGAATCCCGTATTTTAATCAGTAATATCTCCAATGTTAAAACAAATAGTAAAGGTGACAGCGGGCACCCCTGTCTTGTGCCCTTTTCAATGTTACATACTTCGGTCAGACTATTATTTACTATTATATGGGCTGTTAGTGCCCTAATTGGTTGTAAGAATTTATCCCCAAAATTCATTTTATCTAATACTTTCAACAAAAATTGCCAATCCAATTGATCAAAGGCTTTTTCAGCATCCAAAAAGATCAACGCTGCAGGGATCTGATTGTTTCTTTCCAGAAATTCCAACAAGTCAACTATATGCCTCACGTTGTTCTTCATTTGTCTACCACTTATAAACCCAGTTTGATCACCATGAATTACTTGTTGCAGTACCCTCATTAATCTGTTAGCTAAAACCTTAGCAAATATCTTGTAGTCTGTATTCAAAAGTGATATTGGTCTATAATTTTTTGCTTGAGTGACATCTGGATCTTCCTTCGGAATCAAAGAAATAAAAGCAGTTTTCCAAGACGGAGGCACCCCTCCTCCCATTTGAATTGTCTGAAACAATTCCCTTATTGGCTTTATCATCTCTAACTGTAAATTTTTATAATACACAGCAGTCAGCCCATCTGTCCCTGGCGCCTTGCCCACTTTCTATTGTTTAATTGCTGAAAAAATTTCTTCCTCAGTTATCAATTGATTCATCTCTTCCTTTTGTTCTTGTGTAAGAACAGGAATACTAGCATTCATCAAATATACATCAATATCTGCCTCACTAATCTTATCTCTAGCATATAACTTAGAGTAAAAATCAACAAAGTTTTCTTAATAAGACTCTGCTGATACACTACCTTAACCTTATGTTCTATTCTATCTATATTAGAAGCCCTTTGCTTCTTCCTTAACAAATAAGTTAACCATCTACCTGGTTTATTGGCATTACAAAAAGTATTATGTCTAACATACCGTAGATTAATTGCCACTTGATCAGCCATCAACTTGTCAAACTGTCCCCTTAATAAATTAATTACCTCTTTAATCTTCACATCCGATGGATTCAAAATTAAAGCCTTTTCTTTTTCTCTAATTTCATTCTCTAATTCCTTCCTCCTGAGTTCCAGATTACGTCTATATTTGTTATTCAAATATATTAACACACCTCTCATATAAGCTTTACTAGCATCCCAAACCATTTCAATAGAAGTACCCTTATGCATATTGATTTCAAAAAAATCCTTCATCTGTTTTTTACATTCTTCCACATTTTCCTGATTTCTAAACAGGTTCTCATTTAGATGCCAGGAGCGCCTATCTCTATTATCCTTGTCTATCTCTAGCCAGACTGGACTGTGATCAGACATAGTTCTTGGACAAATCTTAATCTTCTTAATCCTGGAAAAGAAATCATTGGTAATTAGTATAAAGTCAATCCTAGAAAAAGATTGATGTCTATCGGAAAAAAAGGTATCATCCTTTTCTTGCAGATTTCTTTCTCTCCAAATATCTCGCAGTTCCAAATCATCCTTCATTTCAAAAAAGGATTTAGGCAGTTTAGCATGACTTGGAACACTTTTAAAAGTACCACTCTTGTCCATTTGTACATCCAAAACACCGTTTCAGTCTCCCATAAAAATAAAAGATTTATAATCCCACTGAGTAATCTTGCTGTGTAGTAAACTATAAAAGTCTGCTTGTTGTTGATTAGGAGCATATAATCCAACCAAAAGTGTTTTCTTACCTTCTATTAACAGTTCAATTATAACATATCTTCCTTGTTTATCTGCTTCAATTAACTCCGCTGTCAAGGTATTCTTAACATAAACAACCACTCCATTTTTCTTGTCCATTGCAGAGGCAATAAATTGTGTACCCAGTCTTGAATTTAATAAGTACTTTTGATCCATAACTCTAATATGTGTTTCTTGTAAACAAATAACATCATTCTTAAATTGTTTTAAATATTGAAAAACTTTCTTTCTCTTCTGCGGTGAATTTAAACCATTAACATTCCAAGTTAGAAACTTTGTCGCCATCCTTTGCGACCCGAAGCTTTTGGAACGCTTCTTCCAGGATCACCTGTACTTTCTTAGGTCGCGCCCCTCCCACAGCTTTACTATAGTTAAGTTTTGGAGGTCCCGTGACTTTCTGCTGGTCTTGTTCTTGCTCTCGTCTCATTCGTCTCGAAGCAGCACGCGTCATCCTCTGGTCTCTGGCCTCTTCCGATGATACTGAAATTTGATCCACTCCTGTAGTTTTCTCATCTATCTGCGTTGTTCCTTCAGCACCTTGTAAGTTCTCACTGCGTAGTTGAGGCTCTACCTTGCCATTCTTCTTTGTAGATTCCAAAAGTGGTATGGGGGTTGCTTTTAAAACATTACTGTAAAAATCACGTGCCTGCATCACTGTAGTAAGACGATGTCTCGTACCTTAATGCATCACCACCATACCCACTGGTATCTCCCATCTAAACTTAATATCACGTCGCCTTAATTCTTGTGCTAAAAAAGCAAATTCCTTCCTTCTCCTTAGGATTTTTGCAGGGATCTCTTTTAAAACCAAGACTTCTTGCTCAGCAATTACAAATTTAGTATTGTAAGAGGCTTGAATGACCTCATTTCTAATTGCTCTCTTTGTAAAATAAACCACCACATCTCTGGGTAATTTCCTTTGTCTTGCAATCCACGAATTAACACGGAAAATTTTGTCTATATCTTCCATAATTGCATCTGCTGGTCGCCCCAGCACCCCTTCCAAAGCCTCAGAAACTATTTTCTTCAAATCTTCTTTAGGATCCTCTTTTAAGCCTCTGATTCTCACAGCAAACTCCATCTCATGATACTGTCAAATCACTATCAATTTTCTCCACCACATTCTCAGTCTCTGACATTTTTGCATCTAATCTGATCTTATTTTGGCTGAGATCTTCCACTCTTTCATCCAAACGCTCAATACATATAGCCATGCCTTGAAATGCAAGTAAAATGTCTGCCCTTATTTCTGTTAGCTTCTCATCCAGCTTTTCATCCATAATCTCAGCTAATTTTCATCCATAATCTCAGCTGAGTCCCCAGGGAGAAGGGCGGTATATAAATTAAATAAAACATAAACATAAACATAATTGTTGTGATTGCTTTTCCATAACCTCTTGCATCACATTCTGCAAGTCTTTAACTGTAAGAGTTGGTGCAGGTGCAGGTGCAGCGGGCAGTAAAGCTTGTAGCGAAGACTGCTGCACCGGAGAAGCCCCCGCGCTTCTAAGAACTTTAGAAGATTTAGCCGCCATTTTCACCCACTATTGCCTGCTACGCACTTTCACTTTCAAACTCCGCAAAGTCCATTGAGTTAAAGCTCATAAATTCACTTTCACCTGGATCTCCTGTATCGCTCTGCCTGCATCCAGGTTCTCCAAAGTTCTCTCTTGCTGGCAGGGATGGTTGCAGACGCCCTGTTCTGCTCCAAAAAGCCCGGAGCAGAAGTGCCTCGCAATCCGGAGCAAACTCAGGCTTCGGGGGGGCTCAATCCTTCAGCCGCCAAAACTTTAAGTTCTGGCGGCCCCAGAGAGCTCTACCCCTACCTGGGTGCTCACCCCCTCCTCTTCTCCCGAGGAGGGGGCTTCCGAGCCGCCAAAACAGATGATCGGCGCTGTTTTCGGCGGCTCTATGGAGCCGTGGGGCTGACAGCCTAAGAATGGCTGCCTCTGGCGATGCCTTGCCACCCGGAAGTTGACCCCCCCCCCAACTTTTGAGATGATTTTCATGGGTTAAAAAGTCATCTTATGCGTCGGAAAATATGGTATGTGCCCTTTCTCTGGCAAGTGATATAATTAAAAGCTGCTAATATTCTGATGCCAACTTCTGCCAAGCCCGCAGCAAGACATCAATCACTGCACCAGTATAAATCAAAGGAAAAAGCTGTAAGGGGATTTGGACCCTTTTAAAAAAAATACCAGAGAAGCTCAGCTAGTACATACCAATGAAACTTGATAATTCCCTGCTCTCCTGAAGTCTAACCAGGCTAGACACCACCTGTTTCTTTGCTTCATGGCACAAAGGGCCCTGGGTTTTTGCCATTTGACAGGCCACCTCTTACTTAGCCTTTGCCCAAACATGGGTTTTTTCCTTCCAGACTTCTTTTCTTCTTCCAAGACCCATGGCTTTTTTACAACGACCACACATACAGGCCCTAAGAGCTTCTTAATTTCAATTGTATCTTGTATGCATTCATTTAAATAAAGACTGCTGAAGAAGTATTTGGAGGGGTGAAATGAGTGGTGCACTGTATGTGTGAACAACACGGACTGGCTCACTTATGTCTGCATGTGTTTTGTGGAGATAGTGAGGAAATATTATGGGTATATAATTATTGCAGCTGACACACCTTCTGCCAAAGAGAGATCTTGTTCTAGGAATTACAAAGTTCCTAATTTCTTTTTCACTTGAAAATGAAGCATTAAAATTAATACGGATTGTGATTCAATGGTTCTGTCAAATATCCACTGTGGACTGTATCATAAGAACTAATTCCTGTAGCTATTGTTGGTTTGTAAATCCAATATATGTCAGAGAAGGAGGCTTTTCTTTAAATAAGAGGAAAGGTGAACATAACACAAAATTGAATTAAAATATTACATATTTATTATAAAGTTTGTACAGGTCATCCTTGACTTACAACTATTCTTTTAGTGGCCATTCAAAGTTATGATGGCACTGAAATAAGTGACTGTAAGGACCTGCCCCAACTGGCCCTCTCAGGAAAGTACAACTCTTGACATCATGTGGTTAATCAAAAGAACATTTACTGAGAAACAGTAAGCTTCAGTTATTTTATGACTGTTATGTATGCAGGCACCTGCATAGCAACAGCCACCAGGGGGCGTTGGCCTGAACGGTTTTGACAGGAACCACAGTTTTGGCGGGAAACCTAGGGCCAACCGCTGACCTGGCTAGGTATTTAAGGAGGCCACGTAACCCTCATTCTCCAGTACGCTAACCCCCTTCCAATAAAGAGCTGAACACGTACTCTGGCTGGCGTTTCTTCCTTGCATCGGAGCCACTACACAATAGTGGTGACGAAGGTGGGATTGCTGCCGACAAGGAGCTGAAGTCACTGGGGGAACGCTCCGCGAGCTGAAGGGAAAGGAATTTTCCTTCCTTCTTTCCCCCACGACCGCCAGCTGACTGGACCACGCTGGTCATCGCATCCGTGACTAGGGACCCGAACCAACACCGTGATGGCAACAGCTGGACAATCCCACGAATTTGACACCCGCCACCCCTAGACATGGGCCCGTTACCTGGCTCACGCCGAACTGTACATGCGGTTCAATCAGATCACTGAGGACAGCGCGAAGGCGGCCGCCCTGCTCTGCATCGGGGGACCCGCACTCTTAGAGATCACCGCGAACCTGTTTGCGCCAGAAGCCATCAATACCATCGCGTAACGGGACATCGTCGCCAGGCTCAATGCCAACTTCCAGCCCCAGCGGTCCAAATTGGCTGCGAGGTCGCAGTTCAAAAAAAAGGGACCAGCGCCCCAATGGGTCCGGTGCCGAATTCCTCACCGCCCTATGGGAAGCCACCATCGCCTGCAGGTTTTCGAACTTGGAGGAGCGATTACGGGACTGGCTGGTTTGCGGCCTACGAAACAGGCGGCTGCAAGAGCACCTGTTCGAAAGAGAGGAGGTCTCACTCCAGGAAGCCGAGGACGCCATCCTGGCCCACGAGCCAGCCTGTGGGGCCGTCCAAGCGGTCCAGGAGACCCGGACCGGCAGCCAGGTGGCCAGCATCCACCGGCAGGTCGCCACAGCCGAGGATGACCAGAGCATAGACCTCCTCCAGTGGAAGTCGACCCCCGACCAGCAAGGCCGACGCCCAGACAAGCCCAGGCCTCCCAGCAATGCCGCCAACCCTCAGAAGTGCGCAGGGTGTGGTGAGAACCACGTGCACAGCCTCTGCAAGTTCCGGTCGGCCACGTGTTGGGCCTGCAAGAAAACAGGCCACATAGCCGCGGTCTGTCATAGCCGCCACCCTCGAGAGGAGATCCACGAGCTGCAACCAGAGGAATCGCCATTCGAAGGTACTGGGGCCCCGACCAAAACGTGAATTGGCTACGTTGAGAGCAGGCTGGCCATTAACCATATGGGTAGCCGCCGGCTGCTCAAACCCAAAATTAGACTAACAATCCACTTGCAAGGCATCCCTTGCAGCATGGAGTTTGAATCCGGATCAGCGGTCTTGATCATTTCTGTTGTGACTCAGGGCCAGCCTGTGGGTCCGACAGCCGTCTCCGATGTATCGGATGACTCAGAGGGGGAGGAGGGAAACGAACCGGCTGATGATGGTTTGGAGGCTTTGCAGAGCCCTCAGCCGGGGACCTCTTCTCAGCTGCGTGAGCCCGAGAGTGCGGAGGAAGATGACCCACAGCTGGCCCTGTTCAAGGATGCCCGACGCAGGAGGCAGTTGAGTAGGAACAAACAAAGAAAAGCTGTGGGACTCCTCGGGAGGAGGCACAGGGAGACCACGCCCTGAGCTCTCTATAAAAGGAGTGATTGGGGAGGGGCTGGTTGCTGAAAGCAACTTTTCCGCTTGAGAAGACAAGCTCTGGTGTTTTTGTTAACTGCGCAATAAATCTTGGCGGATGCCTTTTAGCCTTGGACGCTCTCCAGTCTCTTCTTTCTGAATAGGGGTTTGCCTTACTCAAGGCCAGAAGAGGGCTGGTTCAGAACAGTTTGCTTTCAGCCACCCACCCCTTATTACTACGATGGAGCAGCTTCTTGCCGAGAATGCCCAGCTCACCCAGCAACTCACTTTGCTGGCAGCTCAGGTGGCTCAACTGCAAGCTCAGGTACATGCTGCACCCCCACCCAGGAGGAAATGTCAGATAGCTATGCCAGATAAATTTGCTGGTAATCCAGAACTGTTTCCTGCCTTCCTGGGACAATGCCAGCTTTTTATCAGCATGAGAGTAGCTGATTTCCCCACTGACCGAGATAAGGTGGGATTCGTGTTGAGCCTTCTGTCGGGAGATGCAGCTCGTTGGGGCACGCCTCTGTTGGCACAGCCTAGCCCTTTGTTGGATAACTTTGGGGGGTTTTGTGACCATATGGGCCTCATGTACGAGGACCCGATTAAGGCGCAGACTGCCACCCGACGCCTGAAAGCTTTGAGGCAGGGTCAGCGCCCTCTACAGGCCTATATCAGCGATTTCCGGCTGCTTAGCCAGGATTCCGCCTGGAATGAGGCTGCGCTCGTGGATGCCTTTCAGGATGGCTTGTCAGAGGAGATGTTGGATGAGCTGGCCCGCGTGGACATTCCCTCAGATCTGAATGGGCTGATCCATCTTTGTCTGCGGATCGATGCCCAGCTGCAGCAGCGAAAGAGTCGCCGTGCCACCCCACAGACCCCTGCCGCCCCTGTTGTGCGTGAGCCCCCAGTCCAGAGGGAGGAGCCAATGGAGCTGGGTGCCGCCAGGTCCCGTCTATCGGTGACGGAAATGGACAGACGACGATCGGAGGGGTTGTGTTTTTACTGTGGGGACCCTGGACATTTGGCTGCTTCTTGTCCAAAGAAGCGTCAGCGGGCATCCGTGACCAAGCCGGCCCCGAGAAAGTCCCCTGCTTTGCTGTCGGGAAACGGCCCGAGCCTGATCTAGACGGTGTGATAGATCGGACGACCCACCACGACCACGCCGAGCGACGCCATTCCGATGGTGCCTGTGAACCTCCACGGCATTTGATTTTGGAGGCACGACTGATCCTTCCTGGCAAGCCAGAGGGGATTCCGGTCCATGCCTTAATTGACTCTGGGGCTACCACTAACTTTATGGACTCGGCCTTCGTGGCCAAATGGGCTGTTCCTCAGTGTCCGGTGGATCCGCCCATGCTAGTGGAGACTATTGATGGTCGAGTGCTCCTGTCCGGGCCTATTACGGCCGCCACGCAACCAGTGAGTATGGCTATCAGTTCCCATGTGGAGGCCATTCAGTTCTACATCACTTCGGATCTGCACTTCCCCGTGGTCCTGGGACTGGCATGGCTCCGGGCGCATGATCCACAGATCTATTGGTCTCAGAACTTGGTCACCTTCCCAAGTTTGCAGTGCGTGGACCACACCCGCCATATCTGTGCCGGCCAGGTGGAGGGCTCCTCAGGAGTTTCTTTGCCTCCCGAACTGTCCAACTTTGCTGATGTGTTCAGCGAGTCAGAGGCGGACCAATTACCCCCGCACAGGCCCTATGACTGTTCCATTGATCTAGTTCCTGATGCGCCTCTCCCAGTGGGGCGTTTGTATTCCATGTCGGAGCCCGAGTTGGCTGCATTGCGGGACTTCTTGACAAAGAATTTGGCTCGTGGTTTCATCCGGCCCTCGTCCTCGCCAGTGTCTGCACCCGTGCTCTTCGTCAAAAAGAAGTCGGGCGAGTTACGGCTCTGCTGTGACTACCGGAAACTCAACGCCATCACGGTGCGTAACCGCTACCCGCTGCCCCTCATCCCCGAGCTCTTGGACCGACTCCGGGAGGCTAAGATTTTCACGAAACTGGACCTGCGTGGAGCTTACAACCTCGTCAGGGTTCGGCCGGGTGATGAGTGGAAGACGGCGTTTGGTACTCGCTATGGACATTTCGAGTACACGGTGATACCGTTTGGCCTGACCAACGCCCCCGCTGTGTTTCAGCATTTTATGAACGACATCTTTTGAGATCTGTTGGACCAGTTTGTCGTGATTTACCTGGACGACATCCTGATTTACTCCCCGTCGCGTGAAGCGCATCATCAGCATCTCTGTCAGGTCCTGCAGTGCCTCCGGAAACATCGGCTGTTTGCCAAGTTGGAGAAGTGCCAGTTTTACCAGGTGACCATCGATTTCTTGGGTCACCGCATTTCTCCTGAGGGCATCGCCATGGAACCGAGTAAAGTTGAGTCGTTGCAGAGTTGGCAACCCCCACGTCGCGTGAAGGATGTTCAGCGACTTCTTGGATTTGCCAACTACTATCGAACATTCATTCCTGGCTTTGCTGCCTTGACAGCCCCCCTTACCCGGCTCCTGCAGAAGAAGACTCGGTTCCGGTGGAACGCCCCCGAACAACAGGCGTTCCAAGCTTTGAAGGACGCCTTCATGAAGGAGCCCATCTTGAAGCATCCCGACCCACAACGGCCGTTTGTCGTGGAGGCGGACGCCTCCGACATTGCCATTGGGGCCGTGTTACTCCAGGCAGCGACGCCCAACGGTACCCTTTTCCCTTGCGCGTATCACTCTCGGAAATTGAACCCCTCGGAGCGCAACTATACCATCTGGGAGAAGGAGCTGCTGGCCATCAAGGCGGCGTTCGAGGCTTGGAGGCATCATCTGGAGGGGACGCGGCATCAAATCGAGGTCCGGACGGACCACAAGAATCTGGAAAGCCTGCAGACCGCTCGGAATTTGAACCAACGCCAGATCCGGTGGTCCCTCTTCTTTGCGAGGTTTGACTTCCGGGTGCGGTACATACCAAGCGGGCACAACCAGAGAGCGGATGCTCTGTCCAGGAAGCCCGAGTACACCCGAGTGGAAGACAAGCTTCCGCCCAGGACAGTGATCCCCGTCGAGTCTTTTGCTGCGGTGCGGGAGCCGGTGGATATACGGGCTCGGATCCGGGAGGCGCAGCAGCAGGAGGCGTGGGTGGCTCAGCGGAAGGAAGAGGTGGGGCCAGATTCGCCTTGGTCGGTCACGGATGGACTCCTGTATTATCGTGACCGGCTCTATGTTCCAGGAGGGCCACTCAGGGGACTCGTCCTCAGCCAATGTCATGATAACCCGGCTGCGGGGCATTTTGGCCTGTTCAAGACTCTGAACCTGGTCTCCCGTACCTTCTGGTGGCCCCGAGTCCGACACGATGTCCAGTCTTATGTCACCTCCTGCGTCCCATGCAGGCAGGCCAAGTCAGCGACAGGGGCCCCGCCTGGTTTACTGCAGCCTTTGCCAACGCCCAAGAGACCCTGGGGGGCTGTGTCCATGGACTTTCTGACGGATCTACCCCCATCCTCCGGCTTCACGACAGTGTTTGTGGTGGTGGACATGTTGACCAAGATGGCGCACTTCATCCCCTGTCGCGGCTTACCGTCAGCTCACGCCACTAGTCGCATGTTCATCCAACAGGTGTTCCGGCTGCACGGCCTTCCCGATAGGGTCGTCTCCGATAGGGGGGCCCAGTTTACAGCTCGCTTCTGGCAGGAGTTGATGCGGGCGTTGGACATTAAGGTTTGCCTCTCGTCCGCGCATCATCCTCAGACCGACGGGGGTACCGAGAAGGTCATCGGCATCTTAGAGCAGTATCTGCGCTGCTATGTTAACCTGCAGCAGGACAATTGGGTGGACTATTTGGCCATAGCCGAGTTTGCCTTTAACAACTCGCAGCACACCTCCACGCAGATGACACCGTTCTTGGCCAATGTGGGTTATCACCCCCGGTTTTTCCCCCTTTCTCCCGTGGACTCACCGGAGCCGGCAGCGAACGAATTCATGGCGGAGTTACAGGCGATCCATCGGTTGGTGCGACGGCAGCTGGAGAAGGCCAAGGCCGACTACAAGAGGTTCGCCGATCGGTCGAGAAGGGATACGCCTCCATTATCGGTGGGGGATCGGGTCTGGCTGTCCACCAGGAACCTACCATCCACTCGGCCGGCGAGGAAGCTGGACCACCGTTACCTTGGACCGTTCCCAGTCGAGGCCGTCATCAACCCGGTCGCCTATCGTTTAACTCTGCCACGTTCCCTGCGCGTGCACCCCGTCTTCCATCGGTCCTTGTTGGTCCCCGAACAACCGGCTTGTCCACTTCGCCAAGCGGAACCTCCCCCATCAGGACCTCGTGATGGCGACAGCACCCCCGAGTACGAGGTCGCCAGCATCAGGGATTCCCGCTGGCTGAAAGGTCGCTTCCAGTACCTGATCGAGTGGAAAGGGTACGGGCCGGAGGACTTCACATGGGAAGACGCGACCGCCGTTCATGCCCCTGCGTTGGTGACTGCGTTTCACGAACAGTTCCCATCCCAACCGCATCCGGATCGGCAGACCCGGGGGAAGGGCCCTGCGGTGCGGGATAGTGTTGTGACTCAGGGCCAGCCTGTGGGTCCGACAGCCGTCTCCGATGTATCGGATGACTCAGAGGGGGAGGAGGGAAACGAACCGGCTGATGATGGTTTGGAGGCTTTGCAGAGCCCTCAGCCGGGGACCTCTTCTCAGCTGCGTGAGCCCGAGAGTGCGGAGGAAGATGACCCACAGCTGGCCCTGTTCAAGGACGCCCGACGCAGGAGGCAGTCGAGTAGGAACAAACAAAGAAAAGCTGTGGGACTCCTCGGGAGGAGGCACAGGGAGACCACGCCCTGAGCTCTGGTTTGAGGCCCTGGGAATCACAGTCACCAGGATCCACCAGATCCAGGGGCACTCCGTCGAGGCCGTCTGCAAGGAGTTCGCAGACATCTTCGACAGGACGCTGGGCAGGTACACAGGGCCCCCCATATCGTTCAAGCTTAACTCGAACGTTCCCCCCATTAGGGTCTGGCCGCGGTGAGTCCCCTTTGCGCTCAAACACAAAATAGAGCACAAATTGGATAAGCTGGTGGCCCAGGGAATCTTAGAGCCTGTAGATGGGGGGAGTGGGAAACTCCCATCGTCACCCCCCTCAAATCCAACGGGGAAATAAGGATCTGCGCTGAGTACAAGTGTTCGGTGAACCACGACCTGAACCCGCACGCTTACCCGGTCCCCACGGTCAGCAAGTTCTTGCTGCCCTCCAAGGTGGTGCCATCTTTGCAAGGCTCGATCCTGCGCAGGCGTACCAGCAACTCACGGTTACTAGGGCAACAGCTGACATTCAAACCATAGTAACACACAGGGGAGCGTTCTGGATGAACAGGCTGCAGTTTGGGGTCAGCGTTGCTTCTGGCATTTTCCAGGAAGTTATGGAGAAGTCACTCAAGGGCATCCCAGGAGTCTGCCCCTATTTTGATGACATCCTGATTGCAGAAGCATCAGCGGAAGAACTGGCAGGTAGGCTCAGGGAGGTACTTTCCAGGCTGCGCACAGCTGGCCTCAAACTCAAAAGGGAGAAATGCAGCATAGGTGTTCCCTCCACAGAATTCTTGGGATTCAGGGTAGATGCCAGGGGAATCCACCCCACAGAGTCCAAGGTGAGGGCCATCAAACTAGCACCCACACCCAAGAACAAGGCAGAGCTACAGGCATTCCTGGGCCTGTTGAACTTTTACCATGCATTCCTTCCACACAAGGCAGCCATTGCAGAGCCACTCCACAGGCTAACGGACAAGCAGGCAGCATGGGTCTGGACTGCCGCCCACGACCAAAGCTTCAGGGCCTTAAAAGCACTACTGTCGGATAAGTCCACAGTAACCCATTTCATCGAGTCCAAGCCCATATGCATCGCATGCGATGTGCCCCCTTACGGTGTGGGTGCAGTACTCAGTCACCTCGAGCCCAATGGGGTGCAAATTCCCATAGCCTACTATTCTAGGACGCTGTCTGGAGCAGAAAGAAACTACGCCCAAATCGACAGGGAAGCCCTGGCAATTGTGGCAGGAATCAAGAAGTTCCACAATTATCTGTATGGCAGGGAGTTCACTGTCTACACGGACCACAAACCACTCCTGGGCCTGTTCACAACGGACAGGCAGACACCCCAAATTCTGTCCCCCAGAATGCTCCAGTGGTCCATCTTCCTTGCAGCCTACAATTGCAAGCTGGTGCACAAGCCAGGGAAGGAGATGGGCCACGCAGACGGCCTAGGTAGGCTATCCATAGACACCCCTGATCCAGACCCGGCACCAGCAACACAGATCCTAGCCCTGCAGGAGCTACCAGAATGCCCGCTCCACGCCAAGGACATTGCCAGCAACACAGCCACCGACAACATCATGAGCAGGGTACATGCATGGGTTTGCACAGGGTGGCACGACAAGTCCCCGGGGCCTGAGTTCCAGGCCTACTTCACCAGGCGCAACAAGCTCTCCACTCACAAGGGTTGCCTCCTCTGGGGTAGCAGGGTCATCATTCCCACCGCAGTCTGGGGCAAGGTACTGGACTCCTTACATGAGGGACACCCGGGTGTGGTTAGGATGAAGGCACTGGCCAGAAGCTACCTCTGGTGGCCAGGGCTGGACAGGGACATTGAGGAACGGGTCAGGGCTTGTTACACATGCCAGAGATCCAGGCCAGAAATGCCACACACACCAGTACACAGGTGGGAGGCCACACACACACCCTGGTCCCGCATCCACATTGACTATGCAGGGCCATTTCAGGGCCAACTGTTCTTAGTAGTAGTGGACAGCCACTCCAAGTGGCTAGAGGTAGTCCCTGTCCCCAACATGACCTCGGGTAGGACAATCCAGGTGCTCAGAGCTCTCTTTGCCACACACGGCCTCCCCGACGTAATTGTGTCTGATAACGGGCCTCAGTTTACCGCTAATGATTTCCAGGCATTCTTGAAGGTGAACTGGATTAGGCACACCACCTCTGTGCCCTTCCATCCATCAACCAACGGGCAAGCTGAACGGATGGTAAAGACGACCAAAGACGCACTCCAGCGCATCATTAGCAGGGACTGGCATCACAGACTGGCGAAATTCCTACTCGCCCAGCACACCATACCATGCGTTGCTACCGGGAAGAGCCCAGCAGAACTTCGATGGGGATGGCGTCTCATCACCAAGCTGGACCGTTTACACCCAGACCGAGTAGCAGCAGAGACGGTTAGGCCACCATCACCATCATCATCACCATCTTCGTCACTGTCATCACCAGCACACAGGGTTCTCAATGTGGGGGACCTGGTCTGGGCACAGAACTATGGAGCAGGGCATCCATGGGTCCCGGGGACAGTGGTTGAGAAAACTGGACCCCTCTCTTACATCGTGGGTGTGGAGGGGGACAGACACATAAGGCGACACATCGACCAGCTCAGAGGAAGGGTCCCTGAGCGCACCACACATGCCCAACAGGAAAGCCACACCCCAGGAGAGGTCAGCCCAACCAGAAACAACACAGAACAGAAACCAGAGGAGGAGGGCCTCCTGAACCCAGCTCTGCTCAACCCAGCACAGAGGCCACAAGAACCAGCTGTCCAAGCCCAGGGCCAAGCCACACCCAGATGGTCCACCCGGCCCCACAGGACACCTGCCTACCTGGCGGACTATGTGTGCAAATGACCACCACACAGTTGCCTTGTTTTCTTTTTTCTTTTTGTTGACACACAGTGTATATAGTTATGTAGCTAGTTGCAAATTGTTATTGTTGTTATGTGGTTCCTCTCTAAGGGGGGAGGGGTGTTATGTATGCAGGCACCTGCATAGCAACAGCCACTAGGGGGCGTTGGCCTGAACGGTTTTGGCGGGAACCACAGTTTTGGTGGGAAACCTAGGGCCAACCCCATCGGCTGTCCGCTTACCTGGCTAGGTATTTAAGGAGGCCAGGTAGCCCTCATTCTCCAGTACGCTACCCCCCCTTCCAATAAAGAGCTGAACACGTACTCCGGCTGGCATCTCTTCCTTGCATCGGACCCACTACACAATAATGACTGTGCTCCATTTTCAGTTTGAGGACCTTCTTGCTGACTGAAAAGCCAGAAACCACATCAAAACTATGAGGCAAGTGTGCAGAGCCATGGTGGAGTTCCACAACCTGGCATACTGAGTCAACTGGCTGGAAGACATTCTTGTCAGCTGTTTCAAAGATGGGCTGAACAACAACCTATATAATGCTTGTGTGGCAAGAGGAGCCCCTGCAACCCTGTATAATTGGTGCATACTTTCTGAGGTGGAAATTGACCATGCCTCCAACAAATACTGTGTAGCAAGATCCTGGAAGAAAACCCCTCCAGAGAAGAGAGAAATGGCTAAACCTCAGCCATCAGAGGCCAGATATACTGCCTGCCTCTTCCAGCTCCGCTTGCCATTCACATTGCCTCTGGTGAGAGTCACTTCTTTAGATCTCCCTTCCCAGTCGTCCTTCTTCCCAATGTCAATGGACCACTTGGGTTTCGATGTATCTCCCAGGCTGGTGGCCTACTCCATCCGGAGATGATTGCTCTGGGGTTTGCCTTGGCAGAGGCTTCCCCCAGCACTCAGCTTCCTCTTGGTAACTGCCTTGTTCAGACATTCCTTACACGGTCCCCATGGTAAAGGTGGGTGCCTCTCTGGGTTGACCACTATTGCAGAAGCCCCAACTGTGCTTCTCAGGAAAGAATGACTCTTGACACCATGTGGTTAATAAAAAAACGTTTACTGAGAAACAGTGATTGCAGTAAGGTCAGGTGAAATCTAACATTCCCAGGCTATTCTTTCCACTCTGAAACCCAACCCCCCTACCCAGTCCACTGACAGCCAATACTGTGCTACGAAGTTGTTTTGAGAGAGTGCTGAGGTACAGGACAGATAATGGGTCATCCTCAGGGTGCAGCAACCTTGGAGTCAAGCTGGAATCAGCTGGGAGTCCATTCTGTCTTTGAAGACGATCCCCCTCCCTAATTCCCATGTGATTACAGCAAAAGCAAAAGCATGCAAGAAATGCTCCCCCTGAGCACCCTCCTCCCACCTCCACCAGAATGGTAGGACACCCAAAAAGGGATCCTGATAGTGACTTATGACTTTTTTTTCACATTTACATCTATTGCAGTACATGATCAAAATTCGGACACTTGGCAACTGGCATATATTTATGACAGGTCCAGTGTCCCAGAGTCATGTGCTCAATTTTTGAGACCCTTTGACAGGCAAAATCAATGGGGAAACCAGATTCACTTAACAACCATGTTACTAACTTAACAGCTGCAGTGTTCACTTAACAACAACAAGAAAGGTCACAAAATGAGGCAAAACTAACTTAACAACTGTCTTACTTAGCAATGAAAATTTTAGTCTCAGTTGTGGTAATAACTTGAGGACTACCAGTAATATGAAAACTGAAGTTTCAGTCACTATTTTGCTGCATTGGTAAGATAAAAAAGAATTGATGTTTCTTTACTATATAGGCCCACCTTCTCAGGTATACGTCTTTCTTCTCAAAATGTCATTGACATAACAAAGCTGTGTTTCTACTTTCTTATCTCAGTTCAGTAAATATTTATGATCTTGGCACATGTGGTAATTGATTAACCTGGATTGGATCTAAACATCATTTTGTTTATTGTGTCTCCATCCAATCAAATCACTTACTTGCCTGAGTTAGATTGTGATTCCAAGGGTAATGATGTTGCCAAAGTTAAATAAAAAAGAGCCTTGTGGTTTTTGTTAATCATGATTGCAAAATGTAGACTACTGTTTCCTGAACAACTTAACAAAATATAGATGAGCATGATAGGAAATGTTATGGTAACTATTATATACTGGGTTCGATGCTTGATTGATGAGATGAGGCGAGTGAGTTCAGCAAGAATCATTCTTTATTTGTTGCAGGAACTGAACTGAGAAACAGGGCTGAGAATGCAGCAATTTATACCCTGGCCTCTAGGTGGCAGCCAATAGGTTTAAAGCAACCTATTGCCACCCAAGGAGCAGCCAATGGTGGCGCTGAAGATGGGTTGTCTGAGAAGCTGGGAGCCGTTAGCCAGCTTCCCTGCTTAACCAACCTTCCAGCAATTAACCCCATGTGATATTCTAAAGTAAGACAAAGCCCAATACATTACAGCCCTCTCCCCTAGAATGTACACACATTATAACAACAAAGGAATGATTACAGCAATTACAAGTTTTACAGAGATTCAGAAGTAGTATGCAAACATACACATTTTTCCGTACTTACTAATACAGAGGCTCTCCTGGCTAACAGCAATTCAATGACACATACAACATTATAGCTCAGTTATTTTGGAACAAAATCTTGCAAATACACAGGAGGCCTGTGAACCCTCATGGAATGCCTGGGGGAGCCAGGCACTCTCCGGTCTACCAGCTTGCCTGCCAGGCTGGGTAGACCAGGGTCCATAGGTTCAAGCGAGTCTGGCTGACTCAGAATTCTCTGGCCAGCCATTCCCGGTTGGCCCACCCCAGAGTCTAATCCTTCCGCAGAGTTATCACAGCAGCTGTAGTGTTCTGGTTGACTATCTCTGTCAGGGCCCCCATGTTGCACTCCCCGGCTTTGCCCCCCTATGACCACCTCCCCGTTGCTCTGACTGCTTGGGACCTCAGAGCATATGGATTGATCGGCCTGGCTGCCGGTTTGCGGTCCGTGGATGGGACCTGGAACAAAGTACTCGCTTTGTGGCCATTCTGGAAAACACTTTCTAAGCTGATCGATATAGTGATGAACAACTCGCCCACCCTCTAGGCCTACTTTGTATGAGAGAGGGCCTGACGTTTTGGTGATTTTCCCTAGCACTCACAAGTTCCCATGCCCATAGTTCCGGACGCACACCCCGTTGCCCACTTGCAACCCCCTTGTGGATCTTGGGTGAGAGGCATCTGCTGCCACCCGGTCTGGGTGTAACCTGTCCAGTTTCATGATTAGTTGCTTCCCCCAGCGCAGCTCTGCTGGACTTTTGCCCGTTGCCATGCACGGTGTGGAATGTTGGCAGAGCAAAAAGTCAGCCAGTCTGTGGTGCCAGTCCCCAATCACTATGCGCTTCAGTGATTCTTTTGTGGTGCGCACCATTCATTCAGCTTGCCCATTACTAGATGGATGAAATAGAGCTGATGTCACATGCCTAAAGAGTTTGCCCTCAGGAAAGCCTGAAATTCTGCCACAGTGAATTGGGCCCCCTTATCGGACACTACGATGTCCGGTAGCCCATGCATTGCAAAGAGTTTCCTAAGCACCTGGGTGGTCCTAGCTGTAGTCATATTTGCGATTGGTATAACTTCCAGCCATTTAGAGTGGCTGTCGACCACTATAAGAAAGAGCTGTCCCTGAAAGGGCCCAGTGAAGTCTATATGAATCCTTGACCAGGGTGTGTGTGTCTCCTCCCACCTATGGACAGGAGCGTGCAGCATTTCAGGCCTAGACTGCTGACATGTGTAACACCCATGTACTTGAGCTTCAATGGCTTTATCTAATCCTGGCCACCATAAATAGTTTCATGCCAAAGCTTTCATGCAAACAATACCCGGATGACCTTCATGAACCAATTGCAATACCCTGTCCCTTAATGAGGTGGGAACAATGACCCTGTTCCCCCATAGAATACAACCCTTATGAGCTGAGAGCTCGTGTCTCCTTGTGAAGTAGCTCTGGAACTCAGGGCCCAGGCTTTTTTCTAGCCACCCTGTGTGGACCCAAGATAGCACTCTGCTTAGAGTTTTGTCTTCCACCGTTTCTGTGGCTATGTCCCCCGCATGGAGGGAAAACTCCGGCAAGTCCTGAATGGACAGAACTTGGGCCACTGGGGCTGGATCTGGCTTGATTTGAGGCAGTGGAAGCCTGCTCAGGCCATCTGCATGGCCCATATCCTTGCCGGGTTTGTGAATTAGCTTAAAGCTGTAAGCCGATAAAAAAATGGGCCATCTTAACATTCTAGGGGATAAGATGTGGGGTGTCTGTCTGTCTGTAGTGAATAACTCCAATAGCGGTTTATGGTCTGTGAAGACCGTGAAGTCCCTTGCCGTATAAGTAGTCATGTCTGAGAAGCTGGGAGTCATTAGCCAGCTTCCCTGCTTAAGCAACCTTCCAGCAATTAACCCCATGTGATATTCATAGGTAAGACAAAGCCCAATACATTACAGTAACAGCTCAAAAATTCTTGCATATTTTAAAATAAAGGGTAGCCTTCTCCCAGGAAGAAAAGGGATTTTAATATGGAGAAAACTCCATTAATGAGAGTAGGAGATTGACTTTCCAAAGAGCATGGTCTAAGGGGGTCTAGACTGAAACAAGCAACCTCTTACTCTGTCTTTCTAGGACAAAATCCTTTTGGAGTTGTATGTAATCAAATTTGCCTCTCTTCTCTTCTCTTCTCTTCTCTTCTCTTCTCTTCTCTTCTCTTCTCTTCTCTTCTCTTCTCTTCTCTTCTCTTCTCTTCTCTTCCTTCTTTCCTTCTTTCTTTCTTTCCTTCCTTCCTTCCTTCCTTCCTTCCTTCCTTCCTTCCTTCCTTCCTTCCTTCCTTCCTTCCTTTCTCCGTCCCTCCCTCCCTCCCTTCAGTCCAATTTAACTGACTAGTTTTGTTGATCTGATCATTTCAAATATTTTGACCCTCAGTATTCTTCCCACTGTGCTCTTCTATTACATCTTATGTTTAATGTTGTTTTATATTGCCCTGAGATTGGTTTACACAGTTAGTCAATTGTTTATTTTAATTCAGTGGATCCTTGTTATTCATCCAGCATATCAGGTGTTGTGCTTTTTCTGAACAGGAGAAGTTGGCAGAATGCTTAATATGCTGTTTATCTTTTGTGCATACGATTGTTCAAAAATTATTAGTATTTTATTCTTATGTTTTAAGGATTATGCTTTATAGTGTATAAACAAAGTACATAGTCTGGTCTTATAAATCAAGTACTGCTTCAGCTAAAAGGGGATCTTACTGCATGGCAAGTGCAGCAAAGGCAAGTGAATGAAATAGAATAAAGTTAAGTACTTTGATTATTGTCAGAAGATATACTTACCATAATTATACCATCTTTATAAACATTTGATTGCAGTAAAGGATTTGGCATCCTGAACCTATCACTAAAAATCCACGTATTAGACCAAACTTAATAAAACAATCAAAATACTACTTCTTATTGGGCTTCAACAGTGCTTCTGTCTTTTTCTGTCTCCACTGGTGTCTAGCATTCATTTTTTTTACAATAAGCTATTCAAACAGATGCCCCATGCCAGCTGATTGAACAAAAGAAGATTTTCAAATGACTTGCCGACAGTTAAAGATACATCCCAAAATGATTACTGTATATCTAGCAACTGGTCCAAGGCAGAGACATCTGTTGTCAGAGATTAGAACTGATTTAGTAGTAGCTATTATAATGGACTAAATATGCTTGCCCCTGACCCTACTAATGGAAAGGAAAAATCTATTGTGAAAGAAAAAAAAATTGTGCTCATGGGCTTCCTCTCTCTGTATTCCCACTATATTTTAGTGCTGTGTTTATTGCTGTTTGGTTTTCCTTCTAAATACATAAAAGTCAAATATATTGGGAACAAAACTCCGGTTTTATAACAGAAAGATACACAAGAGTTATGAAACTTGGTAAAACTGGAGCAACCAAGCTCCAGAGCTTAGTTGCCTTCCAAGACATTTGTTGTTTTCGGAGACATCTCTTGATATATCTGTGCAAACACTCTCAAAGACAACTCTTTTAAATAATTAATTAATTCACTAATTGTCTTTACTTTTCTGTACTGTCTTTTAGAGATATTGTTGCTATTCAGTCTCAGACAACTTAGCTTATTTAAAACTTATCTGGAAGAGAATACATTGTAGGATAGAAAACACATTTTCAAATGACAACTCTATTCTCCAACTTTATGCTGAAAATATTAGGATGAAAGTAATGGTAAACATACTTGTTGAAATAATTAAATAAATTAGTTTGTGAGAATAAAAAATCGGACGTTAGCATAGAGCATCCTTATGCCATTAACAATAGCTTCATTTTCCTTCAATGATATGTAGGGAATACTACTTTTGAAAACAGTACAGGTAGTCTGTGACTTACAGTCATTCATTTAGTGACCATTTGAAGTTACAACAGCACTGAAAAAAGTCCTTGCACTTACAACTGTCAGAGCATCCTAATGATCACATTATCAAAATTTGGGCTCTTGGCAATGGGCTTGTATTTACTGTAGCTGTTTTTTAGTGGTGATCTGTCTGAACGATTACATAAGAATCATTTCCAATAAATTTATTACATGTTGCTTTTATGACCAGTGTCAAACAGAGAAAAAGTTACTTTTCTCACCCCTCCTTTCTCCTAACTATGAACTACTTTTGGTTTTAACTTCTGGGAGTTCATCCAACGTGACACCTAGCAGCTGTCTCCAGCCATGTGATAAGGCCTTGGACTTTCTCAAAACATTGTCTCTAAGAAAAGAGCAGTTTTCCCCCATCTCCTTTTCCCATTACAGAGAACTTGCAAGATTTTTTAAACTGTTCCCTTCCTTTCCCTTGCTCTCCTATAGAGATGGGGATTGCTGGCTTATCCCCCTTATCTAATGCTCCTTGCTTCTATTTTCAGTTCATTTTGTATTCTTGTTTTGTTGAACCCTTTCAGGTCCCTACCATGATGTAGCCAAATAGTTACAGTGCACCTATTTGGGACATACCCAAGAGCAGAGGTGTCAAATTGCCAGCCCACAGGCTGGATGCGTCATGCGGAAGCCACTCCCACTCGAGCTCTGGCAAAGGGGAAAAAGTCATGATATGTCACAACACATCACGTGATGCAGCGAGTTTGACACCCCTGGCTTAGAGAGTCACATATAGGGATTTTCTCTACTTGTTGTAGACACATGGTTGCTGATCTTCTCTTCTTGACTTGGCTGTCAGAAGCAAGCCAACTAGGTGGTTCTCCTCTTGTTCCCACTTCATGGTTACAACCATCAATCACCTCTCTCAAAATCACATTCTTGATGTCTTCTCTAGTTCTGTGTTACCAGTGCTTTTTTTGTAAAAGAAAAAGGTGCCAGAACTCACACATGTCATACAACCCGCCTTGCCTATCCTACAAGGTTCCATCCAAAAATGGTGCCGGAACTCCGTTCTGAGCGTTCTATGACAAAAAAAGCCCTGTGTGTTACCAACGTATCTTTTTCTAGTATAGTTACAGTCTCCATGCTCTATAAATACAAAGAAACTACTCTTATCAAATTCAAGTAACTAATCAAATCAGATTGATTGTGCTTTAATGCTCTGCTAGTCAACATACAACCTCAGGGCCGAGGCCTTCCATGAAATGAAGCAGGCTGCAATTCACATGGGTTTAGAGTTTTTAGTGTCCATGTGGTATACAATCTTCATAGCCTGCAACTAAGCCTCTAGCATTTTAATACTGCCATTAATTAATAACGAAGCCTGCCATTCATTATTAATTGTGCAATAAAATTGACCCTACTGACAACCATGTGTCCTCTCCATTTAATTTTATTCATTTATTTATTTTAATTCCATTTATATCCCACCCTTCTCCGAAGACTCAGGGCGGCTTACAAGCTTAGCAGTATATTGTTTATTGTGAATCGTATATTTCACATACCTTTTCATGGTGTCATGCTATGTACATGAATATTCTGATCAAGATAGTCTAGCTTTATATATTACATTGCCAATTACACATTACAAATGCTTAAAATTCTTAATATTGTGACAGTTGTTTTAAAACGCTCATTTCTCTAATACTGTCATTGGATTCCCCCCCCTTTCCTTTATCTGAATAAGTTCAGAGGGTATCTGCTAAGCATTTGTAATGGTTCATACAACTTCTCCTTAATTCTCAACACTGAGAGACAGCACATTATGCACATTACAAAATTTAATTGATCAGTTGTTTTAGTCTTTATGTATTTTTAATTATTTGTAATCTATTTTGGATTAAAATTTGGATATCTCTCTTTTTTCCATTTTGGATCTTGGCAGTGTAATAAATTGTGCAGGAAGAACATTAATTTTCAGAGACACTGCTGAGTTACTGTAAGCACTGTTTTAGCAGATTCATTCTGTGGCTCTTAACAATTTTATTCAACTTCCTTTCTTACTTCTATATCTGAAACCTTTATACAAGCCTTGTTCAAATTTTATTTCTTAGCATTGCTGCTCTGGATATGCTGCATGCTTGTTAAAATTAGAACTTAAATAGGTCTAATTAATGACAAATCATTCTTACTATAATTCTTTGTTGCTAAGCATTATTTTCTGTTGTCCTATTAAAGCTATTGCCCCAATATGGATTTTAATTGCTTTTTTTCTGTCTAACCCATGCATCATTGATTTCCCCTAGAGTCTGTCTGAAATGGGACCACTTTGTATTCTCAAGGTATCTCAAAGTAATCGAAAAACAGATTCTTGCATTCTGTATAAAACCACATTGTTCATTTTCCCTTTCTTGTTATTTATATACAGTGTTTTTCCTTTGAAGCAGTTTTAAGTCATTCCTTTTGAATGATTTATCTTCCTCTTGACAAACTACATCTGTAGCTTGGCATAGAGAACTGCAGCTCATCTCCATCTTTGCTCATGGCAGGTTTCTTCCAAATCTTTTAAATAGTCTTTGTTTTTGTCCCCAGGTTGGTTAGCTTGTCATATGTGAATATGTTGGCTTGGGAGAAAGTAAGATATTGTTCTGGCCATGGCCAAATAAGTGGATTACATATATATTTCTTAAATGACAGAAGAGAACATTTATAAAAGTGTTGATTTTCACTTAACCTTTTTATTTTTTCATGCTGACTTCAATAATTTCCTTACAGCTTTTATTTAGTCTTTTTGTCAATGTAACCCATTTTAGTACTTCTTGTTCACATTAAGGTGCATGACCTAGATAACTATTTTAGGCATCTTAGAAGCTGGCTTGGTATGTGGGGAAGGAGGTGGAAGCAGTAGGAGGCCCCAGAGCAATAGGGAGGGCACCCAAATTCAGAGTGATGGATTTGGCTCTTTAAGAATGTTCAGCAGAGCTCTTAACTCTTGCAGACATTATCTGAAGAAAGGAAAATGCTGAGTCATCCACAACTTTGTTCTGTAACACACCCATGTGCTTTTAAAAGTTAAAGAGGAAAGAGGAAAAAGCTTCTTATTTAGAGTAGAGGCTAAAAAGGGGGAGAGGATAAAGAATATGCCCAAGTACAAATGAGAGTAAAAAAAAGGTAAAGAACTGGGAAGACAACACAGAGTTGATGATGAGGGACAAAATATGGATTGCCTATAAATGTGTTCATATGTCATCAGAAACATATTGTATAGGGCAACACCAAGGGGTGTGCAAAGTGTGTGAAGGCTATTTTTTTGCCCCCATCTGATCCAAAGGAAGCAAACCTCAGTATACTGAAACACTCTTGAAAAAAGATCCCAATAACCAGGACATTCAATATGGATCATAGCCTTATTTGGGTAATATCTCTCTATAGCTTTCAGTTCAAGAGGAACGGTGAGCCAATATTCCCATTGGCACCACTCACCAACAAGTTATCTACAAGTACAGTGCAATTACTTGTACCATGGAGGCTTGGCAAACATGCAAGCTGCCATATAAGTCAGAACTCAAATTGTGATAGGTTCCAGCTCACATGGAAGAGACTGGGGATGAACAAAGTATCTCTGTTGCATAAAATTCCTGCAGAATTTCTCATGTGCAAGAAAATATATGTATTGACCGTAAATTATTTATAACTATAAATAAGACAACAGGCAAATCTCTAGTTAGCTTTCTGGCACTTATGTAACAATAAAATAAGGTGTAACATTAAAAAAATGATGATGAACATCATAAAATTTTTATTACCAATGGTGAACATATTGAATTGTTAGAAGTGTTTGGCAGAATAGCAACCTCTTGCATATAACCAAGAGCGGGTAAGAGTTAGGCCTGCCACTGGCACAAATGGAGCTGTACCTGCTTGTGCAATCTCTGGCTGCACATGCAGAACCATCCCCTCTCCTCTCCTCCACTGGCACTGGCACCAGTTCACAAAGCTGGAAAGGTTGGGGACCACTGATCTAATCCAATCCCCTGCATGAGCAGAAGACTCTATACTTGCCAGGACCCACTTCAATCCCACATCTTAAGAAAGCAGAACTCTTGGAAACAATTTCTTCCAACAGGAATTTTTATTAAGAGTAGTTGCTAGCAGGTTTAATAGACAGGATCTGAGATTTCCCACACAGAGTGATAGATTAAAGTATCCCCAAACAAGACTCCACCCCATAGTCCACGGCCAATCCCCAGGTGTTAGGTCCATCATGGGAAAAGGGGAGATAACATTGGCCCATCTCCAGTTCACGCAGTGATGGTCGGTGGCTTCTTCACACCTTTCTCTGAGAGCATAGAAATAAACGAGGCACTGAGGTTACATTCCTTATTTCCTCCCTTGTTCTAGCTGACAGTTTAGGGAGATAAAGTTCAGAGAGAGAGATAACGCAGGAAGCAAAGGCAATAAATGAAGCAAAAGGTTACATTGTAGTGGATAGAGGAAGCAAAGGCAATAACCCTGCGGCACATCCCCCCTCCCCCTTGGGAGTATGGCAGAACCCAGGGAAAAGTGAGATTTGATTTTGAGTCAGAGGGGATAGATAGAAATGAAATAGGAATTGGTTCTGACAAAACTCAATAAATTCTGCATACCTCCTTCAAGGTCTTGTTTGTAAAATTTATTAGCCACCCATCTTACCATGGGGTAACTCTAGGTGGCTTACAATGTTAAAAAGATAATACTATATAAAACTTAGATGAGAGAAATAAAATACTTTAAAGATCCAAATACTGAGCCCTAACTAAAAAATGGAGAGGGAGTAGGATGAGAAAGAGGGGAGGTGGGAATTTGTTATTAATCTATCAACCATCCCTCCATTGGAGCCCCAAGCTGTAAGGGGTAAAAAAGCATAAAATCAGAAATTGTTTAATGAATACAGATATCTTTCCAAGGTGGGTGATGTGAAAGTACAAACTCATTTATCTTAGAGACACATATAGATAGGTGAAACAAGACATTAGCAGTATCTTATGAAGAAATTTAATCCTAATGGCCTAGCTGAAACTTAAGCAGTGTGCTTAATTGTTGCAAAATGGAGTTACCGGTACTTGAGCTTCTAGAAGTAAGAGTTTGACATATGTGAGATTGTTGTTTTGATATCAGACACGTAGCTAATTCTTAGGAAGCCAGCCATAACCACAAGCAGAGGAAATACAAAAATAAAGAAAGATTTTAGCAAAAAAAAGGTTATGGTTAAAGGACTTTAACACAACAGGTATAGCAGATACAAGGGGCTTTCCTGGGAGGAGGAAAGGAAATGTATTCTGTTTAGGCACTTCAGATTAGCTGATCAAGATGAGCAGGTGGGCTATTGAGTGCGATAAGGGTGGGGGGAAAGAGACCAGAAGAAAATAATAATTCTGAGGCAATTACATTCCTCAAATAATATTTTTAATAGCTACATAGTATCAGCACAGTCAAAGTTGAAACCAAGACTGAAAGTTCCCACTCCCCAAAGGTTACAAAGTAAAAGATGAACTCCCTACCTCTATAGTTATCATAAATCACAATCTGAATTAACTACTTTGGTGGGCTTTCTAATGGTATCTCCAGCCCGCCAAAACCTGGGCAGCTTGACCTTGGTTCCTGTTACATACTGACACATTACAAACGATCTCCCGGCCCGAGAAGAGCCAGGGAAGCTCCAAGCGGCAGCCGTTGACAGATGACAGCTGTCAAAAGGCTGCCGGAAGAAACCGCGCACGTGCACAGCTGGCGGCAGCTGCTGACAGTGACAGCTGTCAAAAGGCTGCGCAGGTGCAATGAACCAGCCCGGCTGACAGCCGCGAGCTGTCATAATGCTGGCTCCCGATACACGCCTCCCCTCAGCCGGCAAGCCAGCCAGGTGACGGATTCCCCGGCTAAAGCCGCACAAGCACAATTGCCCAGGAGCTGTCAAAGCTACCGGCTGGCTATTGGTCGCTGCCTTCGAGGCAGGAAAATACGGTTTCCTGATTTGTTGTTACTGTTGACAGTTCGCTATAAAAGAGCATATTTCTCCGCTTGTCAGCTGTCCGGAGCTGAAGCAAATAAATCATTGAGAACCCAGCCGGCAGTCTCTCTGGTCATTGTCCAAGACACTTCACTGGCGACGAGGATGGGATCCCGGTACAACAGAGCTAGTCACTGAGCTAAGTCACGACTAGAAGGAGCTCCATCCCAACCGCTCAAGTCACTGCTGAAGTCACTGGCTGAGGGCAAGGACAACCCTTCTACTTCGCTCGAATGGTACCGCAGACGCAGACTATGGCCAACCCTGGACACATCAGAGAGTTCGACATCCGACACCCCGAGGGATGGGAGTCGCACTGGGGGCAGGTCGAGGGGTACCTCGTCGTGAACAAAATCATGGAGGATCACCACAAAGCCGCGGCACTACTCTGCCTTAGTGGACCGGCCGTCTACGACATCGCCATAGGACTCTGCAGCCCGGACCTGGCCGCCACGATACCCTATGCAGAGCTGACTGATTGCCTCAGCAAGCACTTTATGCCCAGGCGGTCAGAATTGTACTGGCGGCTCCACTTCACCCGACGACGACAACAACTGGGCGAGGCATCCACCGCATTCATCGCAGGGGTCCATCACGCCGCCCACAGTTGCCAATTCCCAGACCTGGAGGACCGCATCAGAGACCAGACCATCGCCGGGCTCCAGAATGAATGGCTTCAGCGGAAGTTGGTGGCGAAGCCCACGATGGATCTCACAGAGCTCACCCTGGAGATCATGGCTTACGAAGATAGCCATCGTGAAGACCCCTCGGCGTTCGGCAACAGCCCCAGTGTTTCTGTCCATCAAGCCAGGGAGGCAGACTTCGAGCCCCCAGAGGTCGATTCCGGGTTAGACGCAATCATCCCCCATTTCAACCAAATGGCCGCCGGCTGCGAGGGAAGCTGCAGACCAACCAAGCCAGGAGGCGCCGGCCAAAAAACCATCCCTGCAGGCATCAGGGCCAGGTGCGCCAGCTGCGGTGGGGGCCACGCCAGAGCCACTTCCAGATTCAGAAATGCAAAGTGCCATGGATGCGGGAAGTCCGGGCACCTCCGCTCCGTGTGCCACAGCCAAAACCGGGAGACCCTCCACAAACTTGAGGAAATTCCATCAGTTGGACCAAGTTTTCCTGCCCTCCCCAAAAGACCGTACTATCCATTCTCTCCAGCCAGAAACCCTGTGCCACCCATCATGTACAGGCCAAGATTAAGATCTGGGTTAAGATCCAGGGGGTCCCATGCGAGATGGAAGTTGACTCAGGGTCCTTCGTCTCCATCCTATCCTGGGACACTCTCCAAAAAATCAGTTCTAAGTGCAAACGCCGCATTCCCCTACAGGCTTCCAAAATCTTACTAGCTGACTTTCAGGGCACTTCTATAACCTTAAAGGGACAGGCTAAGTTAAAAGTAGAATTCAAAAAATTTCAAGGAAACCTCCTAGCTCAGATCACGGAGGGTCTCAGGACCAGCCTCATCGGCCTGGACTGGTTCGAGGCTCTGGGCATCCGCCTAGAGGGGACAAACCGCATCCAGTCTCAGACCCTGGAAAACGTCTGCAAAACTTTTGCTGATGTTTTCGATGGGACATTAGGCAGGTACACAGGCCCCCCCATAGATCTCAAGCTCAAACCCAAGGTCGGTCCCATTAGAATCAAAGCCAGAATGGTCCCCTTTGCACTAAAACAAAAAATTGACAGAGAATTAGACTGCCTAGTCACCCTAGGGGTCCTGGAACCCACTGACAGCGGGACATGGGAGACCCCCTATAGTCACACCAGTCAAGCCAAATGGGGACGTGAGGATCTGTGCGGATTACAAAGTGACCCTCAACCACGCATTGAACCCCCACGCTGACCCGGTCCCCGCAGTCAAAGACGTCCTGCCGGAAATTGGTTCAGGCTCCATTTTCGCAAAACTCGATCTGGCGCATGCGTTCCTGCAGCTCCCTGTCAGCAGGGAAACAGCTGATGCCCAAACTATCGTCACACACCGAGGGGCTTTCAGGGTGACCCGCCTCCAATTCAAAATTTCAGTGGCTCCTGGCATTTTACAGGAAGTCATGGAAAGAACCCTGAAGGGAATCCCAGGGGTCTGCCCCTACTTCGATGACGTCCTCATCGCAGGGGATTCCAAAAGCACTTTAGCAGCCAGACTGCATGAAGTGCTAACCAGATTCCACAGAGCAGGATTAAAACTCAAACGGGAAAAATGCTCCATTGGAGTCCCCTCCACTGAGTTCTTGGGCTATAGAATAGACTTCCAAGGAATCCACCCCACAAATTCAAAAATCCTAGCTATCAAGGAGGCCCCAACCCCTAAGAACAAAACAGAGCTCCAAGCATTCCTGGGGCTCTTAAATTTCTATCACGCCTTCTTACCCAGGAAGGCAACGATAGCAGAACCCCTCCATAGGTTACTAGACAAAGGGGCATCGTGGCAGTGGACAGCAGTCCACAATGACAGTTTCAAAAAACTCAAACAGATGCTGTCAAGCAACACAACCATTTCCCATTACAAGGAGGATAAACCCCTCTGCATAGCGTGCAACACATCCCCGTACAGGATCGGAGCGGTCCTGAGCCACCTTTTAAGCGACGGAAAACAAACGCCCGTTGCTTACTATTCAAGGACCCTCTCCAAAGCTGAAAGGAACTATGTCCAGATCGGCAAAGAGGCACTGGCCATCGTGGTGGGCTTAAAAAAATACCACGATTATCTATATGGCAGACCATTCACTATATTCACGGATCATAAGCCTTTATTTTTTTTTTATTTTTTTTAATTTTATTAAATTTATTATTTAAAAACATTGGACACAGTACCAGCGAGCTGACAAACCTTTTTGTCTACAATGTTTAAATATATATATATACATGTATATATGTACATCAAAAATACACTTAAATACACTTAGATTACAAATCGGTGGAATACTACAATATTAAAAACAGTGAGCTAGTCTGTAAAACCTAATAGAGACCTTTCTTTTTATCCATCCAAAGATACAATTTGTTCCAAATTCTATAATAGTCTGATTGATCTTTATTCTTTAATTCCAAAGTTAATTTGTCCATTTCAGCGCAATCCCAAATTTTCCTAATAACCTCTTTTTCTCCTGGGATCTCATTCTTTTTCCATTTTTGCGCAAATGATATTCTAGCTGCTGTGATAATATGGATCATTAAGTATAGCACATCTTTAGGATATTTCTCTTTCGTGATTCCCAACAAGAAAAGTTCTGGACTAAACTCCAAATCTTGTTTCAATATTTCTTTCAGCCAAATCCAAATCATTCTCCAAAATTTTTGTGTTTTACTGCAAGACCACCACGTGTGGAAGTATGTGCCTATCTCTTCAGAACACTTCCAACATTTGGGAGATGCTGTTGTGTACATTTTTGCTAAGCGGGCTGGGGGAAGATGCCATCAGTAAAACATTTTAAATAAATTTTCTTTATACGATGAGGCCAGTGTTATCCTTTTATTTCTATCCCAAATTGTTTGCCAAGTATCTAAGTCGATGTTATGTCCTAAATTGTTAGCCCAGGTCAACATGGGGTCTTTCACTTGCTCTTCAAACAGCTTATATCCCAAAAGTAATTTATAAAAATTCCTTATTTGTTTAGAGTCCGGTCCCAATAATATTTTGTCCAATGCTGTTTCAGAGGTATATATCCCCCATTCATTTTTATCCTTCCTAAATCTCGATTGGATTTGTAAGTAGGCCCACCAATCGAGTTTTATACCTTGTAATTCTAGTTCATTCCTAAGTTTCAATTCCCCCTCCTCATTCAGAATATCCTTGTATGAGATTATGTTACCCAAATCAAACAGATTTGGGTAAACTATCGCTTCAAGGGTGGATAGCCAGACCGGTATTTTGGTGTAATTGTGAGATCTGATTTTTTTCCAAGTATTAAGTAGCGCTTGCCTGATCCGATGTCTTTGAAAATGCGAGAAAAGACCTTGTTTCTCCGTCCATAGGAAAGCATGCCAGCCATATTGCAAATCGTGACCCTCTAAAGTTAATAGTCTTCTATTTCTCAAGATTACCCATTCTCTAATCCAGCTCAGGGCCGTGGCATGGTAATATAATTCCCAGTCTGGCAATCCAAAACCCCCATTTTCCTTCGCGTCCTGTAAATATTTCAATTTAATTCTTGGTTTTTTCCCCTGCCAAATAAAATTTAGTGATAATTTATCCAAATTTCGAAAAAATTTAGAGTCGAGTTGAATTGGGATATTCTGAAACAGAAACAGGATTTTAGGCAGAATATTCATCTTAATGACAGCGATTCTTCCCAATAATGAGAGTTTTAGGTTTCCCCATCTTTCCAGATCACCTTTTATTTGGTTCACTACATTATCATAATTATCCTTTTTGAGTGAAGTGCATCTAGCCGTAATGTTAATCCCTAGATATTTTATTTTCTTGACTATTTCTATATCCATGATTCCGGCCAGATTACCTTTTTGTTTATTGGTCATATTTTTAACAATCATCTTGGTCTTATTTCTATTTATTCGCAGTCCGGCAACCTCACCATATTTAGATAATTCTTCCAATAGCTTTGGTCCCGTCTGACATGGATCCTCCATAATAAAAACCAGATCGTCCGCGAAAGCTTGCAATTTAAAGGTTTCCTTTTTAATGGTTAATCCTTTTATCTTTGGGTCGTTTCTTATAGTTCTCGTTAATACTTCAAGAGTCAATATAAACAGCAATGGTGATAAGGGGCAGCCTTGCCGTGTTCCCTTTTGAATTTGAAACTTGCTAGATGCTTCCCCATTAATAATTATTTTTGCTTCCTGATTGTCATAAATTGCCCTAATTATATTTGTAAATTTTTCACCCATATTCATAAAGCTAAGCTGTTGGCACAAAAAAGACCATTTAACATTGTCAAATGCCTTTTGGGCGTCTAAGAAAAGTAATGCCATCTGTTGTTCGCTATGTAACTCATAGTACTCCAATGTATCTAATATTATTCTAATGTTGTGCTTAGTGTGTCTCTTAGCGAGAAAACCATTCTGATCTGCGTGTATGAAATCATTCAGAAATCGTTTCAATCGTTCCGCTATAATTGATGTAAATATCTTGTAGTCCGAGTTAAGAAGTGATATGGGTCTGTAATTTTGGATTAATGTATGGTCCGTGTTATCTTTCGGGATAAGGGTTATGTTTGCCTCTAGCCAAGATTTAGGCGTCCTTGCGCCTTCTAATACTGCGTTAAATACCTCCACTAGGGGTTGAGCTAGGATATTTTGTAATTCTTTATAAATTTCTGATGGAAGACCGTCGGGTCCCGATGCTTTATTATTCTTTTGTGCATTAATAGCTTTTATCACCTCAGATAGTCGAATTTCCTCGTTTAACATATTTCTGGTATCTTCTGTGACCTTGGGTAGTTTGGCTCTTTGAAAATATTCCTCCATTTTCTCCACACTTGCCTGACTATCTTCTTTGTATAAACGTTCATAAAATTCCTGGGCTATAATTTTTTTTTTCCTCCTGGTGGAATATTCTCCCTTCCTCATCTCGTAGTTCGTGAATCCAGTTTTTCCCCTTTTGTTTTCCCAATTTATATGCGAGCCACCGGCCCGGTTTATTTGCATTTTCAAAAAAAATTTGTTTCGTGTTTCTCAATTGTTGTGCTAATTTCTCTTTGTCTAGAATGTTAAGTTTGTGTTTAATCAGATCCATAGATTGCTTGATATTCTCTTTTTGTGGATCTTGTTGGAGTGTAACTTCTAAGCTCTTATATTCCTCTTCTAATCTTTCCCGTTGTTGTCTTTTCCCCTTATTTTTATATACCATATATGCCCTCGCTACCCCTCTCATCATTGCCTTAGCTGTATCCCAATTGTTTTGTACTGAGGTGTCTATAGCTTTATTTTCCTTAAAGAAAAAACTTAGTTCTCTCTCCATCTTAGATTTGAGTTCGTCTTCTTTTAAAATTGCTCTTTGAAGCGTCCATCTGGGTATTTTTTTGGAACCTTTCCAGATAAGTTTAATAGGATTGTGATCTGCCCAAGTACCTGTCGCTATATGTACCTCATCTATTTCTGAACTAATTTCTTTCGTCATCCATACCATGTCTATTCTAGACCATGAGTTATGTCGGTTGGAGTAATATGTATATTGTCTAGCCTTACGATTTCTTTCCCTCCAGACATCTTGGATATTTAGTTCCTCAGCCAAGTTGAGAAAAGATCTCGGTAGAGTTCTTCTCTTCTTTTTCCTAAGCGTCTTTCCCATATAATCCAAATTTATATCTAGGATAGCATTAAAATCTCCTATTAAACAAATCTCCTCATAATCAATGCTACATATCTTATTGTGAAGTGTTTTGAAAAATTGTTCTTGGTTATGGTTTGGGGCATATATCTCTACCATCATGACCTTCCTGTGATTTATTATAACCTCGACTATCAGTATTCTACCCTCTTTATCGTTATAAATTTGTTTTGCAGTCAATTTTGGGTTTACATATAGTGCCACTCCTCTCTTTTTCTTGTGTCGGTCTAAGGAAACGAATAGGTTCCCTATTCTTGGTTGCACTAACAAATATTTTTGTTGTTCCTTTATATGGACTTCTTGTATTGCCACGATATCCAATTGTTGGTGAATAAGCCTATTAAAAAATTTCCGCCTTTTCACTGGCGAATTCAATCCATTAATATTCACAGACATAATACTACACTCACCTCCCTTCATCTTACTTATTTCTGGTTTTTGTGGATCTCGTGATTCGGGGCTCTCTCTCTTCCTTGTCTCTAGTTCCATATTTCTCTGTTAACTCACCGGATTTGTTCCTTCTATCCTCTGTAGCTAAGATCTTCCCATCCATTGCCACACGTATTGTATCTCTTTCTCTTACCTCCCTTCCATCTTGATCTTCTAAATCTACTTCCTCTTGGCTATGGAAGTGGCGTTTGTAAAAATCTTCTGCCTTCTCTATCGTGTCCAGTCTATGCCTTCTATCCTGCCACGTAACTAGGATACCCTCTGGAGTTAGCCATCTAAAGTTTACATTTTCTCTTATTAATTTAGATGTTAAGAATTGATAGCCGCGTCTCAGATCCCTCATCCTTTTAGGTATCTGTTTAAGGATGGTGATTGGTTGGCCCCGAAATTCTAATGGTTCCTCTCTAGATCTATGCAGAAGCTCATCCCGAATTGATTTTTTAACTAACCTTACATGTACTTCTTTTGGGAGGTTGTGTCTTCTCGCATAATTAGTTTGAACCCTGTATGTTTCATCAATTTCCGCCAGCATTTCCTCCTTCCCTACACCGAGTGCCTTTGCCATCAGTTCTGCCATCATGACCAACAGATCTTCCCCTCTCTTTTCTTGAACGTTTTGGAAGCGTAGATAATGAGCAGCCTTTTCTGCTTCCAGAAAAATGACTGTTGTTTCTAACTCCTTATTAGCCTGAAGGAGTGTTTCATTTAAATCATCTACTCTCTTTTCCTCTTTTTCCATTCTAGCTTCCATATCTTGAAGTCTTTGTTCATTTTTGACTAATTGTTGTTGAATCCCTTCAAATTTATCATCTATCGCTTGGATTTTCCCCTTTAATTCACCAGTGTCGTTTCTTATTTGGCCTATTTCTCTCTTCATCTCCTCGTGGTTTTTGGCCATTGCCTCGTGTAGGTTTTGCAAAAGGGCATGTAAATCTTTAAAGGAATTCGAGTTAGATCTTTCCCTTTGCAGCATATCCTCTATAGATTTCTGATTGGAGGGACTTGAGGCCATCCCCTGTCCCTGTGCTGCTGCCTTTTTGCCAGCGCTAGGCTTAGTTGCTCCCGAGATACTTGTCATGTTTCCCCAATTATAACAGCGTTTTATCAATGTGTAATACCCTGAGTCTTATATAAACCTTTTAACTCTATGACAAAAGATATATAAAACAGTTACCACCAGATACTTATTACCAACTAAGCAATTTATATAATAGAATTCTATAGTATGAATATATTCAAAGTCACGTTCTTCTTCTTTTTTTTTTCTTTTTCCCCCGTTTCCGGCGCAGAAATTGGCACCTTTTCCGTCTTCCTCTGCTGTCAAAGACCAGTAGGTGTCCCACTAAACAAACCTCCAGTTACTAAATTGCTATATCAAATGGCCGCCCGTGACAAGTAGAGTAGAATTTCAAAAGTTTCAAAAGTTCACAAATTCAAAATTTACCAGGATAGACCAGACTAGACCAAGCTGATCGCTTTCCACGCCCGACAATCCAGAGTTCAGTCTCTAAGGCTCCAAAGCTCAGACTTTGACCTGTTGTAGCTTATCTCCAGCTAGAATACAGTCATATAGTCTTCGGCTTTCTTTCCCTTGCTGTTTTTGCCAAACGCCTCCCTCAAGACTTCTATCGCCACTTATTCCCTCTCCGTGAGGCTCCCACTTCGAACCAGTACCTCTTTCACAAGCGCTTCCTATTTAATATTCGGATACACTCTCCGTCAGCTCCGCTCTACCGTTGTCCCGCTGCTTACGTGCTAGCTCCGTCCCTCTGTCAGATCTTCATGTCGGCCATTACTGGCCTCCTTCTCCCCGGTTCGCTCGCATCAGACTTTCTCCGGATCTTCAACACGAACCGCCGCTCATGAAGGTTCTCCGGGCTGCCTGCAACTTCGGATGTCCCTACAGGACCTCCTGAAGCTCTGAAAAGCCCCCGCGAACACTGGGTGAGAGGTTGTGCGTGGAGAGAGCTCCGTTCACACAGCCGCCCGCTCTGACAGTTGGCTCCGCCCCCCGATCATAAGCCTTTACTAGGGCTATTCACCTGGGACCATCAAACTCCCCAAATATTGTCCCCTCGAATGCTGCGGTGGACTACATTCCTCTCAGCTTATTCCTACCAATTAATTCACAAACCGGGCAGGGAAATGTGCCACGCAGACAGCCTCAGCAGGCTCCCTCTGCCCCAAGTAGACCCAGACCCAGCCCAGGCGGGTCACATCTTAGCCATTCAAGAGCTCTTAGAGTGCCCCTTGACAGCAAAAGATATAGCTGCCGCCACCGGCAAAGACAAAACCCTCAGCAGAATACAAGCTTGGGTATCCTGCGGGTGGCAGTCCATTAGCCCTGGCCCTGACTTCCAACCATATTTTGCTAAACGGCATGAGCTGACCTCGCACTTAGGCTGTATACTCTGGGGCTGCAGAGTGATAGTGCCGCCTATACACAGACCCAAAGTCCTACACACATTACACAAAGGGCACCCTGACATCATAAAAATGAAAGCCTTGGGACGAAGTTACGTTTGGTGGCCGACAATTGACAAGGACATTGAAACTCACGTAGCTGGCTGCTACCTATGCCAGCAGTCCAGACCAGTACAGCCCCAGGCCCCTATTCACAAATGGGAAACCACCCAAAATCCTTGGTCCCACATCCACATTGACTTTGCTGGCCCCTTCCAAGGACAGGTTTTCCTCATTATAGTGGATAGCTATTCAAAGTGGTTGGAGGTTCTCCCGGTTTCCAGCACAGCAATGGCTGCCACCATTCAGGCTCTCAGGGGAGTTTTCGCAACACACGGCCTCCCCGACGTACTAATTTCTGACAACGGGCCTCAATTTACCTCTCGTGAATTTCAGATCTTCACGAGGAACAACTGTATTAGGCATGCCACATCGGCCCCATTCCACCCTTCGTCCAATGGTCTTGCAGAAGTCATGGTGAGGACCACCAAAGATGCCCTCCGAAAGATCATTGCAGGGGACTGGCACTGCCGCCTAGCCCAGTTTCTCCTAGCTCACCACTCTACGCCCTGCTCTACCACTGGGAAATTCCCCGCCAAACTGCGCTGGGGCCGCCGGCTGGTGACAAGACTCGACAGACTTCACCCCGACAGACCGGCGGCCGAAGAAGCCAACAAGCCCCCACCCAGAACATACGCCCAAGGACAAAATGTCTGGGCCAGGGACTATGGGGGAAAAACTAAATGGACCCAGGGTGTAATCCTGGAGCAAACGGAGCCCTTATCCTACACCATAGACATTGGCGGGGG
Source organism: Vipera ursinii (assembly GCF_947247035.1). Lineage (NCBI taxonomy): Eukaryota > Metazoa > Chordata > Lepidosauria > Squamata > Viperidae > Vipera > Vipera ursinii. The sequence goes on from NC_139514.1 coordinate 71,114,807, forward strand.
AATCACCCTCCGCAGACACACCGACCAGCTCCATCCCAGGTCATTTCCAAACCTCCCCCTGAGACCACTACCCGGAGATGCCAAACTATCCAGCAGCGACAACCCCGGCGTGCCGCAAACACCCCCGAACTTACAACCCCCACCTCCACCACCACCAGAGGACACTCCAGTGGCAGAAGAGGGCCCCATCCTCCGCCGCTCCAGCAGGACTAAACGGCCTCCCGCCTACCTCGCGGACTTCGAATGGGCCGGAAGCACGCCAACGATCAACAGTTGTGATTAAACACTTCTATGTTTATTGTTAAAAAGTTCAAATCAAGGGGGGGGAAGGGGTGTTACATACTGACATTACGAATGATCTCCCAGCCCGAGAAGAACCAGGGAAGCTCCACGTGGCAGCCGTTGACAGATGACAGCTATCAAAAGGCTGCCGGAAGAAACTGCGCACGCACACAGCCGGCGGCAGCCGCTGACAGTGACAGCTGTCAAAAGGCTGTGCAGATGCAATGAACCAGCCCAGCTGACAGCCGCGAGCTGTCAGAATGCTGGCTCCCGATACCCGCCTCCCCTCAGCCGGCAAGCCAGCCAGGTGATGGATTCCCCGGCTAAAGCCGCGCAAGCGCAATTGCCCAGGATCTGTCAAAGCTACCAGCTGGCTATTGGTCGCTGCCTTCGAGGTGGGAGAATACGGTTTCCTGATTCGTTGTTACTGTTGACAGTTTGCTATAAAAGAGCATGTTTCTCCACTTATCAGCTGTCCGGAGCTGAAGCGAATAAATCGTTGAGAACCCAGCCTGCCATCTCTCTGGTCATTGTCCGAGACACTTCAGTTCCCACAAGAAAATATTTGTTATGGCTAAATTAAAAGAACACATCTTCCCCCCCCTCCATGGCTGTGGCAACCAAAAATGAAGTAAAGATGGCTGCAGACAGAATCAGTCAGATCCTGTAAAGAAGAGAGAAATCCTGTAGGTAGAAAAGGAGTTAGGGTAATCTTTCCACTGCACTAAATACTGTAACCATCTCTTGTACAATCTACAATCAAGGATTCATTTTATCTCATAATGAGTCTCTTCCTCCACTACAAGAGGACCAGGTGCCTGCTTTGGGGGAGGTCGTAATGAAGATTCTCTGTATGTGTCAGAATCCATTTATATTTCATTTCTAACTATCTCCTCTGAGCTAAACCCAAATCTCATCTTTCCCTGGATTTTGCCATTCCCAAGGGGGAGAGGGAACAGGCATGGGGCTCTATGGCTTTCACTTCGTCCCTTAAATGTAACCTTTGTTTATTTCACCTGCCTGCTATCCATCACAATATAGTCAATTGTTTTCTTACTAGGCATTCCCTCTCAACCTACGGGCAACTAGGAAAGAGAATGGGAAAGGGAGAAATGCAACCCTCCGGAATCTGGTTTGTTTCTCTGAATGAAGTGTGAGGAGGGTGGAAATGATCCTGCTGCAAACAGACTGTTATCTCTCCTTTCCCTTGATGGGAATACCACCTGGAGCTTGGCTGATCCGGAACTGACCAAATGAACTGTGGGGTGGGGTTTGCTTTGGGACACTTTAAAAATATCGATCTGTGAGGGAATTCCTCGGATCCTGTCTATTATGCCTGCTATCTCCTATTTCTTAGTAAAAGTTCCTGCTTGGAAAATCTTGTCTCCAAGAGTCCTACTTTCTTAAGATGCGGGCTGAGGTGGGTACTGACATTAGACAGGATCTGAGGAATTCCCTCAGATTCAATTCAATTGTCCAATGGGTTGCTACCAGTTCAAAGTTCTGCTGTTTGAACTCCAAGGGGCCCTCACAGTTTTTATGCAATTAATCAATGAAGAGCTAAGAGAGCACCTATTTAAGGGGGTCCTGGTTTATTTAGATGACATCCTTATCTTCACTGAGACCAAAGAGGAGCATATTAGTCTAGTCAGAGCACTTCTAAAAAAATTGCGGGCCGCCAACCTACATGCCAAATTATCAAAATGCAAATTCCACCAGGAAAAAATAGACTACCTGGGGTATCGCATATCCCTGCAGGGCATCAAAATGGACCCTGAGAAAGTCAGGGCAGTATTAGAATGGGCACCACCCCACACAAGGAAGCAATTGAAAAGTTTCCTGGGTTTTGCAAACTTCTACTGCCAATTCATCCCTTTGTTCACCCAAATAGCCCTGCCCCTCATTAATTTGTTGAAAATGAGGGGGGGCATTGAAACCCAACATTTGAGAGGCTAAAGAGACTTTTTTCTGCTGAACCTGTACTGAGACACCTGGACCCTGATAAACCTTTTGTAATACAGGCAGATGCAAGTGATGTGGCAGTAGGAGCTACATTATTACAGGAAAATGATGAGGGGGCACTACAACCATGTGCATATACATCCAGGAAACTCACGGAGACAGAACAATGTTAGGCTGCGTGGGAAAAGGAGGCTTACACTATGAGGTGGTCATTACTTACGTGGCGTCATTTCCTTGAAGGAAATAAAATCCTCTTCCAGGTCTGGATAGACCACAAATATTTGGAAGTACTAAAAACATCCAGAAAACTCACTCCTGAGCAAGCCCACTAGTCTCAGCACTTTCATCGATTCCGTTTCACACTTAAACACTTACTTAATTTCCTGGCAGATGCACTGTATCGCATGCCCCAATATAACAGCACACGAGCCACCGACTCTAAACCTCTTATGTTCGAACAACAACTGGCAGTGCCAGTAACCACCAGGGCCCAAGCTAAAATGAAGCCACAGCTGGATAGCCAAACTGGAATCAAATTCTGGAAAACTTTAGAAACAGATGAATGGTTCCAGAAAAAAAGACATGTGTGCACAATCAAAGACAGACTACCCTGGGTGGGACAGAAGTTATATATACCTGCCACCCAGAGGATCAATTTCATGAAGTTGTGCCTGCTATCTCCTATTTCTTAGTAAAAGTTCCTGCTTGGAAAATCTTGTCTCCAAGAGTCCTACTTTCTTAAGATGTGGCCTGAGGTGGGTTCTGACAGTATGGCTTCAATAGGCTGCAATGGAACACAGGGTGAACTTTCCCTAAAAGAGGAGGGAGGTTTAATTACACAGGGACTCCACACTGTGGGGAAAGGTCCAAGGAATTTTGGTCCCAATATTTTACTAGGCAGTTTGAGTCTTAAATATTTCATAGAGAGGTAAACTTTTTCACCCACACAAAATGGCCTATTGGAGGCCCTTCTCTTGTCTTCCTGCTCTTTTTAATTTTTTGAGGCTTTTGTTAGAGCTGCTTTCACATTGTCCCAAACAGCTTTCCAAGAAGTCACCCATTGATCTAAAGTTGGAGAAGCAGGAGGGTACTGGAAGTTCAGGCATGGGAATAAATTATCTACCAGTAGCTATTTTAAAAGGAGTGAGTCCAGTGCTGCTATGTACTGTGTTATTTATTGTAAGCTACTTCAGCAAAGGGGAGGAGGTCAACCCATGTTGTTTGTTGGTAATCAACATAGCATCTAATATATTGTTCTACCACAGAGTTAGCTTTTTCAGCAGCAACATTAGTAGATGGATGAAAAGCTGATGACAGTTCCTGTGTGGACCCAATAAGTTTCAGAAAGTCTCTCCAGAACCTGGCAGTGAATTGCAGCCCCCACCCCTCTCTGAAATAAGCTGCTTAATTTTTTGTTGACTAACTTTTTTGATTTGGGAAGATTTTTTTTACTTTGGTGTGAAAGAGCATTTTAAATAAAAGTTTTATTACTGGATAGAGACACTATAATTAATGAGGACATGTAGTGATGAAGGAATATACTGCAATAAAACAGAGGGAATCTGAAGAGTGAAGACCTTGAAACAAAACCTGTGCTAAACAAAGAACATTCTGTGACTCTACAAAAGAAAAAATGAAGGTTTTTTAAACTACATCTTTTAACTCTAGGCATAACTATTATAGAAACTATTTAGAGACAGGATTTTTAAAAATGTCTTTGAACTGACAGAAGTATCTGCATTAGATTTATGCAGTTGTTTTTTTTTTCTTTGCTGGATTACAGTTTAAAGCAGCTGGCTCTTTTTTAAACTTGGATTATAGCCTAAAGCAGTTGGCTCTGTTTTAAACTTGGATTATAGCCTAAAGCAGTTGACTCCTTTTTAAAGTTGGATTATAGTTTAAAGTAGTGGGATTTTATTTTTCTAAAGTTGGATTATAGCCTAAAGCAGTTGGCTTGTTTTTTTTTTTCCTTTTCTTCTTGTTTTTCTCTTCTCCCTGTGGATTTACAAAATTTTCCTGATTGAACAATGAGTGCACTAAATGTCACTAAAATTACAAAAAATCCTGCTGCTGCACCCTCTTCTGGAACATCTAGTCCAGCAAATCAGGGATCTATTGAAGCAATGTTACAATGAGAGAAGGCAAACAATCTCCAAAAAGAGATGCACGTGAGATTACAACTAATGCAACAAATGATGCAAAAGAATCACCAAGAAACAAAGAGCAATCTTGATAAGCTAAACAAACAAATGCTTGACATAAAGACACAATTTGAGGTTCATCAACAAATGATTCTTTAAAATGAACAAAGAATTCAGAAGGTGGAAGATCAATCAGAAGATAATGGGGAAAAATTGAAGCACTAATGACAAAGAATGAAAGATTAGAACAAGCAAATCAACACTTACAAGGAGTGGTTGCTGCTTTGGAAATGGAGAAAGCTGTACACTATTTGAGATTCCAGAACATACCTGAAGAAAAAGAGGAAGATATAGCAGAAGTGATTATTAATCTATTAGCAGAGGCCCTAAAAATTGAAAGATTGGAGATGCAGCAAGAAGTGGATGAAATATTTAGAATGAATTCAAGTTACGCGAGTAAACACAAATTGCCCAGAGGTCCATGTAAGATTTATGAAGAAAACAACAAGGGATGAGATATTAAGAAGAGTTAGAGATGATGCATTACAATATAAAGATAAAGAAATAGTAGTACTGAAACAGATTCCCAAGAGAATAAGGGATACTCGAAGATAATATCATTTCTTGACTACAAAGCTGATTGCAAAAGGAGTAAATTTTAGATGCTGATGCCAGAAAGGATTCTAACCAATTGGAATAATACAAGATATTGATTGGATTCAGTGTGAAAGGCAGAGGATTTTGATGAAAGATATAGAGAATTGCTGGGGAAAAGAACACAATATCAACAAGAGGATGGGAAAAGCCAGAAACAGACAGAATAAACAACAGAGGAAACAATTACACAGGTGGAAGAAGAAAAAGAGAAGATGAATCAAGAAGATGAGGGAACAGTAAGAAAGGATTATGAGATCAACAAGGCCTAAATATAAGTAAATCAAAATGGAGAAGGAAAATGGATTTTTTTCAGTAAATATATATGGATTGAATTCCCCATAAAAAAGAATTTTCAAACTACAGAAATTAAACATTGATATAATTTGTTTGCAAGTCACACACACAAAAAAATCATATTTTTTTCAAAAATCCAAAACTTGGAAAACTTTATTACACATCAGCTCAACAAAAAAGAGGAGTAGTTATATATATTAAAGAGACAATTGATTCCAAAATGATTTATACAGATGAAGAAAGAATACTAATGGTAGAAATATTTTTCTGGGAAAGAAACTAAGTAGTTATAGTGTATACCTTTTTTAATGGAAATTATCAGCACTTTTGATCAGTGATGTCATCAAAGTAAACAAACCCACGTGGTGTTGATTATGTCAGCAGATCATGGCCCTATGCGGAAGTAACCACCCTATTTCCAGATAAGGCAAGCGGAAGTGACGTGTAGCCTTAAGCCCATCAGGATAAGCAAGAATAACCCTGGCAACCCTATTTTCAGATAAGGCCTCTTGAACCTAACCCCATCAATGTCAAGGCAGGCAACCCTCTGGGTACATGATTAGCTTAACCCTAGACTAATTCTATGGACATTCAAAACAAACAGAATAAGCTAAATAAAGTAAATACAACCCCTACTTTGGGGAGTTGGAAAATAATAATAATAAAAAATGCTTTTTATGTCTAATCATTCTAGCCTAATGATGGTTTTAATTTTTGTGGAGTTTTAAAAATCAGCGTCTGAAAAGCAGGAAAAAAGGAGGCCCTAAAAGGGGGCCAGGCATTGCATTAAACCCCCTTTTTCTAAAAGGCATTTATTTCTAGGAAGTTTTAAAATCAAATCCCCACAACGATTGGGAATGGCAGCAGATGTCTACTCGGAGGGCCATATCAACATCTGGGATCACGCCCCTGCTGTCTTCGAGCGGTGGCGTGCTCTGACCCTCCGGTTGGTACCCTTTTGTCCGGGGTGAGGGGGATCAGGCCCCTGAGCTCAGGCTGGTGTATTTTGCCAGATCCATTGTAAACAAGGCCCCCCTCATCCGAGATTTGATCGAGGAGGAACACGCGGATCTGGCATGCATTACATAAAACTGGTTGGGCTCAGAGGGAGGGGTCCCTCTGACTGAGTTATGCCTGCCGGGTTTCTGTGTGCTACACCGGCCACGGGCTCAGGGCAGGGCTGTTGGGGTGGTGGTGGTTATACGGGAGACCTTATGCCCGTGGGAGACCACTGTTGTGCAGATAGGCGGGAGTGAGTCCCTCCTCCTGAGGTGTGGCCCTCGGGCTCAGTTGGGCCTGTTGCTAACATACCTGGCGCCCAGCTGTGTGGCAACAGCCCTGCCCGGGCTGCTGGACACCCTCTCAGGGTTGGTGGTGGAGTTTCCCAGGCTTATAGTTCTGGGTGACTTCAACCTGCCTTCCCTGGGAGGGTCATCAGAGTTAGCTCGGGAGTTCATGGCTTCCATGATGGCCATGGACCTGACCCAAGTAATTCAGGGCCCGACTCATGGGGGGGTCACACTCTTGACCTGGTTTTCTTATCTGGACAATGGTTGGATGATCTGGGAGGGGGCTTGCCAACTATTGTCCCCCTGTTATGGTCCGATCATTATCTCCTGTGGCTGGTCTTCCGCTATGCCACCCCCTGCCACTGGGCTGCGGAGCCGACCACGTGGTTCCGCCCCAGGTGCCTAATGGACCCAGAATGGTTCCAGATGGCGCTTGGGTCTTTACCTATCTCCCTCACTCACAGCCCAGCTGATGCCTTGGTGGATGCCTGGGAAAGGGTGGTTACGGAGGCACTTGACCGTGTTGTACCCTTGCGACCCCTGACCCAGTATGGATCCTGTTGGGCCCCATGGTTTTCTGTGGAGCTCTGGGAGATGAAGCATCGGAGACAGGGTCTAGAGAGTGGTTGGAGGTCCACCCGGTCTGAATCTGACCGATTGGGACTAAGAACCTTTACAAGGTCTTATCTCACGGCAATGAGGACGGCGAAGTCTAATTACTTTGCTGCCCTCATTGTGTCCACAGATAATCGCCCGGCTGCCCTGTTTAGGGTGACTCGCTCTCTCCTTAATCAGGAGATGAGGGAGGAGCCCTTGCAGGGGTGGGCCGAGGAGTTTAGTCATCATCTGGCAGACAAAATCGCTCAGATCTGGACCGGTTTGGACTCTGACTGGAATGGAGGAATGGAGGAATCAAGCGGTCTTGAGTATGTTACCTGGACTGAGTTCGACCCTGTTTCCCCCGATGATGTGGACAGGATCTTGAGGAGACTGAGTTCCACCACCTGTTTACTGGATCCGTGCCCCTCCTGGCTGGTCTATGCGGCTCGGGAGGAGACACGAGGCTGGTTCCAGGCAGTAATATCTGCTTCCTTGAAGGAGGGTATCTTTCCCACCACTTTGAAGGAGGCGGTGGTGAGGCCCCTCCTCAAGAAGCCTGCCCTGGACCCGGCTGTTTTAAATAACTATCGTCCGGTCTCCAACCTTCGCTTTTTGGCGAAGGTTGTTGAGAGTGTGGTGGCGCATCAGTTCCCTCTGTTCCTGGAGGAAACGGATTATCTTGACCCGTATCAATCGGGTTTCAGGCCTGGGTACAGCACGGAGACGGCATTGGTTGCACTGGTGAATGATCTCTGGCGGGCTTGGGACAGGGGATGTTCCTCTGTCCTAGTCCTGTTAGACCTCTCAGCGGCTTTTGATACCATCAAACATGATATCCTACTGCGGCGTCTCAGGGGGTTGGGAGTGGGAGGCACTGTTTTACAGTGGTCTCCTCCTATCTCCTGGGCCTCTCGCAGTCAGTGTTGACAGGAGGGCAGAGGTCCGCCCCGAGGTCTCTCATTTGTGGAGTTCCTCAGGGGTCGGTCCTCTCTCCTCTCCTGTTCAACATCTATATGAAGCCGCTGGGTGAGCTCATTCATGGTTTCGGGGTGGGGTATCATCAGTATGCTGATTATACCCAACTTTTTCTTTCCACCCCAAATCAACCCAGTGATGCCCTCAACATGATGTCCCGTTGCCTGGAGGCAGTCCGGGGTTGGATGGGAAGAAACAGGCTTCGTCTCAACCCTGCCAAGACTGAGTGGCTGTGCATACCGGCATCTCGGGTTAACCAGTTTGTTCCATTATTAATGATGGGGGGTGAGGTGTTACCCCCCCCCCGTTGATAGGGCTCACAACTTGGGCATCCTCCTGGATTCACGGCTCAGCTTTGAAGATCATATAGGAGCCATGACCAGGGGGGCCTCTGCCCAGGTTCGCCTGGTGTGCCAGTTGCGGCCCTGTTTGGACTGAGATGCCCTACGCACAGTCACCCATGTGCTCGTGACCTCCCGGCTAGACTACTGCAACGCTCTCTACACGGGGCTGCCCTTCAGGACCACTCGGAGGCTTCAACTGGTGCAGAATGCAGCCGCGCGAGTTGTGATGGGTGTTTCCTGATACTCCCATGTAACCCCTCTTCTCCGTGAGATGCATTGGCTTCTGGTTGCCCTCCGAGTGAGATTCAAGGTGCTGGTGATGACCTATAAAGCCCTAAATGGCTTGGGTCCGGATTATCTGAGGGAGCATCTGCTGCTGGCATCCACTTCCCATTGTCCTGTGCAGGGAGGGCCTTCTTAGGGTACTGCCGGTGAAGGATTGCCGGCGGGTGACTCCCAGAGAGAGGGCCTTCTCTGTGGGTGCACCTGCCCTTTGGAACCAACTTCTGATGGAACTTAGGACTGTCTCCAACCTCCTCTCATTCCGCCGGGACCTGAAAACTTGGCTCTTTGAGCTGTCGGGCCTAGACTGAGGGGTTTTAATTGGGTTTTAAATGTTTTAATTTTTAAACTTTGGGCTTTAAATTTAATTAATTGTTGTTGTTTTTTAACTTTTGTATGGTATGATTTTAATTACCCTGTAAACCGCCCTGAGTCCTACGGGAATAGGGTGGTATATAAGTCGAATAAATAAATAAATAATAAGTAAATAAATAAGAGGACCTCAGGAGCCAGGTTTATGTTGTGCGCTGCATTTGGGAACACGAATGGAGGCCCTTGGTGGAGGCTGACACATCTTTGAAGCAGTTCCTAGTTGAGAATAAACTCCCAACTCCTTTGAATCCTCGAGATGCTTTTTTTGGTGGCAGAACAAATGCTACATGTCTGTACTACAAACCAAAACCTGGTGAACAAATCTTATACTACGATTTCACCAGTCTGTACCCTTTTGTGAACAAGACCAAGGAGTACCCAATCGGCCATCCACAAATCATCTACCAAAACCTTGGGGACATAAAGCAATATTTTGGGTTAGCCAAAGTCAAAGTGTATCCGCCAAGGAATCTCTATTTCCCTGTCGTATCCCACAAATCAGGGGGCAAATTAATGTTTAGTTTGTGTGCAACCTGCACAGAAAAACTGCAAACCAGCCCCTGTAATCACAATGATGAAGAAAAAGCTCTGACCAGGACATGGTGTACTGTTGAATTGAATGTAGCTTTAGAAAAAGGTTACAGGATTGTTGAAATCTATGAGATCTGGCATTTTGAAAGAACATCAAATGGGCTATTTTCAGGTTTGATGAACATGCATCTCAGACAGAAACAGGAAGCCAGTGGTTACCCTGACTGTTGCAAAACAGAACATGATAAAGAGCAATATATTCAGGATTATGAAAAGATGGAAGGTGTCCGCTTACGACATGACCACATTGAAGTAAATCCTTCTAAAAGGCAGATTGCAAAACTCTTCTTAAAGTCACTGTGGGGCAAGTTTGGGCAGAGCACCAATCACCTGACCACATCCATGGTAACAAGTCCTGAGGAACTATTCAAATATCTTTTTGTATCCTATTATGATGTTTCCTCATGTGAGTTTGTGGATATGGAGACAGCCGTTGTGATGTGGAAAACAGCCAAGAACCACCCCACCAAAAACACATGTACTAATGTATTCATTGCCAGCTTTACAACAGCTTATGCGCGGCTGGAATTATACAGGCTACTGGATGGTCTGGGCGATAGGTGCCTGTACCATGACACCGATTCAGTCATTTTTATAAGTAGAGAGGGGGCGTGGACACATCCTTTGGGTGATTATTTAGGTCAACTGACAAGTGAGATTCCTCCAAACACTACAATAACAGAGTTTGTTGCGGCTGGTCCCAAAACTTATGCTTATGCTTTGTCCAACAGTGAAGCGGTGCTAAAGGTGAAGGGAATCACACTAAACTGTGGTAATAGCAAAAAGGTTAATTTTGACAGCTTGAAAGTTTTGGTAGATGGTTATTGTCTGTCTGATGCAGAGAGAAAAAAAGAGATCAGGGTAGAACAGTTGGGGATTGTTAGGGTTAAGAAACAGTGGACCCTAGAAACGAGAGTCCTCTGTAAAACTCTAAAAGTAGTGTATAATAAAAGATTATTAAAGAGCGAAGATTACTGTACGGTGCCTTACGGCTATTAAGGATGGTGGAAAATATTGCACGATTTGTACACCCGTTCTCCTGTATTATAAGCGGTCCGTCCAATTCTGGCAAATCTTTTTTTATCAAACAAATGTGATGTCGTGTTGTCTCAATTGCCTCAAAACATTGTATGGTTTTATAGCTGTTGGCAACCTCTGTACAAAGAACTTCCCTTATATTAAGTTTATGGAGGGGCTTCCATCTTCTTTTGAAGATGATGATTTGTTTCCGCCAAATCAAATTACTCTAGCTGTGATAGATGATCTCATGACGTCGGCCAGTGAGAGCGATCAAATAGAGAAAGCTTTTACACAGTACGTTCATCACAGAAACCTGAGCATTATTCTCATACTACAAAACCTGTTTTTCCAAGGTAAGAAAATAAGAACAATAGCTCTGAATTCCAAATATTTGGTTTTTATTCAGCAACCCCTGTGATCAGATGCAAATTGTCACACTGGCCAGGCAGATGTATCCCACTAACACAAAGTATTTTTTAGAAGTATTCCAAGATGCCACTCGCAAACCACACAGGTACCTTTTAGTAGATTTGGCAGTCACCACTCCAGAATCCTACAGGTTGAGAACAGGCCTCTTCCCACCTGATTGGCCTGCTGTTTACACAATGAAAAAGAAGTGTAAAAAGCAGTAGCCCAGTTATCTTAGCACTAGTTCATTTAAGATGTCAGAGAGGGTACGTAGAAATTGGGGGCTTTTAAAAATCTTAGTAAAGGCCAGACCAAGAGAGAGAAAAGCCATCTTATGCAATGCTAATAATGACCTGGTGGGGGCAATAGCAGAAATAGCTTTGAACACCCTAAAAGGAAACCTTCCTCTGCAACCTTCACAATTCCGGTCTCTAAAGAGAAAGAAAGGTGTCATTAAAACGTTGAGTGATAGAAAGGTCTCACTCAAAAAGAAGAAGCAGGTCATACTTTAGTCGGGTGGTTTTATCGGTCTTTTACTAGGGGCAGCTATCCTGCTGTTGACTAGCCTGTTAGCTGGATAAACCATGGATCATGCTGAGAAAATGTATCTGGTATCGCGTCATCAGTTGGAGCAACTACAGGGCAGGCCCCCTACTATGGGGGCTACAGCCACTAACCGGTTGGATGCTGAGATGTGTACCATTCTTCAGAGAGCTGATTTGTGTGAGGATGACAAGATTAAGCTCTACAGTTCTGCATTGCAGAGGTATCTAAGACTAACCAGGCAAAATGAGTCTGAAAAGGACAGAGTGAATCTCATTTACCCACCGGAAGAACCTCGGACACTTCCAACATTACCAGAACAGCCGCCACAGCCATCTCCACAGGACACAGTGATGGCTGAGATCCTAAACGGTGTGAGCACCCGTTACAGGAAAAATGCAGAACTTTTGCTGAACAAAATGAAACAGCATCAGGACGTCTCAACCTGGGATGATCGCGGTACCTTTTTATACAAAGGGGTCCCTATTCCTGGTACTAATATTTTAGACTTGGTGAAAGGAGCCTCGGAGCACCGAGCCCCTACTGAGAAGTGGAAACTTAAAGGCTGGGATGACTTTATGCATGCTATGGCTGAGGTGAATGTTCCGACCTCTGTCTACAGGGGTCTACAGCTGTTAAAGAGCAAATAGAAAAGTTGAAAGATTCTCTGGTTGTTAAGGATGAAACTGCTACTAGCCCCAGCTCTGTTATGACAGCCACTTTGGGAGCTCAGAAGCCTCTGTTTACCAGTGCCCCTTCTAGCCCTTGGACATTAAACCCTAGAAGTAGGTTCAGGTTTGATGACTGGCTCAATTTGTAAAATGAATAAAAACACAGTGAAACAAGTAAAAACGTTTAAGTCTTTTTCTTTATTTTACAGTAAGGCAGGCATGTCTGCATGCACTGGTGACGGTTATAGGTTCCAAGTCCCCTTCCCACCTTTATAGTTTTTACAAACAGCTTTACCATTTGATCATTTTTAATATCGACATTGGAATACATCTTTAAAATGTTTTCATAGTCTACTCCTTTAGTCCGGTTCAGTAGAAAAAACACAGTGTTGCCCGTAGGTCACAGCGCTGGGGTGTTGCAGTTGGCATTGGTGAAATGTGTACTTCTCAGCTTGCTGCTCTAAAAATGTTGCTATGGAGCCAGGAAAGTCAGGGCTATCTGGCGGTCTTCCATAAGAATAAAAAAAATCACCTTATCCGGGAGATGGGAAGTAGAGGGCCAGCCAGTCTTCACCAGGCAGAGTGTGAGGGTGGGTATTTACAATTAATCCAAAAGGTCTTTTGGAGATTTGTCTCTGGGGTAGCAGGTCACAAGAGTAGACCCCTAGAAAGGCTTTATTTCCAGAGAACAAGTGGCGGAGTTGCAGTGTGTCCATACTCACATATAATCAAAGAGCACATTCCTTGTGTGACATATTTCAATAAGGTTTTCAAAGATTGCATAGAGAATCATGTTGACGGTGTTGGGGAGGGGTTGTGCAAATCTAATTTTGGCTCTGAGGTTACCATTCCTGATCAAAGAATAGTGCTCAGAGCACCCCTGATCAGGACTCAAGTCAAAACAATACAAAGTATACCCTCAGTTAAACTCTTCCCTACTGATTAACAGTGGCCTGTCTTTCATGCCTTTGCCTGTGGCCTGCACCATCTGCATGTACTCTCTCACAAAAAGACCATGCTCATAGTCAGGCTGAAGAGGCTTTGCAGGAATCTGCTCGCCATCACAATGCAAGGAGCAAAAATTGACATTGCAGTGTTGAAAATTGAACGGGTTTCTTTCATAATCCCCACTAAAAGATGCATTGTCCACAAACCCAATCACTAATTGTTTAAGTAGCTGACCCAGAAATAGATTTTCCTGATTACACACAAGACTGCCTGCAGGAATGCTGCAAACCTTCATCCCCACTCGATCAATGGGGTATTTTGCATTGGAGGAGAGCAAAGCTTCTGCATGACCAAGGTGCACTCCTGGGGCTATTTTTACACATTTTACAAAGAGAGAAGCTGCCAAGAGTTGCACTTTGTAATTCTCATTGCCATCCTTCATCACATAAAATTCATTTCTGCTTCTTGTGAGTTTGACTTTCACATCAACACTGTTAATTAGCAGTCTGTCTTGAAAAAACAGATCGCTATGTAGAGGCCCTAGCAGTTCCCATTTACGACTACCGGCCATGTGTCTTGCTCTCGCTTTGAAACTGGAGTTCCCAGCGGCTGTCAATAGAGTACTCTCCATGAGGTCCGAGTCATCTTTGTAAAAACCACCAGCTGTAAATTGAGTACCCAGCGCATCACCACCAAAGTTCAGAATCAGTTCAATCATGGCCCGGTAAGAATAGCAATGATGGCTCTGTGTAATGAGCTGATCTCCCAAGGTAACATCCAGCTGATTAAACAGTGATGCTATGGGGTAGTTGGTCAGGGCCACTCTAGCCCCGTCATCAATATCCGAACCTTCAGCCTTTACAATCTTGCAACTCACATACAGCAGGGTGTTGTTTAAATCTGTGTAATGTTCACCATGCCCCGTGATAAAAAATTCCAGGGGAGCATTGGGTGTCAGCGCTGATAAAGGTGGGATCTCGACATAGGTACTGTTTTCAATACTGGTCTGTGTAGGTGCCAGTTGAAAAAGATCCAGTTCTGATTTAACACATTCCTCTGAAGCAGAATGAATAAATGCCATATCGTATTAGAATATGTCTTCCTTGTCACAGGGCTTCCTCTTCTGTGCACGTCTCCTCTTGGTATGGCGGGTCTTTTTCACAAGTCTTCTCTTTTTAAATGGAATAAGCGGGCCCAATGCATAATTCTTCTTGGTTATGATCATCCCTGATCCATCCTGCCCCCTCTCAACAACACGGGATACGGCCTTCCGGGTGGCAAGGCTCCGTCAATGGCAGCCGTTTCGACCGTCAGCCCCGTTGTTTTCCGTTGAACTGTGAAAACAGTGACAATCAGCTGTTTTGCGGTTTGGAAAAACCCCCCTCGGGAGAAGAGGGCAGGGGGAGCATTCAGGTAGGGGTAGAGCTCCCCTAGACCCCTAGAATTGTTATTCTGGGGGTTGAAGAGTGAGAGCTCCCCTGGAGCCTGAATTAGCTCTGGACTCGGGGACTCCTCTGTTCCAAGGCTTTGGAACAGAGCAGGACGCTGCAATCATCCCTGCAATCAACATTGTATTTTGGATTACTTGGATGCAGGCAGAGCTGTGCAGGAGAATTTTGAAACAGAAAGTAACTCCAGTTTATACTAAAAGAAAGGAAGAAAGATGGCGCAGGAGTGAATTGTCAGTGAAAAATAAAAGGACAAGGAATATATCATAAAATATAAAGACTGAGAAGGAAGAAATTGTGTTTTTTTTAAAAGTGACTCTGCGCAAAATATTTGAAATTGGTTTAAAAGTGAATTTAAGGAATTGGATATTTAATAGGGGAGAAACAAAGTTACAAGCTGAGTGGAAAAGTGAAACTGCGCAACGAAAATTAATTGGGTGTTAAAATGGCTTCTAAACCAGCTAAAGCTTCTGTTCCTAGAAGTGCTGGTGCATCACCAGTTCAGCATTCTTCACTACAGGCATTGATGCCACCCCCCGTGGCACCTGCACCCACATTAACTTTAAAAGATTTACAAGATGCTTTAAAAAATCAATCTCAGCAAATATCTGGACTTGAGAAGAATGAGAAGAATAAAGAAATACGAGAGGACATTTTAGTGGCTTCTCAGGGGCTGGCAGTTTGCATTGAGCGTTTGGATGAACGTGTGGAAGAGGTGTATCAAAATAATTTGAGATTGGATGCTAAAATGTCAGAAACTGAGAATAAAATGGATAAGAATGAGGACAAGGTGGTTATGATACAATATAGAGATATGGAGTTTGCTTTGAGAATAAGAGGATTGAAAGAGGACCCAAAGGAAAATTTGAAAGTGTTACTGGCAGAAGCCCTGGAACTGATTTTGGGGTGCCAAGTGGAAGAAATTATAGGGGATATAGATAAAATATTTTGTGTTAACTCTTGGATTGCCAGGCAAAGAAAATTACCTAGAGATGTGGTTGTTTATTTTACAAAGAGATCAATCAGAAATGTGATTATTCAAGCTTTTTATAATAATAGATTTAAAGTTGCTGATCAAGAAGTTTTAATCTTGAAAGAAATTCCACCAAGAATTTTAAGGAAAAGGAAAGAATTTACTTTTTTGGCAGATGAATTAAAGAAACGCCAGCTTCAGTTCAGATGGGAGATACCAATAGGCTTGGTGGTGAATTATTCAGGTATGAGATATCGTCTCAATACAGTTTTGAAGGCACGAGATTTTTATTCTAATATACTGAAAGCAGGTTCTCCACCATCCCCAGAATTTAAAGGAAGGAAGGAAGATGGAGCGCGACAGACACAAATGGAGAGTATACAGGGAAATGAAGAAATTATCTCGTGGATGGTTAAAGAACTTCATCAAACTTCAGAAATGGTGCAGCCCCAGGCATCGTCAGAAGAGGTTAAGGAACAAAGAATGACATGGGCTGCAACCAGATGAATGAGACAAGAACAAGAACAGAAATCCATAATTATATCTCAAGAATCTACTTAGAGTGAAGCAGTGGGAGGAGCGAGACCGACGAGGCAGGTGCTTGTGGTTTTGCAAGACGTGCTCCGAAAGCTTCAGGTCGCAAAAGATGGCGACAAAGTTTCTAACCTGGAATGTTAATGGATTAAACTCCCCGCAAAATAGAAAGAAAGTATTTCAGTATTTGAAACAATTTAAAAATGATGTTGTGTGCTTACAGGAAATGCATATTCATGTATCAGACCAAAAATATTTGATAAATTCCAGACTGGGTGTACAGTTTAGTGCGTCTGCTTCAGATAAGAAAAATGGAGTAGTTATTTATGTAAAAAAAAATTTAACAGCCAATCTAATTGAAGCTGATAAACAAGGAAGATATGTTATAATTGATCTTTTAATAGAAGGCAAGAAAATAATTTTAGTTGGACTATATACACCTAATCAACAACAAGGAGAATTTTATAACTTTTTACATAATAAAATAATTCAATGGGATTATAAATCATGTATTTTGATGGGAGACTGGAATGGCATGCTGGACACACAGAAAGATACAAAAGGTCTTTTTAAAAGTACTCCAAATCATGCCAGATTGCTTAAATCTTTTTTTGAGATGAAAGATAATTTGGAATTGAGAGATGTTTGGAGATAATGAAATTTGGAACAAAAAGATTTTATCTTTTTTTCTGATTGACATCAATCTTTTTCTAGGATTGATTTTGTATTAACTACTAATGATTTTTTTCCTAGGGTGAAGAAGATTAAGATATGTTCAAGAACTTTATCAGATCATAGTCCAGTATGGTTGGAATTGGATAAGGAGAGGAATGATAGTAGGTCTTGGAGATTAAATGAAAATTTGTTTAGATATCAAGAAAATGTGGATGAATGTAAAAAACAGATGAATGAATTTTTTAATATAAATATGTATAAGGGTACTCCTATTGAAATGGTTTGGGATGCAAGTAAAGCCTATATGAGAGGAGTGTTAATATATTTGAATAATAAATATAGATGTAGATTGGAATATAAGTGTAAAGAGTTAGAGGAGGAAATCAAGAGGAAAGAGAAGGCTCTAATTTTGAACCCATCTGATAAGAGGGCAAAGGAAGCAATTACTTTGTTAAGAGGTCAGTTTACTATGTTGATAGCAGATCAAGTGACATCTAACTTACGGTATGTTAAAAACAATACTTTTTGTAATGCTAATAAGCCAGGTAGGTGGCTAGCTTATTTGTTAAGGAAAAAACAAAGGTCACGTAACATAGATAAGATAGAATATATTAAAAAGGCTTTTGTTGAATTTTATTCTAATTTATATGCTGGGGATAGAATTCAAGGTTTAGATATAGATAGATATTTACAAGAAGTGAATATCCCTGTACTTACACAAGAGCAAAGGGAAGGGATGAATCAATTGATCAATGCTGAAGAAATTATTTTAGCAATTAAACAACTTAAAGTGCGTAAAGCACTAGGAACAGATGGTTTGACTGCCATTTATTATAAAAATTTACAGTTAGAAATGGTGGAACCTCTAAAAGAATTATTTAGAAAAATTCAATCTGGAGGACAAGTGCCTCCATCGTGGAAAACAGCTTTTATATCATTGATTCCAAAGGAAGATCAAGATCTTACCCAAACCAAAAATTACAGACCAATATCACTTTTAAATACTGATTATACGATATTTGCTAAAATTTTAGCAAATAGATTAATGAAGGTTATGCAGCAAATGATTCATAGTGATCAAACAGGATTTATAAGTGGTAGACAAATGAAAAACAATGTGAGACATATTGTAGATTTATTGGAATTTTTGGAGAGAAATAACCAGGTCTCTGCAGCGCTGATCTTTTTGGATGCTGAAAAGGCCTTTGATCAATTGAATTGGCAATTTTTATTTAAAGTATTAGAGAAGATGGAGTTTGGGGATGAGTTTTTACAACCTATTAGAACAATATATCAGAAGCAAACAGCTCAAATAATAGTTAATGGTAGTTTGACAGAACCATGTAATATTGAAAAGGGTACAAGACAGGGCTGCCCGTTGTCACCTTTGTTTGTTTTAACACTGGAAATATTATTGATTAAGATAGGTGATTCAAATAAAATTAAGGGAATTAACATAAGAGATCAAGATTATAGATTGAGAGCGTTTGCGGATGACTTGGTTATTACATTAAGTCAATCGACTCAGTCGGTTGTAGACCTGATGGAGATAATATTGTTATATGGAAAAGTTTCTGGATTTAAGATAAATATGCAAAAAACTAAAATATTGCCTAAAAATTTGACCACGGAACAAAAGGTAGTCCTAGAAAAATTAACAGAATTTGAAATAGTTAAAAAGATTAAATATTTGGGGGTATATCTTTCAGTTTCAAATGCGAAATTATATAAAAATAATTATGAATTGTTATGGTTAAAAATACAAAAAGAGTTAGATAGTTGGAAAAAATTACAATTGTCTTTATTGGGAGGAATTGCAGCAGTGAAAATGAATGTTTTACCAAAATTTTTATTTTTCTTTCAAATGATACCTATACTCAAAAAAGATTCAAATTTGGATGAATGGCAGAAAGGTATTAATAAATTTGTTTGGGCAGGGAAAAGACCAAGAGTAAAATTTAAGATAATGCAAGATGTACGTGAAAGAGGTGGTCTTAAAATGCCCAATTTTAAACTATATTATGAGGCTGCGGCTTTATCATCAGTTAGTGATTGGTTTAATCTAACACAAGGGAGATTATTGAATATTGAGGGATCTGATTTATTATTTGGCTGGCATGCATATTTATTATATGATAAGAAGGTGGATAATATTTTTAAGACACATATATTAAGGTATGCCCTGTTGCGAGTCTGGAAAAAATATCGATATAAGCTAAATTATAAAATACCAATTTGGGCAATAGCTAAACATGCAATAGAAAATATAAGTGTGGGATTTAAACATGATGTGACTACATATAAAGAAATTCTTAGAATGGAAAGAAATGTATGGCAATTAAAGCCATTTAATATTTTAAAAGAAGAAAGAATAGTGTGGACTTGGTTTCAGTATGGGCAGTTACAAGCTAGATGGAAGGAAGATCAGAAAGTTGGTATTTCGATAACTGATGAAAATTTGGTTAAACAAATAAGAGATCAAAGTCCAGCGCATATAAGGAGGATATATAATGCATTGATAGAAATAGATTCAGAAACGGAACTTGTTAAAGATTGCATGATAAAATGGGCCCAGAATTTTCAGGAGCCCATAACGATGGATATTTGGGAAAAGATATGGGTCAGAAATGTGAAATTTACACAGGCACAAAAGTTAAGAGACAATTTTTATAAAATGTTTTATAGATGGCATTTAGATCCTAAAAAATTAGCATGTATGTATCTGAATTATCAGCCTAAATGTTGGAGGTGTGGTTGTGAGGATGCAACCTATTATCATATATGGTGGACTTGTAAAAAAGTTAAAGCTTTTTGGATTAAAATTTGGTGGAATATGCAGAAGATATTTAAGAAAAAGATAAGGTTTTCTCCACAGTTATTTCTGTTGGGTATTATTACAGATTGTACTGTTATAGATACTAAATTGATGTTAAATTTAATTATGGCAGCAAGACTCTTGGTTGCACAATATTGGAAGAAGGAGGAACTGCCTACTATAGAAGAGTGGACTTTGAAAGTTTTAAAACTGGCGGAAATGGCAAAGATTTCAGCATATTTGAAAGAACAATCGCAACAGAGATATATTTTGGAATGCAGAAGATGAATTGATTATATTCAGAATAAATATTGGACTGGAAAGTTTCATTTAGTATATGAATAAGTATTAGTATTATATGATGTATTATTAATTAGTTATTATTATTTAGTTATTTAGTTATGTTAAGAGGAGTTAAAGCGCGATAGAATTTAAAGTGTCTTTTTTAGTTGGTTAGCATAGTTTAGCTTAAGTTGGTTAAAGTTTATACCCTGTATTCAGCTCTGGGAAGTCAGGGGGGGAGGGGGAGGGAGGGGAAGTGGGGGCAGGGGGAGGGAGGGAGTTTATGTTTTTTAAAATGTATTTTAAAACTTTTCAATAAAAAAAAACACGGGATAAAAGATGACCCGCAACATCTCTGGCAATGTTTTTGGCAGCAGATTTCACATGCGGCTTAATGATTTCTAATCCTCGCCTCAAAAAAGGCATTGCTTTTTGAAACAGCTCACGGAACAGACCCCCTAAACCTGTCCCGTATATAATGGGGGCTCCTCGGAAGCCTGGAAGGCCGCCGCCAGCTTGTGCCCTGTAGCAAGCCACATAGTCTTGAGGGTTCCTGTGCTCCTTGATCACAACCATCCTTCACTTTTCCGCGGCCTAAAATGAAGCTTGACAATCACCTTCCCGTGATAAAAATACACATATTTGTCCTGATCGGTTTTGATTTCTATGGTAATGGTATCGATGTGATGTTTGCTGACCAGTACATAATGTGAATGGTCATAGGTCATTGTGACGAAATCATTGTCTTGCCCTCGCACAGGCACACAAAGCAGTAATGACACATACTGTAGAAGTTGCCCACTATCTGGAGCTCTACAATGTCTGTGTAAACATATAAGGTGCTGAATCCAGGGAACATACCTAACAGATGTCTAAGTTCTCCGCTAACTAGAATGGTGTGCAGTTCATCTCCTTTAAGATTAATTTTTTGACCCACTGAATCATAATCGAAAGGGCTTCTCATGCTGGAGCTTCCAGGTTTAGTTCTCAGAGGAGACCCAAGCAAGAAGAGGGCAGGTGACACTAAATTAGCAAACACCAGAAGGAGCTTCAGATGCAGAAAAGGAACGGACACTGTCGTTTCTTTTGCAAATGCCAAGAAAAACATTTCATTCCCAGGGAACTTTCGGGGGGGGTTGGCAAGGCGGGGGGGCTGGCCTCATCTCAGGGAAAGCAGGAGGCTGTTCCTTGCCCAAACTCAGGTTGAGGGTCCCGTTTTGGGGCAAGGAGATATAATCGATATATAATGTAGGGTTGTCTTAGGTCTGTCCTTGACGTTTGATATAAGCTTGTTCATATTTTCTAACAGATGTCGGATGCTGTTATAGTATCCGCTTCTCAAAGAAAAATGCCATCTCTTTCTCTCGTTAGCAATTTCAAAATATCCAGGTGAAGTTAATGTGTGCCAACTATGTGGATACTGTATCTTTGCTAGCGCTACTTCCCACAATCCTGGAAGATCCAATGATCTCGCTAATTGAATAGTAAAATTAGAATTTTTGTTTTGGGGAAAAATTGCTGCTGATACATTGCTGGGTAGGGTGATGTAAAACTCCTCCATATCAAATATGTTGTACTTCAGTCTTCTTAACCCAACTGTTGAACTTCTCTTGCCAGCCAGTCCATTTGACTAAAAACTCTCTGTGTCTCCCCCGGCCTCTTTTTTGGATAATTTTCTCTATCCTGTATATGCGCTGTTGGTCAGCAGAAACCTTTTGGAGCTCCTCAAAGTAAAAAGCCCCCTTTACAGGGTCACCCGTGTAATCATTTAATCTATACACAACTCTTTCCCCCCTTGTCTCCAGTTCTTTGATGATGAATATCTCATCTGTAAAGGTTTGCTGATAGCCCTTTTCAAACTTACCCCTCAGTCTGGATACTCTGACATGATCCCCCACCTTAAGACATTTTTTTCTTTCTTTTACTTTTTAAAGCTACCCCATAAAGCCTCATCCACACATCCCTTTCATTAGACAAATTTATGGTATTAGCACTCCCAATGCTACGATGGTAAGTGCTATTGTACCCCTGAAGAGTATCTGCCAAAATGTCTACATACCGATGTGTATTTCTAGCTGTGAAATATCTCCAGAGTTTGTTTTTAGGGTTCTATTAAACCTCTCTATAACAGCTGCTTTAGTTTTACTATGAGTGACAAAATGATGAATGCCATAACGTGCTAAAAGTTTCTTCAGCGGGATATTCAAGAACTCTTTACCTGCATCTGTCTGTATTTTTGGGGGTGCGCGTCCTGTTTCAAAGATATTCTGGAAGGCAGTTGTAACTTCCCTCCCTGTTTTATCAGATAAAGGGATATTTAGATAACACATTGATAACTGTTAAGATGTAATTTTTTCCATGGTTCTCCTTAGAAAACTTGGAGACATCTATGAGATCAGCCTGCCATTGATGATCTAAGCCAGACACTACTGTTTTATTTCTAGGAAAATTAATTCTTGCAGGCTTATGAAGCATATAAGCGTCTTGTGCAAACAGCCACGTCTTGACTTGTTTCACGGTGAGGTTTTTATCATGTTTTCTAGCTTCCTGAAAAAGGCTATTCACACCTCCATAACTACCTACACATCCCGGTGTATAATAAATATGGCTTAGAAACTTTTCATGCATCATTATACTGAAAGAAAACTGACAAATGGTCAAGCGTTGACATTAACACAGTCTTTTATTGGTTATACAGAGTTCAGAGGGGTGGCATGGCTCCACCATCAGAAAAATACCCCTCATCTCCACTATCAGAATCAGAAGATAAACCCCCATAACAGGCTATTTTACAATACGGTGACTCGCCTGTATCCTCCAATTCATGTCCGCAGTCGCAAGCAAGCCAGTCTTTACACAAATTGCAGCTCTTTAACTGACAGGGTTGGTAGTGTGGTCTCTGGGATAGCTCAGAACCCCAGTTATAGTCTAGATCAGAAAAATCTGCAGAACCTTTGTGACCGCTGCGATTACCACAGGAATATAAAATTGGGGTTTCTTGAAGTGTTTGCTGTCTAGGCGTTATTAATTTGAAGTCTGCAAAATATAAAGCACATCCTGCTAGTGTGATATCAGTGCCAGCAGCATTTACATTAACATAAATAAAAACATATTTTACTTACCATTGCAGGGAGATAATGTAGCATCATGCATCATTTCACAGGCTGTACGGTAAGTACTCTGCACCTCATTTAAAATTACAACACATCATGCTACAGCCAGGCAAAATGGGCCTGAATAAAAAAAAATTCTTTATCGTAACCCCAGCAACAGATTCTGTCACATTCTTCTAGCTGGGGCCTTGTGTCATCCCATGTGACGCTCGCTTTTACAGTTGTTTTAAAATCAGCTTTGGAACCAGAGGTTGCCATCTTCAAAAGACTGCTGGAATTAAACTGCTAGCTGTTCAGACTTGCCTGTACAATCTCCCCCCCCGCGCATGCTATGACACATCCTTGAGCCTTGCTCCTGTCCAGAATCATGGGGTATGACATGCCCAGGCATGTCCTGAACAAGGCCTAACCCCCTTTTTTACTATCAGGCACAAACACGCATGCCCGTCCCTGCAGGCCTAACATGCCCAAACAAGTCTACCACCCACCTGGCTAGTTGCCTCTTGTGAGCATTTTAATTCCTGTTAATATTCCTTGTCTTTTTGCTGTAGGGGTTGCAGAATAAATTTTATTAAGGCCGTGCTTTGTACGGTTACATGTACATGCGGATTTGAGGGCTCAATTGACAAAATATGTGACTTTAGATTTTTACAAAGGTAAAAAAGAGCTGTGGGTTTTAAATGGTTTTTTTCCCCACCCTGCATTCGAGAAAATGATTTTAAAACCTCCTAGAAATAAATGCCTTTTAGAAAAAGGGGGTTAAAAGCAATGCCTGGCCCCCTTTTAGGGCCTCCTTTTTTCCCTGCTTTTGAGGCGCTGATTTTTAAAACTCCACAAAAATTAAAAGCATCATTAAGCTAGAACGATTAGTAATAAAAATCATTTATTATTATTATTATTTTCCAGCTCCCCAAAGTAGGGTTAAGCTAATCACGTACTCAGAGGGTTGCCTGCCTTGACATTGATGGGGTTAGGTTCAAGATGCCTTATCTAAAAATAGGGTTGCCAGGGTTATTCTTGCTTATCCTGATGGGCTTAGGGCTGCACATCACTTCCGCTCGCCTTATCTGGAAATAGGGCGGTTACTTCCGCATAGGGCCATGATCTGCTGATGTAATCAACACCACGTGGGTTTGTTTACTTTGATGATGACATCACTGATCAAAAGCGCTGATAATTTCCGTTAAAAAAGGTATACCCTATAACTACTAAACTATAAATTGACAATGTCAGCTTCATATAAAGAAAACTTATATAAAATGTTCTATAAATGGCACTTGCCACCAACAAGATTAGCAAAAATGTTTAAAAATATGTCAAAGAAATATTGGAAATATAAACACAAACCAGGTACATTATCATATGGGGTGGACATGTGTTAAAGCAAGGGGATATTGGACAATAATCCACACTTGGTTAGAAAAAGTGTTAGAGAAACACATAGACTATAAACCCAATTTTTTTTACTAGGTATAATGCCAGAAAAATTGATAAGCAAAGTACATATTTGATCCTACACGTGATAACAGTGGCAAGAATTATATTTGCACAATATTGGAAGAATGAAGAAATACCACCAGAAGAAGAAATAATAAAAAAAACTAGACTGTGCAGAAATGGACAGACTTACTTTAAGGTTGAAAAGAAAAGAAGAAACAGAATATTTTCAAACTTGGGACCTATTTTATCAATTGTTAGAGAAAAGATTTAGGGATTAGGAATTTAATTTGTATTAGTGAATAAGATATTCAGACAACACATTTTTGTTGAATGATTATTATTGAATTCTGTTAAAAAATTAATAAAATATTATTTAAAAAAGAAAATGACGCCATATAAGCAGCACCCACCTTACTGCAAAAGCTTCCTTCTCCCAAACCACCCACCTTTGTTCAGTGTCCATTAATTTTTTGGAAGTGTAGGCACAGGGCTATAAATCCTCTCTCTCATTCTTCTGCAAAAGAACGGCCCCTACTGCCACATCGCTGACATCAGCCTGGATGAAGAATTATTTTTCAGGATTAGGAAGTTTAAGAATGAGTTCTGCTGCAAACAGTCTCTTTAAGTACTCAAAAGCTGTCTGCCATTCAATTGATCATGGCAGGGGCTGGCAGGATTGTGGCTTCCCCCCATTTCCCCCCATTTTTAACAGTTTGGTAATTGGCAAGGCAATCTTGGCAAAGGAGGAGATAAATTGCCGGTTGAAGTTTGCAAATCCCAAAAAACTCTGGAGTTGCTTACAGGTCCAAGGAGGCTGTCATTCTAGCACAGCTTTCACTTTAGCTGGATCCATCTCAATGCCTTCACTGGAAATTCTATATCCTAGGTAATCCAGGGGTGACTGGTGGAACTCACATTTTGAGAGCTTAGCATAAAGTTTAGTGCTCAGCAGTTTTCTGAGCACTTCACATACTAATTTAACATGCTCCTACATGGTCTCTGTGTAGATTAGGATGTTCTCAAGGTAAACTAAGACCGCCTTGTACATCAAGTCTATGCAGTACTTGATTTATCAATTGCATGAATACAGCAGGAGCCCCTTGCAGACTGAAAGGCATGATATTAAACTGGAAACTCCCTGAGGAACTGTTAAAAGCCATTTTCCACTCATCTCCTTCCTTGATTCTTACTTGGTAATACGCTTCTCTTAGGTCTAATTTGTTAAAAACTTTTCCTTTTGCCAAATGGGCTAACATGTCCTTCATCAAGGGGAGTGGGTACATATTCTCCATGCTGACACAGTTTAACCTTTATAGTTCACACACAATCTCATTGACCCATCTTTCTTCTCTTTAAATAGAACTGGGGCAGCTGCCCAGGATTTTGCTGGTGGAATAAATCCTCTGGCTAGGTTCTTATCAATGTGATGTCATGGTTCCAACTAATGAGACAGATCAAATAACAGTCCAGCATTTTTTCTAAAAAGTCTATAATAATGAGAACGAAGCATTGGCACTCATGGATAGATGCCAGAATCTGAAATGTCCTCCCCTGAACACATCATATCATGCACAATTCCCTCCCTTAATTACATGTCATAAATCACATTCTCCAATTAGATTAACATGCAAAGTTAATCTATGGTTTGTTGGTCTTTGGTGAGCCGGGGGAACATGAATATGTGTTTGTTTTTCGAATTTGAGCTCTATCTGCCATGGGCACTTTTTATGCTATAAGCAGTTTTTCCTAACAAATGCAAGATATAACATGGGCTATCTCCGCAAGGAGACATCATTCCTTTCTGTAGTGCGCCAATCTTATCAAAACAACCGGGTTAACTTTCCACTCCTCTCCCCAGCTTTATTGATTCAAAATAAAACAGTTTAAAGGAAAAGGCTGCCTCTTATATTGTCAGAGCAAAAACACCCAATGTTTGCAGCATTGACATGTATGCTCTCAGTTCTTTCAGCTCGCAGGGGGTCATTGAATACATTTTTGGCTTAGGTAGTTTGGCCCCTGGTAAAATCTCAATAGTGGTCAGTAGTTCAGTGGGGAGGCAGAATATCACATTCCGTTTCACTGAATGCTTTTGCTAAGTCTCTATATTCACTTGGGATGACCTGCTCTCCCAGTGGGAAACTCACAGCAGACTTCAAGGTTTCTAGGGGCTGCCCTTGGCTCTCAATGGGGCTACAATTTGGGGTAGGAGGTGATGGTCCAGTTGCTAACCTTAAAGCCCTTACTCCATTCTCCCACCAGATCATAGGGTGCCATTTGTCAAGCCAGGCCAACTCCAGAAGCACTGCTTCTGTCATTTTGGGGATTACCAGAAAATAGATTAGCTCCCAAATGCTCCCCTTTCTCTAGGTGCACTAGTTCAGTTAGGTGGCGATCTTAAAACCCATCTCTTTAAACAAGCTGGCCTGGCCTGATGGGACGGGGTGGGATTTTTAATTAATGAATTTTAATCTTAAATTTGTATTAATTTTATGGGCATTGTTTAATTATGTTTTAATAATCTTAATTTTTGTATCTAGTTTTTTATGTATTGCCCTGTTCACCGCCCTGAGTCCCTAGGGAGAAGGGCGGTATATAAATTAAATTAATAAAATAAATAAATAATAAATAAATTTTCAGCTGCTTAGCCAGGATTCACCCTGGAATGAGGCTGCACTCGTGGACGCTTTCCAGGATGGCTTGTCAGAGAAGATGTTGGATGAGCTGGCACATGTTGATGTTCCCCCAGACCTCAATGGATTGATCCATCTCTGTCTGTGGATCGATGCTCAGTTGCAGCAGTGTAGGAGTCACTGTGCCACCCCAGAGACCAATGTGGGCCCCGTAGTGCATGAGACTACAGTTCAGTGGGAGGAGCCTATGGAGCTAGATGATGCCAGACCTTGCCTATTGATGGCAGAAATGAACAGGCGATGTTTGAGGGGGGGTTGTGTTTTTACTGTGGGGACCCTAGACATTTGGCCACCTTCTGCCCCAAGAAGCAATGAAGGGCATCAGGGACAGAGCCTTCCCCAAGAAAGCCACCTTCTCCTCTGTAGGGAAATGCCCCAAGCCCGATCTAACAGGTATTTTAGGTTGGGCATCCTACAACACCGAGCAACATCCTTCAGATGCTGCCCATGGACCTCCACGGCATCTGATACTGGAGGCATGCCTTAGCCTCCCTGGGATACTGAAGGGGATTCTGGTCCATGCTTTGACTGACTCTGCAGCTACCACAAACTTTATGGACACAGCATTTGTGGCCAAATGGGAAGTTCCCCAGTGCCGGTGGAACCACCGATGTTAGTGGAGACTATAGATAGTTGAGTGCTCCTGTCTGGGCCAATTAAGTCCGCCATGCAACCATTATATATGGCCATCAGTTCACATGAGGAGACTATTCAGTTTTATATAACCTCCAACCTGCATTTCCCTGTGGTCTTCAGATTGGCATGGCTCCAGATGCATGACCCACAGATTTATTGGTCCCAGAACTTGGTCACCTTCCCAAGCTTACAATGCGAGGACCATACCCGCCATGTCTGTGCCGGCCACGTGGAGGGTCCCTTACCCTCCGAACTGGCAGATTATGCTGATGTGTTCAGTGAGACTGAGGTGGATCAATTGCCCCTGCACAGGCCTTATACCCCATTGATTTAGTCCCTGACATGCCTCTCCCAGTGGGGCATTTGTATTCCATGTCAGACCCTGAGTTGGCCATGTTGCGGGACTTCCTGGACAAAAATTTGCCTCAGGGTTTTATTTGGTCTTCGACCTCACTAGTGTCTGCACCTGTGCTCTTTGTCAAAAAGAAGTCTGGCGAATTGTGACTTTGCTGTGATTATAGGAAATTAAACACCATCACGGTGCACAATTGATACCCACTGCCCCTCATCCCTGAACTCCTGGACCAGCTCTGGGAGGCAAAGATCTTAGCGAAACTGGACTTGTGTGGAGCTTACAATCTTGTCAGAGTTGGGTTGGGTGATGAGTGGAAGACAGCATTTGGTACTTGGTACGGGCACTTTGAGTACACGGTGATGTCGTTTGGGCTTACCAATGCCCCTGAAGTGTTTCAGCATTTTATGAATGACATTTTCTGGGATTTGTTAGATCAGTTTGTCATGATTTACTTGGATGACATTCTGATCTACTCCCCGTCGTGAGAGGCACACCATCAGCATCTTCATCTGGTCCTGCAGTGGCTCCGAGAACTTTGGTTGTATGCCAAACTGGAGAAGTGCCAGTTCTACCTGAGGACCATCAACTTCCTGGGTCACCGCATTTCTCCTGAGGGCATTGCCATGGAGCTGAGTAAGATCTTTGTGGAGTTGGCAACCCCCACATCATGTTAAAGATGTCCAGTGATTTCTTGAGTTTGCCAACTACTATCAGACTTTCATCCCTGGTTTTGCTGCCATGACAGCCCCCCTCACTCAGCTCCTGCAGAAAAAGACCCAGTTTCAGTGGGATGCTCCAGAACAATAGGCTTTCCAGGCTTTAAAGGAAGCCTTCATGAAGAAGCCCTGACCCACAATGGCCATTTGTCATGGAGGCGCATGCCTCCGACATTGCCATTGGAGCGGTGTTATTCCAGGCTACGTGCCCTCTTCCCCTGTGTGTACTACTCACAGAAACTGAATCCAGCAGAGCGCAACTATACCAGCTGGGAGAAGGAGCTACTGGCCATCAAAGTGCCATTTGAGGCATGGAGACATCATCTGGAAGGGGCGTGGCATCAAATCGAGGTCCAGACAGACTATAAGAATTGAAACACTTGCAGACTGCTCAGAAATTAAACCAACGCCAGATTCAGTGGTCTCTCTTCTTTGCAAAGTTCAATTTCCATGTAACGTACATACCCAGCGGTCACAACCAAAGAGCGGATGCTGTGTCCAGGAAGCCTGAATGTTCCCAAGCAGAAGACAAGGTCCTGCCCAGGACAGTGCTCCCCATCAAGTCATTTGCTGCGGTGCATGAGCCAATAGATGTATAGGCTCAGATTTGGGAGGTCCAGCAACAGGATGCATGAGTGGCTCAGTGAAAGGAGGTGGGGTCAGATTCCCCATGGACAGTCCTGGATGGACTCTTACACTATTGTGACTGGCTCTATGTTCCAGGAGAGCCACTCAGGGGACTCCTCCTCAGCCAGTGTCACGATAATCTGGCGGCGGGGCATTTTGGTCTATTCAAGACCCTGAACTTGGTCTCCTGTACCTTCTGGCAGCCCCGAGTCTGACACAATGTCCAGGCCTATGTCACTGTTCTGTACCAGCCTACTACCAGCCCTGCAGAAAAGGCAGGGACAACCCCTTTACAAGAAGGCAAGAGGCTGGAACTAAGCCTGCCAAATTTATGGACACAAAAGCAAACAGAGCAAAACAAAACACGAACCATGAAACAGGAGCTATTCAAACAGTTGCCTTCAGCAAACCAGCCCTCCCATACATTCCCCTTTTAAACAGTTCAAGGCGTGGCTTCTCTCTGCCTCCTTCCAAGGTGCCCCATTGCCTTCCTCTGTTTACTCCTGCTTGACTGCCTCCTGCGTCGGGTGTCCTTGAACAGGGCCAGCTGTGGGTCATCTTCATCCACGCTGTCAGGCTCACACAGCTGGGTCTGCGTCGTAACCAGATGAGAGGGGCCTGGCTGAGGGCTCTGCGGAGCCTCAAGACTATCCTCAGCAAGCTCTCTAACACCCCCCTCCTCCTCCTCTGAATCATTCGACCCAACTGCCGAACCCACAGGCTGACCCTGAATCACAACAGTCACATCCTATATCCCATGCAGGCCAAGTCAGCGACGGGAGCCTCGCCTGGACTACTGCAGCCCTTGCTGACGCTCCAAAGACCCTGGGGGGCTGTGTCCATGGACTTCCTGATGGACTTACCCTCGTCTTCTGGATTCACAACAATGTTCATGGTAGTGGACATGCTGACCAAGATGGCACATTTCATCCTGTGCTGTGGCTTGCCATCAGCATGTGCCACCTGTCGTATGTTCATCCAGCAGGTGTTCTGGCTACATGGCCTCCCTAATAGAGTCATGTCCGATAGAGGGACCCAATTTACAGCCCATTTCTGGCAGGGGTTGATGAAGGTGTTGGACATCAAGATCTGCCTCTCGTCCGCGGATGCTAAGACAGTGAGTATACCCATGGAAGCCGATTTTCACAACTAGGCACATGAATCAAGTCCTGAGTTTGAAGATCAAACACTTTATCGCTCAGTCATTGGGTTGCTGCTGTATATTAGTAGTTGGACTAGACCTGACATTGCACTTAGTGTTAATCTCCTATCACGACACGTAGGCAAGGCAAAACAGTTTCATTGGACATGTGTTAAAAAATTATTGAGATACTTAAAGCACACTAAAAACATGAAGTTATTAGAACCAACACATACTGACTATGCAGAGTTATGTTGTTATGCAGATTCTGATTGGGTGAGCAATAAGAAATCATGTAAGAGTACTTCAGGTTATATGATATTCTTGAATGGATGTCCTGTATACTGGCATGTGCATAAACAGAATTTTTTTTCTTGTTCATCTACTGAAGCTGAATATGCTTGTGTTTCAGATGCATGTAATTCTCTAATGTGGTTTGATGCTTTAGTCACAGATATCTGGACACAGCCGATTCGACCGATCACTGTGATGGAAGATAACGAATCTGTGGTTTGCATATCTGAAACACGATTTACAGGTTCTAGGTCTAGACACATTGACATCCGTTATCAAAATATAAGACAAGTAGTCAAACAAAGTTTTGTGAAATTGCCGTATGTGCCTACACATGATCAGATTGCTGATATGCTGAACAAGCCACTTCCTGCAGCCCAGCACGAGTATCTGCATCAGAAAATGTGTCTTATCTGAGTTCTGCTTTACTGACAAAAGAAGGGGATGTCACTGCGTTTTTTTCTGTTTTGTCAGCTCAGCACGTCTCGCTCTGTTTTTCTGCCAGCTGCATTGTAATCTTATCATTGTAACCAAAGTGATTGTCACATGTCTGGCTATGTTTTTGGTTTCATGTCTGGATCTACTATGATGTGCGCATGTCCATACAAAAGTTTACTTTTTATTACTTTTTTCTCTTTGTGCTGTCTGTGAGACAGAGCATGTAGTCAGTTATGAGTCTTTCTTTCGTTTTCTGATTAAAGTTTTTCTACAGTAGAATATATGCTTCTGGGTTTCTTAATTTTTACCTGATGTTCATCATGCATCAAATGAACCATGGTTCATCGCCCTCTGATAGGGAGGTTTTGATTTGTCTCCCTGACAGAGGAGGGGCCTGGAGAGTCATCAGAGTCAGAGGAAGGCTCTGATTAGTTACCAGACTTACAAAGTGAGGAAGAACCTGGCCCCTCCACTCGTGGTTAAGCTGAAAGCCAGCTGGGCTGGTAGGCAGAGTCAGACTTGGAGGAAGCACAGTTGGAAGACCTCAGAGATGCTCAAAAACATAGACAGGTCACATGAGTAAATCAGAGGGAGGCAATAGGGCAACTCCAGGGGAGAAGAAGAAAGCAGGGAGAAGCCATGCCTTGGAGGCTGCGTAACAAAAACGGAATGTGTGGGCAGGGCTGGTTGCTGGAGGCAACCATTTGCAAAGAACCTCTGTGTCAACAGATGATGGCCTGTTTATGTTACCAATGAGTTATTTCCTGTTGGCTCGTGCTCTGTTTTGTTTGTGAACAAGGTCTGTAACTTCAATAAAAGGAGTTTATTTATCCAGTCTACTGCTAAATTAGGGGTTGCCTTGTGAAGTAACAAGGTTGTATGTAGGCTGGGACAGAACAAGGTGGGGAGTGCTGCGATGGTTGACACCTCACCGGATCTCACCAGGGTTGAGATCCCGAAGCTGCAGACATACGATATCGAGTCAGCTCAATATCTAAATTCGTAGTCAAATGGTACCAATCATGGAGTTCATTAGGGTTACCTCTTCAGATGCATGTCTGGAACAGATGGCGGTCCAACCCCGCTTTGAAATAATGGATTAATGACTGTTCAAGCCACTGCCTGATCTTCCCTGTCACCCTTTGAAACTCTCTCACATACTGTTTTGCAGGCCAGTCCCTCTGCTTGGCATCGTGGATGTCCTCTTCTGCTTGTACAGCCTGGGATTCATCTTCAAATCTGGTCCTCAACCCACGTGTGAGTAGCTCAAAATTCCAAAGTTTGGGTGCCTGTTCCTCTTGTAGGCCATCCATCCATTCTGCAGCCTCACTTTCCAAGTATGCGGCTACAGCATCGATCATCTCAACTTTGTCTAATTAAGCTTGCTCATAATGATTCACATGAGACTACACCTGGTTCAGGAAAATGATCACCATCTTGGGGTCTCCATTGAATGTGGGTTTTAGAGGGAGTGGATTGGGAGGACGGTGATTCCAGAGAGCCTGCAGTAAGCCAGGCAACTGGGGCTGGGGCTGCTGAAATCCCCTTTGACGAAAAACCCCTGGCAGAGGTCTTGGGCTTGTGGTATGCCAACGGCGGTCAGGACTAGCCTGACACCGATAGGGATCAGGATCTATTGGGCATTTGTGGCTATCCGGGCTGGCCGGGAGCTATCAGCGATGAGGGCTGGCATAGTGTTGATGGTGGTCAGGGCTTACTGGGCACAATCAGGGCTAGGAGAATGATGGCATCAATCTGGGCTAGCAGGATGCCTGCACCAATTGGGGCTGGCAGACCGCCGATAATATTGGGATCGACCTGTCATGGGGATCGTTCCAAACTGGCGTGGCACTGGTAACGGTCAGGGGTCCTCCAGTGAACTGGGCTCAATGTTAGGCTTCGGCAGTGGAGAGGCAGCCTGCTCGATTACTATAGGGCTGGGACTTCACCAGGGTGGCAGAGTCTCAAGGGACCACTTGTCTCCTCACCCACCCGAGATCACCTGACATATGGCTGGTCCTCCTTCGCCCATCTCCAGCCTGTCAAATTTCTCCCTTAGACACTCCAAGTGGCTATGGATTGCTGTCAGATACTTCCACTCCCCAGATTCATTCCAGGCAGCCCATCATTTTGCCTTCATTGCTATGGGTGAATGAAAACCTTGTGATGAGATCAATGGGAATGTGATCTCTGCAGCTTTCAGCATGCTCTTTAGTGGCAGGGCAGCGTTGGACCTCCATGTCCCCCTGAGGATGATTGTTTCCTCCTTCTGAGTTAGCTTCTCCAACGGGACTTCACGGGCCTTTGGTCTTGCTCCAGCTGCTAGGACCACACTCTCCAGTAAAGCAGCAGCCTGCACTCCATCCGCTGCTGCCACTCCAAGGCTCAAGATTGACTCCCCTTTCTTTTCCATCTCTGCATCTTCCCTGAGTCTTTGTCATCCTCCCAAGGTTTAGGTAGGCAACTGGGGCTCAGGACCCCTTAGATTGTTGAATTTTGGTGTCTTGGTTTAATGTCATGGTCCTGATAGATGAGACCAGAAGAAAATAATAATTCTGAGGCAATTGAATTTCTCAAAGAATACTTTTAATGGCTACATAGTATTGGCACAGTCAAAGGTGAAACCAAGACTGAAATTTCCCACCCCCCAAAGGTTATAAAGTAAAAGTTGAATTCCCCACCCCTACAGTTGTCATAAATCAAAATCCCCAATTAACTACTTTGGCAGGTTTTCTAATGGTATCCCCAGCCTGCCAAAACTTAGGCAGCTTGACCTTGGTTCCCACAAGAAAGTATCTGTTATGGCTAAACTAAAAGAACACATCTCCCCCCCTCCCATGGCTATGGCAACCAAAATGAAGTAAAGATGGCTGCAGACAGAATCGTTTGAAGGTTTAACAATATGCTTTTAAAAATTCTGTGTGTGGCTTATTCTCCTGTGTAAGTTAAGTTCACCAGCCTTTGCAAATGCTTTGTTCCAATACAACTTTGTTCCTGGAATCCCAGTTGAGTTTGTTTGTCTTTGGAATCCTGAGCCACATTCCAGACAACTTGGGGGCTCATCTGGGATCATCCAAATAGTCCCTGGACCTCCGGGAGTCACCATCCATTTAGGGAACAGGCACCATGTCAATTTTGACAGTTTCTGGAGGGTGACAACTGGCCCGGCAATGTCAGGTCTAGTCCAACTACTAATATACAGCAGCAACCCAATGACTGAGCGATAAAGTGTTTGATCTTCAAACTCAGGACTTGGTTCATGTGCCTAGTTGTGAAAATCGGCTTCCATGGGTATACTCACTGTCTTAGCATCCACGGACGAGAGGCAGATCTTGATGTCCAACACCTTCATCAACCCCTGCCAGAAATGGGCTGTAAATTGGGTCCCTCTATCACATGACTCTATTAGGGAGGCCATGTAGCCAGAACACCTGCTGGATGAACATACGACAGGTGGCACATGCTGATGGCAAGCCACAGCACAGGATGAAATGTGCCATCTTGGTCAGCATGTCCACTACCATGAACACTGATGGAGCGCCCACGATTTCTGAAGGCAAGCTGTTCCAATCGTTAATAATCCTCACTGTTAGGAAGTTTCTCCTTAATTCCAGGTTGCTTTGGTCAGTTTCCAACCATTGTTTCTTGTCCTGCCCTCTGCTGCTTCAGAGAATAGTTTGACACCCCCCTTGTCTTTGTGGCAGCCTCTCAAATACTGGAATACTGCTATCATGTCACCCCTGCTTCTTCTTTTCTTTAGAGTAGCCAAACTCAAGTCCTACAGCCGTTCTTCACATGTTTTAGTCTCCAGGCCTTTGATCATTTTAGTTGCTCTTCTTTGAACTTTTTCCAACGTCTCAACATCCTTTTTGTAGTATGGTGACCAAAATTGGTTGCAGTATTCCAGGTGTGGTCTTAGTAGGGTTTTATAAAGTGGTACTAATACTTCGTGTGATCTTGATTCTATACCTCTGTTTATAAAACCCAGGATTGTATTAGCTTTTTTTGGCAGTTGCTGTTTTTGAGCCTGGTCTCACCTAATCTGTACTTAAACATTTGGTTTTTCCTGCCTAAATGTAAAACTTTGCTTTTCTCTACATTAAAACTCATTTTGTTGGATAGGACCCATTGTTCAAGTTTGTCAAGATCTTTTTGGATCCTGAGCTTGTCTTCTGGGGTGTTGGATATTCCTGCCAGTTTAGTGTCATCTGCAAATTTGATGAGCTCCCCTTCTATTCCCTCATCTAAGTCATTGATGAAGATATTGAAGAGTACTGTGCCTAAGACAGAGCCTTATCGTACCCTCCAGCTTACTTCTCTCCATATGGATGTAGTACCATTGAGGAATATTGGCTGAGAATGGTTTGTCAGCCTGTTACAGATCCATCTGATAGTGTTGTTGTCTATCCCACTTTTTTGTGGCTTACTAAGCAGCAATGGTTAGGAAGAGATTTATTGTGCCAAATGGGAATGACAATAAGGTTTCCAGACAATCTAGGTTTGTATAAACTCATATGGGAAGATGAGCAACAGATTGATCCTATTGTATGGGTAAAAGAGGGAAATAAGGGGGATTACAAATACTACCCCTCAAAATATAGTTAAAAGAAAACAGTAGACCAGTAAAACAGAAACAGTATGACATCTCTTTGGAAGGAAGGAAGGGCTTACAGCCTGTTATAGATAATCTAGTGAAGGATGGACTTTTAGAACCCACCATGTCTCTTTTTAATACAAGTATACTTCCTGTCTGAAAACTGGATGGGAATTGAAGAATGGTCCAGGATTTGCGCCTTCTCAATGATGTTGTGGTGACAAGGCACCCAGTGGTGCCAAATCCCTACACATTATTGGGACGAATTCCTCCACAACATTCGTGGTTCAGTGTAGTGGACCTAAAAGATGCTTTCTGTATTTGTATTTGTATTTGTATTTAACTCTCCATTCTTGAGGCAGCAAAGTACTGAAACACAACCCCCCCCCAATATATTTGAATTATTTATTTATTTATTTATTTATTTATTTTATTAAACTTATATACCGCCCTTCTCCCGTAGGACTCAGGGCAGTTCACAAGGTTTTTTAAAACAATGCAACAAGTTACAAAAATTAAAAACAATTAAAATAATTACACTAACCTTGAAATATAACCCAATTACAATTAAAAATACAATTAAAACCCCAGTTAATACTCTCAGTCTAGGCCAGAAAGCTCGAAGAGTCAGGTCTTCAGGTCCCGGTGGAATGAGCGAAGGTCAGGGGTCTTATCTCAAATGTTTATTATTATTTTATTATTATTTTATTATTATTTTATGCATTTATTATTATTTCTGTTCAGGGACTTTAGCTATGCAACAAAAGAGAGAAAAAATCCACAAGTATGAATTTGTGTTTTTTTAAATTCCATTTATATCCCGCCCTTCTCCGAAGACTCAGGGCGGCTTACAAGCTTAGCAGTAGCCTTCATTCTATGTATATGCCTGCTTATTAGGGCTTTCACACACACCCCAGCGGCATTATTACAAAGTCAGCTTATTGCCCCCAACAATCTGGGTCCTCATTTACCTACCTCGGAAGGATGGAAGGCTGATTTATCTATCTATCTATCTATCTATCTATCTATCTATCTATCTATCTATCTATCTATCTATCTATCTATTTTATGCATTTATTATTATTTCTGTTCAGGGCCTTTAGCTATGCAACAAAAGAGAGAAAAAATCCACAAGTATGAATTTGGTTTTTTTTAATTTTTTTAAATTCCATTTATATCCTGCCCTTCTCCGAAGACTCAAAATGAAAATAAGACTTGACATTCTTCTTTTGTGGATCTGGAGGTTTAGTAAACATTTGAGTCCCCCCCCCAGCTGCAGATATGGAACAATATTATACAAATAATTATTTATAAATTTATTGTAATTGTTATTATTCATTATTCATTTATTTTTATGAAAACAAATTTTAGAAATTTTTTCAAAGAGAATTTTAGATAAAGTCTTATAAAAAATGTGGTGTTTCTATATTTATTTAATGACAACTGGTCAGTGGTTGTGTATCCATTAGTCTATTGCTATCTTGGTTTTCCAAATTTATTAAGGAATTCCTTCTACTGATATATGTTTTAACAGGGGCACTGATTTATTTCAGAAGTAGTCAGAGAAGGAGGCCACAAAATATTTTTGAGATAACTTTGTAGAATTTCAAATAATTGTTTCTGCCCAGTTGTAGGTGAGATAAACCTCTGCGATCCTAGAAAAAATAGTACATATTGTGTAAGTCAAATAACATTTTAAATGCACACAGAGAACACACTTCCACACACACTATTGCCAGTTTTACAAAATTGGGAATCCTCTTATGCAGGCTGGAAATAAAGTTATATTGTTTTCAGTATTCAATTTTTTTTTTCAAGTAATTACCTACCATTTCTTATTTTACTGCAATACTAGCATGTCTAGTCATCTTCCTTCTCATGGAAAACACAGTTGCAGGGCTGGAAAAGTTATAATTGCCTTCTTATTTTCTGAAAATAAAGTAATACCTCACAGTGATATATATTGTGGCAAAATCCTTCATAATTTGAGTCAGTTTCATGGAAACCAATATGGAAAAATACATCAGCTCAAAATTTTGGAATGTTAACCATTTAAATAAAAGTACATCTACAAAGTTAAAGAATATCAATGGTTTTTGCTTACTTCTTTTATAGTACTGTTCTTTGAAAAGGACTGATATTTTAAAATAAATGAAATCTCCAAATATTAACACAATTTTGAAATAATTACATTGGATAAAAGATAGGCAAGACATAACATACATACATACTAGGAACTAACATCAACATTATTCAGGATAAAGGAAAAAAATTCTTTCTGATTAATTTTTAACATTGACTTTTTGGCCTATAAATAATTGCAATAATTTTAAATATAAAAGCTTAATACATATTAATTAGAAAAAATAAAGCAATTCCTTATGTATAATCTTATAATGTGTTTTAGAGAAGTTGTTTAGAATGGAAGTTGTTTTTTTTTTAAAAAAATACATATATAGTGAATGCATTTGGTTATCTTGCATGACAACTATTTAATTTGATCTTATTATATACTTATGTCCAAGTGGATTTTACTTTTATATTGTGTGTGCATGTTATTTTAAAGAGTAATGGAGGGAGAAAAAAATGCTACTCAACTGACTTTGAATTCTCAGACTGGAGTAAAATGAATGTTTATTCACATTTTTATTTTCACCATCATTATTTTGGCTACTTTTCATTCTGATAATTTTTCATTCTCTTTATTGTGCAAACTATATTACTCCCTGAATGAGTTGGCTTTTTAAGCAAGATTATTTCACCTGTTCATCTTTTCACATAATACAGATGATGATCATGATGCACCTTTTAAGTGATTTTGCTTCAATTATTATATTTTTAAGCTAACCCATTGACTTCTGGTATTGGAAGGTAAATGTGAGGTTTATGTGCACAGAATGTATATACAAGGATGGATATATACATACACATTTGTGTGCATATGTTTGTTTATGTGTATAGGATAGATAGATAGATAGATAGATAGATAGATAGATAGATAGATAGATAGATAGATAGATAGATAGAGTTGTGTTGTGAGTTCTGGAGAGCAGGAAGGATGCCAAGATGATGAGTACAGCATAGCAGCTCTTTATTGGATGAAGGG
The DNA here is from genome assembly GCF_947247035.1 of Vipera ursinii. Classification (NCBI taxonomy): domain Eukaryota; kingdom Metazoa; phylum Chordata; class Lepidosauria; order Squamata; family Viperidae; genus Vipera; species Vipera ursinii. The sequence continues at coordinate 71,154,063 of NC_139514.1, forward strand.
ACTGTACTGGGGAATAGGGACTACCTGTGCTCTTTATATACCTGGCCAGCACCTGGCCAGGTACTCAACCAACCAATTGCTTTGAACCTCTGTTTCTCACCGAAATGCTTCCCGCCAAAACAGTTACAGTTCAACGCCTCCTGGTGGTGACTCTTATACACAGCTTTAGGTGTTGCAATAAAGCTTAATACATGATAGATAGATGATAGATAGATAGATAGATAGATAGATAGATAGATAGATAGATAGATAGATATACAGATAGATAGATAGATAGATAGATAGATAGATAGATAGATAGATAGATAGATAGATAGATAGATAGATAGATAGATATACAGATAGATAGATAGATAGATAGATAGATAGATAGATAGATAGATAGATAGATAGATAGATAGATAGATAGATAGATGGATGGATGGATGGATGGATGGATGGATGGATGGATGGATGGATGGATAGAGGGATAGAGTACAGGGTTGATTTAATATTTTTTAAATTGGGTTTTAACTTTTGTATGGTTGATTTTTAACTCCCTGTAAACCGCCCTGAGTCCTCAGGGAAAGGGCGGTATATAAATGCAATAAAATAAATAATAATAAATAGAGGGATAGATAGATAGATAGATAGATAGATAGATAGATAGATAGATAGATAGATAGATAGATAGACAGACAGACAGACAGACAGACAGACAGACAGAGATAGTGTCATGGTTCTGGTAGATGAGACCAATTAAAGCAGAACTCTGAGGCTTGAGTTTTCCTCTAAGAACAAGTTTATTGGTTACAAAGTATTGGCACAGTCAAAAGTGGAACCAAGACTAAAAGGTCCCTCCAAAAGTAATAGTATTACACAGTTAAACTTCCCACCCCATAATCTGTGCAATCAACTGTGTTTCCCAATAGAATAATTTGGCAGGCTTTCTTGGTTCCCACAGGACAGAGAATTGTTTAGGCTAGCACAGAACTTCCCATTCCTCCTCCCTGCAATTTTGTGGCAACCAAAAATGAGCAAGATGGCTTCAGCCAGGTTTGTTGCAGGTTTGACAGATAGATAATAACCAGATACATCATATACATAGGGTTGTATAAGTCATGGCATGTGTGTATCTATCTCTCTCTGTGTGTCTGTGTCTGTGTCTGTGTCTATGTCTATGTCTATGTATGTATTAGAAAGATAGAAACTTAATCCGTATACATAATTAGGAATAATTAATGCATTGATCAACCAAGGAATATACACTACTTACATAAACTTACTACAATCAATATATGAAAAAAACAATGGAAACAATTTGCCTTAATGATCTTAAAGTGGAAATCAACATAGAACAATGTGTATGACAAAGCAATACAATATCACCTATCATTTTCTCAGCCTGCCTTAGAAATATTTCACAAACTAGTCTGGGCAAAAGATGGAATAAAAATCAATGGCACTTATTTAAATTATTTAAGATTTACAGATGGTGTTGTTCTTTTCTCACAAGACCCAGAAGAGCTGCAAAAACACATACAAAAGCTGTACAAAGCAGGAGAACCATTTGGCTTAAAAATAAATCTGAAAAAGAGCTAGGTTATGTCCAATAAATTCATCAAAGAAAGAAAATTTGTTATATCTGGAGAAGAACTAGACCTAGTAGACCACTCCATATACTTTGGCCAACAGATGTAATTAAAGGTGATACAATAAAGGGAATTGAATGGTATGTTAAATGTGGTTGGCAGGCATTTGGTAAGTTAAGTGTAATTTTCAAGAACAACCTCCTCCTATGTCTGAAGAGAAAAACTTTCAATCGGTGTGTGCTACCTGATCTAACATATGCCAGTGAAACATGGACACTAATCTCACAATCAATACAAAAGCTACGAGTGGCGCAAAGAACCATGGAAAGATACATATATGTCATCTATGTTTTCCTGAAGAAAAGAGAGCAAAACTAAATATATGGCAGGCCTGGACCTGAGGTCAATAGATTCAGGTTCTGTTTTTATCATTTTTGAATACTTGGACTTGTCAATCTTCCAGGCTACAATTAGCCATGCATCCAAAATAGCTTAGTTCAGAAGGTAATGGATAAACAGAGACAATAAGCACAGGTGCAACATGGGAGTATCGGGAGACCCCCAACACCACTCGCGCAGCTGCATTCTGCACCAGTTGAAGCCTCCGAGTGGTCCTCAAGGGCAGCCCCATGTAGAGAGCGTTGCAGTAGTCCAAACGAGAGGTCACGAGCGCATGAGTGACTGTACGCAAGGCATCCCGGTCTAGATAGGGCCACAACTGGCGCACCAGGCAAACCTGGGCGAAGGCCCCCCTAGTAACACCTCCTATATGATCTTCTAAGGAAAGCTGTGAATCTAGGAGGACCCCCAAGTTGCGAGCCCGATTGTCCTACCCGAGGTCATGTTGGGGACAGGGACTACCTCCAGCCACTTGGAGTGGCTGTCCACTATTACTAAGAACAGTTGGCCCTGAAATGGCCCTGCATAGTCAAGAGCCTTGGTGGAGCAGTGGGCTAATGCCTCCTTAAGTAACACCAGCTGCCTGCAATTAGTGCAGGTTCGCATCCCACCAGGCTCAAGGTTGACTCAGCCTTCCATCCTTCCGAGGTAGGTAAAATGAGGACCCAGATTGTTGGGGGCAATTAAGCTGACTTTGTAATAATGCCGCTTGGGGGTGTGTGAAAGCCCTAATAAGCAGGTATATACATAGAATGAAGGCTACTGCTGAGCTTGTAAGCCGCCCTGAGTCTTCGGAGAAGGGCGGGATATAAATGGAATTAAAATAAAATAAATAAAAATAAAATAAAATGTGGATGCGGGACCAGGGTGTGTGTGTGGCCTCCCACCTGTGTACTGGTGCATGTGGCATTTCTGGCCTTGATCTTTGGCACGTGTAACAGGCCCTGACCCATTCTTCAATGTCCCTGTCCAGCCCTGGCCACCAGAGGTAGCTTCTGGCCAGTGCCTTCATCCTAACCACCCCCGGGTGTCCCTCATGTAAGGAGTCCAATAACTTGCCCCAGACTGCAGTGGGAATGATGACACTGCTACGCCAGAGGAGGCAACCTTTGTGAGTGGAGAGCTCGTTGCACCTGGTGAAGTAGGCCTGGAACTCAGGCCCCGGGGACTTGTACTGCCACCCTGTTTGTGTACCCTGCTCATGATGTTGTCGATGGCTGTGTTGCTGGCAATGTCCTTGGCATGGAGCAGGCATTCTGGTAGATCCTGCAGGGCTAGGATCTGTGTTGCTGGTGCCAGGTCTGGATCAGGGGGTGTCTATGGGTAGCCTACTTAGACCGTCTGCATGGCCCATCTCCTTCCCTGGCTTGTGCACCAGCTTGCAATTGTAGGCTGCAAGGAAGATGGACCACTGGAGCATTCTGGGGGACAGAATTTGGGGTGTCTGCCTGTCCGTTGTGAACAGGCCCAGGAGTGGTTTGTGGTCCGTGTAGACAGTGAACTCCCTGCCATACAGATAATCGTGGAATTTTTTGATTCCTGCCATGATTGCCAGGGCTTCCCTGTCGATTTGGGCGTAGTTTCTTTCTGCTCCAGACAGCGTCCTGGAATAGTAGGCTATGGGAATTTGCACCCCATTGGGCTCGAGGTGACTGAGTACTGCGCCCACACCGTAAGGGGGCGCATCGCATGCGATGCATATGGGCTTGGACTCGATGAAATGGGTTACTGTGGACTTATCCGACAGTAGTGCTTTTAAGGCCCTGAAGCTTTGGTCGTGGGCGGCAGTCCAGACCCATGCTGCCTGCTTGTCCAGTAGCCTGTGGAGTGGCTCTGCAATGGCTGCCTTGTGTGGAAGGAATGCGTGGTAGAAGTTCAACAGGCCCAGGAATGCCTGTAGCTCTGCCTTGTTCTTGGGTGTGGGTGCTAGTTTGATGGCCCTCACCTTGGACTCTGTGGGGTGGATTCCCCTGGCATCTACCCTGAATCCCAAGAATTCTGTGGAGGGAACACCTATGCTGCATTTTTCCCTCTTGAGTTTGAGGCCAGCTGTACGCAGCCTGGACAGCACCTCCCTGAGCCTACCTGCAAGCTCTTCTGCTGATGCTCCTGCAATCAGGATGTCATCAAAATAGGGGCAGACTCCTGGGATGCCCCTGAGTGTCTTCTCCATAACCTCCTGGAAAATGCCAGAAGCAACGCTGACCCCAAACTGCAGCCTGATCACCCGGAACACTCCTCTGTGTGTTACTATGGTTTGAATGTCAGCTGTTGCCCTAGTAACCGTGAGTTGCTGGTATGCCTGCGCAAGTTCGAGTCTTGCAAAGATGGTGCCACCTTGGAGGGCAGCAGGTTCAGGGCACTTGTAGTCGGCGCAGTTCCTTATTTCCCCGTTGGATTTGAGGGGGGTGATGATAGGGGTTTCCCACTCCCCCCCCATCTATGGGCTCTAAGATTCCCTGGGGCACCAGCTTATCCAATTTGCGCTCTATTTTGTGTTTGAGCGTGAAGGGGACTCGCCGCGGCCAGACCCTAACAGGGGGAACATTCGAGTTAAGCTTGAGCGAGATGGGGGGCCCTGTGTACCTGCCCAGCGTCCCGTCGAAGACGTCTGCGAACTCCTTGCAGATGGCCTCGATGGATTGTTAGTCTAATTTTGGGTTTGAGCAGCCGGCAGCTACCCGTGTGGTTAATGGCCAGCCGTCTCTCAACGTAGCCAATTCGCGTTTTGGTCAGGGCCCCAGTACCTTTGAATGGCAATTCCTCCGGTTGCAGCTCGTGGATCTCCTCTCGGGGGCGGCGGCTATGACAGACCGCGGCTATGTGGCCTGTTTTCTTGCAGGCCCGACACGTGGCCGACTGGAATTTGCAGAGGCTGTGCACGTGGTTCCCACCACACCCTGTGCACTTTTGAGGGTTGGTGGCGTTGCTGGGAGGCCTGGGCTTGTCTGGGCGTCGGGCTTGCTGGTCGGGGGTTGACGTCCGCTGGAGGAGGTCGATGCTCTGGTTGTCCTCGGCTGTGGCGACCTGCCGGTGGATGCTGGCTGCCTGGCTGCCGGTCCGGGTCTCCTGGACTGCTTGGATGGCCCCTCAGGCCGCTTCATGGGCCAGGATGGCGTCCTCGGCTTCTTGGAGCGAAACCTCCTCTCTTTCGAACAGGAGCTCTTGCAGCCGCCTGTTTCGTAGGCCGCAAACCAGCCGGTCCCGTAGTCGCTCCTCCAAGTTCGAAAACCTGCAGGCGATGGTGGCTTCCCGTAGGGCAGTGAGGAATTCAGCACCGGACCCGTCGGGGCGCTGGTCCCTTTTTTCGAACTGTGACCTCACGGCCAATTTGGACCACCGGGGCCAGAAGTTGGCATTGAGCCTGGCGACGATGTCCCGGTACGCGACGGTATTGATGGCTTCTGGAGCGAACAGGTTCGCAGCGATCTCTAGGAGTGCGGGTCTCCCGATGCAGAGCAGGGCTGCCGCCTTTGCGCTGTCCTCCGAGATCTGATTGAACCGCATGTACAGTTCGGCGTGAGCCAGGTAATGGGCCCATGTCTCGGGGTGGCGGGTGTCAAATTCACGGGGTTGTCCGGCTCTTGCCATTGCGATGACCAGCGTGGTCCGGTCAGCTGGCGGTCATGGGGGGGGAAGAAGGAAGGAAAATGCCTTTCCCTTCAGCTCGCGGAGTGTTCCCCAGTGACTTCAGCTCCTTGTCGGCAGCAATCCCACCTTCATCGCCACTATTGTGTAGTGGGTCCGACGCAAGGAAGAGACACCAGCCGGAGTACGTGTTCAGCTCTTTATTCTAGGGGTGTAGCGTACTGAAGAATGAGGGTTACCTGGCCTCCTTAAATACCTAGCCAGGTCAGCGGACAGCCAATGGGGTTGGCCCTAGGTTTTCCGCCGAAACTGGGTTTCCCGCCAAAACCGTTCAGGCTAACGCCCACTGGTGGCTGTTGCTATGCAGGTGCCTGCATACATAACAGAAAGGGAAAGAAAGTAGATCAAGACTTTGTCTCCTTTAGACAAACTAATAATCTCTAATTACTACTTTAATTGCAGCTGGAGCCAGTGTTCTGTAATTGGTTGAGTTAATCTTAAAAAAATAATCAGGGTTAGATCTAATTAGTACTTGGGTGTGGAAATCACAAAGATATACCATAGCTGAAGCTAGTCTGAGTCTCCAAAAAAAAAGTCTGAAAAAAGCATAGATAAATCACTTCTTTATTGGACACGAACATTTCCATGAAGTTACCAATAATTGTGCACAACCTGAATGAGACTTTACTGGACTAGAAAGAGGGATGTCCAAGTTCAAGCTCTTCACTGACCACAGAGCTGACAATTGTTTTGTTGTTGATTGTCTTCTCTTAGATCAGCCTGGCCCAAAGGTCTTAGCAATTATCAATAACTGGTTCCCCAACCTTAAGCCTAATCCTTCCTTCTACTTCTCAGAAATAGGAAGGCTGAATTGTGGTAGCGATGAAGGGCTGGAGGAGTAGGTCTCACTTTTTAATATATTTTTATGTTTCCCAGCTGCTATGGTATGGCACATAAGATCATCCTGTGGGTGCTCAGTGTCCAGATATGGAAGGGAGAATATAATCCTGCAAGCACAGGATTGGAGAGAAGGTGTCTTTATGGAGAAGAAATTAGGGGTCAGCATAGTTGGTGAAACAGCTGCATATTCCACCTTTAACCACTATGAAGAGACTATCTGTGGATCAAATGGGTTCCACTGGGAACCAGTGCCAGAAAACTTACCCATCTGAAGTTGAGGGGGGAAAAGATTCAACCTTAATGTGTAGGTAATTTCTTCTACCCTTCAGCTTCAACATCAGAATTGCCTAATCATTTATTATAGTCTTATATGGACAGGAGAATGAAAACAGCACTGATGAAATTAAAAGCCAGCATGTCGGAAAGGAGGTGGGTTTATTTAGTTCTGGATCAGCTGGCTGCTTGATTGCATTACCATAAGGAGTTTTGTACAGTTTTTACAGTGTTTTGTAATTCAGAGGCTCCTTTGTGTGCTAAGGTTATTGGAATATTTTAGTCTGTATTTTAGGCTAGCAATGCCCAAAGTGTTGACTTCTGTAGGTTTAATCCCTTTAAACAAATGTAATTAGTTTTACCCCCTTATCTTGAGTCTGTCTATGGTTTTTAGAAAGTTTTCTTTGAAGGTAAACAGATTTAATTTTAATTTAATTTTTACAATTGCCAGAGCCTTTCAGTCTGGAATTGCAACGTTGTGACATGTGACACCACTGAGGCAGCTTAAAGAAAAAAAAGTCAGAGTTTATGTGTTTATTTTGTGAGCCTTTCTTGCTTTGCACTTGATTCCTATGTTTTTAAGGGTACAGGGAAGGGGTTGGTGGTGCATTCTTATTACACTGTGAAAGGAGAGCTAAGAAGGACCGACCAGCTGGCTTATGGGTCTACAAACTTAGAAACTTTAAGACCTGTGGACTTCATCTCCCAGAATTCCTCAACCAGCCATGAGGGCTGAGGAATTCTGGGAGTTGAAGTCCACAAGTATTAAAAGTACCAACTTTGAAGACCCCTGAGCTAGCTGGTAGTGGTGCATATTAATAAACATGGATAAATTCATCATACATTTGTCAGTGCAAAGGGAAAGTGATTCAGCAAAGGAACAGCCACCAAAGAAATTAAAACTGGTACTTTTTTCCTTTTTTTCCTACAGTTTGCAATATTTTATTAGATTATAGAATAAAATACAAAAATACAAAAGCAAATAGTAGGACACAGTGGGGAGGATAAAGGGGGGAAAAGTGAGGGGGAGAAGAGAAAAAGAACAGATTTCCTCTGTTGCAGTAGAAGGAAGCATTAACATTGAACCTCAAGTTTTTACTTTTCCATAATATTATTTTATTTTATTTATTATTTTTATTTTAATTCCATTTATATCCCGCCCTTCTCCAAAGACTCAGGGCGGCTTACAAGCTTAGCAGTAGCCTTCATTCTACGTATATGCCTGCTTATTAGGGCTTTCACACACCCCCCCAAGCGGCATTATTACAAAGTCAGCTTATTGCCCCCAACAATCTGGGTCCTCATTTTACCTACCTCGGAAGGATGGAAGGCTGAGTTAACCTTGAGCCTGGTGGGATGCGAACCTGCACTAATTGCAGGCAGCTGGTGTTACTTAAGGAGGCATTAGCCCACTGCTCCACCAAGGCTCTTATAAACTAGCCATTTCTATAACAACAAATGAATCTAATCAGTAAAACCCAAAATCCCCCCCTTTTTTTTAGTCATCAAGTTTTTAACACCTTGCTAAGCACTAGTGGTACTCAAATATTGTCATGTCTTAAAAGAGGTGCAATCTGTGATAAGGTTGAAAAGCCCTGTTATATGCTATGACCACCCTAAAGCAGATACATTAAATTGTCCTACACTTTTGTTTCACAAATGAGGTCAGGTTGATTCTGCAAGTAGGGTCATCATTCAATGGTGAAGATTGAATATTGGCTATTGAATCAGAAAACCAAACGTGAATATTAAATTTATCCAAAAATTATGATAGAGGGATACATTTAAAATAATATCATTTTGCAGGGGCTCTTGTCCAAATTGCATGTTAAACCATTTGGCATTTTTAGAGTTAAGTTTCTGGTTCTTCTCTCCATTAGACTTAAATCAGCCTGGCTGGTGTTTTAAGCTGCCTGGAGAGACAAATAAGAGCTAACACCCTCCAGACTGGGAGTGATTGTTAGGCTGGACAGAGCAGAATTTCCTGAAACGAACTAACTACAGTATACAACGCTCGTTTGGTCCTAAGAGGAACCACGAAAAGCCGGCGTGCAAGCAGGAAGCTTCCTTTCTGCCTGAACAAACTAATAACTTTTCATTTTTCTTCAGAAAAGGGGAATCCGGGGCATAATAAACAATGGAGATCAGGGTAAGATATTGGCATTCCTAAACATTCTTAATTTCTTTTCAAAGCGGAAGGGAAAATCAGAGTTTACTTTGGCAGCGCCTGGGAATCACTTCTTTCAATTTACCTGTAGAGTGGATTCAGCTGCGGGGCAGCAGCTATGGGCAGAGTCTGTCGCTCTGGTTTCTTGTACTGTGCATGTGCTTCTGCTTCGCCTGTTGCATGCATTTTTCTCCTCAAAAGAGATGGCGAACTTCCTCAGCAGATGTAGAAGAGATGCAGCTTGGTGAGAGCTGGGGGAGAAGACGGTAAGATGAGAAGTGTGGAGGGAGAGTTGCAGGTTTCACGTGAGCTTCGTCCTTTGGTTTTGAATTCTGAAAACTTTCTTACAAATGTGTTGTCTTGGAAACAGAATCTGAGTAATGTTAAACACATGAAAAAAAAACCCCCAGTAAAGATGAATTCTCTCCATTCATCACAGGGGTTGCTTTCTCCAGAGTTTTAAAATGGACATTTTGAAAAAGTGGTTTGCCTTTTAGCATACTGACAATATTCCAGAAGATGTATATGAATTTTAATCCTGAAATGAATACCTTTTGTCCCTTTCCATAAAAGATGGATTTTTTTAAGAAACAGATTTTTACTTCCTTTGGGATTTGATTATTGAAATTTAGTGAAGCAATTATAGAATGTTCAATATGTTCATTCTTTTGCAAAAAGTAAGATTTGTTAAGATGGCTGTTATATCCTAAATATTAAAATGCAATATCATGGGATGATAACAGATTAACATTTACATTCTGAATAATAAAATTGTTATTTTCTATTTTAAATAGAATTTTTAAAAAATTCTACTTTGGAATTAAAAGCTACTTTTGTGCATCTTGATTATTTCCATACTAGGCAAATACATAACTACATTGAATTTATTTTGAGAGAGTGGAATAAGAAAATATTATTGTAGTTACTTGGCAGCCATAGAATATTATAATGAGATAGTAATAAAAAGTTATTTCATATAATGAGTTTCTGATCCAAAGAATCTGAATGTAGTATCTTTTTTTGTTTTCACCTGTTATTGTATAGTGTGTAAAGAAAATGTTGTGGAAAGACATTGATATATTAAACTATCCTAAAGTTAGTATGCAAAAACTCAGACAGAGTCACTCTGACTTGAAATATCAAATTCACCATTCCCTGGAATGTGGAAAGGACTGAATGTTTTGGAGAATATGATGTCACTACATGTGACTTTCAGAAGTATAATTTTAAGTGTCAGCACTTTGCTTCTGGAAAACTACCCAAAGGAAGTTGCCTCCAGTGCCACTGTTGGATGAAGTGTAAGGATAGACCTAATATATATGCAGTAGGAAGACTTGAGCTATTAAAAGAAACTGGGCAATTGGAAATACTGAAACGTAGGAGAGAGATGGAGAATCAAAGTTGCTGGTATCATCTATCAAAGAAGAAGAGTGCTAGGCACAAAAGTTGGGAGACGTACATCAATTTGCATTAACAATATGATTGGGTTTCAAAATCTATCTTCTGATTTCTGAAAGTTTTCTTCCTTTGCAAATGGGACTTCTTATTCTCTGAATCTTTTTTTGGTGCTTAAGAATGTCTTTAGGTAAAGGCCTTGAGTATGCTGTAGCTTATTGCCTTGATCTAGCAGAGGATACTATTGTTTGTCCTGTTTTTTTGGGGGGTGGTGTTTTTTTGGTGTAAGGGGGCATTTCAGCCTTTTCACCAATTGTGGTAGAGGACAGGAAGGCCTGGAGGAACATTGTCCATGGGGTCGTGATGGGTCGGACACGACTTCACAACTAACAACACAGATTGTACCACTTTTAGGACATGACAATATTCAAGTATTACCAGTGCTTAGCAAGGTGTCAAAAACTTAATGACTAAAAAAAGGGGAGATTTTGGGTTTTACTGATTAGATAGATTTGTTGTTATAGAAATGGCTGGTTTAGACTATTATGGAAAAGTAAAAAGTTGAGGTTCGATGTTAATGCTTCATTTGACTGCAACAGAGGAAGTTGGAAGTCAATGCCTTTTCTTTTCTTTTTCCCTTCTCCCCCTCACTTTTCTTTCCTTTTTTCCTCCCAACTGTGTCCTACTATTTGCTTTTGTATTTTTGTATTTTATTCTATAATAAAATATTACAAACCGTAAAAAAAGAAAAAAGTACTGCTTTTACTCCTCCTTTTATATCCTCTCCTCTCTCCCCTCCTCCTCCTCTTCTCTTCTGGGTACACTGGAAGCGCCGATCAGTCCTGGGCTCTCAGCAGAGCCCCAGCAATTCTGCTGCTCCAGCTGAATCTCTGCCCGAAGACTGCGTGCGGCTGCTGGCCACCCCCAGGCTGCCAGAGGTGCTGATCAGCTGTAGCCACATACGCTGATCCTGGGCTCTTCACTAAGACAGAGGACCCAATTGATCAACAGACCCAGCCAACAGAAAAATCAGAAAAGGGAGGCAATCTAATGAATACAAATGGGCTTGTTCTTCTAAAAAACCTTCATTCAAATGGTCTTTCTTATTCCAAATAATATATATAATAACAGAGGGAACACTCTTTGTGATTCAGAGGCACTGACATGGAAGGTTAGTTGATAAAGGAAGAAAGCCAGAGTAAGGTTGAAGAAAATAATGCCTTTGATTTATTAGAGGGGATATTATATTACTAACTAGAGGGTTGAATATGGTGGAAAATAGATAATTTTTAGAAAATAAAATAACATATTTAAATAGGTAAGATGTGTAACAAGACTATTAGACCTTGATATGAAAGGGAAAAAGGGAGAAGTTGAGATAAGGGAAACTTTGGTCACCTAACAAAATATTTGGAAATCATAAAACAGTGTTTTTCTTTATTCTTTCTTTTTCTTTCCTTTTTTTGGAATATTAAGGGGAAATTAAAATTAATGTATAGGCTAAAAAGTATTGATAAATGTAACGAACTTTTTTACTTAGTTGAAAATAAGAATTCTGTTTGAGGTTCCAAAATTAGACCTAAACTAAAAAAAAAGTATATTACTGATGTATTGGTTAACCCAGACAACACATATAATGGTTTTGACTTATTATAGGGGATGCTAATTTATTAATTAGATGGTTTAATATGGTGGAAAATAGATAACTTTTAGAAAACAGAACAAGACTATATTCAAATAGATAAGATGTGTATTTAGAATATTAGACTTTGTTATGAAAAGGAAAAAAGGAAAAAGTTAAGATAAGGGAAACTTTGGTTACCTAAATATAAAATGCTTGGAAATCATAACAAATGTTAATTTGAATATTGATGGGAAATCAAAGCTTGGAAAAAAGCAATAACAGGACATTGATTGTATACATAAGGACTGAATGCAAATACAAAATATGCATAAACTAGAAATTATTGATAAATGTAACAAAGATGTTTTTACTTAGTTGATAATAATAAGAACTGTATTAGCCTAATATGGAATAGCAGTTATTAAGGAAAAAAGAGAGGAAATACCTGATGTCGTAACTTGACATTTATACTAAAGACTTATGTATGTTATTGAACTATTGATGAACTCAGTCACCACATTGCTTTTTAAATACTTAATTGTAAAATGAGAAAATTAGTAAAATATTATTTTAAAAAACTGCAGAGGGCTGCAGTTGAAGAAATCATAATAAAATAAAGGCAGGTTGCTCCTACATACTCCTTAGCCTCTCATATCTAAGTTATGCAGCTGTACTTATAAGCATTTAATCAGTAGCCCACACCACCACCAAATTTGAATGAGAGTAACATAGAAATGGTGAAGAAATAGTTAAAATGTCTTTAAAAGTTGTTTAAAATATGATAGTGTTTTTTAATTGAAATCATAGCATTCTTCTCATTGTGGATAGCCGTTAAAGTAAATGATAGCAATTATAGATTAAATGGTACTCAACAAACCAAAACTTGGTACAGATACAAACAGCTTTTAGCTTTTCCTGGAAGGTGCTGCTCTATTACAATAATAATGTGCTTTGGTTGAGGACTGCCTTGACTCAGATATGGTAGATATTGTGTTATGGGTTGTGGACCGCATGGCAATGAGAGAGCAAAATCTGTTTAAAACAGCCTGCAGTCTCTCAGCTAATACCTCCTCAGAGCTTCCAGCGATGAGGATATCATCAAAGTAAGGGCATACTCCTGGGATGCCCTTCAGTGTTTTCTCCATCACTTCTTGAAAAATCCCTGGTGCTGAAGAGATACTGAACTGCAAACAGTTAACTCTGAAAGCTCCTCTGTGTGTTACTATGGTCTGCGCATCAGCTCTCTGTGCTGCCATCGGTCTCTGCTGAGCCCCCTGGTCTACCCTCTGTTGAGTTGATGGTTGTTGCACTGCCGTCCGGTCTACCGCGTCAATCTCTGCCGCCTCATCATTGTCCGAACCACCGTACGCAGCGCTCCCCTGGTGCACGGACTCCCCAGAGCTGCTGCTGGGTTGGTGGGTTGTTTGGCTGTCGCCACTGGCCGCCTTATGCGCTTGGACCTCGTCCAAGACCTCTTGCAGGTTCACTTTTGGCTTTGTGAGCAGTTTCTGCCGCAGCCACTTGTCGCTCAGCCCAAAGATGATGCGATCTCGCAGGCGGTCCTCTAGATCAGGGAACTTGCAGAGGCGAGTGGCTTGCCGCATGTCCGCATTGCCCACGCCGTCGGTGGGGTTCAGAGTGTTCCGTGGGGACTTGGATGTCTTGGTAGTGGATGGCCACAGGACTAGCCTAGTGGGGCTGGACTGGTTCAGCCTGCTGGGCATAGGTATCTCAGGGACCCGCTGGACGAACTGAAATCTCCAGGACACCTCCAACCTCTTAGGCATAAAATGCCCGTTCAGCTTGCTTACGAGGTCGCAGTAGGCAACAGATGTGATAGACGTGGGTGTGAACAAACCCACGGCCACATCGTAGATGGCAGACCCGCTGATGTACAGAAGCGCCGCCACCTTCATGTGATCTTCCATGATGCGGTTGACCAAGAGGTAGCCTTCGACCTGGCCCAAGTGCGATTCCCACCGCTCGGGCCGGTGAATGTCGAACTCATGGATCTGCATTATTTTTGCCATGATCTGACCGGTCCTGGGATGCTGCTTTGGCAAGGATCGAGGGAAAGAATTCCTCTGACCCAGTGATTCAGCTAGTGACTTCAGCTAGTGCTTCAGCTCTGTGCGAAACAGCAATCCCACCTTCGTTGCCACTATTGTGTTGTGGGTTGTGGACTGCATGGCAATGAGGAGACAGATGAGTACCACATGTCAGCTCTTTATTTGTGGTAGGCACGTACTGAACAAAGGGGGTTACCTGGACCCCTTATATACTTAGCTAGGTGATGCTCTGGCCAATCCATCCATCCATATCTCCTGCCGAAAACCCATTCAGCCAATCCGGCCACAGCATAGCACCCCCTGGTGGTACCTGCAGAGCTGCTGCTCACACCCCATACATAACAGTAGAACTCTCATGTGTTGTACTCCCAACTTTAAGCGTTCCAAGAAGAATGAGACAAGAACTCAACTTTATAATTTTAGCACTTAGATAAGATAAGATAATCTTTATTGTCACTTTTTTACTGTGCTCACAATGGCGCACATCAAAAATGAAATTTTGTTGCCTGTTCTCAAAGTGAGACACATACATGACACACACCTAAAACATACTACATACAACATATGTATAGACCTATGCCCCTACATATACAGTACATAATAAATATTAAATACAGTACTGTCCAACTTGAATATGTAATGGAAGGAGGAATCCTGAGAGTTCACAAGGTTAATGCTGTATGGAATGAAACTATGTATCAGAATCCATTTTTATCTCATTTCTAACTCCCTCTCTGTGCAGAACCCAAATCTCACCCCCTTACTGGATTCTGCCATTCCCAAGGAGGGAAAAAGAAGACAGGGTTGTTAATTGCCCATCTCTATCCCTTAGATGCAAGGTTTGTTTATTCAGCATGCCTGGAGGCCATCATAAAAGACCAGGGAAGAAACCCTCTGAACTAAGAAGAACAAAGAAAGAGGGAGGGGGGAATTCTGGTTTCCATCTCCGAATGGAATGTGAAGGCGAGGAAGTAATAATGTTGCAAATTCACTGGTGTTTCTCTTTTCCCACAAGGGGTTTTGACACCTGAAACTTGAATGATCTGGGACTGACCAAATGGACTGAAGGGAGGGTTTTTTACTTGGGGACACTTTAAAAGTATCGATCTGTGAGACAGTTTCCAGATCCTGTCTATCCTACCTACTGTCATCTATGTTTTAGTAAAAGTTACTGCTTGGAGAAATTTGTCTCCAAGAGTTCTTCTTTCCTAAGATGTGGATTGGAGTGGGTTTTGACACTATGGTTGAATCTGGATGTTCTGCTACGGATACCACGAAGCCTCCTCCCAGAAGGTAACAAGGAAAACAGGTTGTGAAGAGGATGAGTAGTACCCCAGATAATCTTACGGACCCTGCTCAAACAACACTTCTGTGCTATGTCCTGGATGGAAGGGAGGGAACTGCCAATGATCTTTTTGGCCATCCTCACTACTCTCTGCACCACCTTCTTGTCCAAAGCAGTGATGCTTCCAAACCAGACTGTGATGCTGTATGACAGTAAAGTCCTTTATCAGCTTCTCAAAGCATTTCATAATGGTGGATGTCAGTGCAACCGGACCATAATCATTGAGGCCTGTAATTGTGGACTTTTTTTGGCACTGGCAAGATGATGGCCGTCTTAAAACATGATGGGACCACTGCCTGCTGCAATGAGAGACTGAAAATATCTGGGAGAACACAAGCCAGCTCATCTGCACAATCTCTAAGGACACATCCAGGGATGTTATCTGGGCCTGCTGCTTTCCAAATGTTAACTTTCCTCAGTGTTTTCCGGACAGAGGTGACATCAAAGCTTGCTCATCAGGATGGGGCACAGCTTTCCTAGCAGGAGTGCTATTTGATGTCTCAAATCTACTAAAAATGCATTCAATTTGTTTAGGAAGTCTGTGTCATCCTTGCATCTCAGTGGATTCACCTTGTAATATGTAATGGTCTGGATTCCTTTCCACATTCACCTGGTGTTTGTAGGGTCTTGAAAAAAGTTCTGAATTTTCTGGCAATGGGCTTGCTTTGCATCTTTTATGGCACTTTTCAGATTTGCTCTGGCTGTTCTAAATGCCAGCATGTCACCAGATTTAAAAGCCATGTTCCGTGCTTTCAGCATCTTCTGGACCTCATAAGTCATCCATGATTTATCATTTGTCTTCACAACAATGGTTTTCAGGACACAGACATCATCTATGCACTTTTGGATATATGCAGACACCGTGGTGGTATACTCCTCAACATTTATATGTTGGTTATCAGTAGCTGCTTCCTTAAACATGCCCCAATCTGTGCACTCAAAGCAGTCTTGTAATGCTTCTATAGCTCCCTCTGTCCAAACCCTCACCTGCTTTACTGTAGGTTTTACTCTAATAAAGGTTTATATACTGGAATAAGCAGCACTAAGAGATGGTCAGAGGAGCCCAAGTGAGGGCAGGGGATAGCTTTGAAAGCATTCTTGATGTTGGAATAAGCATGATCCAGTGTATTTTCCCCTCTGGTTGCAAAGTCCACATATTGATGGGAATGTGGCAGGGTAGCTTTCAAATCCACTTGGTTAAAGTCTCCCACTGCAATAAATGCACCCTCTGGGTGAGTAGTTTGTAAGTCACTGAGGGTATGACAGAGAGCCTTCAGGGCCTCTTCTCTGTTTGCATCAGGGGGGATATACACAGCTGTGATAATGGTAACAGAATTCTCTAGGTAGATAGAAGGATCTGCATTTGAGGGTCAGAAGTTCCACATCTGGGGAGCACAGACTTGAAACCACCTTGGCATTATTACACCACCTGTCATTTATATAAAGACAGACACCCCCTCCCCTGGATTTGCCACTAAGAGTAAAACTCCTGTCCAGCTGAAATGTTGAAAATCCCATCAAGCTAACAGCGCTATTTGGGACAGAGGGCTTTAACCAAGTAACACCAAACTAGCTCACTTAAGCAACCCAGTTATCGCCCTTCAACAAGCCTGGGAAAAGCTCAACAAGTGGTATGGCGAACCTGCACAGACAGAGGCTTCACTCTTGGACTGCATTTACAAATTCCCCAACATCAATATCAATAACCCTGAGCAGTTGTTGGACTTGGCCGACTTACTTACACTGCTAAAATCAGTACGAAGCGAGCCCAACATGCCAAGACTTGGCTGCCTCGATCAGTTTGAGAAGCAAAAGTTCATCACTAAAAAACTACCAAGGGAGTTGAGGAACAAATGGGTCGATATAGCTGAAGCTCACAAGAAACAGAATCCTAGCGACCCCTCCCCCTTTTGCTGTTCCTGCAGAATTTATAGCTGACAAAGCAGGATACTGCACTAACACCTTCAACCTTGATGACACAGATAATTCGTCTCCAGCAGCCAAACGGATCAGCCAGAATGTTGGCGCTTCCAAGGGTCCATTCCAAACTGCAAGGGGCAAAATTCATATTTCCGTGCACAAGACAGAGGTCACAACCTGGCCAAAGAAGACTTCAGACAAGTGACTGCCGAGGAAAACTCAACCTGAACCTCGACAATCAGATAAAGGTCTGACTTGTCTACTTCATAAAGCTTCACACACTCCAAACAGGTGTCGGGAATTCCAAAAGAAGTCCATGGATGAACGAAAGGCCCTGCTCAAAGAGCACAGGATATGCTACAAGTGCTGTGAGTGTATGGACCACCTAGCCAAATATTGCACAGCTAAGGTGAAATGCCATCTATGCAACAGTGTCAAACGACTGGGGGCCTTCCACCTAGACTCCAAGCAGCCACAACAAGCATCCTCAACCCCTTCTACATCAAAGGAGCTTCAAAGTGGCTCTAAAGAGCACCCAGAAATGATCAAGGTCCACTGGACGGCAATATGTGGGGACTCACCACACCCTCATTCATGTGTCCCCATCTGCCTGGCCGTGAAGATGTATGTGGTAATGGATGCACAAAACAATGCTACATTAGCCAGGTAAGCATTCTTCAACCTCTTCAACATCCCAAGTGAAAGGGCGATTTTCACAATAAAAACATGCACTGTAACACAGCATACGGTGGGGAGGAAAATCTCTGGACTGCGCATAGAATCGTTAGATGGGAGTTCACAGTTCCCACTTCTGCCAGTGCTGGAATGGGACTCCTTACCAGATGATCACAGTGAAATCCCAACACTGGAAGTGGCGGAAAATATACCTTACCTGTCACACATAGCTGATCTAATCCCTCCCTTAGATCCTGAAGCTGAAATCCTACTTTTGTTGGGAAGAGACGCCCCTGAGTCCATTGGTTCTGATGAAAAGATCAAAGGCCCGCCAGGTGCTCCAGTGGCCAACAAGATGGAACTCGGATGGATAATTGGAGGAACGGTCTGTGTTGATCGGCTGCAAGTTCCAACCCAAGTGAATGTCTCAGTGACTACCATTCTTAGTAATGGGAGAACATCCCACCTGAAACCATGCCAAAAACACTTTCCTCTGTCAACATCCATGCCTGCTTTAGGAGTGACAGTGTTCCAGACCAGCAAAGATGACTATGACGTGGTCCTGTCAATAGAGGACAAAGAATTTCTGGAGCTCATGGACAAGGAATACCTGCAGGATGCCACAGGGAGTTGGGTAGCCCCACTACCTTTCCGCATATCCAGGCAATGCCTACCTAACAATCATGAGCATGCTCTCTGTTGCCTCAACAGTCTGAGAAAAGACATGAACAAAAAGCCCAAAATGAAAGCTCATCTAGTAGAGTTCATGGAAAAGATGTTCCAGAATGGACACGCTGAACTTGCCCCACCACTGAAGAAAGATGAAGAATGCTGGTACCTACCATTCTTCAGAGTGTACCACTCGCAAAAGCCAGGGCAGATAAGAGTAGTCTTTGATGCCAGTGCACAGTGCCAAGGCATCTCTTTGAACAAAGTCCTTCTCAAGGGGCCTGACCTCATCAACAGTCTGCTTGGAGTGCTCATCCACTTCAGAAAGGAAGCTATTGCAGTCATGGCTGACATACAGCAGATGTTTTATTCCTTTACATCAGGGGAGACCATCGCAATTATCTGCACTTCCTGTGGTTCAGCGATGACCAACACAACCAGCAAATAGCAGAATACAAAATTGAGTGCACGTCTTTGGAAACGGCTCTTCCCCTGCAATTGCTAACTATGGCCTGTAATGCACCACCCATATAGATGAAGCTGAATACAGTGCAGATGCTAGATGCTTCATAGAACAGGACTTCTATGTCATTTGCAGCTTAAAGTCTGTACCCACTCCAGCAGAAGCTATAGACCTACTAAAAAGGACACGCCATATGTTAGTGGCAGCTAACCTTAGGCTGCACAAAATCGCTTCCAACAGCGAAGTGTTGGCAGCCTTCAATCCTCAAAACCATGCTAAAGGTCTACAGGATCTCAACTTTGGCACCGACGATCCTCACTTCCAACATAGTCTCGGTTTGTGTTGGGACTTGAAGAAGGATGTCTTCACCTTTAGGACCCTGGCAAAAGACAACGCTTTCACAAGAAGACGAATCTTGTCTACAATAAACAGCCTGTTCGACTCTCTGGGTTTTGCTGCACCCATAATAGTCCAAGGAAAGCTTCTTCTGTGCTCACTCTCCCAACACGCTTTGGACAGGGACAAACCGCTCCCACCAGAGCACAAGCAAGAGTGGAAGACGTGGTGCAGATCCCTTAGTTGTCTCCAAAGCGTCCACATACAATGTACGTACATTCCCCTTCCACTTGCCGTCGTGACAAGAAAGGACCTGCATATGTTTTATATGCTTCAACAAAGGCAATAGCAGCTGTAGGATACATCAAAGTTTACAGTGGGGAGAGCTGCAGCATTGGTGTCATTATGGGAAAGGCAAAGCTGGCACCTCTACAAAGTCACACCATGCCCAGATTAGAACTCTGTGGTACTGTTTTAGCCATAGAAATAGCAGACCTGATAACTAAAGCAATGGACCTTGAGTTTCAATCCACCACCTTCTACACAGATAGCAAAGTGGTGTTAGGCTATATTCACAATAGAAGCAGATGTTTCTATGTCTATGTAAGTAATAGAGTAGAAAGGATCAGAAGATCTTCAAATCCTGAACAGTGGCGATATGTGCCAACAGATCAGAATCCAGCAGACCAGGCTACATGGTACATTCCTGCAGCACAGTTAGCAGACTCAGCCTGGCTAAAGAGTCCTGAGTTCTTGGAAAACTAGAACACTACATGCTTCTATATCCAGATCAAGATGCTAATGTTCAACCTCTGACACCCAACAAATTTCTCAGACAGAATGAGAAAACGACCATCCAGACCATCTGCTTAATGACAATGGGCAAGGAAACAGAGAAACCTCCCGCTAGCCATTTCCTAGAACCAGCCCACCTTAAACGCTTCTACAAACAGAGACCCCACATATTTGGCATAACAGTAATTGTTTTCTCCACTTGTCTTAGCATCCAAGGAACTAACTTTGCAGGAGCCTGCAAGGTCTTACAGATTGATGAAGGTTTTCATCCCGATTCAGAAATTGACAAGTACCTAAAGGCCCCAAATTGAGTTTGGACATTCAATCTTCCCCATGCATCTCATATGGGAGGAGTGTGGGAATGCATGATTGGCGTAGCCCACAAAATCCTGGACTCTATGTTGCCAAAGATACTCAGGCTGACACATGAGGTCCTCCTGGCAGAAGTTGTAGCTATCATCAACACTCGACCTTTGGTTCCAGTTTCTTCACATCCTGAAAACCCAACTATCCTTACTCCAGCCACCTTGCTGACCCAGAAGAAAGGCAACTGGCCAGCACCATCAGGGAACTTTGTCCCCAAAGACAATGTACAAATGGCAGTGGAGACAAGTTCAACTACTGGCCAACACCTTCTGGAAGTGCTGGAAGCAAGAATACTTGTCTACCCTTCAAGATCGCCACAAGTGGAAGACCAAAGAGCCCAACCTACAAGAAGGAGACCTTGTCTTGCTGAAAGACAAGGATGCCCATCGGAACTCTTGGCCCATGGGACTGGTGCACCTAGCTCTGGTTGACTAGTTTGCAAAGTCGAAGTCCAGACCGTGAAGCCACAAGAGTCGGGTCACGACTCGCAGACTCTCATTAAACAGCTTTACACTAGACCGATCACTGACCTGGTCCTGTTGCTGAAGAAGACCGAACTTGAAGACTGAACCTTGAACTATGCATATTTTATCTACCTCATGTTTGCGTTGTTTGATGTAACGCTTTGCTTATATCAGTTATAGTTATGCATGTTTTGATACCATGTTTTTTTATTCTAGTTAATAGTCTGTTAATAATGAAAGTTGCATGCTTGATGTTACGTTTTTTGCTTATTCTAGTTAGTTATAGTGGAAATTTATATTTCCAAGAGGGAATTTTCTGGACCAGTATATATTCATCTGCTCCATTTTATATCTGGTTTAGGAAGTAAGAACTGTGTTAGTGTATTTAGCATTTACAGAGTTAATACAGCATCCTTAGCAGCATTGTATGTAAGAACATGTAGCATTTATAGGGTTAAAGCTATTTCCTCTAGAGATGGCTTATGGGAATTGTAGTCTAGCTGTATAGTGAATACCATGCTTTAATGTAATGTTAATGTTAATGTAGTCTAATCTTTTCTTAAATCTGCTCTTCAATAAGAATAAAGCAATTTTTCTGGTCTTGGGGTGGGAACCAATTTAGTGATATTTATTATATACTGACTACTATTTGTTATATACTGACTACTATTTTTAGCTGCCATTGTTCAAATTGAGTGTTTGAAGTGCTGTTGAGTTTTTCTGTGTGCGCACATGTGTGTACGCAGATATATTTTGGTGCATTATATATTCTGATTTGATGTGTAATGCTATTTACAGACATATAAAATGATGGGATATACATCAATAAAATGAACATGATGGTATCAATTTGCCATTTATGTGTCTTAAGTGGGTTAGAATTAAGACAGTTTAAACAATTTCAGTGGCTTCTTACTTATCCCTCAAAGTACATTGATATTTTTTTCATTCCATCACCAGTTTAGCTTGGAACAATTATATTTTTGAAAGTTATTAGAAGTGATAAAATCTTGAAGCTTGATCTGGAGGAAGGCATTGTCTTATTTCTTTGGTTGAAAATGCTGACAAGATGAAGCATGCATTACTTGTTATTTATTTTTCTGCAGCTTTCTTTCATTTACAAAAGTTATTTGTCATATTTAATAGTGATTAAAGAAACCATTTCCTGACAGTACATTGTGTGTGTTCTCATGTGTTTGTCTTCATATTCATTTTTAGATAAAATCTCATCTTATACAGATAAGACTACTACTGCTTTTCCCCCAAAATAAGACCTACTCTGAAAATAAGCCCTAGCTTGATTTTTACATGTGTGCCCAATATAAGCCCTACCCACAAAATAAGCCCTACTTAAAATCCTGCCCACTCCTTTGTACCTGGTTGCATGACGTGAGGCGAGGTGCACGGGTAAAAATCAAGCTAGGGTGGGGGGGCAATGGAGATGCCCCACATGCCCCACACCCATTTACCTTAGGACAGTTGCAGACAGGCCTCCCATGCCCCAACATCTGCCTCACCGGCCCACTTCTTCTGTGGCTGCTTGCTGCCACTCACATGCATCACCCCAGCCTCTGTTTTGCCATCAGAGGCTTTCAGGAAAGGCCTCTGCAGCCAAGAAACAAGTTCTGGATTGATGTGTGTGGTACCCCCGGACTCCTTTTCACCATCAGAGGCCTTTCCGAAATGGCCACAGAAAAAGTGGGCCAGCGAGACAAGGCAGGTGTCAGGGTGTGGGATGCCTGGCTGTGGCAGTCCTAAGGTAAGCGAGTAAAACATCCCCCCAAAATAAGATGTGGTGCCTCTTTTGGAGGAAAAAAAAGACCATGTCTTATTTTCGGGGAAACACAGTATATAAATGGCAATTTTCTTCTGTTTGAGGAACTGGTGGTATCAAGGCCCAAATGCCTTTGCACAACTGTATGTTGTGCACCAGCTAAGGCCATTCCTGGGACAATGGGCCTTCTCACAATTACCTATGCCCTGGTCACCTCTTAGTTAATCTATTGTAATGCACTCTGCATGGAGCTGCCCTTGATGACTATCTCAAAGCTTCAGTTCATCCAAAATGCAGTAGCATACAGTCCTACACAAATCCAGATTTGTAAATGGATAACTTCTTTTGCAGGAGCTGCACTAGCTGTTGGTTTGTTTCCAGGTGCAATTCAAGTTGCTGGTTATTACCTTTAAAGCCCTGCATACCTTGGGGCCAAGATATTTCCCAGCCTCTCCCCAGTTATATCTGTCTGACCAGTGGAAAATGGTATGTTGTGGGTTCTATCTGTTAAGTACACCCTCAAGGGACATAGAAGAGGGGCATTCTCTGAAGTGGCTCCCTTCTTTGGAACATCACTTCCTTGGAAATAAGATTGGCCTTCTCCTTGGTCCTTTTCTGGAATGATCTGAAGACATGGTTCTGTCAGTGGGCCTGGAGACTCCAGTTGATTTGGAACTAATCAGGTGGCTTCTGTGATCATGTTTGTCACCACCACAATGGTTGGGGATTTCTGGGTTTTTATATTGTTGATTTTTAATGTTGTATACCACCCAAGTCATCATATGTGAACTGAGCACTGATTTGTCTTTTCTTTTATTAAAAAAGATACAGTGTCAAAGAATTTCATAACTCATGTATACATTTATGTACAGATTTATAGTTGTCAAGAGATAAGGCAAGGCTGAAGGGAAAAGAAAGTAATTTCCATGAGTCCCAATAGGATATTTGATTTTAACTTTAACAGTTATCCTTCATATTTCAAGTTGGGCTACTTGATGTGCTTCATAACTAGACATCTACCTTAAGATATAGTTCAGTCCATTCAAAATCAATCCAAATTCTTGGGCAATGTAATGGAAATAATTTGGTTTTCACTTTCTACACCATGTTTTACAATGTGAATTTTGCTTAGATACTTTCAAGAAACATAATCCAATAATAAATTCACAATAAATTATATCTAAGACATCAGTATCCTATCAGAAAGAGAACTGGTGAGGAATAGCTTGAAAGTGGAAAAGAAAATAGTGCTTCATTTACAGCAATGCTTGATGGGATAAACATTTCAATGGAAGCTAGAACTGTATAAAGACAGTAATCTAAATGTAATTAGAAATTGGTACAAGAACTTTTGAGACATGTTTCCTAAAATCTGCTATATAAAATTCCCATAACTGTTTTTTAATTAGAACAGCATGATGTGTATAAGAAAGATAGACAGAACTTAGGGATGGAGCATGTTAAATATAATAGGAATCAGTGCAAGGATTTCCAAAGTGGATTCTTTTCCATTCTGATTTTTAAAAAATCATTGCAATGCAGAATGAGGTTTGCAGAGGATATTCAAAAGGATAGTAAGGAATATTTGTGGCTAATTTCACTCATAGTTTAAGGGATTTCTGTGTATGCTTATGCATGTCATTTTGACCGGATGCTCAGTTCAAGAAACACTACAGAAGCAAGGAGTGCAGGGAAGGGCCATTGATAACAAAGAATGCTACTTTATCATGAATAGATTGGAACTGGCATTAGAGGCAAAAACGGAAACGTATAACATTTAATCACATTTTTCTTAAGATCTACCCAGCTAGAGATAGAAATATTTTATTTTGTACCACTTTTAAGAGTGGGAAAGGAGCACTGAATTATACAAAAGGTGGAATGAAAGAAGTGCTCTCAACTGTTCTCCCATCAGCAAGGTGCTGAAATTGAAACAGTGATAATTCTGATTGCAAGGCAAAACTATCTAAACAGGATCTTATACTCCTCCATGATACCATACCCATCAAGTACATGCAAAGATACATAGATCCATGTTTTCTACTTCACACACTGTCTTCCTGAACTAGGGAGCACCATAAAACATTCTGAACTTAGAACGTCATATCCGATGTCATCTTCATTGTACCACAAGGAAGAACCAAATTTGGCTCTGAATTGAGGATTTATGTGAGTTGGAGTACAGTCCTAATATCTGATACTGGAGATTAGCAACAGTTGGCAACAGTTCACAGGAGCAAGTTGTGTTATTTAATTATTATCAGAATATCAGCAGATAGCCCAAATCTGCAAAGATGAAGTCTGAGCAAAGGCTCAGCATGAACAAAGACTTGCAACAAAACTCAAAGATAATAAAAAAGTTTCTTTCAACATATAAACAACAGGAAAAAAGTCAAGGAAACAGTAGGTCCACTTAAAAGAGAAGATGGCGGCTTCCAGTTTGCAATTGGGGCATCGGCGGATGTGTGGGGCGAGTGCTTTCTCCACCCTCCAGTTTTCTCTGGCCAGGGGACCCTGAAGAGGGTCAAAAGTTGCCCTGTAGGCGCAACAAGCAAGAAGAGGACCCCCGAGTGATTGTGGAAGGGTGGCAGCCCTCCCGTTTGATCTGAGGCAGCTTTTCAAACTGACGGGGAAAAATCAGCCATCAAGATGGCCCATCAATAAGCTGCTGACAGCCAAGGCCAAATTTACTATCAAGCACCTTGAAAGCAATGTGGAGGAATCAGGTGAGACTTTACCTTCTCTGTACCCCAAGTATTTTCCTGTTAAAAGCTTCTTGAAAATTTTTCCTCCTGTGAGGAGAGAGGGAACTGAACTTTCTTCTCCCACCCTCTAAAATGGTGGCGTCTGGACTTCCGGTGGCTGCGCGGCGCCGGAGACAGCCTTCCCGGGCTGCCCGCGGCTCAGCTGTGTGTTTTTTCGCCCGAAACAGCGCTGATCAGCTGTTCGGGCGAATTTGAAGCCCCCTCCTCGGGAGAAGAGGAGGGGGTGAGGCCCCAGGTAGGGGTCGAGTTCTCCGGGGCCGCCTGAGCTTGGAGCTCGGGCGGCTGAAGGATTGAACTCCCCCGAAGCCTGGGTTGCTCCCAGCTGGCCAGCGTCTCTGCTCCGGATTTCTTGGAACAGAGCCAGGCGTCTGCGACCACCCCTGCCTGAAGAAAGGACTATGGATTAAAGGAGCAGGCAGAGCGGTACAAGAGGAAAAGGTGAAGAGGATTATTTTATTATACTCTCGAGCTTGATGGACTTTTTTAAACTTTTAGTGAAAGTGCGTCACAATTGAAAAGTAAAAGATGGCGGCTAAACCTCCCCCTAAAACTCTTCGGAGTGGTGGATCTTCTCCGGTGCAACAATCATCATTACAGGCGTTGCACCCTCCTGATGTACTGACACCGAAGGACTTACGAGATGCTCTGGATAAACATGCCCAGGTACTTTTGGAATCAATTAATCAATCAATTGGTGATAAATTTGCACAGATGGAGGAGAAACTGGAGAAACTGGAGGAGAGAATGGAAGAGAGGATGGAACAGAAGTTCAGCGTGATGAAGGTAGACATTTTGTCTTCAGTGCATAAAGTGGCGGAATGTGTGGAAGATTTAGATGAAAAAGTGGATGATTTGACCCAAAAGAATGCATTATTAGAAGTAAAAGTACGGGAGAATGAAAATTTAAGAGACAAAATGGAAAGGGAGTTAAGCCTTGCCCAATATTACCAGATGCAGTTTGCTGTTAGAATCAGAGGTTTAAAAGAGAATATTAAGGAAGATTTAAAGCAGCTGGTTTCTGAGGCTCTCGAAGTGGTATTGAACCAACCAGCATCTGAAATAAGAGCAGCTATGGATAAAGTGTTCCGTGTGAATTCATGGATTGCCAGACAGAGAAAGTTGCCTAGAGATGTGGTGGTTTACTTTGCAAAAAGAGAAATTAGAGATGAAGTTATACAAGCTGCCTATGATGCTAAAGTTGTGATTGCTGATCAAGAAGTCTTGGTTTTAAAAGAAATCCCTCCAAAGATTTTAAGGAGAAGGAAGGACTTTACATTTCTTGTGCAAGAGCTCAAGCAACGAGACATAAGGTTCAGATGGGAGATTCCAGACGGGCTGATGGTGATGCATGAAGGTAAAAGGTATCGGCTGATTACTGTGAAGCAAGCGCATGATTTCTACAATAATGTTTTAAAAGCAACCCCATTAACACTTCTGGAAGCTGCAAAGGGATCTGGAGAAGGAGAACATCAAGAGGATGAAACAGAGGAAAATGGTGCTGGAGGAGATCAAGCTGTAACTTCTTTGGATGATCCTAGAGAGCAAAGGGTAACGCGTGCTGCTTTAAAACGAGCAAAGGAAATAAAAGAACAAGACCAGCAAAAGTCTTCAGAATCTTCACAACGTACTCATAGCCAAGCAGTGGGAGGAGCACGGCCTAAAGAAGATAGTCCTATCAAAGCTGTGCTCCAAGAGCTTTGGGAGGATATGCATGGCAACTAAATTCTTAACCTGGAACGTTAATGGACTAAATTCACCACAGAAGAGGAAGAAAGTTTTTCAATATTTAAAACAATTTAAGATAGATGTTATATGTTTGCAAGAAACGCATATTAGAGTTTTGGATCAAAAGTATTTATCGAACTCGAGGTTGGGTACACAATTTGTTGCTTCTGCAGAGAACAAGAAAAATGGAGTGGTTGTTTATGTTAAAGGTGCCTTAACAGCAGACTTAATTGAAGCAGATAAGCATGGAAGATATGTTATGATTGAGCTGCTGTTAGAAGGTAAAAAGACGCTTTTAGTTGGATTATATGCACCTAATCAACAACAAGATGACTTTTTTAGTTTACTTCACACAAAGCTTACCCAGTTGGATTATAAATCTTTTATTTTTATGGGGGACTGGAATGGTGTTTTGGATGTACAGTTGGACAAGGCTGGAGTTTTCAAGCGCATTCCAAGTCATGCTAGATTGCCTAAATCTTTTTTTGAAATGAAGGATGACCTGGAATTGCGAGATATTTGGCGTGAGAGACATTTGCAGGAGAAGGATTATACTTTTTATTCTCATAGACATCAATCTTTTTCGAGGATTGATTTTATTTTGCTGACTAATGATTTTTTTTGAGGACTAAAAAGGTGAAGATTTGTGCAAGAACTATCTCTGATCACAGTCCAGTCTGGTTAGAGATTGATAAGGAGAAAAGAGATAGGCGCTCGTGGCGCGTAAATGAGAATTTGTTTAGAAATCAGAGAAATGTGGAAGAATGCAAACAGCGGATGAAGGTTTTTTTTGAGATTAACATGAATAAGGGTACCTCTATGGATATGGTTTGGGATGCTAGCAAGGCCTATATGAGAGGGGTGTTGATATATATGAATAATAAACATAGACGTGCAGTGGAAACTAGAAGGAAAGAACTGGAGAATGAAATAAAGGAAAAAGAAAAGGCTTTGATTTTGAACTCAGAGGATGTGAAGACCAAGGAGGCTATTAGACTGTTAAGAGGACAATTTGATAAATTAATGGCTGATCAAGTGGCGACCAATCTGCGGTTTGCTAGGCATAATACTTTTTGCAACGCTAATAAACCAGGCAGATGGTTAGCTTATAGATTGAGGAAAAAACAAAGGGCTTCTAATATAGATAAGATTGAGTATAAAGGAAGGGTTGTGTTTCAACAGAACCTTATTAAGGATGCTTTTGTGGATTTCTATTCGAAATTATATGCTAAAGAAGAAATTAATGAAAAAGATATTGATATATATTTGGAGAATGCTAGCATCCCGGTTCTTACGCAAGTACAAAAAGAGGGGATTAATCAACTGATTACAGAAGAAGAAATTTTCACAGCAATTAAGGAATTGAAGGTGGATAAAGCACCAGGTACGGATGGCCTGACTGCGGCCTATTACAAAAATTTGCAATTAGAGATGTTAAAACCGTTAAAGGAACTGTTCCAGACAATCCAGAGGGGGGGAAAGGTGCCACCGTCTTGGAGAACAGCTTTTATTTCTTTGATTCCGAAGGAAGACCAAGATGCTACTCAAGTTAAAAATTATAGACCGATATCGCTTTTAAATACAGATTACAAGATATTTGCTAAGGTTTTGGCTAATAGACTGATGAGGGTTCTGCAACAGGTGATTCATGGGGATCAAACGGGGTTTATTAGTGGTAGGCAAATGAAAAATAATGTGAGGCATATAGTTGATGTGTTAGAGTTTTTGGAAAGGAACAACCAGATCGCTGCGGTGCTAATTTTTTTAGATGCTGAAAAAGCTTTTGATCAATTGAATTGGAAATTTTTGTTGAAAGTTTTAGACAAAATGGATTTTGGGGAAAATTTTTTACAACCGATTAGGGCATTATATCAAAAACAAACTGCCCGAATTATAGTTAATAATAGCTTGACAGAAGCATGTAATATTGAGAAGGGCACAAGGCAAGGGTGTCCGTTATCACCCTTGTTATTTGTGTTAACATTAGAGATATTATTGGTTAAAATTCGGAATTCGGAAAAAATTAAGGGGATTCAAATTGGAGGTCAGGACTACAGATTGAGAGCATTCGCAGACGATCTGGTTGTTACAGTGACCCAGCCAGAGAACTCTGTTGTGGACCTGATGGAGATAATAACACAATATGGGAAGGTTTCTGGATTTAAAGTTAATACACAGAAAACCAAAATTTTGGCCAGAAATATGACAGTTTCGCAAAAGGCTCTCTTAGAAGGATTAACTGGATTTGAGATTGTTAAAAGGGTTAAATATTTGGGGGTGATTTTGTCGCCCTCTAATACAAAGCTATATAAAAATAATTATGAAAAACTATGGGGGAAAATTCAAAAAGAATTGGAGAGTTGGGAAAAATTGCATTTGTCTTTGTTGGGACGGATTGCAGCAGTAAAAATGAATGTCCTGCCTAAATTTTTATTTTTATTTCAAATGATACCGATTCTTAAGAAAAATTCTAATTTGGAGGAATGGCAGCGAGGTATCAATAAATTTGTGTGGGCAGGGAAAAAGCAACGAGTTAAACTTAAGATTATGCAGGATACTCGTGAAAGAGGTGGCCTTAAATTGCCTAATTTTAAATTATATTATGAAGCTGCTGCATTAGTAGGAATAAGTGACTGGATTAATTTGACGCAAGGGAGGTTATTAAATCTTGAGGGCCATGATTTGTTGTTTGGCTGGCATGCATATTTGTTGTATGATAAGAAGGTAGACAATGTGTTTAGGGTGCATATTTTAAGACAGGCATTGCTGAGAGTTTGGAAGAAGTATAGACATAAGCTAAGCAGCAAGATACCATTGTGGGCAATTCCAAAACACGCAATAGAAAATATACATGCTGGTTTCAAACATGATGTGACTACGTACAAGGAAATTTTAAGCTTGGAAAGGAACGTTTGGTGTTTGAAATCATATAGCCTCTTGCGAGAAGAGAAGGTTGTTCAAACTTGGTTTCAATATATTCAATTACAGGCCAGGTGGAAAGAAGACCAGAAAAATGGATTTACAATGACTGATGAAAATTTGATAAAGCAGATTAGAAATCAGGGACCAGCACATATCAAACGGATATATCTTGCATTGATAGAGATTGACTCAGAAATAGAGCTTGTTAAGGATTGTATGATAAAATGGGCCCAAAACATCCAGGAAGTTATCACAATGGACATGTGGGAAAAGATTTGTGTGAGGAACGTAAAATTTACTCAAGCTCAAAATCTAAGAGAGAACTTTTACAAAATGTTTTACAGATGGCATTTAGATCCTAAAAAGCTTGCAAGTATGTATCCGAATTATCAGCCTAAATGTTGGAGGTGTGGTGATGAAGATGCAACATATTTTCACATATGGTGGACATGTAAGAAGGTTAAGGCTTTTTGGATAAAAGTCTGGTGGAATATGCAGAAGATTTTTAAACAGAGGATAAAGTTTTGTCCGCAACTTTTTTTGTTGGGAATAATTGCAGACGCTACAGTTGTGGACACCAAGTTGATGTTGAACTTAATTACGGCAGCAAGACTTTTGATAGGCCAATATTGGAAGAAAGAGGAACTGCCGACCATAGAAGAGTGGACTTTAAAGGTTTCTGACCTGGCAGAGATGGCGAAGATTTCGGCCTATTTGAAAGATCATTCGCAAGAACGCTATATTATGGAATGGAGAAAATGGATTGAGTTTATCCAGAACAAGTATAGGGTTAAGAAGTTTTATGTAGCATTTGAATAAGTCTTCTTTCGTTGTTTTTTTCTTTTCTTATTTTAGTTTCTTTTTATACATATTCAATATTACTAAGGCTTGTTTTATCCTATATAAGCTAGAGAGTGATGGATTTTAGAGTTTATAGTTGTTAGTATATGATTGTTTATGATTGCTTTTTATATATATACCTTGTATTTAGCTCTGGGAAGTCGGGGGGAGGGGGGGAGGTAGGGGGGGAGGAGGGAGGGGGAAGGGGGGATTCTTAAAGGAAAATTGTATTTTAAAACTTTTCAATAAAATGGTGGCGTCTGATCACTCAGGGGAAATAAAGCATTGAAAAGATCAACTTAATATAATTGGATTTATACTTTTTTTTCCGAATTTGGGGATCCAAAAAGTTCCTATTCTTACTGGGACCTGCTATTTTACTTTACTTGCAAAAAGAATTTAAATTGGCCGGGATCTGAAAAAGACTCTAAATGCTATTGGGGACATCTTGTGGTGAAGCTTGGTACAGCAATTTATTTTTCTGACAAAGAGACTTGCTCACAGCCCAGACCTGACCTTGGTATTATCTATGAGAGATTTAACCCTGAGAGAGCAGCTGGGCAGTGAAATTGGTCTCTAGGAACTGTGGAGGTGAACATTTATTGACTCTTGTTTAATAAATAGCCTTCACTAGAAAGACCGTCTATAACTATGTCAGAAATGGAGGAGGATCAGCAAAAAACCTTGGCTATGTTAAATTGAAAGTATTCTTGCAAATACTGAGAAATGTAAAGCTAATCTGAAAGTTAAAGGTGCCAGCCTAGATCTACAAAGCAAAACTTTGATTGCAACTAAAGAACTAACAATTCAAAAAACAACAGGAGTGGAAGAAGTGAATACCAAGACAGAGGGCTTTAAAGATCAACAAGTACACTGTTTATGAAACACCAACTTTAAAACTGGAAATGATTTTCTATACAAACCAGAAGAAATCTGAGAAAGAAGAAGACCAGATCGAATTGAAGACAACTATACCAGAACAAACACAGGAATCTGGGTTACCAGGGTGACAAACTAATGATTATAAATGGGCCAGATCTTTCAGAAAATTGGCAATTAGATGGTCTCCTTCAATCCAGGTAACATATACGAGAATGAAGAGAGATCTATTCAATTATTTAAAAGCATTGGTATGGAAGCCTGGTTGGCAAAAGAAGAAAGCTAGAATTAGGTTGAAAAACTGAGGCCTTTTGATTTACTAGAGAGGACCCTAAACTGTCAACTAGCAGGCTAAAGGGAGATTTTGAGACAAAGGGAAATTTGATTACTAGACTTAAAATAGTTGGAAAATAGTAAAAAAAGAAGGGATTAATCTGTCTAATACTGAGGATTTAGATTTACAAGGGAAACGTAAACTATTAGGAAATAAGTTTGAATTATTGATTAGCCCAGATAATATAGATGATGGATTTGAACTACTAAAGGATACTCTATTATCAATGTGGTGATGTATTAGGGTGAGAAGTAGAAAATGTATACGAAATAGAATAAGAATAAATTTAAGTAACAATATGTGTATTTTTGACATTATAATTCTTATTTTTGTTATTTTTTTTATTTTACCGTAATTCCATTTATATCCTGCCCTTCTCCGAAGACTCAGGGCGGCTTACAAGCTTAGCAGTAGCCTTCATTCTATGTATATGCCTGCTTATTAGGGCTTTCACCCCCCCCAAGCGGCATTATTACAAAGTCAGCTTAATTGCCCCCAACAATCTGGGTCCTCATTTTACCTACCTCGGAAGGATGGAAGGCTGAGTCAACCTTGAGCCTGGTGGGATGCGAACCTGCACTAATTGCAGGCAGCTGGCGTTACTTAAGGAGGCATTAGCCCACTGCTCCACCAAGGCTCTTAAAGGGACTTTTCTCTATGGAGCCGGTTTTAAAGCACCTAGAAGTGAGATAAAGGAAATTTGGGTTACCTGAAAGTTAAATACTATGGATATTAAAGGTCAAATTGGAATACTGTAATTAAAAATTAAAAATTAGGTAAAATTTAATAACAGGACATGGATTGTTTATTGAGATTTATTAAGATATGTATAAACAAAAAAACGTATTTTTAAATGTGATAATGAAGTTTTTACTGAGTTTGATACAATTAGAAATTTACTAGCTTAAATACAAAATAGCAATATTAAGGGAAACAGAGAAGAAATATTTGATGATGTAACCTGAGATACCTACTAAAGCTTTTGTTATTGAACTATTTTTTATTGAAAAGTTTTACAGTACATTTTATCTTTAACAACCCCCCCTCCCCCCACCCCTACCTAACCCTCCCTATCCCTCCCCCCATTCCCCCTCCCCCCTGACTTCCCAGAGCTAAGTACAAGGTATAAAAACAAAGAACAATCATAAACATCCATATGCTAAAAACCATAAACTATTAACTCTATCACCCTCTAGCTCATATAAAATGACTACAAGCAATACTAATGTTACATATAAAAAGAAAAAAAAGAAAAAAGAAAAGGAAACTTATTTAAATGCTAAATGAAACTTTTTAGTCCCATATTTGTTCTGAATATAATCAATCCACTTTTTCCACTCCATAATATAACGTTCTTGCGAATGATCTTTCAAGTAAGCCGAAATCTTTGCCATTTCCGCCAGGTCAGAAACCTTTAGAGTCCATTCTTCTATAGTCGGCAGTTCCTCCTTTTTCCAATATTGACCTATTAATAGTCTTGCTGCTGTAATTAAATTCAACATCAACTTAATGTCCACAACAGTAGCATCTGTAATTATGCCCAGCAAAAACAATTGCGGACAAAACTTTATCCTTTGCTTAAAGATCTTCTGCATATTCCACCAAATTTTTATCCAAAAAGCCTTAACCTTTTTGCAGGTCCACCATATATGAAAATACGTTGCATCTTCACCACCACATCTCCAACATTTAGGTTGATAATTCGGATACATACTTGCAAGCTTTTTAGGATCTAAATGCCATCTATAAAACATTTTGTAAAAGTTCTCTCTTAGGTTTTGGGCTTGCGTGAATTTTACGTTCCTCACCCAGATCTTTTCCCAAGTATCCATTGTAATAACTTCTTGGATATTCTGGGCCCATTTTATCATACAGTCTTTAACAAGTTCTGTTTCTGAGTCAATATCTATCAATGCAAGATAAATCCGTTTAATATGTGCTGGACCCTGATTTCTAATTTGCTTTATCAAATTTTCATCAATCATTGAGAAAACAATTTTCTGGTCTTCTTTCCACCTGGCACGTAATTGAGTATATTGGAACCAAGTTTGAACAATCTTCTCATCTCGCAAGAGATTGTACGGTTTCAAACACCAGACGTTCCTTTCCAAACTTAAGATCTCCTTGTACGTAGTCACATCATGTTTGAAGCCTACATTTATGTTTTCTATTGCATGTTTTGGGATTGCCCACAACCACATCTTGCAGTCTAACTTATGTCTATACTTCTTCCAAACTCTCAACAATGCCTGTCTTAAAATATGCACTTTAAATACATTATCTACCTTCTTATCATACAACAAATATGCATGCCAGCCAAATAACAAGTCGTGGCCCTCAAGATTTAATAATCTCCCTTGTGTCAAATTAATCCAATCACTTATTCCTGACAACGCAGCAGCTTCATAATATAATTTAAGATTAGGCATTTTAAGACCACCTCTTTCACGAGTATCCTGCATAATCTTAAGTTTAATTTGTGTCCTTTTCCCTGCCCATACAAATTTATTGATACCCCATTGCCATTCTTCCAAATTAGAATCTTTTTTAAGAATCGGTATCATTTGGAATAAAAATAAAAATTTAGGCAGGACATTCATTTTCACTGCTGCAATTCTTCCCAGTAAAGATAATTGCAATTTTTCCCAACTCTCCAATTCTTTTTGAATTTTTCCCCATAACTTTTCATAATTATTTTTATATAACTTTGCATTTGAGGGTGACAGATACACCCCCAAATATTTAACCCTTTTAACAATCTCAAATCCAGTTAATCCTTCTAAAAGGGCCTTTTGCGGTATTGTCATATTTTTGGCCAAAATTTTTGTTTTTTGTACATTAACCTTAAATCCCGAAACCTTCCCATATTGCATTATTATCTCCATCAGGTCCACAACAGAGCTTTCTGGCTGAGTCACCGTAACAACCAGATCGTCTGCAAACGCCCTCAATCTATAATCCTGATCTCTAATTTGAATACCCTTAATTTTTTCCGAATTCCGTATTTTTATCAATAATATCTCCAATGTTAAAACAAATAATAAAGGTGATAACGGACACCCTTGTCTTGTGCCCCTCTCAATATTGCATACTTCAGTCAGACTATTGTTAACTATTATTCGGGCAGTTTGTTTTTGATATAATGCCCTAATTGGTTGTAAAAATTTATCCCCAAAATTCATTTTATCTAAAACTTTCATCAAAAATTGCCAATTCAATTGCTCAGCAACCACAAACTTAGTATCATAAGCAACTTGAATAACTTCATCCCTAATTGCTCTCTTTGTAAAGTAAACAACCACATCTCTAGGTAACTTCCTCTGCCTTGCAATCCAGGAGTTCACACGAAAGATTTTATCTATACTTCCCTCAATTTCAGCTGCTGATTGGCCCAGTATCACTTCCAAAGCCTCGGAGATCAGCTGCTTTAAATCTTCTTTAGGATTCTCTTTTAAGCCCCTGATTCTGATAGCAAACTCCATCTGATGGTACTGGACCAGACTCAAGTCTCCATCCATTTTATCCCTTATATTTTCATTCTCTAATACTTTTACTTCTAATATAGAGTTCTTTTGACTAAGATCCTCCACTTTTTCATCCAAGCTTTGCACACATACAACCACATTTTCAATTGTAGACAAGATGTCTGCCCTCATTGCTCTAAACTTCTCTTCCAGCTTCTCTTCCATTTTCTCCTCCAGCTTTTCCATCATATCTGACATTAATTGTGTTTGCTTTTCAAAGGCATCCTGTAAATCTTTAAGAGTCAATGCCGGAGCAGTTGTGGGAGGGAGCAAAGCTTGCAATGAAGTCTGTTGCACCGGGGAAGCCCCCGCACTCCGAAGAACTTTAGAGGCTTTCGTCGCCATCTTCCCCCACTTTCACTTGTTGCACACTTTCACTTTTAATCCATAAAATCCGTTGAGCTAGAGAGTAAAGATAAAAGTCCACTTCACCTTGACCCCCTGTACCGCTCTACCTGCGTCTTGATACTCAAGAGTCTTTCCTTCTGGCAGGGATGGTTGCTAACGCTTGGCTCTGCTCCAAAAATCACAGAGCAGAGACGCTGCACAGCCCGGAGCAAACCCAGGCTTCGGGGGGGCTCAATCCTTCAGCCGCCCAAACTTAAAGTTCAGGCGGCCCCGGAGAGCTCAACCCCTACCTGGGGCCTCACCCCCTCCTCTTCTCCCAGGGAGGGGGCTTCCGAATCACCAAAACAGCTGATCGGCGCTGTTTTTCAGTGATTCAACAAAGCTGCGGAGCAGACAGCCCAGAGATGGCTGTCTTCAGCGTCGCATCACCACAGGAAGTCCAAGCTTTTATTATTGAACTATTGACTAACCCAATCACCACATTGCCTTCTAAATACTCAAATGTAAAATTGGAAAACCAATAAAATTATATATATATATATGAAGATGGCAAGAAAGTAACAGACAGTAGACAGAAAGCAGAGCTGCTTAAGTCATTCTTTGCATCAGTCTTCACACAAAAAGAAACTACAGCCCAGCTTACCAAAAACATAACTTTTGAACATAAAATAGTAAATGTTATAAAGCATTGTGTTTTTTGCATGAGCATTCTTCATTTTGCATGTGCATTCTTCACAATGTTTTTCACCATACAATTAATATTTTTCTGCCAATATTCTGTTCTACTGTTTTCTAACATATTTTAATGTAGGTTTTAACCTAGCCTAGCCTAGAATAGGTTAAAACCTACATTAAAATATGGGGATGCGGTGGCTCAGTGGGTTAGGATGCTGAGCTTGTTGATCAGAAGGTCAGCAGTTTGGCGGGTTGAATCCCGAGTGCCGCGTAACAGAGTGAGTGCCTGTTACTCGTCCCAGCTTCTGCCAACCTAGCAGTTCGAAAGCACATAAAAATGCAAGTAGAAAAATAGAGACCACTACGGTGGGAAGGTAACAGCGTTCCGTGCACCTTTGGTGTCTAGTCATGCTGGCCACATGATCACGGAGACGTCCTTGGACAAGCGCTGGCTCTTCGGCTTTGAAACGGAGATGAGCACCGGCCCCTAGAGTTGGAAACGACTAGCACGCATGTGCAGGGGAACCTTTACCTTACCTTACCTAGCCTAGAATAGAACAGAACCTTGGAGATCTTCTAGTCCAGTTCCCCCACTCAAGCAGGAGAACCTATACCATCTCAGACAAGTGACTGTCTAGTCTCTTCTTAACAATCTCCAGTGATGGAGCAACAATGATTTCTGAAGGGAAACTTTTCCACTGTTAATTGTCCTCACTGTTAGGAAGTTTCTCCTTAATTCCAGGTCACTTCTCTCTTTGGTCAGTTTCCAACCATTGTTTTTTGTCTTGTCCTCTGGTGCTTTGGAGAATAATTTTGACCCCGTCTTGTTTGTGGCAGCCCCTTAAATACTGGAATACTGCTATCATGTCACCCCTATTTCTTCTTTTCTTTAGACTAGCCAAACCCAAGTCCTGCAGCCGTTCTTCATATGTTTTAGTCTCCAGGCCTTGGATCATCTTAGTTGCTCTTTTCTGAACTTTTTCCAATGTCTCAACATCTTTTTTATAGTATGGTGACCAAAATTGGTTGCAGTATTCCAGGTGTGGTCTTATTAGGGTTTTATAAAGTGGTACTAATACTTTGTGTGATCTTGATTCTATGTCTCTGTTTAAACAACCTGGGATTGTATTAGCATTTTTGGCGGCTGCTACACACTGCTGTCTCATACTCAAGTGATCATCCACTAGGACTCCAAGGGCCCTCTCACAGTTACTGTTTTTGAGCCAGGTCTCACCTAATTTGTATTTATACCTTTGATTTTTCCTGCCTAAATGTAAAACTTTGCTTTTCTCCACATTAAAATTCGTTTTGTTGGATAGGGCCCATTTTTCAAGTTTGTCAAGATCTTTTTGGATCCTGAACTTGTTGAGTACAGTTTGTCAGCCAGTACAAATCCATCTGGTGGTAGTGTTGTCTATTCCACTTATGCTACACAGTTTCAACCAATTAAAAGTCAGAATAATGAGGTTTTAATAGTATATAAATCAATTGGATGGAAACTACCAAGAAGAAAAGCTATCTAGAACTAAAGAGAAAATTCCTAATGGGTAGAGCAATCAAGCAATGAAATAGCTTGTCTTCAACGGTTGTGGATGCTTCACCACTGGAGGCTTTCAGAAAGACTGGACAATCATTTAGAATAGAATAGAGCTGGAAGGGACCTTGGAAGTCTTCTCATCCAGCCTCCCCCCGACTCAAGCTGGAGAACCTATACCATCTTAGACAAGTGACTGTCCAGTCTCTTCTTAAAAACCTCCAGTGATGGAGCACCCAAGATTTCTGAACGCAAGCTGTTCCACTGGTTAATTGTCCTCACTGTTAGGAAGTTTCTCCTTAATTCTAGCTTGCTTCTCTCTTTGATCAGTTTCCAACCATTGTTTCTTGTTCTCCCCTCTGGTGCTTTGGAGAATAATTTGATCCTTTCTTCTTTGTAGCAGCCTCTATAGCTGTCATGTCACCCCTATTTCTTCTTTTCTTTAGACTAGCCAAATCCAATTGAGCCAGGTTTCACCTGATCTGTACTTGTCCCTTTGGTTTTTCCTGCATAGGTGTAAAACCTTGCTTTTCTCCACATTAAATTTCATGTTATTGGATAGGGCCCCTTATTCAAATCTGTCAAAATCTTTTTGGATCCTGAAAATGTCTTCTGGGGTGTTGGCTATTCCAGCCAGATTATTGTCATCTGCAAATTTGATGAGTTCCCCTCAACGTTTATGAAGATATTGATATTGGGTCTAAGTCTGAACCTTGTGGTACCCCACTGCTTACTTCCCTCCATGTAGATGTAGTACCATTAAGGATACTCACTGAGTACAGTTTGTCAACCAATTACAGATACATCTAGTGTGACGCTGTCTATCCAGTGGTGGGATCAGCCAGTTTGCACCAGTTAGGCAAAACTTGGTAGTTAATTTTTTGTTGCCCAAGCCCAGAATGGACTTCTGGAAGTGGCATCCACACAGAGAACTGGTTGTTCACATATTTGAATCCCACCACTGTGTCTATCCCACATTTTTCTAGTTTACTAAGGAGAAGGTTGTGGTCTACTTTGTTGACTGCCTTGCTGAAGTCATTTTGTCAAAGAGTGAAATAAGATTGGTTTGGCATGTTCTGTTTTTAACAAACCCATGCTGGCTACTAGTTATAACTTTGTTTCTAGATGTTCATAGATCTGGTTTTAAAAAAAAATTCCCCCCAGTATCTTCCCAACTATTGATGTTAGGCTGATTGGTCTGTAGTTTCCTGAGTCTGTTTTTTTTCTCCTTTTTTAAAGATGGAAACCACATCAGCTGTTTTCCAATCCTATGGTAGTTTCCTGGTGCTCCAAAAATTTTTTAAAGATATGTTACAATTGTTTTGAGATAACATCTGCCAACTCCTTCGGACCTTTGGGGTGTAATCCGTCAGATCCTCGTGATTTATATTCATCAAGGTCAGACAGATGTTCTCTTACCATTTTCTTGCTTATTTTACTTTTTATTTCTTTTTATTTCTTTTTTTATTTAAAAGTTTTAAAATATATTTTTGAAACATATACCCCATCTACCCCACCCCTCTCCCCATACCTCCCATCCCAACACCCCCCCCCCGACTTCCCAGAGCTGAATACAGGGTAATACATCATACAATCTTACTCTAAAAATTCTAATTACTATAATTACTCTTTAAACCCTATCGCACTTTAACTCTCCTTAACCATAGAAAAGAAAAATAATATAGCCTCTAATTACAATAACTAATAACTATTCAAATGCTAAATGATACTTTGTAGTCCCATATTTGTTCTGAATACAATCAATCCATCTTTTCCATTCCACTATATATCTCTGTTTGGAGTGATCTTTCACATATGCCGAGATTTTAGCCATTTCTGCCAAGTTCGAAACTTTCAAAGTCCATTCTTCAATAGTAGGCAGGTCCTCCTTCTTCCAGTATTGCACTATCAAAAGTCTTGCAGCTGTTATTAAATTCAGGGTCAATTTGGTTTCTATAGCAGTACAATCAGTGATAATACCCAACAAAAACAACTGTGGTAAAAATCTTATCTTTTTCTTAAAAATCTTCTGCATATTCCACCAAATTTTAATCCAAAAAGCTTTAACTTTTTTACAAGTCCACCATACATGATAATACGTTGCATCATGACAACCACATCTCCAACATTTTGGCTGACAATTTGGATACATACATGCTAATTTTTTGGGATCTAAATGCCATCTATAAAACATTTTGTAAAAATTCTCCCTTAAATTTTGTGCCTGTGTGAATTTAACATTTCTAACCCATATTTTCTCCCAAGTATCCATTATTATTGGTTCTTGAAAGTTCTGGGACCATTTTATCATACAATCCTTAACCAATTCCGCTTCTGAGTCAATTTCTATCAATGCATTATATATCCTTCTTATATGCGCTCGACTTTGATCTCTAATTTGCTTTACCAAATTCCCATCTGATATTGAAATACCAATTTTCTGATCTTCTTTCCATCTAGCCTGTAACTGCCCATACTGAAACCAAGTTTGTACTATTTTTTCTTCTTTTAAAATATTGAAAGACTTCAGTTGCCATTCATTCTTTTCCAATCTAAGAATTTCTTTATATGTTATCACATCATGTTTAAATCCCACATTTATATTTTCTATTGCATGTTTAGGTATTGCCCAAATAGGAATTTTATAATTCAACATGTATCGATATTTTTCCCAAACTCTCAACAAGGCAGACCTTAATATATGTGTTTTAAAAACTTTATCTACTTTTTTATCATACAATAAATAAGCATGCCACCCATATAACAAATCACACCCTTCAATATTCAATAAACTCCTTTGTGTTAAATTAAACCAATCACTAATTGACAATAATGCTGCCGCCTCATAATATAATTTAAGATTGGGCACTTTGAGACCACCTCTTTCACGTACATCTTGCATTATCTTAAATTTAACTCTCGGTCTCTTCCCTGCCCAGATAAATTTATTAATACCTCTCTGCCATTCCTCCAAATTTGAATCTTTTTTAAGTATAGGTATCATTTGAAATAAGAATAAAAATTTAGGTAAAACATTCATTTTCACAGCTGCAATTCTTCCCAATAAAGAAAGTTGTAATTTTCTCCAACTATCAAGCTCTTTTTGTATTTTTGACCATAAAAAATCATAATTATTCTTGTATAATTTTGTATTTGAAGCTGAAAGATATACCCCCAAATATTTAACCTTTTTAACTATTTAAAATCTGTTAATTTTTCTAAAGCTACATTTTGTTCTATAGTCATATTTTTAGACAATATCTTAGTTTTTTGTCTATTTACCTTAAATCCAGAAACTTGTCCATATTGTAAAATTATTTCCATTAAATCCAAAACTGATTGAATTGGTTGACTTAACGTAATAACCAAGTCATCTGCAAATGCCCTCAATCTATAATCTTGATCTCTAATTTTAATTCCCTGTATTTTCTTTGAATCACGTATTTTAATCAATAATATTTCCAATGTTAAAACAAACAACAATGGTGATACTGGACATCCCTGTCTTGTACCCTTTTCAATTTTACAAACTTCTGATAAGCTACCATTAATTATTATTTAAGCTGTTTGTTTTTGATATATTGCCCTAATAGGTTGTAGAAACTTATCCCCAAACTGCATCTTCTCTAACACCTTAAATAAAAATTGCCAATTCAATTGATCGAAAGCTTTTTCAGTGTCCAAGAAAATCAGTGCTGCAGGGACTTGGTTATTTCTTTCTAAATATTCTAATACATTTACAATGTGTCTCACGTTATTTTTCATTTGCCTGCCACTTATAAATCCTGTTTGATCAGTATAAATCATTTGTTGCATAACCTTCATCAATCTATTTGCTAAAATCTTTGCAAATATCTTGTAATCAGTATTTAACAACGATATAGGTCTATAATTTTTGGTTTGTACAGGATCTTGATCTTCCTTTGGAATCAACATTATAAATGCTGTTTTCCATGATGGAGGTACCTCCCCTCCGGATTGAATCATTCTAAACAATTCTTTTAAAGGTTCCACCATCTCTAATTGTAAAGTTTTATAATAAGTAGCAGTCAATCCATCTGTCCCAGGTGCCTTTCCTACTTTTAATTGTTTAATTGCTAGAATAATTTCTTCAGTGGTTTTCAATTGATTCATCTCTTCCCATTGCTTTTGTGTGAGCGCCAGGATCTTCACTCCTTGCAGATAACTATCTATGTCTACACCTTGACTTTTATCTCTTGCATACAACTTAGAATAAAATTCAACAAGGGCCTTTTTAATAAGATTTTGCTGAAATACTTCTTTACCCCTATATTCTATCTTATCTATATGATGAGATCTTTGTTTTTTCCTTAATAAATAAGCTAACCACCTGCCAGGTTTATTTGCATTATTAAAAATATGATGTTTAGCATATCTTAAATTAGTTGCCACCTGGTCCGCCATTAACATATCAAACTGACTTCTTAACTAATTAATTGATTCTTTTAGCCTCTTATCAGATGGATCCATAGTAAAGGCTTTCTCTTTCCTCTTTATTTCCTCCTCTATTTCTTTACGCTTAAATTCCATTCTACGTCTATATTTATTATTCAGATATATCAAGACACCTCTCATGTAAGCTTTACTTGCATTCCATACCATTTCAATAGAGGTGCCTTTGTGCATATTCATAATAAAAAATTCTTTCATCTGCTTTTTACATTCTTCCACATTTTCTACATATCTAAATAAATTTTCATTTAATCTCCATGATCTTCTATCACCATTACCCTTATCCAATTCCATCCAAACTGAACTATGGTCTGATAAAGTTCTTGGACATATCTTGATCTTCTTAATCTTAGAAATCAATATAAAACCAATCCTCGAAAAAGATTGATGTCTGTCAGAAAAAAAAGTAAAATCTTTTTCATCCGTGTTTCTTTCTCTCCAAATGTCTCTCAATTCCAAATCATCTTTCAAATCGAAAAAAGATCTAGGCAATCTAGCATGATTAGGAGTATTTTTTAAAAAATCCCTTCTTATCCTTCTTGTGTCCATCACACCATTCCAGTCTCCCATTAAAATACAAGACTTGTAGTCCCATTGAATTATTTTGTTATGTAGCAATTTATAAAATTCTTGTTGTTGATTAGGAGCATATATTCCAATTAAAAGTATTTTCTTCCCTTCAATCAAAAGTTCAATAATAATATATCTTCCTTGTATATCTGCTTCTATTACTTTGGCTATCAAACCCTTCTTCACATATATTACTACACCATTTTTCTTCTCTGGAGCGGATGCAATA
This sequence comes from Vipera ursinii, assembly GCF_947247035.1. Taxonomy (NCBI): domain Eukaryota; kingdom Metazoa; phylum Chordata; class Lepidosauria; order Squamata; family Viperidae; genus Vipera; species Vipera ursinii. The sequence continues at coordinate 71,197,674 of NC_139514.1, forward strand.
AACTGTGTACCCAGTCTCAAATTTATCAAATATTTCTGATCAGATACCCAAATATGCGTCTCTTGCAAACATACAACGTCATTTTTAAAATGTTTCAAATACTGAAATATTTTCTTCCTCTTTTTTGGTGAATTCAAGCCATTAACATTCCAAGTCAGGAATTTTGTTGCCACCCTTTGCGACTTGAAGCCTCCGGAGCGCCGCCTGAAGATCTTCAGAAATCTGCCTCTTCGGCCTTGTTCCTCCCACTGCTTCACTTGATTCTTGAGTTGTAATCAGCAAACATTGATCCTGTTGCTGTTGTTGTTGTTGTGCCTTACGTCTAGATGCAGCCCGTGTTATTCTTTGAGTCGAAATTTCTTCTGCTAAAGCCAAGGATTGCACAATTTCTGAAGATTTCTGTTTTTCTTGTAACTGTTGCACTCCTTCATCCTTTCCTTCTTTATCTTCTGTGAACCTGCTTTCAATACATTAGTATAAAAATCTTGTGCCTTCAAAACTGTATTAAGACAATATCTTATTCCAGCAAAATTCACCACAATCCCCATTGGAATCTCCCATCTGAACTGAAGCTGTTGTTTTTTCAATTCTTCTGCCAAAAAAGAAAATTCTTTCCTTTTTCTCAAAACCTTTGGGGGAATCTCTTTCAGAATCAACACCTCTTGACCAGCAATTGTAAATCTCTTATTATAAAAAATTTGGATAATCTCATTTCTTATCTTCCTCTTTGTAAAGTACACCACCACATCTCTTGGCAATTTCCTTTGCCTGGCAATCCAAGAGTTAACTCTGAAGACTTTATCTATCTCCCCAAAGAATTCTTTGGGTTTAAACCCCAAAATAGGTGCCAAAACAACCACCAGCATCTCTTGCAAGTTCTCCTGAGAGTTCTCTTTCAAACCTCTGATCCTTAGGGCAAACTCCATATCTCTATACTGTATCATCAGAACCTCTTCCTCCGTTTTATCCATTTTAAATTCAGCTTCACCCGTTTTAGCCTCCAACAACAAATTATTTTTTTCACTTCTTCCACCCGTTCATTCAAAGTCTCAATACATCCTGCCAGCCCCTGAAGTGTTAAGAGAATGTCCTCCCGCATTTCCTTGTTCTTCTCCTCAATAAGCTCAGCCACCTGTTCAGTTATTTTTTCAGACTGAGTGGCTAAAGCCACTTTTAAGGCATCTTGCAAGTCCTTTAACATTACAGGTGGAGATGCTGTGGGGGATGATGTCAAAGACTGCAGTCCAGATTGCTGAACAGGCGATGTCCCTGCACTTTTAGTAACAGAGATTCTAGGAGGCTTAGAAGCCATTTTATAGGCACTTAACTCTCCGTTCACACTTTCACTTCTCTTCTCCTTTAAGAACTAAAACCACATCTTGTAAGTTCAGGCAGAGCAAATTTAAAGTCCAATTCCTCCTCAATCTCCCAGCAAACACTTTCACTATAAAAAAAAGTGAGAGAGGGGGAAAAGAAAGAAAAACCCCTTCACCTCTTATAAAAAGGGAAAAAAGTTCTTCCCCTCTCTTCTCCCTATTCACTCAGACGCCATTTTCCTTTTCTTTTCCAAGTAGTAAGCAGGGCAAAAAAAGAATTGTTTTTTGAGGGTTAAAGCCTTGTACTTGCGACTTCCGGTAGCACTGCCACGCCGAATGGCGGCATTTTGAAGGTGCCCGATCCTGGGAAGTGTCAAAGCGCTTGGAGGCAGCGAAAATCAGCTGTCCCGCGGTGCTGGAGCTTCTCCCTCAGGAGAAGAGGGAGAGGTGAGCCTGCCTGGGTAGAGGTAGAGCTCCCCTGTGATTCTCCCAAGTAGTTTGGGGCATAACAGGGCGAGCCCCCTCAGAGCCCAGGCTTTCTCCACTCTCAGGACGTTTTCGCTCCAAAAGGAGTGGAACTAGATGTGACAACTGCACCTGCTGCTTAGATGGGACTGTGAGTATTTTGTTTCTTTGAGAAGCAGGCAGAGCAAAGCAGGAAGATCTGAATTTTCAAGTTGGGTTTTAACTTTAACTCAGATTCATTATCTTTTTCAAGTTTTAAGTTTGAAATGGAGTAAAAATGGCGCTGGAATGTTTCTTTCCTGTGTGAAGTTACTGCGTTGGAAAACTGTTACATTTTGCTACATAGCAAGAGATAAAATTTGCAACTGACTTTACCCAGTACCGGATTTTGTTTATTGAACTTTGGGAGAATTTTTATTTTTATTTTTTCTTTCCTTTCCCTTCTTATTCTCTTTTTCTTTCTCCCCTTTTTTATGAATTTTGATTCTGCTGGGTGAAAGAGGAAATCGAAACTTAAGAGATGGCTGCGAGACGTGGGGGAAGGCCTCCAATTTCTAAGAATGTTATTTCTTCACCTTTACCACAAGTTGTAGGGCAGACTTCAATGAAACCTACAGTACAACCACCCTCCCCCCCACCTCCTGCATTTATACTGACAGACATTCAGCGAGTTGTGATGCAGTCAACACAAGTTTTGCAGCAGGAAATAAAGGAAATAAGGGAAGAATTTGTTAACCAAAACAACCAGATGAGGGAAGATATAGTGCTTGCACTCCAGGGTTTGGCTGCACATATAGAACGCCTGGATGTTCGTGTGGACTCAGTTATGGAGTATGTGGAGAATTTGGAAAATAAAATCATTGATGCTGAACAGAAGATTGACAGAGCAGAGGCTAAGATTGACAGAACAGAGGATGAAGTTACTATATCACAATATAAGAACATGGAGTTTGCTTTGCGTATCAGAGGCCTTAAAGAGAATCCTAAAGAAGATTTGGAATGGGAAGTAGCACGAGCAGTGGCTCCTGTTTTGAAATGTGAACCTGAAGAACTACTTAAAGAAATGGATAAGACATTTAGGGTTAACTCCTGGATTGCTAGGCAAAAAAATCTACCTAGAGATGTAGTGATTTATTTTTCCAGGAGATAAACCAGAAATTCTATTATCCAGGCTTTTTATCGCGAAAAATTTCAAATTGCAGGCCAAGACATTATGATTTTAAAGGAGATACCTCCAAAAATTCTCAGAAAAAGGAAAGATTTTGCCTTTCTGTCCGATAAGCTTAAGAAGCGACAAATCCAGTTCAGATGGGAAATACCTAATGGAATTGTGGTAAATTACGCAGGGACCAGATACAGATTGGATACAATTTTAAAAGCAAAAGATTTCTACACTAAGGTCCTGAAAGCAGGCTCACCACCGTCTCCTCGAATCAAAAGAACAGAAGCAAGGCAAGAAGATAAACAATTGAGTGAAGGGGCAATGTCATTGCCTCTTGAGGAGATGCGGCAGGCAGAGGTTACGGAGCAGAGTTTGGCATTAAAGGAAGAACCAAAAGAACAGAGGATGACAAGTGCTGCATATAAGCATATGGAAAAAGAGCAAAAACAAAAGCCTGTATCTGGTCCAACTACACAAGACGCGGCTGTCTCAGAGCCTGTGGGAGGAGCACGTCCGAAGAGAGCAACAGCTGATCTTCAGGCCATGTTCCAAAGGCTCATGGTTACCAGAGATGGTGAAGTTCCTGACATGGAATGTTAATGGCCTAAATTCACCACAGAAAAGAAAGTATTTTTTTATCTGAAACAACATAAAAATGACATTGTTTGCTTACAAGAGACACATATTGCATTAAAAGACCAAAAGTATTTGATTAATTCCTGATTGGGAACACATTTTGCATCTTTTGCTCCAGACAAGAAGGCTGGAGTGGCCATTTATTTAAGAAAAGACTTTTCGGCAAGATTGATTGAATCAGATAAACAAGGGAGATATGTTAGTATTGAACTAATACTACAAGGAAAGAAAGTTCTTCTTATTGGATTATATGCTCCAAATCAACAACAGCAAAAATTCTTCAAATTTTTACATCAGAGACTAATCGAATTGGATTATAAATCTGTTATTATGATGGGAGACTGGAATGGAGTTTTGGTGCCATCTGAAGACAAGAAGGGATCCTCCAAAAACTTTTTTAATTAGAAATTGCCTAAAGCTTTTTTTGATTTGAAGGAAGATCTGGAATTAAGAGATGTATGGTGGGAAAGGAATATGAGAGACAGAGATTTTACTTTTTTTTCGGATAGACATAAATCTTTCTCCAGGATTAACTTTATTTTGATTACTACTGATCTTTTTTCTTCGGTTAAGAACATTAAGATTTTTCCTAGGACAATGTCTGATCATAGTCCTGTTTGGTTGGAGTTTTTTTTGCTGAAGATGGTAGTAGAAGATCCTGGAAGCTGAATGAGAATTTATTTACAAATGACTTGTTCTTGCAGAAATGTAGAGAACATATGAAAGAATTTTTTGTTACAAATATGCATAAAGGTACATTTATGGAAATGGTTTGGGATGCTAGTAAAGCTTATATGAGAGGGGTTTTGATTTATATGAACAATGCTTACAGGCGTAAGCAAATGCAAAAACGTTTAGATCTTGAGGAAGAGATTAAATCTAAGGAGAAGAAGCTTATTTTGAATCCATTGGATAATAATTTAAGGATCTCAATACATTTACTGAAAGAACAATTTAACATGCTACTGGCTGATCAAGTAGCAACTAATTTGTGCTATGCTAAACACAATACTTTTTGTAACGCTAATAAGCCTGGTAGATGGTGGGCTTATCAATTAAGGAAGAAACAGAAATCACGTACTATAGATAAAATAGAATATAAAGGAAAAGAAGTCTACCAACAAAATTTGATTAAGAGGAGTTTTTTAGAATTTGATTAAGAGGAGTTTTTTAGATTTTTATTCAAAATTATATTCTAAAGAAAATATACAAGCTTTAGATATAGACAAGTATTTACAGGGAGCTCATTTTCCGAGACTCTCAAAAGAACAACAACTTGAGATGAATTGCCCAATTACATCAGAAGAAATTTCTTTACCTATTAAACAGTTGAAATTGGGCAAGGCTCCGGGAACAGATGGATTAACAGCAATTTACTATAAAAAGTTGTTGCTCGAAATGATTGAACCCTTAAAGATTTTGTTTAATGAAATTCAGACTGGAGGTGCAGTTCCTCCATCATGAAGGACAGCTTTTGTATCATTGATTCCAAAGGAGGATCAAGACGTTACTCAACCTAAAAATTATAGACCTATATCGCTTTTGAATACAGATTATAAGATTTTTGCTAAAGTATTGGCTAATACATTAATGCAAGTTTTTAAACAAATGATTCATAGTGATCAATCGGGATTTATATCTGGGAGGTATATGAAATATAATGTAAGACAAATTGTAAACTTGCTTGAATATTTGGATAAGAACAACCAAGTCTCCGCAGCATTGATATTTTTGGATGCAGAGAAAGCCTTTGACCAATTGAATTGGCAATTTTTATTGAGAGTTGTTGAGGAGATGAATTTTGGAGAAGGTTTTTTACATGCTATTAAAGCTATATATCAACAACAAACTGCACAAATTATAGTTAATGGGGGGCTAACAGAGACCTTTAAAATTGAAAAAGGAACAAGACAGGGATGCCCCCTATCACCATTATTGTTTGTTTTAACATTAGAGATTTTATTAATTAAAATTTGAGAGTCCTCTATGATAAAGGGAATTAAAATAAAACAGAATGATTATAGATTGAGAGCTTTTGCTGATGACTTGGTTGTGATAGTATCTCAACCGTTACAGTTGGTTATAGACTTGATGGAAATTATAACTCAGTATGGTAAGGTTTCTGGGTTCAAGGTGAATAGTAATAAGACTAAGATATCTAAGAATTTATCTATGAGTGAAAGGGATATGTTATCTAAATTAACAAGTTTTGAAATAGTGAAAAAGGTTAAATATTTAGGAGTATATATTGCAGCTTCAAATGTAAAATTGTATAAGAATAATTATGAAACACTATGGTTGAAGGTACAAAGGGATTTAAATAACTGGAAAAAATTACAATTATCATTACTGGGAAGAATTGCAGTTGTTAAAATGAATGTTCTGCCAAAGTTTCTCTTTTTGTTTCAAATTATATCTATATTGAAAAAGGATGCCAACCTTGATCAATGGCAGAAGGGTATTAATAAATTTATTTGCACGGGGAAAAAACCAAGAGTTAAATTTAAGATTTTACAAGATGCTAGGGAAAGAGGGGGACTTAAGGCGCCGAATTTGAAATTGTATTATGATGCGGTTGCCTTGACGTGGGTTAGTGATTGGCTTAATTTAACTAATAAGAGAATACTTCATCTTGAGGGTTGGGATTTGGTATATGGATGGCACGCATATTTGCTTTACGATAAGAAGGTGGACAGGGCTTTTAAATCCATATTCTTAGAAGTGCTTTATTGCGTGTCTGGAAAAAGTATTATTATAAGTTAAATTACAAAATACCGATTTGGGGAATTCCTGGACACATGATAGAGGGCGTATCTATGGGAGTGAGTTTGGATATGGTTTCTTATAAGGAATTACTTAGACTGCAAGGGAATGATTGGCAACTTAAATCATTAGATGAGTTAAGACAAGAGAACATGTCACTCTTGGTTTCAATATACCCAATTGAAAGCTAGGTGGAAGTTAGATCAAAAGGTTGGCATCACAATTATAGATCAAAATTTAGTAAAACAAATTAGAGACTTAAATTGTGCACATATAAAGAGGATATATAATGCTTTAATTGAATTGGATTCAGAAATGGAATTAGTTAAAGATTGTATGATAAAGTGGGCACAAAATATTCAGGAACCAATTTCGCTGGACACTTGGGAGATAATTTGGGTCAGAAATGTTAAATTTACTCAGGCTCAAAATTTAAGAGAAAATTTTTATAAAATGTATTATAGATGGCATCTGGATCCCAAGAGGTTGTCTAACATGTATCCTAATTTACAGTCTAAATGTTGGAGATGTGGTAGTTTAGAAGCCACCTATTTTCATATGTGGTGGACTTGTAGAAATATAAAAGCTTTTTGGATTAAAATTTGGTGGAACATTCAAAAGATTTTTAAGAGAAAGATAAATTTTTCTCCGCAATTGTTTTTATTGGTTATTGTTGTAGATTGTGATGTTAAAGAAACTAATTTGATGTTGAATATGATAACAGCAGCACGGTTACTGGTGGGACAATATTGGAAGAAGGATATTTTGCCTACTATAGAAGAATGGGTGTTTAAAGTTTTGAATCTCGCAGAAATGTCTAAGATTTCTGCTTACTTGAAAGATCATTTACAGGAAAGATATATTTCAATTTGGAGGAGATGGATAGATTATATTCAGAATAAATGTGGGACTACAAAGTTCCATTTAGCTTATGAGTAGATTTTAGAGGGATATTGTTATTGGTACTTTGTATGTAGTTATGTTAAAGGGGAGTTAAAGCACATTATGAATTTGGTTAATTGTATATTATGCATAATTTTTATTTAGAATATGATTATTATAACTATAATCCTGTATTTAGCTCTGGGAAGTGGGGGGAAGTGGGCGGGTTTGGGGTGGGGGGGATTTGGGGATATATTGTAAAATCTTGTTTTTGTAAAACTCTTTAATAATAATAAAAAAAGCCTTGTACTTGCTGTTTATACAACTCCTGTCTCCGCTCTGCTGCAACAATGTTTCTAGATGTCAATCAAATTGGCAGGAGTGGATTCAGCGTCTTGTTCTGCTAACAGCAGAAGAGTCCTCCACTCCGGAGACTCCCAGGCTTTGGGGGGGCCCTCACCCTTCAAGCCCCAGAACAAATGCTCTGGGGCTCTAAGGGGGCTCTACCCCTACCTGGGAACTCCCCCTCCCCTCTTCACCTGAGGAGTGGGGTTTTCTCACCGCGGAGCAGCTGATTGTCGGCTGCTCCGTGGTTTAAACTGAAACGAAGGGCCGGCAGTCAATTCCAACCGTCCGCGACGATGGAGAGCCACCCGGAAGTCCTTTACTTTTTATTTCTAGTATGTCTTTTACAATAGTTTTTTTTTGGGGGGGTGAGTTGGGCTATAATTTATTTTTGTGTGAAGACTGATGCAAAGAATGAGTTAAGCAGCTCTGCTTTCTCCTTACTGCCTGTTACTTCCTTGCCATCTTCTCTCTTTAGTGGACCTATTGTTTCCTTGACTTTTTTCTTGTTATTAATATGATGAAAGAAACTTTTTTATTATTATCCTTGATTTCTGTTGCAATTCTTTCTATGTGTCCTTCTTTCCACTTTTTGTACTTCTTTTTGTCTTTCAGTTTGTCAGACAGATCTTTGTGCAGCCATGCTGGTTTCTATTTGAATTTCTTGTTTTTCTTTTTCAGTGGTATTGTGCTGGACTGGGCCTTTATAATCGCATTTTTCAGAGTTTCCCACGCTTCTTGAGTTGTTTTCCCTTTAGGATTTTCATCCATGGAATGTTTTCTGGGTTCTCTCTGAGTTTGTTAAAATCAGCTCTTTTATAGTTTAAGACACTGGTTGGATTATTTCCTATTCCTTTTGTTTGCCTTATATTGAATTCCAGTATGACGTGGTCACTTTCACCCAAGGCTCTGGCAACTTCAACTCTCTCTATCACTTCTCTATTAGTAAGATTTAGGTCCAGTATAACTTTACTTCTAGTTCCCTCCTCCACCTTTTGGATGACAAAATTGTTGGCTAGGTTGGTTAGGAATCTTTTTGATCTCCCACTCGCTGCAGAGTTTGTCTCCCAGTTGATATCTGGATAGTTGAAGTCTCCCATTACTACTTTGGTATGCTTCCTACATACATTTGTTAGCTGGTTGGCAAAGACTTCATCTATTTCTTCTGATTGGTTGGGTAGCCTGTAATATACCCCTATGGCAATGTCACTTTTTTCCCTTTTATATTGACCCACATAGATTCTGCATAGATTTTATCTTTGATCATCTGCATTTCTGTAGGTATGTAATGTTCTCTTACATATAGTGAAACTCCACATCCTCTTTTTGTAGATCTGTTTCTTTTGAACAATGTTTATGCATCCATCAGTATATTCCAGTATGGATTTCATCCCACCAGGTTTCTGTAATGGCAACTATGTCATAGTGTACTATGTACTATGTTTCCTGCAACTCCTAATTGATATTTGAGTTTTTCCTTTTTTTCATCACTCCCTACGTCATTGTTTGATTTGTTTTCTTAGGATTTATGATTGATTTTGTGTTCTAGAGATTCTAAAGATTGGTCACCCTTCCCCTCAATTTTAGTTTAAAGCCTTTCTGAGAGTTGGGCCAGTCTTTTTCCGAGTACATTTTTCTCTGTTTTTTTTATTAAAAAGTTTTATAAAAGTTACAATACAAACCCACCCCCAAACCACCGCCCTCCCCCTCCCCCACTTCCCAGAACTGAATACAGGGTTACAAAAATAACAATCAAAATCTAAATAACATTAACCAACTATATATATAATCAAGTTCCTAACGCACTTTAACTCCCCTTTAACATGCACACAAACAAGATAAAAGTAAACATAATAATAACATAAAAACAAAATAATATCCATATTCTTAAACAATACTAATAATAAAAATAATAATAAAATATAATAAAAACTAATAAAAATACCATAAAAACATACTAATATTAATAATATCATTCTATAATTCATTCATAAGCTAGATGAAACTTTTTAGTCCCATATTTGTTCTGAATATAATCTATCCATCTTCTCCAGACTGAAATGTATCTTTCTTGTGAATGATCCTTCAAATAAGCAGAAATCTTAGCCATTTCTACCAAATTTGACACCTTAAGTGACCAATCTTCTATAGTAGGCAAGCTATCTTTCTTCCAATATTGACCTACCAAGAGCCTTGCTGCTGTTATCAAATTCAACATCAAATTTGTTTCTTTAGTATCACAATCTATAACAATACCCAATAAAAACAATTGTGGAGAAAATTTTATCTTTCTCTTAAAAATCTTTTGAATATTTCCACCAAATTTTAATCCATTTTTCTCTGTTTTTGTGCGGTGCAGCCAATCCCTTGCCAAGAGTCCTTCATGTAGGTAATGCAGTCCATGATCCAGGAAACAAAAGTTTTCTTGGCGACACCAAGAAACTGCAAAGTAAATGTAAAGTTATTTTATTATGGCAATTGATACCCAACTATATAGCTTCATGAAACTTTTTTTTAACTTTGCAAATCATCTCATGATAATTCATGTGGAAAATTGGCCATGGCTATTGGACTTATATTGTTTTTCCTGGGAATGCATTGTGTACAGGAATGCACTATAAAAACAGGCAGGATTTTTATGCTTTGGGGGAAGCTATTTAGTGATGAAGTACAAGCTCTGTTTGTCATCACTGATCTTCTGCTCTGAACCCTGGTAAGCTTCCGAAAAGCAACATTTGAACATTTCTACTCAGTCTCCATGAGAGAGATCTTGTTTTGACTTTCACATATTTCATCTTAATTTCTATATATGAGTTAATCATTCAGAATTCTGTAGCACTACTACTTAGGTAGTAGAATGGCTCCAGCATAGTGTTATCAGACTTATAGCTCCGGCCTTGATGATGGAATTGTTCTGGAAAGAGAATGAATGCTGTCCTATTATTATTGTTATTATTATGGTTGGCTGTATAGTCAGTCAGATGTTTAGACTGGATTTGGCATTTTTGTCCACCTATAGAATCTTTCCCAAGGACCTGAAATAGGTAGCTGTTGTTTGATGGTGTTAAAATTATCATCATGGGATGTAAGCTGATCCAAATAAAACTGCCTTTTGCAATAGACTGATAGTGATTTTGTCGATGCAGATGGTGTTCAAGTGGTACTCCAGGTGTTTTGGAATTCCATCCAAGGTTCATGTTATTATTGTTACCATCTTTGCTTTCTTTTGCCACAGTCATTCTACTTCTACCTTGCAGATGTTTATATTTTTGTGATTTTGTCCAATTCTCTCTCTCTCTCTCTCTCTCTCTCTCTCTCTCTCTCTCTCTCTCTCTGCAATGTTCATTATCCAGACATTTTGTCTTCATTTATTTATGTCTCACCTTTATTATTTTTATAAGCAATTCAAGGTGGCAAAAATATCTACTACTCTGTCCTTCTCCTATTTTTCCCACAAGAACAACACTGAGACATAAATTAGACTGAGAGAAGGTGACTGGCTGAAGGTCATCCAGCTGGCTTCATGGCTAAGGCTGGAGTACAACTCCCAGTTGCTGGCTTCTAGGCCGGTGCCTTAACTACTAGAACAAAGTAACTTTCTTATCAAGAACTGTGAAGTCTAGGTTATTGTGTAGCATAGGAGTCCTCAACCCCTGGCCCGTGGCCTGCTACTGGGCTACAGCCAGTTTGGAAATGGGCCATGGAAAGCATCAGGCAAGCATGCATGTGCAGCTCCCCTTGCACAAGTGGTGAGTACTTGCGCTCATCTTCCCTCACATGAGGGGCAGGCGTTTGTGCTCATGCATGCAGCTCCCCTCACCTACACACACCCATTGCTTGCACAAAATCATCTCTTCCCCCCCCCCCGTGCTGAGCCACCAAGCCAGAAAGGTTGGGAACCGCTGGTGTAGCAGATGCTTGCCTGTTTGAATTCTAAGCCCCAGAGTTTATAGGTTTGTTATGGTTATCCATAACAGTAGGCTCAGTACAGCTTACAGAATTTAAATAAGCAGTTAAAACAGTTAAAAACCCAAAACAAAACAGCTTGGACTAAAAAAATGTCATAACAAAAACAATAAAACAAATGCATTAATCTCAGACCTGGGAACAGGGTCAGGTTTTAAGGATTTTTCAGAATCTCAGCAGAATCTCAGGTGATGCTGCTTCAATGGGTGGTTCAAAGAAGGTATGTGACAAAGAAGTGACAAAGAAGGTATGCGTCCTTGATCCATAGATTAGAAGACCTGGAGCATGCCCAATTTGGCATGGCAGAACAATTGGAACTATAGCTTCCAGGTAGTCTTGAAGAGTACACCATACAGAGTGCATTGCATTGATTGTGAGGTAACCAGAGTCTGACTGACCATTTGAAGGGCCTCCTACTTGAGGAAAGGATGCAACTAGTATACAGGAGAACTTATGCAAAGGCCCTCCTGGCCACAGCTTCCACCTGCTCTTTAAGTCCAGCAGAAGCCTTATGTTGTATATGAACCTCAAATGGGGAAGTGCTATTCTGTCAAGACCAACAAAAAAGAGATCCTCTATACAGGTCCAACCAACTCAGGCCTGAGTCAAAATTTGTTCTTCCTCACCCAGACCCAAATAGTCACCAGAACCTGGTCAATACATCAACAACTTCACCTGTACAGTCCAGGACTGAGATCTAAAACCGAGTGTCACCAGTATACTGTGATACCCTTGCACAATTCCTCAGATGCATCCTCAGATATCAGCTCAGGGAAGGACGAGCCAATTCCTGGCATGTCAGGAACTGAGCTGATGGCTCTGAATAGCTGTCCGAAAGGGATTTGGCTAAGGCTCCAGCTGGGGAAAGCTTGCAGTGGCAGATGGCTAGCGAAGAGTAGGAGGAACTGCCTTCTGCACCTGATCCAAGAACACATAGGGCAGAGAAAAGGCAGGAGCAGAGAAGGTCAGCCAGGCTACTCGAGAGGAGAAAGCCACATCCATCTTGATGGGCTGCACTGGAAGCTGGCTATTTATCACAGCAGACAAATTGAAGCATTGCTGGCAACAATGTGTTTGTTTTCTTAGCTGTGTGTTTGGTCATCGAGATTCCTGCTTCACTCTGGATTGACACTGTGTTTGGAATTGAATGTGCCTTGAACATTCTGAACTTTCCTTGCCCTGTGAGCTCTCTTGTGTATGGATTTAAGTTTTGCCTGGTGGATTTAAGTTTGTCTGGTGGAGTTATTTTGTTTGAGCAACTTTTAAGTGCCTTGTGGACTAGTGGGCCATTGCTCTGTAAACTAACCTTGATCTGCTCATGGCTGGACTTGATTGGAACAGTTCTGAGTTTTTGGTAAAGAGATTTGCTGGGGAATATTAATAAACTCACTAAACCACAGTTATGTGTGTGGGAGTGAGTGGGACAGCACACATACTGATGTGATTAAGTCCCAAACCAATGGAAAGCCTTACCCATTGGTTCCATATAGATGTTTAAAAGAATAGTAATATAATTTAGCCTCTGGAAGATTGTCTGATACATTTTGCTGCTTGAGCTAAAAACAAATTAATTTGCATATTATATATAAATTGGCATGCAGCTTACTTCAAGGAGTACCAAAGTGTCAGGTACCTGAAACATCAGGTGCACATGTGAAGGTCCAGTTAAACTGATTTATTGGTAATAATGCTATGCACAAGAATCTTCTCAACTAACAATTAATACCTGTTTGGTTAGGTAAGGGTCAAAGGAATTCAAGGGAGGTTGGATGTAGTTTGCATATAGCTTCATAGGGATTCTAGGTTGATCCTTCTTTTAACTCCATCCCCATGTTCTGCCACTCTTTTACACAGAATCACTTAATCTTCAAAGGTTTTTGACAGCTATAGGCTAACTGATGGACTATGCAGCAGCCTTTTCTTCCACTGGGTTAATGTTGCAATCCAGAATATCCACTTTTTCAAGCTCTGATAATTTCCTGATCCTACAGGTTGCTGGATTTAATTTTTGATGGCCATAAAAATGACTGATTGTGATACCAGTGTCATGTCTTGTTCTGGCAGTAACCAGCTTTCAATATTCTTATAAACTTGCATGTGTTTGCCAAGTAAATGATGTTTTTTAATGATCACAGAAGAAATGCTAGCATCAACCACACATATTCAGTGTATTCTTTTAATTTAATGTAGTCCTGGAGTTAAGAGGAATAATAGCTTGTTCTTCATCCAGACCCATTTCCCAGCTTCTAGGAATCTGCTCAGAGTAAAAAATGAACTCCCTGGAACTGCTGTGGCTGATAAAATGATACAGCTCTTGTGGCTGATACATTTCTTTTATACTTTCTATAACAAGGGCATTTGTTTGGTAGTCCAGGACTTGGCATATCACACAGAATACTGAGAAAACTAAACATTTTCAGTCTTTCTAGGGTGACAGTTTAAGTTCAATTGTGCCTCTAGATATATTAAAATGATGCAACAATGCTAGTAAACACAAAAATCAGTATTCATGGCTTCCAGTTCATGCGTGCGGCACTTCTGGACATGCAGGAACAGTTCGCTTCCTGCTGTCCATTTCTTTCTTTTTTGGAGGACCCTGAAAAGGGTCAAAAATCACCCTGGAGGGGTGATTAATGAGAGGAGGACTTCCCTGTGATCACGGAAGGGCGGCAGCCCTCTGCTGGAATCTGGGATCATCTCCTTTGGCCGAAAGCCAAAAGCACTACCTAGCACTAAGAAGCAATCTGGAGGGCCTGGGTGAGCTTTTACCTTTCCTATTCCCTTAACCATCTTCCTGTGGGACTTTCCTGAAAATCTTCTTCCCCGTTTTTTTGAGAAAATGGCAAATATCTACTCTGGGAACAAATTTTAAAGCCTCAAAGCTTCAAAAGAAATTCAATTAATTCAGCAAAGAAATTAAGCAATTTTATCTGTATTTACTGAAAAGCTTCTATTTGTTGCTGGGGATCCACTATCCTATTTTCTCTCTAAGCTGTGAATTAAGGAAAAAATTTGGACTAATCCTACAAAAGTTCTATATTAATTTGGGGGGAAAAGAAAATTCTTATATTGCATGTTATATGTTATTGATGACATCTTGTGGTGAAACTTGGTACAGCAAGTAAATTTCTTTTTTCTGTTGTGAGAGCTGACTGAATAACAGAGTTGTCCTTGACATTATGCTTAAAGATAAGTGTGGGAACACCTGGCACTGAATACAATTCTTCAGGAGATGGAAAATCCTGGACTATTATTAAAACAGCCTCCATGGAAGATTTAGCTGCAAACAACAACAAAATGGATGATTACATCCCATCACTTGATTATACTAGACACAATTTTGGCAATGACAGAGCAAATTAAAGCCAAACTGCAAGAAACATCTGACAACCTAAAGCAAATTTTGTCTTTAAATGAGGAAAAGATAATCCAAAACCAAATAGCAGAAGTGGAAACTAACACTAGAATAGGAGATTTCAAAGAACAACAAAAACAATCTACAGAAAACCTTAAAGTCCAAACTTTAATGGCAACTACAAAACTTACAATTCAAAAAGCAACAGCACCTGAAGAAAGCAGTACCAAGAGTGAAGACACTAAAGGCCTTCAAATACACTATATTGAGAATTCAACTAATCAAATAACAACCATAATACCAGCTACTACTTTCTACCTAACCCAGATAAAATGGGAAGAACAAAAAGACTTGACTGATCTAATGACAACTATATTATATCAATCATCAAAAACTAATTATCAAAGCAAAACTACAATGGTTACAAAGGGGACAGCTTCCTTGCAAAACTGACATTTGGATACGCTCCCTGGATTCAAATAAGGGGTATAGGAAGAAAGGAAGATACATTTGAGAATTTAAAGATACCAAGAGGGAAGCTTGATTGGCACAAAAGGAAGGCAAGAGTTAGATTAAAAAAAAACTGAACTTGTTTCTTTTTTGGGATTCCTAAAGATAGACTATAAAAATATCTTTCTATGGATTAAGGGGAATCTCTAAAAAATATGACTGATTTTACATTTAGCTTTTAGATTTGTAAAGGAAAACAAAACTAAGCTTCTAGAATATAACTCTGAACTATATTATAGAACTTGGAATGACATATCAAAAGATAGTATTTTATGACTGATGTACAGTCAAGATGACTTATAGAATATATCATTGCTTACTTTTGAACTATAGTATAGAATCTAGAATTTTATATATAAAAGTAGTATCTTAATAATTGTTGAATGGTTAAGACAAAAACATATTTCTAATAACTGGTGATTTGTTAAGATGAAATCTAGACTTTAATGGTAAAACATAAGAATGTTTTGTAATGAACAATGTAAGTTTTGTAGACAAGAGAATTATGCTTTATTGAAATAGGGAATTGTGGGTTACCCAAAAATTAAGCTTTCTCCTATATACTATAGGCTACTCTAGAATATTCTATTACAATTAAATAAAATTTAAAAACAGGATATTGATATGTAATAGTGAAAATATATTTTAAATTTTATTAATTGACTAGGTTACAACTAGAAGTGTATTAACTTACCTATTTTGACTATGTAATAACTAAGGGAATCAGAGAGGGCACCTCTGTTGATGCAATCTGAACTATGTACAACTGGTTATTTCTTATTTTAACTACCCAACCATCATATTGCTTCACAAATACATATATATGTAAATATTAAAAAAATCAATAAAACTTGTATTTAAAAAAGTATTCATTTAGCAGGATTTTTTCCCAAAACGTTTTGCAATTTTTCATTGCTGCTTTGCATTAATACTACAGTTGTTACAAAGTATTAACCACTATGCCTCATTCATTCCACTTTTGAAGTTCAAATATGTCAAATGTTGCTATCTTGTAATTGTTGGCAGTGCTCACCTCTAATTGCCAGTTATAGATCTCTGTTGACTTGGGCAATTTGGTTAGTACATGGCTTTTTACAATAGCAAGCTTTTTTTTTAAAGGTATGTCTAAAACCTGTACTCTAAATTATTTTATTAAAGTTAATCAAATCATGCTTCTTAAATTTCAATAAAAAGCAACTGTAGTTAAATATGCCACAACATTTTGCTTAGAGACAATTTTTTTAGTCTTTGTGAAAGCTGAAGCCCAAACAAAGTTTGTTTGGGACATGACATATTACCAAATGTAATTTAGTCATATTTTTAGATCAGAACCACATCTATAATTCATAACAAAATATTAAAGCAGGAATAAACAAAAAAAAACTAATTAAAACCATTTACCTTATTTTTCCAGAAATCGTCAATGGGATATATATGTCAGCTGAGGTCATGGTATCCAAGATGCTTCTCTTTGAAACTTTCAAGTTCCCTTTTTGGATGCTCTGCCATTTTTGTGGAGGGGGGAGTAGGAGGCTCTAGGGGAGCATTGTTTTCATGCTTTCACTTTTGCAGTAGCTGCATAGGAATTAGGCCGCGGATCGTCCTCAGAGATGGAGCAGGCTCCTTCCCAGCCAGTTCCAGCCTGAGTCCAAGGTCGTTGCACCCTGAGGATGACCTGTTATCTCTTTTGTACCTCAGCACTCTCAAAATAACCTTGCGGCACTGTATTGACTGCCAGTGGACTGGTCGGGGGTTCGGTTTCAAAGTGGGAAAAATAGCTTGGTGCTTTGCACAGGAATGTTAGATTCTGCTTGACTTTATTGCAACCACTGTTTCTCAGTAAAAGTACTTTTGATTAGCTACATGGCATTGTACTTTCCTGAGAGGGACAGCTGGGGCAGGTCCTTACAGAAACCAAAACTCTGAGACCAAAATTATGTTTTATGTCATCTAACAATAACCATTCCATTAGGTGGCAGAACTCAGGAATATAATTGGCTCTGGTGAGAGTCCAAATATTTTCCATCCTCTTTCAGTCATTAGTGTGTGAGCGTTGGCCATTTGGTAAGGCTTTTTGGAGTGATTGCCTTTCATCTAATTAGTGTGACAAGTCTGTAATTACTTTTGTATCCAATGGTATTGTTTTTGACACATGCTGGTTCTGAACATTGTATTGTCATTAGCTTGCCTTCATGTAGTTCAACTATGCTGGCTCAGGAATTCTGGGAGATGAAGTCTGCAAGTCATAAAGGGCTGATAGTTCCCCACCTCTGATGTAGTGGAACACAGGGAAATGCATGAAATGCAGGAGCAAAATTTCAAAGCAATCAGGAAGAAAACTCCATATTGACTTTCCAATAGTTTGATGTTACAGTAATAAGAAATTTCAAATAAGCAGGATAATTTTTAGACTTATATGTCAACTCTACAATGAACCTGGCTGCAGCCATTTTTGTTGTTCTAGGTTGCCACAAGAAAGGGAGGGGGAAAAATATTTCTGGTAGTCTAAACATGAGCAAATCTTGTGGGAACCAAAGTCATTCCCATACCAAAGGGGAAAAGGAGGATTGTTTAGTCAGAAAGCCCGCCAAGTTCTATTGGATAGCATGAGTAGAGGGGTGGCAATTGTTACATTGTATTACTTTGATTCTTGAAGGGAAAGTTTAGAACTGGTTTCACTTTTATTCGTGCTGATATTATGTATCCAATAAACATGTTCTTTGAGGAACTTTCCTGCCTTGGAGTTCTGATTTATTTGGTCTCGTTGATTAGAACCATGACATTATATTCTGTTTAACTTTTTAGTCATTCCTTTTCTTGTCTCCTACTTAACAACAGCCACAATGCACATTAATGTGACCTAAGATATAATGATCAGGCCAAAGTCATTTAGTTAGACTTCCATGGGAGTTTCAATTTGTGTTTCTCAAGATTTGTCTACAGTATATGCTAACAATACAAATTACTGACTTGCAGTAGTTCTAAACATATTTCTCTAATGAATCCCTTGTCCTCTATGTATCTCTACAGCCTAAGGAGGAAAAACTCTTTTAAGTTAAGGTAGGTGATATTTACTCATGGCAAAAACAATATTATTTATTTTTTTGACAAGTAACTGTCAGCCATAATTTGATTTGTTTTCTGGCTTACAAATGTTCTTTTATAGGGCTGTATAAATGTTTGAAAAATGTGCTTTATAAGATGTAAGGACATCTTTGAAGCACCTCTCTTCACATCATTAAACTTGCCAAGTTGTTTTTATGCTGTCATATAAGACTGGGAGGAAGTTGCATCTGGCTTTATGATAGCAAGAGAGGTACTTGATATGCAGTCTTGAATTTTATAAAACCCCTCTTTCAAAGCATTTACTTGATCCATTTCCATATACTGTATAGCTTAGAACAGGGATGGCAAACCTTTTAGAGACTGAGTGGCCAAACTGCAACCCAAACCCCACTTATTTATCGTCAGGTGCCAGGTGGGCATGGTCCACTGGGTGGGTGTTGCCACTGAGTGGGCATGGCTGCAGTGGTCATGGCAGACTGGGTGAGCGTGGCTGGGGTGGGCATGGCCACCTCAATGTTGCTCGTGGGAAGGGATGCCTATGGGGGCCGGGCAGGGTTGGGGGAGATCCAGGGGGTCCCTGGCAGGTGGGACAGTGGGCAGGAGGCTTATCCTGCAGGGTGAGATGACGCGAGGCATGGGTCAGGGCAGGGGTGCCATTGCCGCAGGGCAAGGCAAGGTGAGGCTGGGGCTCGGTCGGCTGCTGCCTGATACCATTGGCCCCTGTACACTGTGAGCGCATCAGGGCCAACTGTGTCCATCAGCAGCCACAGCCTGCTGGCCCCTCAACCAGCGCACTCTGGGGCTTTGCAGCCCATTGCAAATATTGGGCCAGCCCTCCAGCAGCAGGTGGAGTAGAGAAGGGGGGATCTGTTATCCCGGTTCCTTACCTCTGCCTGTCTTTTTCAGTGGCCCTATGGCAGCAGCATTGGGCATGACGTGTGAGGCAGCAAATGGCCAGTTTCAGCGTGACGTGGCTGTTTGCCGCTGGCTGTGGCCATTTGCTGCCTCATGCGTTGCACCCAATGCCACAGTCATGAGGCCGCGGAACAAGCCGGGTGGAGGTAAGAAACTGGTATGCTGGTTTCTTACCACTGCTCGGCTTGTTCTGTGGCCTCGTGGCAGGGGCATTGGGCAGGAGGCAGCAAATGGCTGGTTTCAGCGTGACATGGCTGTTTGCCACCTTGTGCCCAATGCTGCTGCAATGTGGCTCAGCCAAAAGCGGCTGTGAAACAAGTGGGGCAGGTTCCCACCTCACCTGCCCATTCAGCTACAGATTTGGTGGCTCTGTAGCCAGAGCTGTAAAATTCTCTTCTCTGACAGAGCAGCAAATGGAGCGCTGGAGGCTCGGGGAGGGAAAGTGTTGAAGTGGGTGGTTGGGCAAATTGGCAAGAGCAATGCGGTTGAGTGGAAAGCAGCCTCAGAACAAGTGGGGCAGGTAAGGAAAGAAATCCTTGCTCCCCCCCAGAAATGGCCTTTCTTTACTTACCTGACCTTTCTTTACCCACAAGAAGTTGAAATTGATTGATTGAACTTTTTTTTTGCACACAGTGGCAGAAGCCTAAAGTGAAAATGTTTTATAAAACCCAGCTTAAAAAGCCACTTGCCCAGGGAGATTTTGATGCGGGTTGTTCATGGATGGGACTGAAGGCCTAGGACTGGGGCGATGGTGCATGTGCCCACAGAGAGGGCTCTGCATGCCGCCTGTGACATGTGTGCAATAGTTTCACCACCACGGGCTTAGAAATTTCTCAGGTCTAAAAATCTAGTAAATTCTGCTGTGTAATGAAGGTATAAAAGAAGTGCATATTGTCTAAAAGGGCTTTTGATATGCAAATAAACCTGTACAGCAAGAATGGAGCCACATCTCCACATATTAGTGTGTGTATGTGTATCTGTCTTTCTGTCTCTTATTGTAGCTATTGTAATCTATGTCTCTATCCATATATCCATGCATACATACATCTTTGATCTGTTCTAGATCAGCTTGCATAGATGCTATTCTTTTGTATTGCTGAAGTGTTTAGTTTCTCCATGTATTTCCTTTGTAAAGAAAGGTTCAACAGTGGAGAATCCTTCTAGAACAGGCATGTCAAACCCACGACATCACATGATGTCGTGCAACGTATTGCCACTTTTCCCCCATTGCCAGCAATGGGGTGGGCACGGTTTCAGTATGATGCATCCAGCCTGTGGGCTGGCAGTTTGACATGCCTGTTTTAGAACAATGAATAGAACAATGAAATAAATATGGGACTTGCCTTCTTGAGAGAATGAGGAAGCATAGTAATAGAATTGTCTGGCTTTTAAAAACTAGATTATTTTATCAATCTGTAAAGGTAACTTTAGCTATCAGAAAAAATGACAGAAAATTTACTTTCATTATGATCAAAAAGTGAAATGTGAGCAATAAATGGGATAAAGAGACTTTGTCACCCCACTGAAATGGGCATTTACATAGGTTTTGATAAACAGATTTGTACAGTTATATCTCTAAACATTTTCCTCCAATTCATTTAAATAATCTTTTGGGAGAAAATAACTAAGTAAAAACAAATAATGTGCAATCTTTACTGAATAATGTGACAGATACCTATACTCTTTTTATATTTCTTCTCTCCCAGCAAGCCATTTTCCTTTAACAATGGCCTCTTAGGGATAATTTGACAAATGGGAACAAATATAAATGTATATGCATTATATAAAGAAACTACATTTGAAGATCTGAACTTTCTCAATTCATAATTTTCCTCTCTGGTAACTGATTTTTGGATATTGATATTACTTGACATGTTTGTCATCTTAGTAAACATATGGGAAATATGCTTCTCACTGATTACCTCACTAATTTATAGGCACAATGCCCAGAGTTCCAGAGTCACAGAGGCATTGTCTCTCCAAGTAGGGATTTTTCCTGTGTTACCAGTCAAAGACATTAAGGGGAGACATGACATCATGTCATAATAAAAGCCCTCCAGTGATTAGGTACTTCAAAGTTAGTTAAGTATAGGGGAAAGTATCTGTTGGATTCACTGACAATATAATTGGGGACTGCCTAGGTCCATTTGGCACTCTTTGTCTGCTACACACTGTTGAAGTGTGTATGATTGTACATGTATATAAATGAGTGCTTTAGCCTGATCATATATCATACTAAATAAAAGACTTGGAAAGAAGCCCAAGGATGAGACTGTCCCTGCCTTTTTCGATGGGGAGTGAAAATCATCCCTCATAGTTAATGAAGCAAGGCCAAGGGGAAAGAAGCATAGTTTGAGCCAATGGTCACCCATGCTGTAGTCTCCACTTTCATGAAGCCTGTCTCCAGTTTCAGAGTGGTATTAAACACAAATTTTAGGACTGGAAGGGCCGATTTTAGAAATTTGGGTTCTAATAATGCAAAGTTGGAGTAGGGGCCTACCTGAGCACCATAAAGAAGTTGCACTATTGGTGTAGCTTTGAATAGAATGCTACAGGTATGTAGGAAGAAAAATCTTCATCAGGGCCCAGTCCAAGCTAGGAATAAACAAAATGGAGACTGCTTTAGAAAGAAGGTTGTAGTTTATTGAAGAGAAAGATGACTCTGGGAAAGCTGACCACATGTAGCAGGGAGTGGTGGGCTTACATACCTCCTTTGGGCTTTGTATTTGGAGTTCTTCCTGTTTGAGGCTTTGTGATTCCTGTGTCATGTACTTTGACCTGAGTCTGAGTGTTTCCTTTCTGGTATTCTGATGGTGGTGGGTTAATCCTATTATGTCCCAAAGGTCATATCCTGTCCTTAGAATTTGGGTGGGGGTATGTAGATTTTAGGGGTCTGGTTTCTGTCTTTTTAAAGATCTTCTCCATTATTCCTTTGGGAAAATATATTCTGCCTTTTTAATATTCCCCAAAATATTTTTTCTGGATTCTTCCCATAATCCCACCTTTGTGCTATAAGAGTATGAGTGACACACTTTTTACTGGCACAAGATTAAAAAATAATCTGGTCAGAGAGACTTGATGAACAAGCTTTTAAACTCTTAATGCAAAAAGGGAAGGTACTAATAGAGGCATCAGAAAAAAATCCCTGCAGTGGCTCCCAAAAGGGGAGCTTACAACTCATAAGGTCTAAATGTCAGGGCAAAAGTTCTGTTAGATGGAAAAGAAATTTAAAGTGTCCAATATTCTGTGCCAATTCTTTTCAGATATTGGTTGTCACTTTGAGCTTCCAGTCAGGTTTTTGAAGCACATGCCTCCCAAAATTCTTCACAGGCATGTTTTTCCTCAGTACACAACCATTGGCTGCCCATTTTCACGGGTTGCTTTCTGAGCCTGCCTTAGCTCTTATTTCAGTGCATCCAGGTTTGTGATGTCTAATTGAGGTTAGCGAGTGTGCAAACCAGGCTATTAAATTGCACACAGCGAGCCCTAAAACTCCCACTCGGAGTCCATGAATGCAATATATTCAAGGTTTGGGTTTTGGAGATCTCTTTCTGCTCCCTCCTCAGTGAGAGTATATGAATTGCAAATTGCCTGAGGGGGCCTGATTCCCTCCCCCTTGGAATTTGCAGGAAGTTGTCCATGAAAAGCTTTAATGTCACAGGGCAACAACCAGCCTAAGGAGTTTTATTGAAGGTAGGTGAAGGGGATAGTGTGATTCTGAATGGTGTGTGTGTGTGTGTGTGTGTGTGTGTGTGTGTGTGTGTGTGCAGCTACTTCTACAAAACATGTAATACAACCATCCTTGACAGATTTGTCTCCCATCAGACAGAAATCCAAGGTGTTCAGTACTTGGTGTACCAACTATTCCCAAATGCCATCCCTCCATAAATATATTCAACTGGCTTATTACAATACAAATGAGGCAAGAAAGAAAACCTTACAATGAGTTTCTGCCCTCTCCACATAGACTTTCCCAATTGTCTTCTGAGGGGTCACATGGGGGCCAATGGCTCCAGGACTCCTTCCTTCCTTCCTCTGCAGCTTTCACAGGCATCTGGGGGGATGATAGGACTTGGGAAGATCTGTTCCATTCTGGTTCTATGGTGGCTTTCTATTGGATAGCTGGATTCAAACCCAATTCTCTGGCTCAAATGAATGGAGGCAGCATCTAGGTCAGTGTGCTCTGCTTCCAAAGGTTGTGGGATTCATCTGTGCAGGGCTGAAAGACAAGGTCCCCTCCCTCCTTTCTGGGTGGACTCTCCCAGGAGAGGCTTTGATGATCAGACAAAGGCACAAAGAACAGAAGATAAGAAATGGAGAAGTAGAGGGGGGGTGGGCATAGCTTGCAGGCAGAGTTTTAAAAGACATTGCTGCAGTTAAAGAAACAGATAAGGAGACAAAATGGGAACACCACAGATGAGGACAAGAGAGAGGCTGGATTCTGGTAAGAGAACAAAAAAAATGAAAGATCTCACTTCTGAAATTGAACATTTGCAACATGTTAAAGAGGACTTAAAGACTTGCAACTTGAAAATGCTGGGCAGCTTGAGAATGCTGAAAGCTTCAAATAATTTTAAAAGCCTAATATTTTAAGGTGTGCAATTTGCCAGGGCAGGAGAGTCTACCCTTTATATCTGTTTTCAAAATATTTAAACATCATGACAGCATTTTGCCCACCATTACCAATGCACAATTTAGAAAAAAAATACCACATTAGAGACTGAAAATAAATGCTTATGTGTTCCAGGATTAGTTCCATAGTAATTTCACTGATTAGTGATAGGATAAGAAAAGTAAATTAAGAAGTTTATTTCCCTACACAAGCAAACTTGAGCTTATGAGGGTCTTGTAGCTAGACACACCTCATATTTCAGGAAAAGGATATAGACAGATAAAACCCATTTACAACACATACAGAAAATGCACAAATAAAACTTTTTCCTCTAAATGAGCTTAAAACATTCCCTCCTGACAAAAGAAAGCAAAAGGGAACTCAATTCTCTTCATTTCACTCTATTTTGTTGGCCAGACAAAATAAGAGTAGAGGTACCGGTATTTTCCTTTTGGTGACTTATTTTAAGCAGAATTTCTAGCAGAATTTTAAAATTCTTTTCTCTTTGGATTAGAGTAACCCAACAGTTACATTTACTTCACACATAAACACTTTGACACACATACATACAAAAAGACAAGGAAAAGAGAACAGAAAAGGAAACAGAACTCTTAGTTTTACACATCCTGGTCATTCCCACCATAAATCTCAGTTAACTCAAATTAGGGAAGGCACAAATCTTAAACATATCATGTGGTTGCAGAGAGAGAGAGTGTATGTGAGAGAGAATCACTATTCCTATATTTTATTTTTCCTTTTAAGTGCCTTTATTTAGCCAAATTGGTTTTCCTGCAAAGCCATGAGCAAAGCCCATTCTTCACAAATTTCTCTTACTCGCTTCCTTTTCGTACAGGCTAGGACGGGCACTCACCTCTCATCCCACACCTTGAGCAAATCTCCAATTGGGGATCTAAACCTGACCCTTGAACTACAGCTTCCTATGTACCCCTTCCAATGTGGGGTTCAATTGGCTTAGCCAGGTCTCCCTTTGCAGCCAAACTCTGCCGCTCCACCTGTCAGTTTTCGGACAAAAAAAAAGTTGTCTGGGAGGACTCTGGTTCCCTCACAGAGTACAGGAATGTCCTAACCAGGGAACACACCGCCTGTCACTTTGTGGACCAAAAAGAGGTCCGGGAAGACCTGCCACCCCCAATACAGCAGGTATGGGCACTTCCTTCAACTGCCGGTCACTTTTCAGTCTCAGGGTAGTCTGGGAGGACCTGCTACTTCTACAGCAGGTATGGGCACATCCTTCAAATGGGCTTTGTTTACAGGGCCTTACCAGCTGGTTGCCCAATTTCGATTCATTCATTTTTCCATTCCATTTTCACACAGTCTCTCCCTTTTCCATAACAAAAGGTCCTGTGCTCTGGCCAAACCCCCATGATTTCCAGGATCTGTCACTTAAACAGATCCTTTCTGCAGTCAGGAAAGACCAGAGGGAGCAAAATCCAACTGTGATTGGGAAAAGGGTCTTCTCACTCACACACATGGACATACACACATTTCTATCACTCCCTTGGGCTTTGAAGTTAAAATTTAGAGGTACTCACCTTCTTTCCAAAGCAGCCCTTGAGCTCAAACTCAAAACTCCCTTTACTATCCTTGCTTCAAATGGGCAGACTCTGGGAAACCCATCCACAGACACAACGGGTCCATTGGTCAGGTTAGCTTGGAGTCCCATCCTGGGTGCCAAATTGTGGAAAGAAAAATCTTCATCAGGGCCCAGTCCAAGATGGGAATAAACAAAATGGAGACTGCTTTAGATAGAAGGGTGTAGTTTATTGAAGAGGAGAGCCAGACAGAAAGATGGCTCTGGGAAAGCTGACCACATGTAACAGGGAGTGGTGGGCTGAGTTTTCTGTTTGGGGGATAGGGGCTGGGGATGACTTCTGTCTTTTTTAAGATCTTCTCCATTATTAATTTGGGGAAATATATTCTTAATATATTTTAATATTCCCCAAAATATTTCTTTCTCTGGATTCTTCCCACAGTTATATGGTGAGCATTTCTTGTCTTGAGGAATTTGAGGATAGTGCATTTTCAGAAACATAGTCCCCATGGAGGTTTTCTATTGTTGGAAAAATGAAGGACTACTCTCAGGTGTTTGAAACAGGAGATCTGCTCAATCTTCTGGCCATCTATCCTCCAGGACCTTCTGGCAAATGTCATGATTTTGGTTTTCTGATAATTGAGTTACTAGTTGGTCTCCACAAATATGTTTTCTTTTTCCAGCCAGTTCTAAAAATATATATACCACAGTTGGCAGAACTGTGCTATAAACTTATTTTTTTCTTAATTAAATTTGTGAAAACCTGATTGATTAGTGAATGGATTTTTGCCAGTTCTTCATTTTTTAATGGCCTAAATTTCCAAAATCATAGATGAAACTCTTCTTCCTCCAAGTTATTGTTTTAATCTGGTTCACTGAAGAAATATTAATATCTCATTCATAGGCTGAGATGTTTAGTGTTGGCTGATAATTTAGCCCAGTAATGAAAAGTAACTCTGTGGACAATCCTCAATAAAGTAGCTTTGTGGATGGAATCAATAAACCAAAAAAGGAAAACAGAAATTAAACTGTATCCATAGCTTTACAATCCATGTTTTACATTGTAACTTAGAAATAACATTTCACATAGTACTTTGTTTATAAATTAGTAAAAAAAAATTAATAAAAATTAACTGTGGATGAAACCCAACTGCAAGGCTGTGCATATTTTGCAATTAATTTAGAAAATGTGCTTCAGAACTCATGTAAATATGAGATATTTTGCTGAAAAGATCTATTTTCTGCTGATTAAAACAGCTGCTCTATTTTAAAGCTTTCATACAAATCTGAAAAAAATGGTATTGCTTTACGGAGTTGATTAATTAAAGTTAATGTGGTCTATTTAAGTAGCCACTTAAATGAAGGACAGTGAGAGCTAATGTTTTTCTTGCATCACATCCAAATGTTTCTTCCAAGTTGTTTCCAAAGTGTGCATATTCTATTTGTGCATATTCATTTGATAGCATATCCCTACTTTCTAGGCGGGCCAGAGAAATTTAGGGAACAGAATATATATAAACTTCAAAGAAATTAAAGGCTAGAAAGAATGTCAACCACTTACTACAAAGTTCCAGTGAAATTCAACTACATATCCTGCTTCTTTATTTCATATGCATTGGCTCAGTTTGCCTAAAAACATCTACAATCATGAAAGAATCAGAATTCCCAGCTCTGTTTTAGATTAACTTGTGGTTTCCTGTTTTATTCAAGCCTAAACTGTACTTAGTTTTAATTATGAACTAGTTAATAAGTAATCAATCAGCTGAATTTATTTTCAGTTCTCAGTGATTATAGATTACAGCATTCTGGAATGAACTATTTACCTTAGCCATAGTAACAGAGCAAACCTAAATCCTTCTGTTGGGTCATTATATTTTCTTTTTCCTCCCATAGAAATGATAGGCTCAGCCTCTCACTTTTGCCTTTCTTTTGAGCTTTGGAAATATGATAATACAAGACAGTTTTGTTGGAAATAAACATGTGATCACTTCCTAACAATTTACTATATAGTTAGACTGCCATTAAAATGCTGGCTGCTTAGTTCTGGAGCACAGTTAGAGACTGCCCTCTGTTGTCAGCTAGTATTTGTCAGTTACAAATTAATTTTTTCCCCTGAAAGATTATTAAATTTAAAAAAAATTCAAAAAAGAAAGAGTTAATTGATGTTAATGACAATGCAGATGCATAAATGTTGAGGCATGCACAATGTCATGTTCTCTTTCAGTTGTCCTTAAAGACCAAATACAGATAGTCCTCGACTTGCAACAGTTCATTTAGTGACAGTTCCAAGTTACAACTGCACTGAAAAAAGTGATTTATGACTGTTTTTCACACTTACGACCACTGCAGCATCTCCATGGTCACATGATCAAAATTCAGACTCTTGGTAACTGAGTAATATTTATGATGGTTGCAATGTTCCAGGGTCATGTGATCATCTTTTATAACCTTTTGACAAGCAAAATCAATGGCGAAGCCAGATTCACTTAACAACCATATTACTAACTTAACAACTGCAGTGATTCACTTAACAATTGTGGCAAGAAAGGCTAAAATTCACTTAACCAATGTCTAGCTTAGGAAGAGAAATTTTATGCTCAACTGTGGTTATAAGTTGAAGACTACCTGTAGAGGAAGATTCCTTACCTGGAAAGGCAATGCCCCTGTGACTCTGGACACACAAAAACAGCAAAACATGTGTTTCTGCAGTATTGCAGAAACATTCATGCTAGCCTTATTTCACCATTATTGCATAACTACCCAGGATACACAGGACAACTTTACACTTTGCTACTGCTTTCAAATACCAACCTGCTACAAAATACAATGTTATTTATTTATTTATTTATTTAATAATATTTCTATACCGCCCTTCTCCCGAAGGACTCAGGGCAGTGAACAGGGCAAGAATAAAAATACAAACTACAAAAGTTAAAAATAGATTAAATAAATGCCCACATACTAAAATACATCCATAAAACCTAATAAAATAAAAATAGCAAACCCCCCCCCCAATCCCCACATCAGGCCAGGCCAGCTTGTTCAAAAAAGTATGTTTTTAGCTCGCGGCGAAAGGAGCGAAGGTCGGGCGCCGTCCGGAGCTCAACCGGTAGCTGGTTCCATAGCTCCGGAGCGCCCACAGAGAAGGATCTCCCCCTGGGGGCCACCAGTCGACATTCTCTGACCGGTGGCACCCTGAGGAGGCCCTCTCTGTGGGAACGCACAGGGCGGAGGGAAGTCGATGCCGGCAGCAGGTGTTCCCTCAGGTACTCCGGACCCCTGCCATGTAGGGCTTTGAATACCATTACTAGTACCTTGAATCTCACCCGGAAGGCAACTGGTAACCAATGCAGCTCACGGAGCAGAGGTGTAACGTGGGAGTATCGGGAGACTCCCAACACAACTCTCGCGGCTGCATTCTGTACCAGTTGGAGCTTCCGGGTGGTCCTCAAGGGCAGCCCCATGTAGAGAGCGTTGCAGTAGTCTAGTCGAGAGGTCACGAGCGCATGAGTGACCGTGCATAGATCATCCCGGCTTAGATAGGGCCGCAACTGGCGCACCAGGCGAACCTGGGCGAAAGCCCCCCTAGTCACAGCTCCTATATGGTCTTCCAGGGTGAGCCGTGAATCTAGGAGGACTCCCAAGTTGCGAGCCCTATCTACGGAGGGTAATAATTCACCCCCCATAGTGAGAGGTGGAATGTCCGAATAAACCCGGGATGAAGGTATGCAAAGCCACTCGGTCTTGTCGGGGTTGAGTTGAAGTCTGTTCCTCCCCATCCAGACCCGAACCGCTTCCAGGCAATGGGACATCACGTTGAGGGCATCACTGGGGTGGTTTGGGGTCGAAAGGAAAAGCTGGGTATCATCAGCATACTGATGATACCCAACTCCAAAACCACGAATGATCTCACCCAGCGGTTTTATATAGATGTTGAACAGGAGAGGCGAGAGGACTGACCCCTGAGGAACTCCACAAATGAGAGACCTCTCGGTCGACCTCTGCCCTCCTGCCAACACCGACTGCGAACGTCCCTGGAGATAGGAGGAGAACCACTGTAAAACCGTGCCTCCCACTCCCAATCCCCTGAGACGCCGCAGCAAGATACCATGGTCGATGGTATCGAAAGCCGCTGAGAGGTCTAACAGGACCAGAACAGAGGAATGCCCCCTGTCCCGAGCCCTCCAGAGATCATTCACCAGCGCGACCAATGCCGTCTCCGTGCTGTACCCGGGCCTGAAACCCGATTGGCATGGGTCTAGATAATCCGCTTCATCCAGGACCAGAGGGAGCTGATGCGCCACCACACTCTCAACAACCTTCACAAGAAAGCGAAGGTTGGAGACAGGACGAAAGTTGTTCAATACAGCTGGGTCCAAGGCAGGCTTCTTGAGGAGAGGCCTCACCACCGCCTCTTTCAAGACGGCGGGGAAGCTACCCTCACTCAGAGAAGCCGATATAACTGCCTGGAACCAGCTGCGTGTCCTCTCCCGGGCTGCATAGACCAGCCAGGAAGGGCACGGGTCCAATAAACATGTGGTGCTCAGCCTCCCCATGATCCTGTCCACTTCCTACGGAGTCACAGAATCAAACTCCTCCCAGGTGATATCGACAAGACCGCCCGCGTCCTGCTCGACAGACTCTGCCCAGTCAGAGTCCAGACCGGTCCGAATCCGAGCGATTTTGTCTGACAGATGCTGGTTAAACTCCTCGGCACGACCCTGCAAGGGTTCCTCCCTCACCTCCTGATTCAGGAGGGAGCAAGTCACCCTAAACAGGGCAGCCGGGCGATTATCTGCGGACGCGATAAGGGTGGCGAAGTGGTTAGACCTCGCCTCCCTTATCGCAGCGAGATAAGACCTAGTATAGGTTCTTAGTCGCAATCGGTCGGATTCGGATCGGCTGGATCTCCAACCGCTCTCTAGGCCCCGTCTCCGACGCTTCATCTCCCGGAGCTCCGCGGAGAACCATGGAGCTCGACGGGATCTGCACCGGGTCAGGGGCCGCAGGGGTACAACTCGGTCAAGAGCCTCAGTGGCTGCCCTTTCCCAGGCTTCCACTAAGGCATCTGCCGAGCTGTGAGCAAGGGAGGCAGGTGGGGACCCCAGCGCCGCCTGGAACCTCTGGGGGTCCATTAAGCGTCTGGGGCGGTACCATTTCATTGGTTCCACACACCCACAGCGGGGGGTGGCAAAATGGAAGACCAGCCGCAGGAGATGATGATCGGTCCATGACAGGGGCATAACAATTGGGGAGCTCCCACCAAGATCATCTAACCACCGTCCAGATAAGAAAACTAAGTCAAGAGTGTGGCCTCCCTCATGAGTTGGTCCCGAAATTACTTGCGTCAGGTCCATGGCCGTCATGGAAGCCATGAACTCCCGAGCCAACTCAGATGATCCTCCCAGCGATGGTAGATTGAAGTCCCCCAAAACTATAAGTTTCGGGAACTCAATCACCAACCCAGAGAGGACATCAAGAAGCTCAGGCAGGGCTGCTGCTATGTGACTAGGCGAAAGGTACACCAGCAGCAAGCCCAACTGCACACCAGGGCCGCATCTCAAAAAGAGAGACTCACACCCGACTATCTGGGGAACGGTGGCCTCCCGCGGACATAAGGTCTCCCTCATAACAACAGCCACACCCCCACCCCTACCCTGAGCCCGAGGCCGGTGTAGCACCCGGAAACCTGGTGGGCAAAGATCAACCAGAGGAATCCCTCCCTCTGGGCCCAACCAAGTCTCCGTGATGCAAGCCAGGTCCGCCTGCTCACCCTCGACCAAATCACGGATGAGAGGAGCTTTATTAGCGACAGACCTGGCATTCAAGTACACCAGCCGGAGCTCAGGAGGCTGCACATCCTCACTCCCAGAGCCCTGGGGTGGAGCCTGAGGGTCAGAGTGCCCCACCGCTTTTAAGCAGTGGAGAGGCCTTCCCTGAGAACGATACGGCCCTCTGCTCCTGCACCTGCTGCCATTCCCTAACATCGTGGGAATAGGTATTCCCACGACCAGCCCTGGAGCCCCGGAGGCAACCGGCCCCCGCTCCTCCCCCCCGCGAACTACCTTGGCGCTGGCCTGAACAGAGGTTGTTGGACTGCCCCCCTTGTCCAAACAACCAAAAAGAGTACCCTCCCCCCTCCCTAGCCCCCTAAAAAAATTTAGAAAGAAAACTAATCAGGGGCCTCCTATTGGGTTTCCGTCGAAGGCCCCTACCCGTGCCCAGCCATCTCTTGGGGTCCCAATAAATGGGCCCTTCCTCGAGATCGTAAACGGCTAGAAAGGCGGGTCGCACCCAGGAAGGGGGAGCACCCCTGAGGGCGAGCAAGTCCATGCAAGAATATTTAAGGAAAGGCATAAGGCGTAGTCTAAGTAGAAGGCAGTCCATAGTTGATGATCAGTCAATAAAGAGGATCTAACAGAGGGTAAATAGGTGTCCCAGACCTCCGCCCAGCTGCTGCCACTCAGCTGGGTAAACCCCCCGAGCAGGCCGACCACCGTCCTCTCACGACGGCTGCCGAGCCAATTCCCGGGGAAGAGGTGGCGGTCTGAAACAACCACTCCGGATATGGCATGCCTCCTAGAGCTCTCACCTCTAGGGGCAGCAGATGTAAGTTCAAGCCACCCTCTCACAGTGGCTAATATCCAGGAACCTCTGAATCCTTTGGGGATGATGTGTAAAAGGCAAGCCATCATAGTTGTCATAGTCTGGTCAGCTAACGGCGAGGTCCCCCGCTGGTCCGCCAATGTTGCCAGGTTCTGCACAGCAGTACTTAAAATCCATAAGTTGACAACCTGTGCCATAAATATTCTTAATAAGCACTATTAGAGTTCTCTGTAATTCTATAAATATAGCCTTCTGGATTCTCCTTTGCACCATCCAATGTTCTGATCCTTTCTTTTAGATTTTTATGGACTTTTATAAATTTTGTTTTCATATCTTCTACAGTGTTTTCCCCAAAATAAGACTCACCAGAAAATAAGCCCTAGATTTTTTGGCGTGCGCCCTACCCCTAAAATAAGCCCTAGTTAAGAGCCTGCCCACTCCATCCCATAGTTTGGTTGCTCTCTGCCACAATGAAGCAGCAGAGCATGCATTGCACCAGTGCCACTACCACCAGGTGAGGCCAGGTAGGTGGGAGGGGTGGAGCTGCCCCCCGTGTCCTGCATCCGCTTACCTCAGGGCTCCCATGGCCAGGCCACTCCCCACTTGGCGACCTCCCCCTACCTTTTCAGTGACCCAGCTGCCTGCCTGCCTCTTCCCTTTTACTCCCCTCCTAAGTCGGACTGCCATGCTATGGAAGATGGGCAGGAGAGGCTCCGCCATTTCGGAGCCAGGGAGAAGTGATGGAAAAAGGCTCCACTGAAGCTGTGCAACAGCTACATCCGCTGCTGGAGGGGGTTTCTTCAGTCCTGGTCACCCCCACTTCACCCTGCAGATCACCTAGCCAGTGGCAGCCTCCACCTCCTCCACCGCCAACTCTCCTGTGGCTTGCGCTGTGACTGAGTGCCACAAGCCTCCCCTGCCACCTGCCTCTGCCTGCCAGACATCCACCGAAGCCTCCTGCTTGCTCCCTCCCACCATCTGCTTGCCCGCTGCTGCAATGGCTTACAGGGCTTTCCAGGGCAGATGCTCAGGAGGCAAGGACAGTGCTAGCAGAATGCATCTTCAGGTGAGGAGGAGACCGGCACAGACAGGCAAGGGTAGTCGAAGGACCAGGTGGCACAAGTCTCTCCTGCCACCTCTCTCCAGCTGCCACACTCTTTCCTTTTGTAAGCAGACAAAGTTTCCATTCTCTGCCAATTCTCTGTCTCGGTGAAAAGTGTTTGGGTGCCTATTGGATGCTTGGAAACCGAGCAAATTGCTCCGTTTCCAAGCACCCCATATGCAAGCAGATGAAGCTTCCAGTCTCCCACTGGGTGAAAAGTGTTTGGGTGCCTATGGGGCACTTGGAAAAGGAGCGAATCGCTCTGTTTCCAAGTGTCCCATAAGCACCCAAACACTTTTCACCCAGATGAAGGAATGCTTGCAATAAACAAGAAAATCAAGATTAGATTCACATGTTAAGAACTAAGACAAATTGTCATGTGTTGTATAAACCCAAGCTTTATGTATAAATCACAATTTATAGCTCAGCAACTAGTATTAACATAATCTAATATGGTTTATTGAATAAACTGTATTCAAGCAATATTTGCTGTGTCAATTTATAACTGTAGTCACATTAAGACTATTGTTTTCCTAATTTAAGTTTTTGCAGATTCATGCTCAAGCCTTAAAGATGAGTTGGAGAATTTAAGTATGTAGAAAATTAATCTGTTAACAAAATACTGTAAATGTGCAGAATGGCAGAATCTTAATAAAAATATATCATTTTTCCAAAGGGCCTAAAGACTCAAAATATGGTACATAAACATCACTAATATTATTTTTTTTCAGATATGGTCATGGGTTTGCATTAATTTTAAAGCTTATATATATTTTTTCTTAATGCCATGAAAGTTGATCAGAATGATCATTTATCCAGATTTTTTTTCCACAGAACTGTTTGTATAGCGTATAATCTTCTGCCTGTCATTCACCATAGCCTTTTCAAAGAACCATGAAAAATAACCCTGTAACTATGATACACTTTATCTGATTTGCAAATGTTTTTCTCTTAGCTTCCCTTGACTGTAAATTATGAAAATAATTTATTGATGTCCAGGAAAAAAGCCAAATATTTTTCTGCTGAAATTCTAATGAAGTACATCACAAACCATTCATTTTAATTTAATTTAAATTCACATTATCCTGGCACATAGAACCCTTCACAGATTTTAACAATTTTTCCCAACAATTTTTCCCAACAAGGTGGAGATGCAGGTTTTTATTGTGATGGAAATAAATCTGGAGACCAAGAATAACCATTTATGGTATTTGAAATCTAAAAATATTATATAGGCTTTTTTGCTTGCTGCAAATATATTCCAAAGTACCAAAGGAAAATAAATAAATTTCCTTATTGTGTCTGAAGTAATGGTTGAAGGATGTTTGCTGGTGCACATACATAAATAACCAGAATTATGTCATTGTTAGATGTTGACCCATGAACTTGCATTGAATACTGAACATAGGCAAGAACTGACAATGAATTAAAAATGAATTGGCAACTATTCTGTAAACTGTATTTAAAGTTTAAAGGAGTAGAAACTTGAGGAATCTGGACTTCTGGTTTTGCATCATAGAGATGTGGCCGAGGGATTGTGGAGCTCCATACCCTCCATACCCTTCATACCCTACAGCTGGTCCCTGTCAGGGGACCCTAAATGGGTCTAAAGTCACCCCGGATGAAATAGGAGAGGGCTCCTGTCAATCATGGAAAGATGGTGATCTTTTCATTTGAACTGGGCGAAGCCCTCCAACCCAACAGGAGAAAGGCTAGCTGCACTCCGGTGACTAGCCCAAGCTACCAGAATCTAAAGTCCAAAAGCACCAACTAAGAACAACTGTGAACACTGTGTTTAGAACTGGGTGAGAATACAGATTTTCTCTTTTCTATTTTGAAATTGATTTCCTGGAAAAGATCCCCAAGAAGGAAAAAATCCTCTGAAAGTGAGAAGGAAGGGGATTATAACCCTATCCTTCCATAGATGGAAGTCATGAATTAATTTTTATGGGGGACATAAATACATTGAAGTGGATTAAAGTAAAGCTATAACCTGAATAAAACTGAAAACTATGGAAATTGTTAAGATTTTTCATTAGAAAGAATATTGAGAAAACTACACGAAAAGAGTTTTTTTCATTTTAAAAGTTGGAAAATAAATAGCTGCCACAACTAGTGGTGGATCAGAGTATAGAACTACAGCTGCCTTGACTCAGAAATTGGCAAGAAGCCCAGAAATAGAGCACACCTTGTTGCTTTGATCCTCAGTGACTCTTAGCTAAATAGAGAACAACTGGGAATAGAGGAAAGAAAATACACTGGGCTATCTATTGCAGAATGAGAAAAATAATTGTTATAAAATCTGTTGACCTTCTCGGAGTATAAACATTTACTGAGCTGTGACATTTAAGTTCAAGAATCGTTTGCAGAGAAAGAAAATTTTTGACTTATTGGCCACTTTTGTAGGGAGGAAATTACTGGATTGCTTTTAAGTGGTTGAACATTTTGGATTGTTCATAAAGATAAGAACTATACAAGACTACAGTGTTTGGAACTTAAGACTGGTTGGTTTTATGAAAATGGAGGTTGAATACATAACCTAAAGTGGTAGAAAACCACACTCAATACTCTTTTCTAAAATCCCCAGTCTGGATATTACTCCTGGAGAGCTGCAGGAGTAATACTTCAGGACAAGACAAATATCTTCCAGGAGGAAATGCATGCTATGTTGCGATTAATTCAAATGACAATTGTTTCAAATCATGATGAGATTAAAAATAATTTTGATGATATAAATGAGCACAACCTTGACCTAAGCTCACAATTAAAAAACTCTCAGAAAATGATGATAAAGAATGAGCAAATACATCAGACAATAGAACAAAAACCAGAGGAAAGATGGAGGCTACAAACGAAGAAAATCACAGTTTAACACAGACAAAGAAAAATCTGCAAGATTTTGCCATAATATTGGAAATGGAAAAGACATTTTATTTTTCAGGACTTCAAAACAAAACTGAGGATAAGAAAGAAGATTTGATAAAATGGACTATAATGCTCTCAGGAGAACCACTAGAGTTTGGGAGACAAAAGATGAAAAGAGAAATTGAGGGAGAAGGAAAGTGGAAGCTTCTTAACGAATATAAATAGGTGAAACTCCCCCTCAAAAGCACCTTATTCAATTTGTCTTTCCCATTTTTACCAACACTTATAAAAATACAGGAAGAATCCTCTGGCAAGCTGAACACACTGATTTGGAAAGCTGCCTGGCAAAAGAAGAAGGCAAGAGCTAGACTCAAGAGAGATTATTTGACTTACCAGATGGAATACTACATGACTAAACACTTGTTTGAATATGGTTAAAAGAATATTTAAATTCTTTTAAATATTACATTTAAATAGTATAATATTTCTTTATGATATGGGAAATGTAAAAATAATGGGATGAATTAAACATCCCATTAAATATTTTGGATATTTAAATACAATCAACTTGGAGAAAATTATAATTGACAAGAAATGTTTTAAATACTGAGGGGAAATTAAGCTTAAATAAGAATAGGACAGAGCCAGACTCAAGAGAGATGATGTGACCTTACAGATGGAGTACTAAATGATTAAATACTTGTTTGAGTATGATTTAAAAAATAGTTAAATTTTGGACATGAATGGGTCTTATAATAAGAGAGATGCAATTTACAAGTAGTATAGTATTTTTCTATGATATGGGAAATGTAAAATACTGAGATGATTTAAATGTATGGAATGTTTTGGATATTTAAATATAATCAATTTTGAGAAAATTATAATTGACAAGAAATGTTTTGATTACTGAGGGAAAATTAAGCTTAAATAAGTGTTATGGATTGTTGTGCAGTGGTCTCCTTGTGCTACCAAGAAGTTGCACAAACAAGGAAGGGTACTGAGAGCAGTAAGAGTCACACAGTAACCACAAGAGTACACTGAGATGTGAAAGCAAAAAGTACTTTACTTTTGAGGTGGTGTAAAAACAAAAATGCACAGTCAAAAAGAAACAGTCCAGGTCATACACAATAGCAACAGTCCAAGGAGTAATCCAAAATACAAGGTCTTCTTACTGGTCCAGAGGTCAATACACAGTTGTACAGGTTTATCACAGTAGTAAACCAACAGTACAGCAAAACAGAGCAAAAACAGTAATAGTAGAGAGCAGTGAATTCAGAGAGAGAGAGAAGCTATGTTCCTAGCTTCCTCTTATGGCCATGAGAACACTTACACACCCATTGGCCAATTAACATCTTAAAGACATAACATCATGGTTAATATATTTTCAACCCAACATTGTAGGCTATCACCATATGCCTAACAATAAGAATTCTGAAAACAGGACCTATACCAATTTACATAAGATGATTTTTTTGCAAATGCAGTTGTAAAACAAGCTGATTATAAAAGATGCTACATATTGATGTTATTGTTATTCATATAAATATTAGAAAAATCTTTATATTCAAATTTATATGTATTGAAAATACTAAGAACTATATTTGCTCAATGTTGGTAAAAGGAGAATATTTTTGGAAGAAGAGAGGACCAAGGAAAGGTATTAGTATGTTGATTATGAAATCTGCAAAGTTCTTGGCTGAAACCATTTCTGCTTCGTTTTCGGTTGCCACAGTAATGGGAGGGGGGATGAGTGATTCTAAAGTTAGACTAAACAATAAATTGTTCTGTGGGAACCAAGGTCATTGCTGCTTGGGTTTTGGTGGGCTGAGCTTTCCATTAGAAAGCCTGGCAAAGTAGTTTATTGGGGAATGTGATTTATGACACAATAATGGGGTGGGAAGTTCAACTTTGTAACATTGTAACCTTTGGGAGGGAACTCCAGTCTTATTTTTGATTGTGATGATACTTTGTAGCCAATAAATATGTTCTTTAAGGAAATCTCTTGCCTTGGAGTTCTGTTTTTACTGGTCTCATCTATCAGAACCATGACATTAACTATTATTGATTGTTGTTATAATAGTTATAAATATAACTATTATTGATTGTTGTTAAATATGTTGTTTACCAAGTAATAAGGATTTTTATTGTAAAAAAATAAAAAAAATATTTTAAAAAAAGAAACTTGAAT
Source organism: Vipera ursinii (assembly GCF_947247035.1). Classification (NCBI taxonomy): domain Eukaryota; kingdom Metazoa; phylum Chordata; class Lepidosauria; order Squamata; family Viperidae; genus Vipera; species Vipera ursinii. The sequence continues at coordinate 71,235,980 of NC_139514.1, forward strand.
CTGAGAAGTACACAGAACTTTTAAAATTCAAATAAACCTAGTGGTAGCATACAAACAAAATTTATATAAAATGTTTTATAGATGGCATGTAACACTGGTAAGGTTAGCCAAAATGTTTAAAAATATATCAAGCAATTGTTGAAAATGTAAACAAAAAACAGGCACTTATTACCATCTTTGGTGGACATGCTCTAAAGCTAAAAGATTTTGGTTAAGAATACATACGTGGTTAGAAAAAATGATTAAAAAAGATATAGATTTTAAGCCAGAATTATTTTTGTTAGGCATAATTGTAGAAAATTATGAGAAAGAGTGTATATATTTAATTTTACATATATTAACTGCAGCAAGAATTGTATTTGCCCAACACTGAAAAAATGAAGATTTACTAACGGAGGGAGAGTTAATTAAAAAATTCTTAGTGTGCAGAAATGGATAGATTGACTTTGAAAATCAAACAGAAGTTTCAGTTTATTTTAGAACATGGGATACCTTTTATCATTGGCTAGAAAAATGAGGCAGAGAGAAAAGAACTTAATATGAATTAGTAAGTTAAATGTTGGAATCCAGACAATATGTTGCTGATAAAATATTAAGTATGTAATATACTTAATATATATAATAATTATTTTAATATATATATAATTATTTTAAAAATGTGAGTCCTGGGTATATTCATAATAGAAAACTACTAAAAACATTGATCTCTGAGACTAAAATCTTTATTAAAAACTTTCATGAAAGTATAAGCCAGGATCTGGGGACGCTTGTCCTTATAGTCTTTGGGAAGCTTTAGCTTTTTTAGTAGTTTTTAGTAGTTTTCTGTTATATATTTCATATATATATACATACATACATACATACATACATACATACATATATACACATATACATATATACATATACATATATATACACATCTACATATATATACACACACACATATATATATATATGTGTGTGTGTGTGTGTGTGTGTGTGTGTGTGTGTGTGTGTGTGTGTCATATCTTAACTCTTAGATTACCTTGCTAGGCCCCAAACATGGGGCAAATCTTTATTTCCTGTTTTCAGCCTTATCTCAAAGGCCATCGAACAGGCTGTAGTCACACCGGACAGTTCATATATTTGTGTAAATTTTAAATTGCTAACAAAGAATTAAGGGAGACTGATATGCATTTCAAACTTATACAGACAGCTCATATTTGTGTAAATTTAATTTAATTTAAATTTAATTCTTTGTTAGCAATCTAACATTTACACACACACACACACACACACACACACACACACACACACACATATATATATATATATATGGACCTTTGGTCATTCGGGTTTTTTCCCGCGTAGAAATGAAGGTGTAGGCACAACGTTTCGACGGAATCCCATCCGTCATCATCAGGCTGGTGGCTTCAGCTTCCTTCTTCTGGGAGAAGCATGTGGTAGTGGCTCTTTGTTCCTCTTTTTTAAACTGCCAGAGGGGGTGTGTTCTGTGGGTGGAGGTGTGCTCTGATTGGGTGGGGGATTAAGTGTGTTCTGATTGGGTGGGAGTGTGCTTTGAATGGTGGGTGTGTTCTGATTGGGTGGGGGTGTGTTTTGAGTGGATGGGCTGGTCTCAGCTGCCAGCCTTAGACCTGAGCTGGTGAGTTGTGCTGCTTTTGTTCGGCTTCGTGTTTGTGGTGGTGCCATGTTTTTATAGTGGGTGTCAGTTTACTTATTGTGTGGTTTGGAGGGGTTTAAAGTGGCTGATGTTGCAGCTGTAGTTAGGTTTCTGTTTTGTGGTTGTGCGTCATTATATATATATATGTTAAGTATTTGTCAAGGCTTTTTGAATGCACCTTGCTAATTAACTCTTTCATTCCTGTTTTGGCCTGACTCAAGGCTTATCCACAGGATATAGTCAACTTATGACAGCTCATTATTTGTGTAAATTATTCAAATTGCTAATAAAGAATTTTGGGAGGCTGATATGATCATTTTGAACTCTTTATGTTCTCATCAGTCAGTCATACCCTTTATCTGAGATTCAAACCTGGGCTGATTATATATTAGGCAGTTTTTTTTAACTTCCTGAGCCACAGGTTCTTTCTCTCTTTTATTAGCTAGGAGGCAAGGCAAATGTGTGTTAAGTATTTGTCAAGGCTTTTTATATACATACATACATACACACATACAGTGGGACAAAAAAGTATTTAGTCAGCCAGCAATTGTGCAAGTTCTTCCACTTAAAAATATGACAGAGGCCTGTAATTTTCATCATAGGTATACCTCAACTATGAGAGACAAAAAGGGGTGAAAAAATCCAGGAAATCACATTGTAGGATTTCTAATGAATTAATTTGTACATTCCTCGGTAAAATAAGTATTTGGTCACCTACAAACAAGCAAGATCTCTGGCTCTCACAGACCTGTAACTTCTTTAAGAGTGTCCTCCACTTGTTACCTCTGTGAATGGCACCTGGTTGAACTTGTTATCATTATAAAAGACACCAGTCCACAACCTCAAACAGTCACACTCCAAACTCCACTATGGCCAAGACCAAAGAGCTGTCGAAGGACACCAGAAACAAAACTGTAGACCTGCACCATGCTGGGAAGACTGAATTTGCAATAGGCAAGCAGCTTGGTATGAAGAAATCAATTGTGGGAGCAATTATTAGAAAATGGAAGACATACAAGACCACTGATAATCTCCCTCATTCTGGGGCTCCACGCAAGATCTCACCCCGTGGGGTCAAAATGATCACAAGAACGGTGAGCAAAAATCCCAGAACCACACGGGGGGACCTAGTGAATGACCTGCAGAGAGGTGGGACCAAAGTAACAAAGGCTACCATCAGTAACACACTATGCCGCCAGGGACTCAAATCCTGCAGTGCCAGACGTGTCCCCCTGCTTAAGCCAGTACACGTCCGGGCCCGTCTGAAGTTTGCTAGAGAGCATTTGGATGATCCAGAACAGGATTGGGAGAATGTCATATGGTCAGATGAAACCAAAGTAGAACTTTTTGGTAAAACTCAACTCGTCATGTTTGGAGGAGAAAGAATGCTGAGTTGCATCCAAAGAACACCATACCTACTGTGAAGCATGGGGGTGGAAACATCATGCTTTGGGGCTGTTTTTCTGCAAAGGGACCAGGATGTCTGATCCGTTTAAAGGAAAGAATGAATGGGGCCATGTATCATGAGATTTTGAGTGAAAACCTCCTTCCATAAGCAAGGGCATTGAAGATGAAACGTGGCTGGGTCTTTCAGCATGACAATGATCCCGGGCAATGAAGGAGTGGCTTCGTAAGAAGCATTTCAAGGTCCTGGAGTGGCCTAGCCAGTCTCCAGATCTCAACCCCATAGAAAACCTTTGGAGGGAGTTGAAAGTCCGTGTTGCCCAGCGACAGCCCCAAAACATCACTGCTCTAGAGGAGATCTGCATGGAGGAATGGGCCAAAATACCAGCAACAGTGTGTGTAAAACTTGTGAAAACTTACAGAAAATGTTTGACCTCTGTCATTGCCAACAAAGGGTATATAACAAAGTATGGAGATGAACTTTTGTAATTGACCAAATATTTATTTTCCACCATAATTTGCAAATAAATTTGTTAGAAATCCTACAAAATCCTAATAAGTTTGAAATGCATATCAGTCTCCCTTAATTCTTTGTTAGCAATTTAAAATTTACACAAATATGAGCTGTCACCAGTGTGACTACTGCCTGTCGATGGCCTTCAGGATAGGCTGACACAGGAGATAGATTTGCCTAGCAAGGTAATCTAATAGTTAACAAGCATTTGTCATATATATATTATATATATATATATATATATATATATATATATATATATATATATATGTATGTATGTATGTATGTATGTATGTATGTATATGTATATGTATATGTATATGTATATGTATATGTATATGTATATGTATATGTATATGTATATGTATATGTATACATACTGCTCAAAAAAATAAAGGGAACACAAGATAAGACATCCTACTATTAAATACAGTACATTGTGTTTAAGTGTTCCCTTTATTTTTTTGAGCAGTATATATATTCTTTTGTGTGTGTGTGTGTGTGTTAAAGATATACAAAATCCTCAAACTCTGGGATAAATAAAAACAGCTGTTTATTGTTAAAAACAATAAAACAATAAAAAACAACTGTTTGTAAAAAACAACTATCTATTGCCTTAGCTTTTGCCGGTCCTCTACCGGCGTCATCAGAGTAAATGCTGGAAGTTGGAGAGACTGCTTATAAGCCTAACCAACTCTGCATTCTACTCGTCGAGCGCGTAATAGGACTGTCTGCTCTAGCTAACCATAATTGCTCTGACGGCCCCACATCTCCTTGTTGCTCCTAAGGCAATAGTTGTTTTTTATGAACGTTTGTTTTTTATAACCACTGTTTTTGTGACCTCTATAAACAGCCGTTTTTATTTATCCCAGAGTTCGAGGATTTTGTATATCTTTAATGCAAATATGCCTGGGATTAGCATTTTTAAAATTATTAGGGATATATGTGTGTAGTATTTTGAACACCTTGTTGGCCCAAATACGGGCCGAATCTTTTTGCCTGTATCAGCCCAAACTCGGGCCGTCCAAAGACGGCAGTCGCAACTGCGACAATCATTATTTGCGTAAATTTTTTGGATTGCTAAAAAAGAATTAAAGGGAGACTGATATAGCTATTTCAAACTTATTTGTTCTCATCAATCAGCCACACCCTTCTGAGATTCAAACCTGGGCTGATTGCACATTAGGCAGTTGTTTTAATCTCTAGGCCACAGGGTCTTTCTCACTTTGTCAGCTGCATCGGGGAGGGAAGAGACAGGGGAGATATGTCTTGAGTATTTTGAACACCTTGTCGGCTCAAATATGGGCCAAATCTTTTTACCTATATCAGCCCAAACTTGGGCCATCCACAGACGGAAGTCACAACTGTGACAATCATTATTTGCATAAATTTTTAGATTGCTAACAAAGAATTAAAGGGAGATTTAACCACAGAGGTTAAATCCAAAAAAATCAACCAGGCTCAAGGTTGACTCAGCCTTCCATCCTTCCGAAGTAGGTAAAATGAGGACCCAGACTGTTGGGAGCAATAAGCTGACTGTGTAATAATGCCGCTTGGGGGGGGGGGAAAGCCCTAATAAGCAGACATATACATAGAATGAAGGCTATTGGTAAGTACATTGGTTTGTGCTTAAATTGTAAGCCACCCTGAGTCTTCAGAGAAGGGCGGGATATAAATGGGATTAAAATAAAAAAATAAAAAATTTTCATACACTGTTCGAATTTTGTTTTAATGCCATGGTGTTACACAATCAAATGTAGTCAGTCTTTTCTTTGAATCCCAAAGCATCTGTCCGTTAAATACAGTATAACAAAGTTTTGGATGATGGAATTATTTTTTATCTAATGCTAACTAATGATAACAGCTCTTAAATCTGTTATTTTGTTTTATTTTTGCACAAAAATTGTATAATTTGCATTTGCATTCATTTACAAATAGAATATGTTGTTAAAATGTATTAGTGTTGAAATAATTAGTGTACACATATACCTAAAACCAGTTTATTGCATTTGGCAATTGTACAAAAAAAAATCTCATTGTCAACCAATATAATTCATTTAATTTGAAATCAAGTGAAAAATTGTTTTAAATTATTTTATTAAAACAAATTAATGTCAATGCTTTTATAAGAAGTTGCCTCAAACAAAATGAGTTTGACATGCCTGCTCTAGATAGTTGAATGCTCCAAAATAAATTCTAGACCAGGCCTGTACATGCAGCCTGCCAAGCACCCTTGGACAGAGCACAGACTTTTTTTTTAAAAAAAAAAAGTAATAAAACCACCACCACTGCCCTAAAAGTCATGTTGCCTAGTGTCTCCATGGCTTACCATGACCACGAGCTCCAACACTGTAGATGCTCCTCTAGTCACCAAATCATTGATTAGCCCACCAGCATTCCCTTGCAGACCACAAAGATTTTTAATTTATCAGTGTGGGCCTTTCTCTTCTACAAGTTGCACAGACCTCTTCTAGATTTTCCTCTTGCCTTTCTGAGTTAACTCCTTGGTCTGTCACTGAGCAAGAATTGACTTTATAGGGAAGCATATTATCATTTCATGTATATTTAACATATGTTCTACCTTTATTTACCGATTATATACAGTAATATTTGTATGCAATCCACATGGCGAGGTTTGGGGCAACTTACAATAGAAAAAATATATATTTAAAATCATAAGATTAAAACATAAAAGCAGGGCTTTTTTCTCATAGAATGCTCAGAATGGTGTTCTAGCACCATTTTTTGCACACATAAAAAAAGCTTTTGCACAAGCTATGCTACTCCCTCTGTTGGCTTTGGTGGTCATAGATGGACAAAGTCCGGGAGTGCAACATGGGTCTCCAGATGGGGAAAGTCAACCTGAACAAGGCAGCAACTGCACTGACTCTGCTTCTTCTTTGGACTTTGGTTTGGGCCAACCTGGAATGGCCAGCCAAAGAGACTCGAGTCAATCCGACTCTCGTGAACTTGTGAGCCCTGGTCTACCCAGCCCGGCAGGCAAGCTGGTAGACTGGGGGTTGCCGGGGTCCCCCAGATGGTCTGCAAGGTCGCACAGACCACCACCATATTTACAAGACTTTATTCTTAAATAATAATGTGTGTACATTCTAGGGGAAAGGGGTGTAAAGTATTGGGATTTTACTTGAACTGTTTCATGTGTCTGTTTGAATGCTGCTTAAGGTTGCTCAATTGGTGTGTCTGTGTAAAGGTCACTGACTTGCCAGACTTGCTGTCTCCAAGAAGATCATTGGATGATTTTGGGTGGGAATGGGTTCCTTTAAACCTAGTGGCTCCCACCTAGTGGCCAACCATATAAGTAGCTGCGCAGAAGCCTCTGGTTCAGTTCTGTTCCTGTTTGCCTCAATAAAGCAATGTTCCTGTTTGCAACCTCTCGTCTCGCTTACTGCCTCCAAAGAACTCACTACATAACAACTTGGAAATAGATAATGTGCAGACTCATTCATTTTTCTCTCACATTCTCTTAGGATACAAAAGTGACCTCATCACTCAAGGAAAATGACCTCTATCAATATGTTTGAAATAGTAAGGACACATTTCAAACAAAGTGGAAGTTTTAACCTATGCCTTTAAAACAAACAAGATTTTAAGGTATGAGTGACAGAGAGGAATTATTAGAGTCACTGCTTTTCTAATGAATGTATTCAATACTCTTTTTAAGTGCAGTGCAGTGAATATGAAAGAATCTTTTTATTTTATTTTTTATTGAAAAGTTTTACAATACATTTTATTTTTAACAAAACAAAACCCCTCCCAACCCCCTCCCCTCTCCCCAACCCTCCCCAACACCTCCCTCCCTTCCCCCTCCCCCCTGCCCGACTTCCCAGAGCTAAATACAGGGTATAAAAATACAAACAATCATAATCTACCTTATGCAAACAACAATAAACTATTAAATCTATCGCACTTTAACTCTTATAAAATAACTACAAGCAATATAAATATCACATCAATACTTATTCAAATGCTAGGTGAAACTTTTTAATCCCATATTTATTCTGGATATAATCAATCCATTTTTTCCACTCCACAGTATATCTCTGTTGCGAATGGTCTTTCAAGTACGCTAGATCTTTGCCACTTCCGCCAGGTTGGAAACTTTTAAAGTCCATTCTTCTATAGTCGGCAGTTCTTCCTTCTTCCAATATTGCCCTACTAAAAGTCTTGCTGCCGTAATTAAATTCAACATCAACTTAGTGTCCACAACAGTAGTATCAGTAATAATGCCCAGTAAAAACAATTGCAGACAAAACTTTATCCTTTTCTTAAATATCTTTTGCATGTTCCACCAGATTTTAATCCAAAAAGCTTTAACCTTTTTACAGGTCCACCATATATGAAAATACATTGCATCTTCACCACCACACCTCCAACATTTAGGCTGGCAGTTCAGATACATACTTGCTATTTTTTTAGGATCTAAGTGCCACCTATAAAACATTTTATAAAAGTTCTCCCTTAAGTTTTGAGCTTGCGTAAATTTTATTCAAAAGTGATATTGGTCTGTAATTTTTTGCTTGGGTGACATCCTGATCTTCCTTCGGAATCAAAGAAATAAAAGCAGTTTTCCAGGACGGGGGCACCCCTCCTCCCATTTGAATTGTCTGAAACAATTCCCTTAATGGCTTTACCATCTCTAGCCGTAAATTTTTATAATACACAGCAGTCAATCCATCCGTACCTGGCGCCTTACCCACTTTCAATTGTTTAATTGCTAAAAAAATTTCTTCCTCAGTTATCAGTTGATTCATCTCTTCCTTTTGTTCTTGTGTAAGAACAGGAATATTAGCATTCATCAAATATACATCAATATCTGCCTCACTAATCTTATCTCTAGCATATAACTTAGAATAAAAATCAACAAAAGTCTTCTTAATAAGACTCTACTGGTACACTACCTTACCCTTATGTTCTATTCTATCTATATTAGAAGCCCTTTGTTTCTTCCTTAACAAATAAGTTAACCATCTACCTGGTTTATTGGCATTGCAAAAAGTATTATGTCTAGCATACCGTAAATTAGTTGCCACTTGATCAGCCATCAACTTGTCGATCTGTCCCCTTAATAAATTAATTACCTCTTTAATCTTCACATCTGATGGATTCAAAATGAAAGAATCTTTTTAGAATTACATGTTAGAGAATCCCATTTTCTCAGATTTCTCCCAGGAATAAACTTTGAGATTTTTTTTATAAAGTACTTAAAGAAGTTGAAGACATTTTGGTTCAATAAAAAGAAATGTATTATTGTTCTTTTTAATACTTGTACACTAGGACTAATATTTATGTGGAGTTTTTTCTATCTGGAGAGCCTTCCTGGTCTTCATCTGGAGTGAGTTTATCTATTGGTTACATTTGTGCACATTATTGGCTGTGAAGTTTTGCTAAATAAATAATATGAACAGCCAGTGTCCTAATGTAAGCAGACCATTCTTTACACAATTTATATGACTGATAAATAAACCACTAAGAACTCTGTGATTTTGTAACTATTTCAACCAAAAAAATATTTATTTATTTATTTTATTTATTTTATTTGTTATTTTTTATTCTCTACATACATATGTTAGTTTTTCAAACACGCTAATACATATACAAATTCTACTCTCTGGTTCTCTCTTCCAACCATTTATAAAATAGATTCCAGCTTTTATAGTATTCTGTTTCTTCTTTGTCTTTTAGTCTCATAGTTAATCTGTCCATCTCTGCACATTCCAGTATCTTCTTTATTACCTCTTCTTCTGACGGTATTTGTTCATTTTTCCAGCATTGCGCAAAACTTATTCTTGCTGCGGCTACAATATGTAAAACCAAGTATAAATTTTGTTTGTTAATCTTTTCTGGTATTATACCTAATTAAAAAAAATCGGGATTAAATGCTATATGTTCTCCTAATATTTTTTCTAGCCAAGCATGTATTTTTTTCCAATAAGCCTTTACTTTATCACATGTCCACCAAATATGGTAATATGTACCTAAGTTATGTTTACATTTCCAACATTTGCCTGATACATTTTTAAACATTTTTGCTAATCTAGCTGGAGGTAAATGCCATCTATAAAACATTTTATACAAATTTTCTTTGTATGCAGTTGACATTGTCAATTTATAATTTCTCTCCCACAATTTTTGCCATTCTTCTAGTTCTATGTTATAACCAAAGTTTTCCGCCCACCTTATCATTCTCCCTTTAATTTGTTCACTTTCCATCTCTAAAGTTAACAAAGAATTATATAATTTGTTCATTAATTTCTCATCAGAAGTTAATAATATCTTATCAAACACATTTTGTTCTTTATAAAATCCATACATTTTCATATCTTTTTCATATCTGTTTTGTATTTGTAAGCGTACCCACCATGACATGTTGATAACCTGATGTTCCAGTTCTTGTTTCGATTTTAATGTCTCATCGATATTTAAAATGTCTCTATACGTCCAAGTTTTTTCAAAATCTAACAAGTTTACATGTGAAAAAGCTTCAATTGTTGATAACCACCCTGGAATTTTTACATATATTTTCATTTTAATTTTTCCCCATACTGTTATCAAAGCATTTCTAATACAATGGTTTTGAAAATATTCTTTAACATAAGTTCCTGAAGAAATTTTAATGAAGTCTGTGTTTCATTTTGAGCTGTGGTCTTTTCCCTTTGCAATATAGCTTCAATAGATCCCTGTGTTGTAGGACTAGATTGTCCTACTGAGGGTGCAGAAGAAGTTTTTTTTCATAAGTCTAGTAATATTCGATGAAGTCATTTTGAAGTTTACAGTCTATAGCCAAAACAACGTCTGTTTAAATTTAGTCAAATTCAATAGAAGTAACTTTGAGTTTCAGTCTCATAACAAAGCAGCCTTATCAGCTGCAGCTGTTTTCTTCAAGGTTAAATTTCAATCAACAGAGAATGTTGCAAAAATTTTGTTCTTTTTTCACCACTAGATGTCCCCCTTGGCTTATTTATCAATGTCCAGTATTTTTAACAAAGACCCTCTCCTCCCCCCCCCCCGTGTAATTACTCACCTCTTGTCAATCTTCTGGGGGTCTTTACTTTCCAGCTCTTTCCACTCAGGGGTTCAACATTTATAGTCCTCTAAGAGAAGAAAAGGAAACATCTTGCTTCAGCATGCAGTTGAAATTCCTCTGGTTTATAATCCTTTGCTTCCCGCTGAAGATGCCTAAGGCCAGAGATTTAAAACAGCCTTTCTCTTCATTTTCCAGAGGGTCCTACAGTTCGCTCTGATCAGGTGCCCCCTGATCTGAGCTCATGAAGTATCTCTCCTCCTTCATTGCCCCTCCAGGGCAACTTTCTGACCCTTTAAGGGTCGCTAGACAAAGAAAAACCAAGCTGGAAAGCTGAGCACTGACTTTCCCAACTTGTCCCAATGGCTACCAAACAGGAAGTCCTCAACCAAAATAATATTTAATTATGGTTTAAAGACAGCTTTTTTCACAGCGGAAAACACACTTACAATCTTTCATGGAACTAATCCAGCTTTTGCAAATTTGAACTATTTGTAATATTTGTAATTGATATGCCATATGCTTTGATTGTTACATCTTAGTTTCAGGGGGTAGCCAATAAATTCTAGGAAAGGATGCATCTGTTTTAAGGAGTTGGAAACAGTTCTGTTCTTATGTGCCTCAAAGTACCTTTTTCTAATAGATACTGAAATGTTGATGAACCTATTTTATTTACAATTTCCTTTTTTAAACATGTTTTTTTTCACTGATGCTTTGCCAATGAAATAAGTTTCATGTTGCAAAAAAAGCATGGTATAAGGCAGTATTTCTCAGCCTTGGCAAATTTAAGATGGATGGGCTTCAACTCCCAGAATTCCCTAGCTAGCCAATTCCCAGAATTCCCCAAACAGTACAATGGTGAGAAACACTGACCTAGGAGAACCACACTGTTTGTGTCTAATCTAAAAGGCTGAGAACTCTGTTTATGGATCATGATTAGTCAGTATTTAGACATGGGTAACACTGAATTCAATATTTCTAATGAAATTGGATTAAATATTTTAGATGATTGAAAATATCTCCCCTAGCAATATGGTGAGAAAGCTCCAAACAATTTTTTCATGTTTTCCAATTAATATATACAATGGGCAACCACATAGTTATACTATTTCTTTTGATTCAACATTTATTGTATGTTTTACTTGCCATTTAAAAAACAACTTTCCAAGCTCTTGATAAAAAGAAAACTTGCTATTTAAAAGCTCTTGTTTACTGCCAAGATGATCACAATCATTAATTGTAACTAATCATTTCTGGGTCAAGATATTCTTGAGAAAATTATGTAGCATACATTTGGAAATAGTTTCAACCACCTAACTGAATTTCTATTGCAGTTAAGGTATTTTTTTCCATACCTGCATATATAAGTATTTCATGAAACCTAATAAGGAAAGAAATGTACTTGTTTGGAGGTTAATGACAGTATTTTGGGGTTTCAGCCAGGGTCTGTGTGCTGTTTAATTCATTATTCTATTACATCTGAAAGAATTGTACAGAATTCATATGAATTAACAAATACTTTTGCTTCTCTTTAAAGAACATATTTTAGCAATCCTACATCATGCTATAGGATAATGTCCATTTCAGATTTTCTAAAAATATTGCACTGAAAGTAATTAGTACTTTATAAGTAGAGAAGTCAGAGAACTTACAAGATGATCTATTCTGTAAGATTTACCCTAAATTTAACATTAACAGAAATACATATATTAAATACTATGAGCATTTGTATTACTAGAGAAGTTAGACATTTTTTCAGCTTAGAAATATAGATTCCACTTAATTAGAAGACAGAAAGATGACATAAACTACAAAATGTACACCCTAAAGTCATTTTAGAAATGTTATATATTATGTACAGATAGTCCTTGACTTACAACCATTCATTTAGTTGCCGTTCAAAGTTTCAATGGCATTGAAAAAAGTGATTCATGACCATTTTTTACACTTACAACCATTTCAACATCCTCATGGTCATGTGATCAAAATTCAGGTGCTTGTCAACTGGTGTGTATTTGTGACACCTGCACTGTCCTGGGGGCATGTGATCACCATTTATAACCTTCCCAGACAGCTTCCCACAAGCAAAGTCAAGGTGGGGGGGGAGAAGAAAAGCTAGATTTGCTTAATGACTGCACGACACACTTTCACAACTGCAGTGATTTGCCTAACAACTGTGATACAAAATTTCATAAAAGGGGAAAATACTCACTTAAAATCTGCCTTGCATAACAATAGAAATGTTAGGTTCAATTGTGGTCATAAGTCTAGGACTACCTGTGTAATGTATTGGGATTTTACTTGAACTGTTTTCATGTGTCTTTTGAATGATGCTTAAGGTTGCTCAATTGAGGTGTCTGTGTAATGGTCGCTGACTAGCCAGACATGCAATCTCCAAGAAGATCATTGGATGATTTGGGGTGGGAATGGGTTCCTTTAAACCTATTGGCCACCGCCTAGTGGCCAACCATATAAGTAGCTGCGCAGAAGCCTCTGATTCAGTTCTGTTCCTGTTTGCCTCAATAAAGAAATGTTCCTGTTTGAAACTTCTCGTCTTGTTTCCTGCCTCCAAAGAACTCACTACACAACAACCTGCAGTGCTTTTTTTGTAAAAGAAAAAGGTGCCAGAACTCACACATGTCATACAACCTGCCTTGCCTACCCTATACGGTTCCATCCAAACAAGGTGCCGGAACTCCGTTCTGAGCGTTCTATGACAAAAAAGCCCTGACAACCTCTATATGTTTTTGTATTTCTCCTAAAGGAGAAGGAGATAGAAAAGCTTCTTTCTCTCATTATATTAATCTCATAGCATGGCTCTGGGGTTAGATTTGTGATCACAGTGGATCACAATAATATATGGCAGTACTCTACACAAGAATATTTTTAAAGGACAATCTTAAAGCTTAAGTTGATCTAAGTTTTCATATCTTCCATTTGTGGTGGCCAGTATATTTTAGGAACTTTCTCTTTGTTTTCTTTTAAAACATATGATTTGAAATAAATCAATATCTTAAAAGGAAATAGACTATGACCTAGTCAACATCATGGTTTGGATTCAAATTAGAGATTTACTTTTATATTTTCTCTTCTCTTCTGACAGATTTGTTTCAGAAAATGCCTTCAGTTTAGTGATATTACTAGGGGTCACAAAATTCAAGATGGCACTGAAACTTTTACAGGTGTGTTAAATTGGTGGGGTTTATTTGAATAACTGCAGCCACAATCCTGACTTCTTTGACCTAGTCCCACATATCCCAGTTTCAGTTTCCAATAGAAATTGCTGTTGCATAACATGGTGCAAACCCTTTATGCAAGGGACCAAATGCACAAATGTCCTTCAAATTCATTTGCTAAAAGCAACCAAGGTCATATTGGATAGTCTACTTAAACTGGGCAATGGGTTATCTCATTTTTCTGTCTTTAATGACAAGCAATGGCTTGGCATGAGACAATAAAAAGGTAAGAAGCAGATGTGCTACTTATTCCTGCGCCTACTTTGAATTTCCAATACAGCATGCAAAGAAGTGATAGAGGGAGTTGAACCCTGGGCGAGAGAGACCATACCATATTGGAATTCAATATCATGCAAACACAAGCAATAGAATATGATCTAGCCAGTGTCTTAAACTTTAAAAGAGCTGATGTTAACAAACTCAGAGAGACCCTAAGAAAAATTCCATGGATAAAAATCCTAATGGGGGAAACAATTCAAGAAGTTCTTGAAACTCTGTAAAATATTATTATAAAAGTCCACTGAAAATATCACTGAAAAAGAAATACAAGAGATCCAAGAAGAAACCAGCATGGTTGCGCAGAGATCTCTTTGATAAACTGAAAGACAAAAACTAAGGCAGAATATCAACAGATGGCTGGAATCTGCAGAGATAAAGTCAGGAAAACAAAGTGTCAGAATGAACAAAGACTTGCAACAAAAGTCAAAGATAATAATAAAAAATCAACATATAAATAACAAGAAAAAAGTCAAGGAAACAGTTGGTCCATTAAAGAGAGAAGATGGCAAGGAAGTAAGAGGCAGAAGAGAGAAAGCAAAGCTGCTTAACTCATTCTTTGCATCAGTCTTCACACAAAAAGAAACTATAGCCCAACTTACCAAAAACATAACTATAAAAGACAGACTAGAAATAAAAATTAAAATAAGCAAGAAAATGGTAAGAGAACACCTGTCTGGTCTTGATTAATATAAATCACCAGGAACTGATGGATTACATCCCAGAGTTCTGAAGGAGCTGGCAGATATTATCTCAGAACCATTGTACCATATCTTTAAAAAAATCCTGGAGCATCAGGGAACTACCAGAGGATTGGGAAAAAGCTGATGTAGTTCCCATCTTCAAAAAAGGAGAAAAAAACAGACCCAAGAAACTACAGATCAATCAGCCTAACATCATTACCTAGGGAGATACTGGGGAAAAAAACAAAAAACAGATCTGTGAACATCTAGAATCAAATAAAGTTATAAAAATAGATCATGCCGAACCAATCTTATTTCATTCCTTGACAGAGTGACTAAATTAGTAGATCAGCAAAATGCTGTGGACATAGTATATTTTGACTTCAGCAAGGCACTCAACAAAATAGACCACAACCTACTTCTTGGCAAACTAGAAAAATGTGGGATAGACAACATCACCATCAGATGGGACTTCCGGTGGCTCCGCGGCGCCGGAGTCAGCCTTCCCGGGCTGCCCGCGGCTCAGCTGTGTGATTTTTCGCCCGAAACAGCGTCGATCAGCTGTTCGGGCGAAATTGAAGCCCCCTCCTCGGGAGAAGAGGAGGGGGTGAGCCCCCAGGTAGGGGTCGAGTTCTCTGGGGCCGCCTGAGCTTGGAGCTTGGGCGGCTGAAGGATTGAACTCCCCCGTAGCCTGGGCTGCTCCCAGCTGGCTAGCGTCTCTGCTCCGGACTTTATGGAGCAGAGCCAGGCGTCTGCGACCATCCCTGCTTGAAGGAGAGACTATGAAAGGAAAAGAGCAGGCAGAGCAGTACAAGAGGGAAAGATGAAGAGATGAAGAGGATTATTTTATTTTACTCTCGAGCTTGATGGACTTTGCTTAAAACTTAAAGTGAAAGTGCGTCACAATTGTAAGTAAAAGATGGCGGCTAAACCTCCCCCTAGAACTTTTCGGAGTGCTGGAAATTCTCCGGTGCAACAACAATCATTATTGCAGGCGTTGCATTCTCCCGATGTATTGACATCGAAGGATCTTGAAAAACATACCCAGTTAATTTTGGAGTCAATGGGTGTTAAATTTGTACAGATGGAGGAGAAATTGGAGAAATTGGAGCAGAGAATGGAAGAAAGGATGGAACAGAAACTCAGAGAGATGAAGGTAGACATTTTGTCCTCAGTGCATAAAGTAGCTAAATGTGTGGAGGTGCTGGATGACAAAGTGGAAGATTTGACTCAAAAGAATGCTATATTAGAAGCAAAAGTATTGGAAATTGAAGATTTAAAAGACAAAATGGATAGCGAACTGAGTCTGGCTCAATTTTACCAGATGCAGTTTGCTGTTAGAATTAGAGGCCTAAAAGAGAATATTAAGGAAGATTTAAAGCAGCTGGTTTCTGAGGCTTTTGAGGTGGTATTGAACCATCCAGCATCTGAAATAAAACAAGGCATGGACAAAGTGTTTCGTGTGAACTCGTGGATTGCTAAACAGAGAAAGTTGCCTAGAGATGTGGTGGTTTATTTTGTAAAAAGGGAAATTAGAGATGAAGTTATACAGCTGCCTATGATACTAAAGTTGTGATTGCTGGTCAAGAAGTTTTGGTTCTAAAAGAAATTCCTCCAAAGATTTTAAAGAGAAGGAAGGACTTTATATTTCTTGTGCAAGAGCTCAAGCAAAGAGATATAAGGTTCAGATGGGAGATCCCAGCTGGGTTGAGCTTCATGTATGATGGCAAAAGGTACTGTTTGGGTACTGTGAAGCAAGCGCATGATTTTTACAACAATGTCTTAAAAGCAACCCCATCAACACTTTTGGAAGCTGCAGAGGGATCTGGAGAAGGAGAACATCAAGAGGATGAAGATGGACAGATAGACGAGAATGGTACAGGAGGAGATCAAGCTGCAACTCTTTTGGATGATCCTAGAGAACAGAGGGTGACGCGTGCTGCCTTAAAAGCTCAAAAAAGATAAAAAAATAAGACCAGTAGAAATCTATGGAACTTCCACAATATACTTACAGTCAAGTGGTAGTTGTGTTTTTAAGAGTTTTGGGATGATATGTATGGTAACAGAATCTTCAATTTGGAATTAATGGACAATATACTACAGAGGAAGAGGAAGAAAGTTTTGTGGGTTAATGCGGGTTAATTTGTGTAAGAACTATCTATTATAGCCTATTTTGGCTAGAGAGGTTAATAGGGATAGGTGCTTGTGATGTGTAAATGAGAATATGTTTAGGTAATAGTGAATTGTGGAAGAACATAGATGGGAATGACGCTAGTTTTCTTTTATTTTAGTTCTTTATACATATTTAGTATTATTAAGGATTGGTTTACTCTATATAAGCTAGAGAGTGATGGATTTTAGAGTTTATAATTGTTAGTATATGATTGTTTATGATTGCTTTTTAGATATATACCTTGTATTTTGCTCTGGGAAGTCGGGGGGGGAGGGGGGGAGGAGGGGAAGTAGGGGGGGGAGGCAGGGGAGGGAGGAGGGAGAGGGGGAGGGGGGGAGATAGGGGGGAGGTAGGGAGGGGAGGAGGGAGGGGGAAGGGGGGTTTTCTAAAGGAAAACTGTATTTTAAAACTTTTCAATAAAAAAAAAACATCACCATCAGATGGATTTGCAACTGGTTGATAAACCATACTCAATGAGTAGTCCTTAATAGTACTACATCTACATGGAGGGAAGTAAAAAGACCATACTTTTTAAAACAGGTTTTATCCTGTTTCTAATCTCATTTTGGGAAGGTTATTGAGAAGGTTCTTGCCTTGCAGCTTCAGAGGGGCCTGGATGAATCAATTTATCTGAATCCCTTCCATTTGGATTTAGGCTGGGTACAGGATTGAAATGGCATTGGTGGCACTAGTGGATGAACTCTGGAGGGAGTGGGGTGGGATAGCATGTCTATCCTTGCTCTCCTTGATCTCTCAGCAACCTTCAATACTAGCAACCACGGTATCTTTCTGAACCAACTACAGAGTTAGAAGTCAGGAGCACAATGTTATGTTGGTTCTCCTCCTTCCTCCAGGTTTGGTTCCAGTGAGTTGATGGGAAAGAGAGGTCTGCCCCATGTACTCTTTTATATGAGGTGCCTCAGGGCTCAGCTGTCTCCCCATTCTGGTTTAACATCTACATGAAGCCAGTAGGTGAGGTTATTTTATAGCACCACTTGAGATATCTTCAGTATGCTGATTATACTCTGCTAAATATCTCAATCCAAGTGATGGTATAGAGGTTGTGTCTTGGTACCTCAAGACTGTGGCAATCTTCAGGGTGAAGAATAGGCTTCATTCACTACACCATAGGAAGAAGGAGTGGCTTTATCTGTTATGGCTTCTTGAGTGTTATTTTAAGTTATTTATGGACAATTTGGAGGTACTTCTGGATCAATGGCTCCTGTTTGTGACTGAATGACCTTTGAACAATGTTGTGTTTGTAGCAATTACACCCTTTTCTGGGCCAGAAATAACCACTGTGCATGGTTATGGGCAATGATTGATGTGTCCAGTGGTGGGATTCAAATAATTTATCAAATAGTTCTCTCTGAAATCACAGAACTCTCAAAGAGGTGTGTTATGTATTGGGCTTGTGCTATTACACTCCGTGCATTTCTGGAGGAGCTAACAGCTCCTCCAGCAACCCAGATAGGCCATCTCCAGTCCTGCAATTGGTCAGCCCCAGGCCACAGTTGTGGGTCAAACAATAGTAACTCACAGAGGGGCATTCAAAGTCAAACGCTTACAGTTTGAAGTCAGTGTTGCACTGGGTATTTTCCAAGGGATTATGGAACACATACTTAAGCGTATTCAGGGTGTCTGCCCTTATTTTGATGATGTTCTCATTGCCGGGGAATCCCCAGAAGTGTTGGTCAGAAGGCTCAGGGCTGTTTTGCAGAGACTTCGCGAAGTGGGCCTCAAATTGAAGAAGAACAAATGTAGTATTGGGGTCTCATCAATGGAATTCTTGGGGTTCCATATCGATGGTAATGGTATTCACCCCACTGATTCTAAAGTGAAGGCCATCAAAATGGCTCCAAGGCCAAAATGAAAAGGAGAGCTGCAAGCATTTTTGGGCCTCCTAAATTTTTATCATACATTCCTACCTCATAAGGCAGCAATAGCAGAGCCCCTCCATAGGCTGCTTGATAAAAAAGCCCCTTGGAAATGCACTAACTTACATGAAAAAATCTTCCAGGATTTGAAAGCCCTTCTATCAGAAAAATCCACTGTAACTCATTACATAGAATCTAAACCTGTATCTCTTGCATGTGATGCATCTCCCTATGGGGTGGGGGCAGTCTTAAGCCACATAGAGAAAAATGGGAAACAGGTTCCTATTGCATTTTACTCTAGGACCTTATCCTCTGCTGAGCGCAACTATGCACATATTGATAAAGAAGCGTTGGCCATTGTGGCTGGAATTAAGAAATTTCATGATTATTTATATGGCAGGGATTTCACTGTCTACACTGACCATAAACCTCTTTTGGGATTGTTCACAACAGACAACAATCCCCCCACATACTATCTCCAAGAATGTTGAGGTGGTCTATTTTTTGTCTGCATACAATTTTAAGTTAATTCATAAACCAGGGAAGGAAATGGGCCATGCGGATGGCCTCAGCAGACTACCACTGCCACTAATGGATCCTGATCCAGCTCCTGCTGCTAGAATATGGTCCATACAGGACTTACCTGAGTTTCCCCTCCACGCAGGGGATATTGCTGCTGAAACTGCCACAGATAAAATTCTGAGTAGAGTGTTGTCATGGGTATACACGGGCTGGTTGGAAAAAAGTCCAGGCTCTGAATTTCAAAGTTATTTTGTCAGGAGACATGAGTTGTCTGCACATAAGGGCTGCATTTTATGGGGGAACAGAGTCATAATTCCCACTTCATTAAGGGACAGAGTCTTACACTCCTTACATGAAGGCCATCCAGGCATTGTCAGAATGAAAGCTTTAGCTAGAAGCTACCTTTGGTGGCCTGGCCCTGATAAGGCTGTAGAGGATCAAGTCCATGGTTGTTATACATGCCAGCAATCTAGGCCTGAAATGCCTCAGGCCCCAGTTCACAGGTGGGAGGAAACACACAGTCCCTGGTCCAGGATTCACATAGACTACGCTGGGCCTTTTCAGGGGCAGCTTTTCCTGATAGTAGTGGATAGCCACTCAAAATGGCTGGAAGTAATTCCAGTTCCTAACATGACTAGTGCTAGGACCATCTAGGTGCTGAGAAAACTCTTTGCAACACATGGGTTGCCTGACATTTTAGTTTCTGATAATGGGGCCCAATTCACTGCTGCTGAGTTTCAGGCTTTTCTTAGAGCTAACCTCCTCAGACATGCTCCATCTGCACCATTTCATCCTTCTTCAAATGGACAAGCCGAACGCATAGTGAGGACAACAAAGGAGGCACTCAAGTGTATTGTCACAGGTGACTGGCATCACAGATTGGCAGATTTTTTGCTCTGCCAGCATTCTACGCCCTGCACTGCTACAGGTAAAAGTCCTGCTGAGCTATGTTGAGGAAGGCGTTTAATTGCTAAACTGGACAGGTTGCATCCAGACAGAGTGGCATGAGAAGTCTCTCGACCAAAACCCCCGAGGGGGCTGCACATGGGTGATTGGGTTTGGGCCAGGAACTATGTGCCATGGAATTTATGGGTCCCTGGTCAAGTAACCAAGGCATCTGGACCCCTGTCTTATGAAGTGGGGTTGGATGGAGGGTGACTGGTCAGAAGACACATGGACCAATTCAGGAAAAGTTTTCCAGAGTGGTCACTAAGTGAGGACTGCGGCATAAGTCCCTCCCAAGGTCCTCAAACTGGTAGCCAAGCCAGCCCACACCGGAACCACCAGGGTTTCCCCTTCTCAGCAGAAGTGGAATCTGAGGAAGAACCAGGAAGCTCGGAAGTGCAACATGGAGCCCCTGACCAGGCGAGCCAGCCGAATCTCAGCAACCGCTGTGCCTACTCTGCAGAACAGACTGACTCTGGGGTGGGCCAACCTGGTGAGGCCAGCCAGAACGTTTCCATCCCCCTGGACACTGGAGCACAAGGGGACATGGGTCTACCCAGCCCACTGGGTAAGCTGGTAGACCACAAAGTGAGGGGAACTCCAAGATGTTCCTCTAGGCCACACAAGCCTCCTGCATACCTCACAGACTATATTGTAAAATAAAGTGATGTATAGTGTTGTGAAACTTGTACTACTACCTACAGAAACTGGGGCATTTTGAAACTGCCAGTACTGCTTTGTAAGCATGTTCATGAGACGTTGTTTAATCTCATTGTAGTCCTTACTGCATTGGTAAGCCGTTCAGACATTGTTTAATGTCATTGTAGCCACAACGAATTTATATGTTATATAATGAATATGAGTTTAAAGCATGGTTATGCTGTCAGCCCAGCTGAACATCAGCTGTGTGGCACCCGGCAACAACAGGTGGCGTCCTACCTCCCGTCCCATTGTAGCCACAATGAATTTATAAGTATTATTATTTATTATTTTTGTTATTATTTCATTACTGTTCTTGGGAGTGATTCATAAGTCTTGACTGTTGTTAAGACTATTTTATGAGTATCATAGTCTGATCTAAGAAGGGAGGGATATTATGTATTGGGCTTGTGGTATTACACCACATGCGTTGCAGGAGGAGCTAACGTCTCTCCAGCAACCCAGACAGGCCGTCTCCGGTCCTGCAATTGGTCAGCCCCAGGTGGCAAGCATGGGTTCAAACCTATTGGCTGCCACCTAGGGGCTAGGCTATATATTGTGGCTGGGTGAGTCCCAAGCTTCAGTCTAGTTCCAGCAAGAATAAAAGAATGAGTTCCCTGTACTCAGTCTTGTGTCATCAATCCTGCTCACCAGAGCCCACGACTTAACAAGGTGCATGCATAAAAAACCAAAGTAGGGTGGGAGGGAGCTGCCCTACACACACCACACCTGCTTACTTTAGGGCCCCTGAACTCAGGCCACTCCCTGCTTGGTGACTTCCCCCCACCAGTTCAATGACCCAGCTGCCCACCTGTCTCTTCCCTTTCACTCCCCTCCTGAGCTGGACTACCATGCTATGGAGGATGGATCTTACCCAGTCCCCCTCCACCAGTTTGCAGCCCGGGGGAAGTGACAGCAAAAGGCTCTGCTGCTGCTGTGCCACAGCCATATCTGCCACTAGAGGGGCTTTCTTCAATCCTTGCCGCCCCTGTCGCCCCCACTTCACCCCGAAGATCACCTGCCAGGTGGCAGCTGCTGCCTCCTTCTTTGCCAACTCTCCCATGGCTTGCACCGTGACCAGGGGGGTGCAAGCCTCCCCTGCTGGCTCCCTCTGCCAGCTGTAGTATCCCTCTGCAAGCCCTCCATCACCATTACCATGCACCTGCTTGTATGAAGCAGCAGCCCATGTGGGCTGCCTTCTTCCCAGCCAAGAAAGAGAGAAAGGAAGAAAGGTGGTTTACGGAAGCTTCCTTTGCCTCTCCAGCTGTCCTTAAGTCTTCCTTCATTCTTTTTGCTGGTCCACATTTTCTTGCTGCCCTGCATCAGCTGGCATCTCCCTTCTGGAAATGGTGGAGTGTCTGTTCTGGATTTTAAGGCAGAAAAGTGAAGGGGAAAGGACAATTTCAAAGGGTCTCCTGGAGAAAAAGAGCAAAGCTCTTCTGTTTGCCATCAGAAGCAGGTGCCAAGGCCAACCCTGCAGGAAACAGATCCACTTTTCAAGGGCTTCGCAGAACCATCGGGGAAGGGGAGCCTGGCCTTCCTTGTCCAGCTCCAGCTGGAATATTTTCCCAGAGTTTAGCATCCTTCCATATGAAGCATCCTTCCTTTCCTTCCTTCTGCTGGGAGGAAAGCAGCAGAAAATGGGGCTTCCATTTCCAAAATGGAAAAGAGAGATGCCAGCTGATGCAGGGCAGCAAGAAAGTGTGTGCAAGAAAGTGCAGTGGTGGTGACAGAGGGCTGGTTGAGGGATTAGAGGTGTATGCTCTGGATTTCATTTATTAGGAATTACGATCTAGGGATGCAATAGCTGCCCCTGCCTCTGGAACATCATAGCTGTCGAGGATCAGCTGGTCTCTGCTCACTTTCTGAATTAAAGAACTGGCCTTTTCCTAAGCATGATGTAAAAAAAAAAGAACCTTCTGGGCTTTCTAATTTCCTAGAAGAATATTTTTAAGTTATATCTACAAGCATTGTAATGATGTTTGTAAACTTTAAATGTGTTGCAAATGATTTGTTGGACTGAATTATTATTGTTGTTGTTATTGTTGTTATTAATGTTAAAGTTGCAGGGCCATATAATTATTCAGTTCTACCTTCATATTGCTTTAGATATTTATTTATTTATTTATTTATTTATTTATTTATTTATTTATTTATTTATTTATTTATTTATTTAATTGATTGATTGATTTTATATACCATCCTATTCCCAAAGGACTCAGGGCGGTTTACAGGGCGAGTTAAAACAATACAAATAAGTACATTTTAAAACAGAATTTAAAACAGAATTAAATAAGACTAGCCCACAATTAAACAAATTAAAATTAAATTAAAATAATTAAAATTAAAATAATTAAAATAATTAAAATTAAAATTAAAATTAAAATTAAAATCCCTCAGTCCAGGCCAGCAAGATCAAACAACCAAGTTTTAAGGTCCCGGCGAAACGAGTGAAGCTCTGGGGCAGTCCGAAGTTCTACCGGCAGTTCATTCCATAGGGCAGGCGTGCCCACAGAGAATGCCCTCCCTCTTGGAACCATCCGTCGGCATTCCCTAACCGGCGGAACCCTAAGGAGGCCCTCCCTGTGGGAGCGCACAGGATGCTGGGAGGCTGATGCTGGCAGCAGGAGCTCCCTGAGATAATCTGGACCCATGCCATTTAGGGCTTTATAGGTCATCACCAGCACCTTGAATCTCACCTGGAGGAGAATTGGAAGCCAATGCAGCTCACGGAGAAGAGGTGTTACATGAGAGTATCGGGAAACTCCTTCTGTGGTTTATATAAAAAATATGATATCTCTTAAGAGTGTCACAACTATGATAAACATCTGTATCCTGGTATGTTTACTCAAGATTTTAGGGAACAGACTTCAAAAACAGCAAGGAATAGGTTCATAAGCTTAAAGAATAGCATTTGTATGGTCTTCACATGGACAGCAAGATATTATTGCAAAGAAGCTTGCCTGTTGTCATTACTTTTGGCAGCTAATTCTCATTTTTATAATCTTTTTTGGCTCAAAGCTTCCTTAATGCTGTTTTGCAGTTGCTACACAATACTAGACTTGGAGACAGACTTATCCAGCCTTTTATCTGTTTTATCTGGGTTTTTTTCTTATTATGAGTACAGAACAACCTTTACTTCTTTAAAGATGGGAAAGGGTTCCATGATAAGATTATTGACATAGTTTTCAGAAAGGGATAAAACATTTATTTTCTTTCTTTAATGAATTAGAGATATGCTTCCTGCCTTCAGCGATGTCTCTCTGAACGTCCCCTCTCTTGTACACTGGCCAATGCTTCTTTCCAATCCACAGCTTTGTCCTTTGCTTATACCTGATGCTGTTGGGCAAATCCAAAGACCCAGCAATTATTTCATTAATTGATCCACTTGTTTACTGGGATGGAATCGATTGTGGCAATACAAGACGGAATCTAACAAAGTTACATTTCAATCCTATATAAAGCATTCCCATTTCAGCACCTCCCCTCATCCATTTGGTCAGATGTCAGGCCCTTCCATGGGAAAGGGAACTCTCCTTGGTTTTATGGTTATTGCTTCCTTTTGTTCCCTGTTGTTTGAAGATGCCTAAAGTCTATCCTCTCCCCCCCCCCTTCGGAGAGATGGCAGAATCCACCAAATAAGCACATTGTTCTACCTATACATTTATGAAATGTGATATAAATGGATTCTGACATTCGGCTCTCCTTTCAGAAAAAAGATGAGTCCATCTGTGGGGAAAGAAAACATATAAATGTTAGCCTGGTTTGTTCGGATATTCTGTATGAAACCTCTTAAGCAACTTAGGTGCTTTAACATGGAGTTTGTTAACCCACTCATTTTCTGAGGAGGGGAGGTGTTTCCAAGCCACTAAATATTGTATTGTTCCATGGTGTTTTCTGGAATCTAAGATTTCTTTCACTTCAAAATGTTGTTCTCCTTCCACCATGATGGGGGGTGGTGGTGGTGGGATTTTTGCTCGTAGTGGTGATTGTTGTTCTCTCTTTAATAGACTGCAGTGGAAGGTTGGGTGTATTCGTCTAAGATTTTTGGGTAGTTCTAATTCAACTGTTACTGGGTTTATGATTCTTTTAATTGGAAAGGGTCCAATATATTTTGGTCCTAGTTTTTTACAGGGTTGGAGTGATTTCAGGTATTTTGTGGATAAATATACTATCTCTCCTACCCTAAATGGTGTGGGATCGGTTCTTTTTTTTTGTCTGCCTGTGTCTTGTATGCTTTTCTGGAATCTTCCAACGCTTTCCTAATGATTGGCCATGTATTTTGTAATTGAGCAATCCATTCCTTCAGATCAGAGATAACTGGTTCTTTTGGGGTTAGTTCTGGTATTGGGTTGAAACTCTGGCCTGTAGCTACTTGAAAAGGAGTGTAACCTGTGCTTGAGTGGACTGCATTATTATATGCTACTTCTGCAAAAGGCAGTAGGTCCGCCCAGTCGGACTGCTGAAAATTAATAAGGTATCTCAGATATTGTTCAAGTATATTATTAAGTCTTTCAGAAGCTCCGTCTGTCTGAGGATGGTGACTAGACGACAGTGCTTGGGTGGTTCCAAAATTCTTTCCAAAATGCCGACGTAAATTGCACCCCTCTGTCAGATATGATGCGTTGTGGTACCCCGTGCAATCTGTAAATATGCTGTACAAAAAGTTTTGCTAATGCTTTTGCGGTCGGGATTTTTTGGCAAGGTATGAAATGTACTTGCTTAGAGAACAGATCTGTGACAGCCCAGACTACAGTGTTTCCATTACTTTCTGGCAGTTCTACGATAAAATCCATGGCTATTTCTTTCCATGGGGCTGAGGGGTTTGCCACTGGTTGTAAGAGACCTGGCGGTTTCCCTTGCAGTCTTTTGGCCATCGCGCAAATTTGACAGCTACCCACATAGCTTTCTATGTCCTTTTTCATAGATGGCCACCAAAATTGCCTTTTAGTTAAGTGTAGAGTTTTTACAAAGCCAAAGTGTCCTGCTGATTTTGTATCATGGCACAGTTGCATGAAATTGATTCTCTGTGTGGCAGGTATATATAGCTTCTCCCCCACCCATGGCAGTCCATCTTTAATTGTGCACACATGTCTATTTTTCTGGAACCATTCATCACTTTCCAAAGACTTCCTGAATTCTATTCCAGTTTGGCTATCTACCTTCGGCTTCATTTTTTCTTGTGCCCTGGTGGTGACTGGTGCTGCCAGTTGTTGTTCCGGTACAAGTGGTTTAAAGTCAGTAACTCTTGTGCTGTTATATTGGGGCATGCAGGATAATGCATCTGCCAGGAAGTTCTTCCCCCCTGGTAAGTGTTTGAGAGTGAAATTGAATTGGTGAAAATGTTGGGACCAGCGGGCTTGCTTAGGAGTGAGCTTCCTGGGCGTTTTTAGTGCTTCTAAATTTTTGTGGTCTGTCCAGACCTGGAAAGGTATTTTATTTCCTTCTAAAAATTGGCGCCATGTTAGTAATGCCCACCTCAATGAGAATGCCTCTTTTTCCCATATTGGCCAGCGTTGTTCTGTTTCTGTGAGTTTTCTGGATGTGTATGTGCATGGTTGCAACGTCCCCCCATCATTTTCTTGTAACAGTACGACTCCTACCGCTACATCACTTGCATCTGCCTGTATTACAAAAGGTTTGTCGGGATCTGGGTGTTTTAGGACAGGTTCAGCAGAAAAAAGTCTCTTTAGCCTCTCAAATGCTGCTTGACATTCCATTGACCATTTCAGAGGCTGGCTGGGTTTCACGGGTGACCCCCCCTTCGTTTTCAACAAATTTGTGAGGGGCATGGCTATTTGGCCGAATGCGGGGATGAATTGGTGGTAGAAATTTGCAAACCCCAGGAAACTTTGTAATTGCTTCTGTGTGCAGGGGGTGCCCACTCTAATACTGCCCTGACCTTCTCAGGGTCCATTTTGATGCCCTCTGGAGATATGCAATACCCCAGGTAGTCGATTTTTTCCTGATGGAATTCACACTTCGATAATTTAGCATATAAATGGGCAGCTCGCAACTTCTTCAGGACTGCTCTGACTAGTTTGAAATGTTCCTCTTTGGTTTCTGTGAAGATAAGGATGTCATCGAGGTAAACCAGGACCCCCTTATATAGGTGCTCTCTCAGCACGTCATTAATTAATTTTATAAAGACTGCGGGGGCCCCTTGCAGTCTGAATGGCAATACTTTGAATAGATAGCACCCCATTGGGCAGTTGAATGCAGTCTTCCATTCGTCTCCTTCCTTAATCCTAATACGGTAGTATGCTTCCCTCAGGTCTAGTTTGGTAAAAATCTTTCCTTTCGATAGTTGGGATAGCATATCCTTCATTAGGGGAAGGGGGTACAGATTACATTCACTAATTGTATTTAGGTTCCGGTAATCCACGCACAAGCGGAAAGAACCATCCTTCTTCTCCCTGAACAGAACCGGGGCGGCCACTTTGGGTTTGGCAGGCTCAATAAATCCTCTTTCTAAGTTTTTCTTTATGAATCTTTCCATTTCTGCCATTTCCCTTGGGCTCATGGCATACATCCTGGGTTTTGGGAGTTTTGCCCCAGGTTTGAATTCTATGGTGCAGTCTGTGGGGCAGTGGGGGCGAAGCTCATCTGCTCTTTCCTCACTGAAAACCTCAGCCAGGTCCCTGTATTCTTCCGGTATCTCTGGTAACCCCTTCTCTTTCCCCACCGCTGCTGTCTCCTCCCTCTGGGTTGGGGGGGGTGCTTTTGGAGTCTAAGTTCTTCTGCCCCCCCCTTTGGGAAATTGAGTTCTGCTGTCCTCCAGTTTATCCCGGGGTTCCATTTCTTCAGCCATTCCAGTCCTAGAATCATTGGGCATTCCATGCCTGGGGCCACTATAAACGTTATGTCCTCCTCATGGGGCCCCAGTGATAGGTGGATTGGTAAAGTGGCTAGGGTGGCTGGTCCTCCCCCTGCTATTGTCCCATCTAATTGACTAAAAGAGATTGGTTGTTTTAGCTTCCTCACTGGGATGCTCAATCTCTCCACCAGCGTTGGGCTGATAAGGCAGCAGATGCACCCAGAGTCTATCAGAGCTTTTATTTTGGCTGCTTCAGGCATAGGGGAAGCTAATATAGTCACTGTCTTAAGTATGGGTGGAAGGGGTCCACTTACCAATGGTTCTCTCTCTGAGCTGTCTTCTGAGTTGTCCACCATCCCTGCAGTGCAGGCCGGAGTCCAATCCCAGTTCCTGGCAGGAATTGTGGACTCTACAGCCTCTGTCCCTTTCATGGAAGATTCTTTTGTGTTGCCTTGGGGCTTCCCCGGCTTCTTGGAGGATGATGCCTCTGGTTTTCGTGGGCGGGCTTTTGAACGACATTCTGCAGCACGGTGGCCCTCTCTCCTGCAGTTGAAGCAACCTGTTGATTTTTTGGCTGTGGCTGGTGGTTTTTCCCCCTCGTGTTTTTGCTCGGGTGGCAGGCGGCCCCATGGTTTTCCTCTCTTAAGTAGGTCTATTTCCACTTCCTCCGCCAGGATGTACCAGTCGTTGAGATGGGGTGGGTCTCCTCGAGGCAGGCAAGCGTCATACAGGTCGTAGTTTAGGCTGTCTTTGAAGTGGCTGAGGAAGATGTCTTCTGGGGCTTCCCTCCTCTCTTGCTTCGTCGCCAGACGTTGTATTTGTTGCAAAGTCCCCCGGTAAGGTTTTCCCTTCCAGGTTGACTCTTAAAGCAGATTCCGTCTACTGTCAGGACCCACCTCAATCCACATCTTAGGAAATAAGAACTCTTGGATGCAAGTTTAGTCCAAAAGGAAAATGTTTACTAGGATGGAATCGATTGTGGCAATACAAGACGGAATCTAACAAAGTTACATTTCAATCCTATATAAAGCATTCCCATTTCAGCCCCTCCCCTCATCCATTTAGTCAGATGTCAGGCCCTTCCATGGGAAAGGGAACTCTCCTTGGTTTTATGGTTATTGCTTCCTTTTGTTCCCTGTTGTTTGAAGATGCCTAAAGTCTATCCTCTCCCCCCCCCTTCAGAGAGATGGCAGATTCCCCAGAATAAGCACATTGTTCTACCTATACATTTATGAAATGTGATATAAATGGATTCTGACATTACAGGTGAAACTGGAAAAATTAGAATATCGTGCAAAAGTTCATTTATTTCAGTAATGCAACTTAAAAGGGGAAACTAATATATGAGATAGACTCACTACATGCAAAGCAAGATAGTTCAAGCCATGATTTGTCATAAATGCTTATACTTTTCAGAGGTCCGATATTGTTCTATGTACACTCCTTGTTTTATTGATTGCATGTAATATTCTAATTTTCTGAGATTGTGGATTTGGGGTTTTCATGAGCTGTACACCATAATCATCACAATTATGACAAATCACGGCTTGAACTATCTATCTCATATATTAGTTTCCCCTTTTAAGTTGCATTACTGAAATAAATGAACTTTTGCACAATATTCTAATTTTTTGAGTTTCACCTGTACATCCTGCAATGATATCTTTAACACCATTAAACAACAATGTCTGCTTATCCCAGGTTGATGGAAGGATTCAATAGGTGGTAAAAAAGCCAAATCCAAGCTAAACATATGCCCAACCATAATAGCTTCCACGTAATTAAGAAAAAGAATACATCAAGGATATCACATAGGCACTAAAATATGTTAACACATGCAAATTGTGACTTTCTCTATACTTGTAGATCTTTCAAGTTTATTTTGTATATCATTGTTGATTTTTAATCATCATAAAAGGAATGAGTACATCATATATTTATACAGACACAAATCACCAATCATAAATATATAGTAAGACTGTCCATACTAGCATCCCTTAGCTTTTCCTCTAATGGTAACTCACTGCTGTATATCAGCTGTATATATTATTGCAAAGTAGACTAAGTCAGAGGTCTCCAACCTTTTGGGCACCAAGGACCGGTGCCATGGAGAAAGGTTTTTCTGCAGACCAGAGGGAGTGTGGTTTTGAATACTGCCGGCATCTCAAAGATGGAGCTTTGCTTGTTTGTGCAGCCTGCTTGATGGCATGCTGCAGACCGGTGCCAGTCCACAGACCGGGTGTTATGGACCCCTGGACTAAGTGACCTAATAAATATAGTCCAGTGTTTTATGCACAAAATTCCTTTTACAAGCAAAACACTCAGGTGGGGAGTAGATGGGGGAGAATTAGAGCATAAATCATGGTAGGAGGATAAGTTAAAAGCTTTCAGAATTTAATCCTGCTCATCACCAAATTATGTTTAAGTCAAACCATCCTGTCAATAACCAAATTCTCCATAATCTGGTTAAACACATGCACACACCCAATGGAAATTATATCATTGCTGATCATAATTATACATGGATGGTAATTCTATTATGAATTCTGAGACGTGTGATTAAGCCTCTCTGAAAAGGCACATATTGGGGGAAATGCAGCAAATACATATATTCAAAAACCAGAAAATAAATTATGTCAGAGGATATTTTCTTATGCCTATATTATAGGCATGGATGAAGTCATCTGTATTTGCTGGTTTGGATTTGCCTCCTGATAAGTGACAACTGTTGAATCTTACTTGGTAAATATTTTAGACACTTCAGTTTTGTATCTGGCATGTTTTCCATAGGCATGTTAGAATATAAAATAAAATAAATGGGTAAGTGGCTGCTGGTTCTGGGAATGTGGGGGTGGGGCTTCAAATCCCCACGACGATAGGGAATGGCAGCAGGTGCTTGCACGGAGGGCCTTATCAACACGTGGGATCGCGCCCCCGCTATCTCCGAGCGGTGGCGCGCTCCGACCCTCTGGTTAGCACCCTCTTACCCGGGGATGAGGGTGATCAGGTCCCTGAGCTCAGGCTGGTCTATTTTAACGCTAGATCCGTAGTTAACAAAGCTCCCCTCATTCACGATCTGATTGAGGAGGAATGTGCGGATCTAGTGTGCATTACGGAAACTTGGTTGGGTTCGGAGGGAGGGGTGCCTCTGACCGAGTTATGCCCTCCAGGTGCTACACCAGCCATGGGCTCAGGGCAGGGGTGGCGGGGTGGCAGTGGTTATTCGGGAGACTCTGTGTCCGCGGGAGGCCACCATTGTCCAGATGGCCGGGAGTGAATCCCTCCTCTTGAGATGTGGTCCTCGGGCTCAGTTGGGCTTGTTGCTCACATACCTGGTGCCCGGCTGTGAGGCAACAGCCCTGCCCGAGCTGCTCGACACTCTCTCAGGGCTGGCGGTGGAGTTCCCCAGGCTTACAGTCCTGGGTGACTTCAACCTGCCATCACTGGGAGGGTCATCTGAGTTAGCTCGGGAGTTCATGGCCTCCATGACGGCCATGGGCCTGACCCAAGTTATTGAGGGCCCGACTCATGTGGGGGACCATACTCTCAACCTGGTGTTCCTATCTGGACAATGGTTGGATGATCTGGGAGGGGGTTCCCCGACCATCACCCCCCTGTCATGGTCAGATCATTACCTCCTGAGGCTGGTTTTCCGTTATGCCACCCCCCGCCGCTGGGCGGCGGAACCGACCAGGTGGTTCCGCCCCAGGCGCCTAATGGACCCAGAACGGTTCCAGAGGGCGCTTGGGCCTATACCCATCACCCTTACCCACAGCCCAGTCGATGCTCTGGTGGATGCCTGGGAAACGGCAGCTGCCAGGGCACTTGACTGCGTTGTACCCTTGCGACCTCTGACCCGGTGCAGATCCCGTTGGGCCCCATGGTTCTCTGTGGAGCTCCGGGAGATGAAGCGTCGGAGATGAGGTCTAGAGAGCGGTTGGAGGTCCAGCCGATCCGAATCTGACCGATTGCATTAAGAACCTTTATAAGGTCTTATCTTGCGGCGATAAGGACGGCGAAGTCTAACTACTTTGCTGCCCTTATCGCGTCCGCAGATAATCGCCCGGCCGCCCTGTTTAGGGTAACTCGCTCCCTCCTTAACCAGGAGGTGAGAGAGGATCCCTTGCGGGGATGAGCCGAGGAGTTTAGTCATCATCTGGCGGACAAAATCGCTCAGATCCGGACCGGTCTGGACTCTGGCTGGGCAGAGTCTGATGTGGAGGAATTGGGCGGTCTTGAGCATGTTATCTGGACTGAGTTCGACCCTGTTTCCCCTGATGATGTGGACAGGATCATGGGGAGACTGAGCACCACCACCTGTTTGTTGGATCCGTGCCCCTCCTGGCTAGCTTATGCGGCCCGGGAGGGGACACGAGGCTGGTTCCATGCAGTAATAACTGCTTCTTTGAAGGAGGGTGTCTTCCCTGCCGCCTTGAAGGAGGCGGTGGTGAGACCCCTCCTCAAGAAGCCTGCTTTGGACCCGGCTGTTTTAAATAACTATCGTCCAGTCTCCAACCTTCGCTTTTTGGCGAAGGTTGTTGAGAGTGTGGTGGCGCATCAGCTTCCTCTGTTCCTGGAGGAAACTGATTATCTGAACCCGTACCAATCGGGTTTCAGACCCGGACACAGCACGGAGACGGCATTGGTCGCGCTGGTGAATGATCTCTGGAGGGCTAGGGACAGGGGTTGCTCCTCTGTCCTGGTCCTATTAGATCTCTCAGCGGCTTTTGATACCATCGACCATGGTATCCTGCTGCGGCGTCTCAGGGGGTTGGGAGTGGGAGGCACCATTTTACGGTGGTTCTCCTCCTATCTCCCGGGCCGCTCGCAGTCGGTGTTGACAGGAGGGCAGAGATCCGCCCCGAGGCCTCTCATTTATGGAGTTTCTCAGGGGTCGGTTCTCTCGCCCCTCCTGTTCAACATCTATATGAAGCCGCTGGGCGAGATCATTCGTGGTTTCGGGGTGGGGTATCATCAGTACGCTGATGATACCCAACTTTTTCTTTCCACCCCGAACCAACCCAGTGATGCCCTCGCCGTGATGTCCCGGTGCCTGGAGGCGGTCCAGGTCTGGATGGGGAGAAACAGGCTTCGTCTCAATCCCGCCAAGACTGAGTGGCTGTGCATATCGGCATCTCGGGTCAACCAGACTATTCCATCTCTAACGATGGGGGGTGAGGTGTTACCCCCCGTTGATAGGGCTCGCAATTTGGGTGTCCTCCTGGATGCACGACTCAATTTTGAAGACCACATAGGAGCCGTGACCAGGGGGGCTTTTGCCCAGGTTCGCCTAGTGCGCCAGTTGCGTCCCTATCTGGACCGAGATGCCCTACGCACAGTTACTCATGCACTCGTGACCTCCCGTTTGGACTACTGTAACGCTCTCTACATGGGGCTGCCCTTGAGGACCACTCGGAGGCTTCAACTGGTGCAGAATGCGGCCGCGCGAGTTGTAATGGGGGTCTCCCGATACTCTCATGTAACACCTCTACTCCGCAAGCTGCATTGGCTTCCGGTTGCCCTCCGGGTGAAATTCAAGGTGCTGGTTATTACCTATAAAGCCCTACATGGCTTGGGTCCGGAGTATTTGAGGGAACACCTGCTGCCGGCATCAAATGCCCTTCGTCCAGTGCGCTCCCACAGGGAGGGTCTGCTCAGGGTCCCACCGGTAAGAGATTGCCGGTGGGTAACACCCAGGGATAGGGCCTTCTCAGTGGGGGCGCCTGCCCTCTGGAACCAGCTGCCAGTGGAGCTGAGGACTGCCCTCGACCTCCGTTCATTCCGCCAGGGCATGAAGACCTGGCTCTTCGAGCTCTCTGGCCCAGTCTGAGGAGTAATTTATTTAATTGGGGTTTTAATTGCACAGGGTTTAGTTTAATCTTTTTTAAATTGGTTTTAACTTTTGTATTGTTGGTTTTTAATTCCCTGTA